>NC_135888.1:51639565-52272160 GCF_964194155.1 Cetorhinus maximus | reverse complement strand
ATTTCCATCAGCCTCGCTATCTTTGTTATATTCTACTTCCTATCTACCTAAATGTCTCTGTTTCGAAAAATCTCCTTATTTCCAGCTAGTCCTCATTCACCTGCACGTACAATTTCTCCATTTCACTCTTTATCAGCAAATCTTGTTCTCTGTATCTATCAAATTCTCCATTGCAGCAATTTGTTAGATTACACATATTTGCAGCTTCTCAACGTTCACTGCAACTTCAATTTCTTCAGAGCATTCAGTTTAAGCAAACCTCGATCTCAGTATCTGTCAAACTGTCAGTTTCACACATTTTAGTATATTGAATCATTTTCTCAATCTGCTTGTGGCATCTGCTCCTTCTCCGAAAGAACAAAATTTACAATTTCAATCAGTTTCTCTATCTGCACTATTTTCTACCATCCCTTTGCATTAATCTCTCTATTTCTAACAATATCCACATTTCTAATAACTCCACATTCAACTCAAACTGAAAGTGCACAAGTTCTCGCTTTAGGAGTAAACGTAGTTCTCTGTATCAGTCAAATTCTCATTTATCCGCAGTATGTTATATTCAGCATATTTCTACTCTCCGCAGTCAATGCAACTTCAATTTCTCCATATCTTTCAAATTGTGCAAAGCTGGCTCTCCTTGCCCCGCGAAATGTCAAGTTCAATCAATTGATCAAGTTCCTGGATTTTCTCTATCAGCGGATATTTCTCATTCCACATATTAGCAAAATCTCCTATTTCACGAAATTCGCTCTTTGTGTAACCTGCTCGTTCACTGAGTGAGAAAGATTCGCCATTTCAATTAATTTCTCCATCTCCAATAATTTCTACTGCCGACCTGCATTAATGTCTCTATTCTGAACAATCTACACGTTTGCAAATGTTCATTTTCATGAAATTCGCTGCTTGTAGCTTCTGCTGCTTGTTTCAATGAACAAGTTTCACCATTTCCATCAGCCTCGCTACCTTTGTTGTATTCTACTTCCTATCTACATAAATGTCTCTGTTTCGAACAATCTTTTGATTTCCAGCTAGTCCTCATTCATCTGAACGTACAATTTCTCCATTTCTCTCTTTATCAGCAAATCTTGTTCTCTGTATCTATCATATTCTCCATTGCAGCAATTTGTTCGATTAGACATATTTGCAGCTTCTCAACGTTCACTGCAACTTCAAATTCTTCAGGTCATTCAATTTAAGCAAACATGGCTCTCAGTAGCTATCAAACTGTCAGTTTCACGCTTTTGAGTATATTGAATCATTTCCTCTATCTGCAGATCCATCTCATTCCCAACGTCTGTAAAACCTTCCATTTCAAAGAAATTGGATGCTTGTGGCATCAGCTCCTTCTCCGGATGAACAAAATTTTCAGTTTCAATCAGTTTCTCTATCTGCACTATTTTCTACCATCCCTTTGCATTAATCTCTCTATTTCTAACAATATCCACGTTTCTAATAACTCCACATTCAACTCAAACTGAAAGTGCACAAGTTCTCGCTTTAGCAGTAAACGTAGTTCTCTGTATCAGTCAAATTCTCAGTTATCCGCACTATGTTATATTCAGCATATTTCCGCTCTCCGCAGTTTTTCCAACTTCAATTTCTCCATATCTTTCAAATTGTGCAAAGCTGGCTATCCAGGCACCGCGAAATGTCAAGTTCAATCAATCGATCAAGTTCCTGGATTTTCTCTATCAGGGGATATTTCTCATTCCCCATATTTGCAAAATCTATTTTGACGAAATTCGATCTTTCTGTCATCTGCTCGTTCACTGAGTGTACAAGATTCGCCATTTCAATTATTTTCTCCATCTCCAATAATTTGTACTGCCGACCTGCATTAATGTCTCTATTCTGAACAATCAACACGTTTGCAAATGTTAAATTTCATGAAATTCGCTGCTTGTAGCTTCCACTGCTTGTTTGAATGTACAAGTTTCACCATTTCCATGAGCCTCGCTATCTTTGATATATTCTACTTCCTATCTACATAAATGTCTCTGTTTCGAACAATCTCCTGATTTCCAGCTAGACCTCTTTCATCTGAACGTACAATTTCTCCATTTCTCTATTTATCAGCAAATCTTGTTCTCAGTATCTATGAAATTCGCCATTGCAGCAATTTGTTAGATTAGACATATTTGCAGCTTCTAAACGTTCACTGCAACTTCAATTTCTTCAGATCATTCAATTTAAGCAAACTTGGCTCTCAGAATCTATCAAACTGTCAGTTTCACGCATTTGAGTATATTTTATCATTTTCTCTATCTGCAGATCTATCTCATTCCCAACGTCTGTAAAACCTTCCATTTCAAAGAAATTGGATGCTTGTGGCATCTGCTCCCTCTCCGGATGAACCAAATTTTCAATTTCAATCAGTTTCTCTATCTGCACTATTTTCTACCATCTCTTTGCATTCATCTCTCAATTTCTAACAATATCCACATTTCTAATAACTCCACATTCAACTCAAACTGAAATTGCACAAGTTCTCGCTTTAGCAGTAAACGCAGTTCTCTGTATCTTTCAAATTCTCAGTTCTCCGCAGTATGTTATAAACAGCATATTTCCACTCTTCTCAGTCAATGCAACTTTAACTTCTCCATATCTTTCAAATTTTGCAAAGCTGGCTGTACGTGCCCCGTGAAATGTCAAGTTGAATCAATTGATCAAGTTCGTGGAAATTCTCTATCAGCGGGTATTTCTCATTCCCCATATTTGCAAAATCTCCTATTTTGACGAAATTCCTGCTTTGTGTCATCTGCTCGTTCACTGAGTGTTCAATATTCGCCATTTCAATTAGTTTCTCCATCTCCAATAATTTCTCTTGCCGACCTGCATTAATGTCTCTATTCTGAACAATCTACACGTTTGCAAATGTTCATTTTCATGAAATTCGCTGCTTGTAGCTTCGGCTGCCTGTTTGAAAGAACAAGTTTCACCATTTCCATCAGCCTCGCTATCTTTGTTATATTCTACTTCCTATCTACCTAAATGTCTCTGTTTCGAACAATCTCCTGATTTCCAGCTAGTCCTCATTCATCTGAACGTACAATTTCTCCATTTCTCTCTTTATCAGCAAATCTTGTTCTCTGTATCTATCATATTCTCCATTGCAGGAATTTGTTCGATTAGACATATTTGCAGCTTCTCAACGTTCACTGCAACTTCAAATTCTTCAGGTCACTCAATTTAAGCAAACATGGCTCTCAGTAGCTATCAAACTGTCAGTTTCACGCTTTTGAGTATATTGAATCAATTCCTCTATCTGCAGATCCATCTCATTCCCAACGTCTGTAAAACCTTCCATTTCAAAGAAATTGGATGCTTGTGGCATCAGCTCCTTCTCCGGATGAACAAAATTTTCAATTTCAATCAGTTTCTCTATCTGCACTATTTTCTACCATCTCTTTGCATTAATCTCTCTATTTCTGACAATATCCAGATTTCTAATAACTCCACGTTCAACTCAAACTGAAATTGCACAAGTTCTCGGTTTAGCAGTAAACGCAGTTCTCTGTATCTGTCAAATTCTCAGTTATCCGCAGTATGTTATAATCAGCATATTCCCAATCTCCGCAGTCAATGCAACTTCAATTTCTCCATATCTTTCAATTGTGCAAAGCTGGCTCTCCGTGCCCCGTGAAATGTCAAGTTCAATCAATTGATCAAGTTCCTGGATTTTCTCTGTCAGCGGATATTTCTCATTCCGCATATTTGCACAATCTACTATTTTCACGAAAGTCACACGTTGTGTCATCCGCTCGTTGACTGAGTGAATAAGATTAGCCATTTGAATTAATTTCTCCATCTCCAATAATTTCTGCTGCCGACCTGCATTAATGTGTCTATTTTGAACAACCAACACGTTTACAAATGTTCATTTTAATGAAATTCGCTGCTTGTAGCTTCTGCTGTTTGTTGGAATGAACAAGTTTCACCATTTCCATCAGCCTCGCTATCTTTGTTATATTCTACTTCCTATCTACATAAATGTCTCTGTTTCGAACAATCTCCCGATTGCAAGCTAGTCCTCATTCACCTGAACGTACAATTTCTCCATTTCTCTCTTTATCAGCAAATCTTGTTCTCTGTATCTATCAAATTCTCCATTGCAGCAATTTGTTAGATTTGACCTTTTGGCAGCTTCTCAACGTTCACTGCAACTTCAATTTCTTCAGATCATTCAATTTAAGCAAATCTTGCTCTCAGTATCTATCAAACTGTCAGTTTCATGCATTTGAGTATATTGAATCATTTTCTCAATCTGCAGATCTATCTCATTCCCAACATCTGTAAAACCTTCCATTTCAAATAAATTGGATGCTTGTGGCATCTGCTCCTTCTCCGAATGAACAAAATTTACAATTTCAATCAGTTTCTCTATCTGCACTATTTTCTACCATCTCTTTGCATTAATCTCTCTATTTCTAACAATATCCACATTTCTAATAACTCCACATTCAACGCAAACTGAAATTGCACAGGTTCTCGCTTTAGCAGTAAACGTCGTTCTCGGTATCTGTCAAATTCTCAGTTATCCGCACTATGTTATATTCAGCATATTTCCGCTCGCCGCAGTCAATTCAACTTCAATTTCTCCATTTCTTTCAAATTGTGCAAAGCTGTCTCTCCGTGCCCCGCGAAATGTCAAGTTCAATCAATTGATCAAGTTCCTGGATTTTCTCTATCAGCGGATATTTCTCATTCCCCATATTTGCAAAATCTCCTATTTTAACGAAATTCGCTCTTGGTGTCATCTGCTCGTTCACTGAGTGTACAAGATTCGCCATTTCAATTAATTTCTCCATCTCCAATAATTTGTATTGCCGACCTGCATTAATGTCTCTATTCTGAACAATCTACACGTTTGAAAATGTTCATTTTCATGAAATTCGCTGCTTGTAGCTTCTGCTGCTTGTTTCAATGAACAAGTTTCACCATTTCCATCAGCCTCGCTACCTTTGTTGTATTCTACTTCCTATCTACATAAATGTCTCTGTTTCGAACAATCTTTTGATTTCCAGCTAGTCCTCATTCATCTGAACGTACAATTTCTCAATTTCTCTCTTTATCAGCAAATCTTGTTCTCTGTATCTATCAAATTCTCCATTGCAGCAATTTGTTCGATTAGACGTATTTGCAGCTTCTCAACGTTCACTGCAACTTCAAATTCTTCAGGTCATTCAATTTAAGCAAACATGGCTCTCAGTAGCTATCAAACTGTCAGTTTCACGCTTTTGAGTATATTGAATCATTTCCTCTATCTGCAGATCCATCTCATTCCCAACGTCTGTAAAACCTTCCATTTCAAAGAAATGGGATGCTTGTGGCATCAGCTCCTTCTCCGGATGAACAAAATTTTCAATTTCAATCAGTTTCTCTATCTGCACTATTTTCTACCATCTCTTTGCATTAATCTCTCTATTTCTGACAATATCCAGATTTCTAATAACTCCACGTTCAACTCAAACTGAAATTGCACAAGTTCTCGGTTTAGCAGTAAACGCAGTTCTCTGTATCTGTCAAATTCTCAGTTATCCGCAGTATGTTATAATCAGCATATTCCCAATCTCCGCAGTCAATGCAACTTCAATTTCTCCATATCTTTCAATTGTGCAAAGCTGGCTCTCCGTGCCCCGCGAAATGTCAAGTTCAATCAATTGATCAAGTTCCTGGATTTTCTCTGCCAGCGGATATTTCTCATTCCCCATATTTGCAAAATCTCCTATTTTCACGAAATTCGCTCTTGGTGTCATCTGCTCGTTCACTGAGTTTACAAGATTCGCCATTTCAATTAATTTCTCCACCTCCAATAATTTGTACTGCCGACCTGCATTAATGTCTCTATTCTGAACAATCTACACGTTTGCAAATGTTCATTTTCATGAAATTCGCTGCTTGTAGCTTATGCTGCTTGTTTGAAAGAACAAGTTTCACCCTTTCCATCAACCTCGCTATCTTTGTTATATTCTACTTCCTATCTACATAACTGTCTCTGTTTCGAACAATTTCCTGATTTCCAGCTACTCCACATTCACCTGAACGTACAATTTCTCCATTTCTCTCCTTTTCAGCACATCTTGTTCTCTGTATGTTTCAAATTCTCCATTGCAGCAATTTGCTAGATTAGACATATTTGCAGCTTCTCAAAGTTCACTGCAACTTCAATTTCTTCAATCATTCAATTTAAGCAAACCTGGATCTCAGTATCTATCAAACTGTCAGTTTCACACATTTGAGTATATTGAATCATTTTCTCAATCTGCAGATCTATCTGTTTCCCAACGTCTGTAGAACCTTCCATTTCAAAGAAATTGGCTGCTTGTGGCATCTGCTGCTTCTCCAAATGAACAATTTTTTCAATTTCAATCAGTTCCTCTATCTGCACTATTTTCTACCATCTCTTTGCATTAATCCCTCTATTTCTAACAATATCCACATTTCTAATAACTCCACATTCAACTCAAACTGAAATTGCACAATTTCTCGCATTAGCAGTAAACGTAGTTCTCTGTATCTGTCAAATTCTCAGTTATCCGCATTATGTTATATTCAGCATATTTCCGCTCTCCGCAGTCAATGCAACTTCAATTTCTCCATATCTTTCAAATTGTGCAAAGCTGCCTCTCCGTGCCCCGCGAAATGTCAAGTTCAATCAATTGATCAAGTTCCTGGATGTTCTTTATCAGTGGATATTTCTCATTCCCCATGTTTGCAAAATCTCCTATTTTCACGCAATTCGATCTTTGTGTCATCTGCTCGTTCACTGAGTGTACAAGATTCGCCATTTCAATTAATTTCTCCAACCTCCAATAATTTCTACTGCCGACCTGCATTAATGTCTCTATTCCGAACAATCTACACGTTTACAAATGTTCATTTTCATGAAATTTGCTGCTTGTAGCTTCTGCTGTTTCTTTGAATGAACAAGTTTCACCATTTCCATCAGCCTCGCTCTCTTTGTTATATTTTACTTCCTTTCTACATAAATGTCTCTGTTTCGAACAATCTCCTGATTTCCAGCTAGTCCTCAATCACCTGAACGTAAAATTTCTCCATTTCTCTCTTCATCAGCAAATTTGTTCTCTGTATCTATCAAATTCTCCATTGCAGCAATTTGTTAGATTTGACCTTTTGGCAGCTTCTCAACGTTCACTGCAACTTCAATTTCTTCAGATCATTCAATTTAAGCAAATCTGGCTCTCAGTATCTATCAAACTGTCAGTTTCACGCATTTGAGTATATTGAATCATTTTCTGAATCTGCAGATCTATCTCATTTCAACGTCTGTATAACCTTCCATTTCAAATATATTGGATGCTTGTGGCATCTGCTCCTTCTCCGAATGAACAAAATTCTCAATTTCATTCAGTATCTCTATCTGCACTATTTTCTACCATCTCTTTGCATTAATCTGTCTATTTCTAACAGTACCGACATTTCTAATAACTCCACATTCAACTCAAACTGAAATTGCACAAGTTCTCGCTTTAGCAGTAAACGTAGTTCTCTGTATCAGTGAAATTGTCAGTTATCCGCAGTATGTTATATTCAGCATATTTCCGCTCTCCGCAGTCATTGCAACTTCAATTTCTCCAAATCTTTCAAATTGTGCAAAGCTGTCTCTCCGTGCCCCGCGAAATGTCAAGTTCAATCAATTGATCAAGTTCCTGGATTTTCTCTATCAGGGGATATTTCTTATTCCCCATATTTGCAAAATCTCCTATTTTCACGAAATTCACTCTTTGTGTCATCTGCTCGTTCACTGAGTGTACAAGATTCGTCAGTTAAATTAATTTCTCCATCTCCAATAATTTGTATTGCCGACCTGCATTAATGTGTCTATTCTGAACAATCTACACGTTTGCAAATGTTCATTTTCATGAAATTCGCTGCTTGTAGCTTCCACTGCTGGTTTGAATGAACAAGTTTCACCATTTCCATCAACCTCGCTATCTTTGTTATATTCTACTTCCTATCTACATAACTGTCTCTGTTTCGAACAATTTCCTGATTTCCAGCTACTCCACATTCACCTGAACGTACAATTTCTCCATTTCTCTCCTTTTCAGCACATCTTGTTCTTTGTATGTTTCAAATTCTCCATTGCAGCAATTTGTTAGATTAGACATATTTGCAGCTTCTCAAAGTTCACTGCAACTTCAATTTCTTCAATCATCCAATTTAAGCAAACCTGGATCTCAGTATCTATCAAACTGTCAGTTTCACACATTTGACTATATTGAATCATTTTCTCAATCTGCAGATCTATCTCATTCCCAACGTCTGTAAAAGCTTCCATTTCAAAGAAATTGGCTGCTTGTGGCATCTGCTGCTTCTCCGAATGAACAACATTTTCAATTTCAATCAGTTCCTCTATCTGCACTACTTTCTACCATCTCTTTTCGTTAATCTCTCTATTTCTAACAATATCCACATTTCTAATAACTCCACATTAAACTCAAACTGAAATTGCACAATTTCTCGCATTAGCAGTAAACGTAGTTCTCTGTATCTGTCAAATTCTCAGTTATCCGCATTATGTTATATTCAGCATATTTCCGCTCTCCGCAGTCAATGCAACTTCAATTTCTCCATATCTTTCAAATTGTGCAAAGCTGCCTCTCCGTGCCCCGTGAAATGTCAAGTTCAATCAATTGATCAAGTTCCTGGATTTTCTTTATCAGCGGATATTTCTCATTCCCCATGTTTGCAAAATCTCCTATTTTCACGCAATTCTATCTTTGTGTCATCTGCTCGTTCACTGAGTGTACAAGATTCGCCATTTCAATTAATTTCTCCACCTCCAATAATTTCTACTGCCGACCTGCATTAATATCTCTATTCCGAACAATCTACACGTTTGCAAATGTTCATTTGCATGAAATTCGCTGCTTGTAGCTTCCACTGCTTGTTTGAATGAACAAGTTTCACCATTTCCATCAGCCTCGCTATCTTTGTTATATTCTACTTCATATCTACATAAATGTCTCTGTTTCGAACAATCTCCTGATTTCCAATTAGTCCTCATTCACTTGAACGTACAATTTCTCCATTTCTCTCTTTATCCGCAAATCTTGTTCTCTGTATCTATGAAATTCTCCATTGCAGCAATTTATTAGATTAGACATATTTGCAGCTTCTCAACGTTCACTGCAACTTCAATTTCTTCAATCATTCAATTTAAGCAAACATGGCTCTCAGTATCGATCAAACTGTCAGTTTCACGCATTTGAGTATATTGAATCATTTCCTCAATCTGCAGATCTATCTCTTTCCCAACGTCTGTAAAACCTTCCATTTCAAAGAAATTGGCTGCTTGTGGCATCTGCTCCTTCTCCGAATGAACAATATTTTCAATTTCTATCAGTTTCTCTACCTGCACTATTTTCTACCATCTCTTGGCAGTAATCCCTCTATTTCTAACAATATCCACATTTGTAATAACTCCACATTCATCTCAAACTGAAATTCCAGAAGTTCTCACTTTAGCAGAAAACATAGTTTTCTGTATCTGTCAAATTCTCAATTATCCGCAGTATCTTATATTCAGCATATTTCCGCTCACCGCAGTCAACGCATCTTCAATTTCTCCATATCTTTCAAATTCTGCAAAGCTGCTTCTCCGTTCCCCGTGAAATCTCAACTTCAATCAATTGATCATGTTCCTGGATTTTCTCTATCAGTGGATATTTCTCATTCCCCATATTTTCAAACTCTCACATTTTCACGAAATTCGCTCCTTGTCTCATCTGCTCGTTCACTAAATGTACAAGATTCGCCATTTCAATTAATTTCTCTATCTCCAATCATTTCTACTGTCGACCTGCATTAATGTCTCTATTCCGAAGAATGTACACATTTGCGAATCTTCATTGTTCGACAAGGCCTTTTCTATCTTTTTCAATAAATCAGGATCTCGATGTCCAGCAAGTATTCAGTTTCTTGCAAATAAATAATCAAATTCTGCATATTTCCAGCTTCTCTGCGTTGACCATTCCTTCAATTTCTCCATATCCTTGAATTTGAGCAAATCTGGATCCTTGTATCTATTAAAATACCCATTTCTGGCATTTGATCAAATTCTAGCTTTCTGACTGACTGCAAACATTTCTGAATGCCCATATTAGTGAAATCTGCGATTTGCATGAAATTCGCAGCTTGTAGGTTCTCTTTCTTCTCTGACTGTACAAGTTTCTTCATTTCCATCAGCCTCGCTATCTCCATTAATTTCTACTGCCTATCTACATATAAGCTTCTATTTCTAACAATCCACACATTTCTAAAAAGTCCTCATTCATCTGAAACTACAATTTCATAATTTCCCCTTTATCAGCTAAACTAGTTCTCTCTATCTATCAAAATATCAATTCCCAACAATTTGTTAGATTGAGCACATTTGCAGCTTCTCTGCATTAACCACAACTTCATTTTCTCCTTATCATTCAAATACAGCAAGCGTGGCTCTCTTTATGTTTCAAACTGTCAATGTCTTGCAACTGATCAAATTCTGGCATTTTCTCATTTGGAAGAATTTCCTCATTCATCTGACACTGAAGTTCCTCAAGTTCTCTCTTCATCAGCAAATCTAGAGCTCTGTAAACGACATATTCTCTATTTCCAATATTAAGTCATTTTAGCGCATGTCCAGCCACTCCGCATTCAAGGCAACTTCAATATCTCTGTTTCCTTCAATTTCTGAAAAGGTGCATCTCTGTATCTCGCCAAATGTCAATTTCAAACAATTGATCAATTTCTTGCCTTTTCACTATCTGCAGATAATTCTCGTTGGCCTTATTTGTAAAATCTCCCATTTTTGTGAAATTTGCTCTTTGTATCATCTGCTCGTTTATTGACTGTACAATTTTCTCCATTTCAATCAATTTCTCCATCTCCTATAATTTCTGCTGTCGACCGACTGTTCACTCTTCAACTAGGCCTTCAATTACTCAATTTGTATCTTTTGCAACAAACCAGCTTCTGTATATTCAGTAAGTATTCAGTTTCTTGCAAGTAATCAAATTCTGCACATTTCCAGCATCTCTGCATTGGCCACCCCTCCAACTTCTCCATATCCTTCAATTTTAGCAAACCTGGCTCTGTGTATCTAGGAAAATATCAATTTCTAGCAATTGATCAAATTCTAGCATTTTCTCTATCTGCAGATATTTCTCATTCCCCATATTTGAAAAATCCCCCATTTGCATGAAATTCGGTGCTTTTAGCTTCTGCTGCTTGTTTGAATGAACATGGTTCACCATTTGCATCAGCCTCGCTATCTTTATTATATTCTACTTCCTATCTACATACATGTCTCTGTTTCGAACAATCTCCTGATTTCCTGCTACTCCTCATTCACCCGAACATACAATTTCTCCATTTCTCTCTTTATCAGCAAAACTTGTTCTCTGTATCTATCAAGTTCTCCATTGCAGCAAATTGTTAGATTAGACAAATATGCAGCCTCTCCACGTTCACCTCAACTTTAATTTCTTCATATCATTCAATTTAAGCAAACCTTGCTCTCAGTATCTATCAAACTGTCAGTTTCAAGCATTTGAGTATATTGAGTAATTTTCTCAATCTGCAGATCTATCTCATTCCCAACATCTGTAAAACCTTCCATTTCAAAGAAATTGGGTGCTTGTGGCATCAGCTCCTTCTCGGAATGTACGAAATGTTCAATTTAATCAGTTTCTCCATCTGCACTATTTTCTGCCATCCTTTTGCCTTAATCTCTCTATTTCAAACAATACCCCCATTTCTAATAACTCCACATTCATCTCAAACTGAAATTCCACAAGTTCTCACTTTAGCAAAAAACGTAGTTCTCTGTATCTGTCAAATTCTCAATTATCCGCAGTATGTTATATTCACCATATTTCCGCTCACCGCAGTCAATGCAACTTCAATTTCTCCATATCTTTCAAATTCTGCAAAGTTGCTTCTCCATGCCCCTTGAAGTGTCAAGTTCAATCAATTGATCATTTTCCTGGATTTTCTCTATCAGCGGATATTTCTCATTCCCCATATTTGCAAAATCTCCCATTTTCACGAAATTCGCTCTTTGTGTCATCTGCTCGTTCACTGAGTGTACAAGATTCGCCATTTCAATTAATTTCTCCATCTCCAATCATTTCTACTGTCGACCTGCATTAATGTCTCTATTCCGATCAATGTACACATTTGCGAATCTTCATTGTTCGACTAGGCCTTTTCTATCTTTTTGAATAAATCAGGATCTCGAAATCCAGCAAGTATTAAGTTTCTTGCAAATAAATAATCAAATTCTGCACATTTCCAGCTTCTTTGCGTTGACCATTCCTTCAATTTCTCCATATCCTTGAATTTAAGCAAATCTGGCTTCATGTATCTATTAAAATACCCATTTCTGGCATTTGATCAAATTCTAGCTTTTTGACTGACTGCAAATATTTCTCATTCCCCATATTTGTAAAATCTGCCATTTGCATGAAATTCGCAGCTTGTAGCTTCTTCTTCTCTGACTGTACAAGTGTCTTCATTTCCATCAGCCTCGCTATCGCCATAAATTTCTACTGCCTATCTACATAAAAGCTTCTATTTCTAACAATCCTGACATTTCCACCTAGTCCTCATTCATCTGAAACTACAATTTCTTAATTTCCCCTTTATCAGCTCAACTAGTTCTCTCTATCTATCAAAATATCAATTCCCAACAATTTGTTAGATTGAGCACATTTGCAGCTTCTCTGCATTAACCACAACTTCATTTTCTCCTTATCATTCAATTACAGCAAGCGTTGCTCTCTTTATGTTTCAAACTGTCAATGTCTAGCAATTGATCAACTTCTGGCATTTTCTCATTTGTAAGAATTTCCTCATTCATCTGAAACTTACGTGACTCAAGTTCTCTCTTCATCAGCAAATCTAGATCTCTGTAAATGTCATATTCTCTATTTCCAACATTAAGTCATGTTCAGCACATGTCCAGCCACTCCACATCGAAGGGAACTTCAATATCTCTGTTTCCTTCAAATTCCAAAAAGATCCATCTCTGTATCTTGCCAAATGTCAATTTCAAACAATTGATCAATATCTTGCCTTTTCACTATCTGCAGAGAATTCTCGTTGGCCTTATTTGTAAAATCTCCCATTTTTGTGAAATTTGCTCTTTGTATCATCTGCTCGTTTACTGACTGTACAAGTTTCTCCATTTCAATCAATTTCTCCGTCTCCTATAATTTCTACTGTCGACCGACTGTTCACTCTTCAACTAGGCCTTCAATTACTCAATTTGTATCTTTTGCAACAAACCAGCTTCTGTATATTCAGTAAGTATTCAGTTTCTTGCAAGTAATCAAATTCTGCACATTTCCAGCATCTCTGCATTGGCCACCCCTCCAATTTCTCCATATCCTTCAATTTTAGCAAACCTGGCTCTGTGTATCTAGGAAAATATCAATTTCTAGCAATTGATCAAATTCTAGCATTTTCTCTATCTGTAGATATTTCTCATTCACCATATTTGAAAAATCCAGCATTTTCATGAAATTCGCTGCTTGTAGCTACTGCTGCTGGTTTGAATGAACAAGTTTCACCATTTGCATCAGCCTCGCTATCTTTATTATATTCTACTTCCTATCTACATAAATGTCTCTGTATCGAACAATCTCCTGATTTCCAGCTAGTCCTCATTCACCTGAACGTACAATTTCTCCATTTCTATCTCTATCAGCAAAACTTGTTCTCTGTATCTATCAAATTCTCCATTGCAGCAATTTGTTTGATTAGACAAATTTGCACCTTCTCCACGTTCACCGCAACTTCAATTTCTTCATATAATTCAATTTAAGCAAACCTTGCTCTCAGTATATATCAAATTGTCAGTTTCAAGCATTTGAGTATATTGAGTCATTTTCTCAATCTGCAGATCTATCACATTCCCAACGTCCGTAAAACATTCCATTTCAAAGACTTTGGCTGCTTGTGGCATATGCTTCTTCTCCGAATGTATAAAATTTTCTATTTCAATCAGTTTCTCTATCTGCAATATTTTCTTCCATCCCTTTGCATTACTCTCTCTATTTGTAACAATATCCACATTTCTAATAACTCCACATTCATCTCAAACTGAAATTCCACAAGTTCTCACTTTAGCAGTAAACGTAGTTTTCTGTATCTGTCAAATTCTCAATTATCCGCAGTATGTTATATTCAGCATATTTCCACTGACCGCAGTCAATGCAACTTCAATTTCTCCATATCTTTCAAATTCTGTAAAGCTGGTTCTCCGTGCCCTGCAAAATGTCAAGTTCAATCAATTGATCATGTTCCTGGTTTTTCTCTATCAGCGGATATTTCTCATTCAATGCAAAATCTCCCATTTTCACGAAATTCGCTCTTTGTGTCTTCTGCTCGTTCACTGATTGTACAAGATTCGCCATTTCAATTAATTTCTCCATCTCCAATCATTTCTACTGTCGACCTGCATTAATGTCTCTATTCCGAACAATGTACACATTTGCGAATCTTCATTGTTCGACAAGGCCTTTTCTATCTTTTACAATAGATCAGGATCTCGATATGCAGCAAGTATTCAGTTTCTTGCAAATAAATAATCAAATTCTGCACATTTCCAGCTTCTCTGCGTTGACCATTCCTTCAGTTTCTCCATGTCCTTGCATTTTAGCAAACCTGTCCCCTTGTATCTATTAAAATACCCATTTCTGGCATTTGATCAAATTCTAGCTTTTTGACTGACTGCAAATATTTCTCATTCCCCATATTTGTAAAATCTGCCATTTGCGTGAAATTCGCAGCTTGTAGCTTCGTCGTCGTCTCTGATTGTACAAGTTTCTTCATTTCCATCAGCCTCGCTATCTCCATTAATTTCTACTGCCTATCTACATAAAAGCTTCTATTTCTAACAATCCTGACATTTCCACCTAGTCCTCATTCATCTGAAACTACAATTTCTTGATTTCCCCTTTATCAGCTAAACTAGTTCTCTCTATCTGTCAAAATATCAATTCCCAACAATTTGTTAGATTGAGCACATTTGCAGCTTCTCTGCATTAACCACAACTTGAATTTCTCCTTATCATTCAATTACAGCAAGCGTGGCTCTCTTTATGTTTCAAACTGTCAATGTCTAGCAATTGATCAAATTCTGGCATTTTCTCATTTGTAAGAATTTCCTCATCCCTCTGAAACTTAAGTTCCTCAAGTTCTCTCTTCATCAGCTAATCTAGATCTCTGTAAATGTCATATTCTCTATTTCCAACATTAAGTCATGTTCAGCGCATGTCCAGCCACTGCACATCAAAGGGAACTTCAATATCTCTGTTTCCTTCAAATACCGAAAAGATCCATCTCTGTATCTTGCCAAATGTCAATTTCAAACAATTGATCAATTTCTTGCCTTTTAACTATCTGCAGAGAATTCTCGTTGGCCTTATTTGTAAAATCTCCCATTTTTGTGAAATTTGCTCTTTGTATCATCTGCTCGTTTACTGACTGTACAAGTTTCTACATTTCAATCAATTTCTCCATCTCCTATGATTTCTACTGTCGACCGACTGTTCACTCTTCAACTAGGCCTTCAATTACTCAATTTGTATCTTTTGCAACAAACCAGCTTCTGTATATTCAGTAAGTATTCAGTTTCTTGCAAGTAATCAAATTCTGCACATTTCCAGCATCTCAGCATTTGCCACCCCTCCAATTTCTCCATATCCTTCAATTTTAACAAACCTGGCTCAGTGTATCTAGGAAAATATCAATTTCTAGCAATTGATCAATTTCTAGCATTTTCTCTATCTGTAGATATTTCTCATTCACCATATTTGAAAAATCCCCCATTTGCATGAAATTCGCTGCTTGCAGCTTCTGCTGCTTGTTTGAATGAACAAGTTTCTCCATTTCCATCAGCCTCGCTATCTTTATTATATTCTACTTCCTATGTACATAAATATCTCTGTTTCGAACGATCTCCTTATTTCCAGCTACTCCTCATTCACCTGAGTGTACAATTTCTCCATTTCTCTCTTTATCAGCAAATCTTGTTCTCTGTATCTATCAAATTCTCCATTGCAGCAATTTGTTAGATTAGACAAATTTGCAGCTTCTCCACGTTCACCGCAACTTCAATTTCTTCATATCATTCAATTTAAGCAAACCTAGCTCTCAGTATCTATCAAACTGTCAGTTTCAAGCAATTGAGTATATTGAGTCTTTTCTCAAACTGCAGATCTATTTCATTCCCAACATATGAAAAATTTTCCATTTCATGGATATTGGCTGCTAGTGGCATCTGCTGCTTCTCCGAATGTATAAAATTTTCAATTTCAATCAGTTTCTCTATCACCACTATTTTCTCCCATCCATTTGCATTAATCTCTCTATTTTTAACAATATCCACATTTCTAAAAACTCCTCATTCATACCCAACTGAAATTCCACAAGTTCTCACTTTAGCAGTAAACGTAGTTCTCTCTATCTGTCAAATTCTCAATTATCCGCAGTATGTTATATTCAGCATATTTCTGCTCTCCGCAGTAAATGCAACTTCAATATCTCCATATCCTTCAAATTCTGCAAAGCTGGCTCTCCGTGCCCCGCGAAATGTCAAGTTCAATCAATTGATCATGTTCCTGGATTTTCTCTATCAGCGGGTATGTCTCATTCCCCATATTTGCAAATTCTCACATTTTCACGAAATTCGTTCTTTGTGTCATCTGCTCGTTCACTGAGTGTACAAGATTCGCCATCTCAATTAATTTCTCCATTTCCAATCATTTCTACTGTCGACCTGTATTAATGTCTCTATTCCGAACAATGTACACATTTGCGATTCTTCATTGTTCGACAAGGCCTTTTATATCTTTTTCAATAAATCAGGATCTCGATATGCAGCAAGTATTCAGTTTCTTGCAAATAAATAATCAAATTCTGCACATTTCCAGCTTCTCTGCGTTGACCATTCCTTCAATTTCTCCATATCCTTGAAATTAAGCAAACCTGGCTCCTTGTATCTATTAAAATACCCATTTCTGGCATTTGATCAAATTCTAGCTTTTTGACTGACTGCAAACATTTCTCATTCCCCATATTTGCAAAATCTGCAATTTGCATGAAATTCGCAGCTTGTAGCTTCTTCTTCTTCTCTGACTGTACAAGTTTCTTCATTTCCATCAGCATTGTTCTCTCCATTAATTTCTACTGCCTATCTCCTTAAAAGTTTCTATTTCTAACAATCCTCACATTTCCACCTAGTCCTCATTCATCTGAAACTACAATTTCTTAATTTCCCCTTTATCAGCTAAACTAGTTCTCTCTATCTATCAAAATATCAATTCCCAACAATTTGTTAGATTGAGCACATTTGCAGCTTCTCTGCATTAACCACAACTTCATTTACTCGTTTATCATTCAATTACAGCAAGCCTCGTTCTCTTGATGTTTCAAACTGTCAACGTCTAGCAATTGATCAAATTCTGGCATTTTCTCATTTGTAAGAATTTCCTCATTCATCTGAAACTTAAGTTCCTCAAGTTCTCTCTTCATCAGCAAATCTAGATCTCTGTAAATGTCATATTCTCTATTTCCAACATTAAGTCATGTTGAAGGCATATCCAGCCACTCCGCATCCAAGTCAAGTTCAATATCTCTGTTTCCTTCAAATTCTGAAAAGGTGCATCTCTGCATCTAGCCAAATGTCAATTTCAAACAATTGATCAACTGCCTTTTCACTATCTGCTGATAATTCTCGTTGACCTTATTTGTAAAATCTCCCATTTTTGTGAAATTTGCTCTTTGTATCATCTGCTCGTTTACTGACTGTACACGTTTCTCCATTTCAATCAATTTCTCGATCTCCTATAATTTCTGCTGTCGACCGACTGTTCACTCTTCAACTAGGCCTTCAATTACTCAATTTGTATCTTTTGCAACAAACCAGCTTCTGTATATTCAGTAAGTATTCAGTTTCTTGCAAGTAATCAAAATCTGCACATTTCCAGCATCTCTGTATTGGCCACCCCTTCAATTTCTCCAAATCCTTCAATTTTAGCAAACCTGGCTCTGTGTATCTAGGAAAATATCAATTTCTAGCAATTGATCAAATTCTAGCATTTTCTCTATCTGCAGATATTTCTCATTCCCCATATTAGAAAAATCCCCCATTTGCATGAAATTCGCTGCTTGTAGCTTCTGCTGCTTGTTTGAATGAACATGTTTCACCATTTCCATCAGCCTCGCTATCTTTATTATATTCTACTTCCTATCTACATAAATGTCTCTGTTTCGAACAATCTCCTGATTTCCAGCTACTCCTCATTCACCTGAACGTACAATTTCTCCATTTCTTTCTTTATCAGCAAAACTTGTTCTCTGTATCTATCAAGTTCTCCATTGCAGCAATTTGTTAGATTAGCCAAATATGCAGCCTCTCCACGTTCACCGAAACTTCAATTTCTTCATATCATTCAATTTAAGCAAACCTTGCTCTCAGTATCTATCAAACTGTCAGTTTCAAGCATTTGAGTATATTGAGATATTTTCTCAATCTGCAGATCTATCTCATTCCCAACGTCCGTAAAACGTTCCATTTCAAACAAATTGGCTGCTTGTGGCATCTGCTCCTTCGCCGAATGTATAAAATTTTCAATTTCAATCAGTTTCCTTTTTCTGCACTATTTTCTGCCATCCCTTTGCATTAATCTGTCTATTTGTAACAATATCCACATTTCTAATAACTTCACATTCAACTCAAACTGAAATTGCACAAGTTCTCG
This sequence comes from Cetorhinus maximus, assembly GCF_964194155.1. Taxonomy (NCBI): domain Eukaryota; kingdom Metazoa; phylum Chordata; class Chondrichthyes; order Lamniformes; family Cetorhinidae; genus Cetorhinus; species Cetorhinus maximus. Next base: position 52,253,384 of record NC_135888.1, on the reverse strand, counting down.
CTTTAGCAGTAAACATAGTTCTCTGTATCTGTCAAATTCTCAATTATCCGCAGTATGTTATATTCAGCATATTTCCGCTCACCACAGTCAATGCAACTTCAATTTCTCCATATCTTTCAAATTCTGCAAAGCTGCTTCTCCGTGCCCCGTGAAATGTCAAGTTCAATCAATTCATCATGCTCCTCGATTTTCTCTATCAACGGATATTTCTCATTCCCCATATTTGCAAAATCTCCCATTTTCACGAAATTCGTTCTTTGTGTCACCTGCTCGTTCACTGAGTGTACAAGATTCGCCATTTCAATTAATTTCTCCATCTCCAATCATTTCTACTGTCGACCTGCATTAATGTCTCTATTCCGAACAATGTACACATTTGCGAATCTTCATTGTTCGACTAGGCCTTTTATATCTTTTTCAATAAATCAGGATCTCGATATGCAGCAAGTATTCAGTTTCTTGCAAATAGATAATCAAATGCTGCACATTTCCAGCTTGTCTGCGTTGACCATTCCTTCAATTTCTCCATATCCTTGAATTTAAGCAAACCTGGCTCCTTGTATCTATTTAAATACCCGTTTCCGGCATTTGATCAAATTCTAGCATTTTGACTGACTGCAAATATTTCTCATTCCCCATATTTGTAAAGTCTGCCATTTGCATGATATTCGCAACTTGTAGCTTCTTCATGTTCTCTGACTGTACAAGTTTCTTCATTTCCATCAGCCTCGCTATCTCCATTAATTTCTACTGCCTATCTACAGAAAAGCTTCTATTTCTAACAATCCTCACATTTCCACCTAGTCCTCATTCATCTGAAACTTTAATTTCTTATTTGCCCCTTTATCAGCTAAACTAGTTCTCTCTATCTATCAAAATATCAATTCCCAACAATTTGTTAGATTGAGCACATTTGCAGCTTCTCTGCATTAACCACAACTTCATTTTTTCCTTTATCATTCAATTACAGCAAGCGTGGCTCTCTTTATGTTTCAAACTGTCAACGTCTAGCAATTGATCAACTTCTGGCATTTTCTCATTTGTAAGAATTTCCTCATTCATCTGAAACTTAAGTTCCTCAAGTTCTCTCTTCATCAGCTAATCTAGATCTCTGTAAATGTCATATTCTCTATTTCCAACATTAAGTCATGTTCAATGCATGTCCAGCCACTCCGCATCCAAGGTAAGTTCAATATCTCTGTTTCCTTCAAATTCTGAAAAGGTGCCTCTCTGTATCTTGCCAAATGTCAATTTCAAACAATTGATCAATTTCTTGCCTTTTCAATATCTGCAGATAATTCTCGTTGGCCTTATTTGTAAAATCTCCCATTTTTGTGAAATTTGCTCTTTGTATCATCTGCTCGTTTACTGACTGTACAAGTTTCTACATTTCAATCAATTTCTCCATCTCCTATAATTTCTACTGTCGACCGACTGTTCACTCTTCAACTAGGCCTTCAATTACTCAATTTGTATCTTTTGCAACAAACCAGCTTCTGTATATTCAGTAAGTATTCAGTTTCTTGCAAGTAATCAAATTCTGCACATTTCCAGCATCTCTGCATTTGCCACCCCTCCAATTTCTCCATATCCTTCGATTTTAGCAAACCTGGCTCTGTGTATCTAGGAAAATATCAATTTCTAGCAATTGATCAAATTCTAGAATTATCTCTATCTGCAGATATTTCTCATTCACCATATTTGAAATATCCCACATTTTCATGAAATTCGCTCCTTGAAGCTACTGCTGCTCTTTTGAATGTACAAGTTTCACCATTTGCATCAGCCTCGCTATCTTTATTATATTCTACTTCCTATCTACATAAATGTCTCTGTATCGAACAATCTCCTGATTTCCAGCTAGTCCTCATTCACCTGAACGTACAATTTCTCCATTTCTCTCTTTATCAGCAAAACTTGTTCTCTGTATCTATCAAATTCTCCATTGCAGCAATTTGTTAGATTAGACAAATTTGCACCTTCTCCACATTCACCGCAACTTCAATTTCTTCATATCATTCAATTTAAGCAAACCTTGCTCTCAGTATATATCAAACTGTCAGTTTCAAGCATTTGAGTATATTGAGTCATTATCTCAATCTGCAGATCTATCTCATTCCTAACGTCTGTAAAACCTTCCATTTCAAAGAAATTGGCTGCTTGTGGCATCAGCTCCCTCTCCGAATGTATAAAATTTTGAATTTCAATCAGTTTCTCTATCTGCACTATTTTCTGCCATCCCTTTGCATTAATCTCTCTATTTGTAACAATATCCACATTTCTAATAACTCCACATTCATCTCAAAGTGAAATTCCACAAGTTCTCACTTTAGCAGAAAACGTAGTTTTCTGTATCTGTCAAATTCTCAATTATCCGCAGTATGTTATATTCAGCATATTTCCGCTCACCGCAGTCAATGCAACTTCAATTTCTCCATATATTTCAAAGTCTGCAAAGCTGCTTCTCCGTGCCCCGTGAAATGTCAAGTTCAATCAACTGATCAAGTTCCTGGATTTCCTCTATCAGCGGATATTTCTCATTCCCCATATTTGCAAAATCTCTCATTTTCACGAAATTCGCTCTTTGTGTCATCTGCTCGTTCACTGAATGTACAAGATTCGCCATTTCAATTAATTTCTCCATCTCCAATCATTTCTACTGTCGACCTGCATTAATGTCTTTATTCCAAACAATCTACACATTTGCAAATCTTCATTGTTCGACTAGGCCTTTTCTATCTTTTTCAACAAATCAGGATCAAGATATCCAGCCAGTATTCAGTTTCTTGCAAATAAATAATCAAATTCTGCACATTTCCAGCTTCTCTGCATTGACCATTCCTTCAATTTCTCCATATCCTTGAATTTCAGCCAACCTGGCTCCTTGTATCTATTAAAATATCCATTTCTGGCATTTGATCAAATTCTAACTTTTTGACTGACTGCAGATATTTCTCATTCCCCATATTTGTAAAATCTGCCATTTGCATGAAATTCGCAGCTTGTAGCTTCTGCTTCTTCTCTGACTGTACAAGTTTCTTCATTTCCCTCAACCTCGCTATCTCCATTAATTTCTACTGCCCATCTACATAAATGCTCCTATTTCTAACAATCCTCTCATTTCCTCCTAGTCCTCATTCATCTGAAACTGCAGTTTGTCAATTTCCCCTTTATCAGCTAACCTATTTCTATCTATCTATCAAAGTATCAATTCCCAACAATTTGTTAGATTGAGCACATTTGCAGCTTCTCTGCATTAACCATAACTTTATTTTCTCCTTATCATTCAATTACAGCAAATCTGGCTCTCTTTCTGTTTCAAACTGTCAATGTCTAGCAATTGATCAAATTCTGGCATTTTTTCAGTTGTAATAATTTCCTCATTCATCTGAAACGTAAATTCCTCAAGTTCTCTCTTCATCAGCAAATCTAGATCTCAGTACATGTCAAATTCTCTTATTTCCAACAATATGTCGTGTTCAGCGCATGTCCAGCCACTCCGCATTCAAGGCAACTTCATTTTCTCTGTTTCCTTCAAATTCTGAAAAGTTGCATCTCTGTACCTAGCCAAATGCCAATTTCAAACAATTGGTCAATTTCTTGCCTTTTCACTATCTGCAGATATTTCTCCTTATTTGTAAAATCTCCCATTTTCGTGAAATTTGCTCTTTGTATCATCTGCTCGTTTATTGACTGTACAATTTCTACATTTCAATCAAATTCTCGGTCTCCTATAACTTTTACTGTTCAACTGGGCCTTCAATTACTCAATTTCCATCTTTTGCAACATACCAGCTTCTGTATATTCAGTAAGTATTCAGTTTCTTGCAAGTAATCAAATTCTGCACATTTCCAGCATCTCTGCTTTGGCCACCCCTTCAATTTCTCCATATCCATCAATTTTTGCAAACCTGGCTCTGTGTATCTTGCAAAATATCAATTTGTAGAAATTGATCAAACCGTTGAATTTTCTCTAACTGCAGATATTTCTCATTCCCCATATTTGAAAAATCCCCCATTTGCATGAAATTCGCTGCTTGCAGCTTCTGCTGCTTGTTTGATTGAACAAGTTTCTCCATTTCCATCAGCCTCGCTATCTTTATTATATTCTACTTCCTATGTACATAAATATCTCTGTTTCGAACAATCTCCTTATTTCCAGCTACTCCTCATTCACCTGAACGTACAATTTCTCCATTTCTCTCTTTATCAGCAAATCTTGTTCTCTGTATCTATCAAATTCTCCATTGCAGCAATTTGTTAGATTAGACCTATTTGCAGCTTCTGCACGATCACCGCAACTTCAATTTTTTAATATCATTCAATTTAAGCAAACCTAGCTCTCAGTATCTATCAAACTGTCAGTTTCAAGCAATTGAGTATATTGAGTCTTTTCTCAAACTGCAGATCTATTTCATTCCCAACATATGAAAAATTTTCCATTTCATGGATATTGGCTGCTTGTGGCATCTGCTGCTTCTCCGAATGTATAAAATTTTCAATTTCAATCAGTTTCTCTATCTCCACTATTTTCTGCCATCCATTTGCATTAATCTCTCTATTTTTAACAATATCCACATTTCTAAAAACTCCTCATTCATACCCAACTGAAATTCCACAAGTTCTCACTTTAGCAGTTAGCGTAGTTCTCACTATTTGTCAAATTCTCAATTATCCGCAGTATGTTATATTCAGCCTATTTCTGCTCTCTGCAGTCAATGCAACTTCAATTTCTCCATATCCTTCAAATTCTGCAAAGCTAGCTCTCCGTGCCCCGCGAAATGTCAAGTTCAGTCAATTGATCAAGTTCCTGGATTTTCTCTATCAGCGGATATTTCTCATTCCCCATGTTTGCAAAATCTCGCATTTTCACAAAATTCGCTCTTTGTGTCAACTGGTCGTTCACTCAGTGTACAAGATTCGCCATTTCAATTAATTTCTCCATCTCCAATAATTTCTATTTTGCACCTGCATTAATGTCTCTAGTCCGCACAATGTACACATCTGCAAATCTTCATTGTTCGACTAGGCCTTTTCTATCTTTTTCAACAAATCAGGATCTTTATATCCAGCAAGTATTCAGTTATTTGCCAATAAATAATCAGATTCTGCACATTTCCATCTTCTCTGCGTTGACCATTCCTTCAATTTCCCCATATCCTTGAATTTCAGACAACCTGGCTCCTTGTATCTATTAAAATATCTATTTCTGGCATTTGATCAAATTCAAACTTTTTGACTGACTGCAGATATTTCTCATTCCCCATATTTGTAAAATCTGCCATTTGCATGAAATTCGCAGCTTGTAGCTTCTGCTTCTTCTCTGACTGTACAAGTTTCTTCATTTCCCTCAACGTTGCTATCTCGATTAATTTCAACTGCCCATCTACATAAAAGCTCCTATTTCTAACAATCCTCTCATTTCCTCCTAGTCCTCATTCATCTGAATCTGCAATTTGTCAATTTCCCCTTTATCAGATAAACTGGTTCTCTCTATCTATCAAAATATCAATTCTCAACAATTTGTTAGATTGAGCACATTTGCAGCTTCTATGCATCAACCACAACTTCATTTTCTCCTTATCATTCAATTACAGCAAGCCTGGCTCTCTGTATGTTTCAAACTGTCAACGTCTAGCAATTGATCAAATTCTGGCATTTTCTCATTTGTAACAATTTCCTCATTCATCTGAAACTTAAATTCCTCAGGTTCTCTCTTCATCAGCAAATCTAGATCTCAGTACATGTCAAATTCTCTATTTCCAACAATATGTCATGTTCAGCGCATGTCCAGCCACTCCGCATTCAAGGCAACTTCAATTTCTCTGTTTCCTTCAAATTCTGAAAAGGTGCATCACTCTACCTAGCCAAATGTCAATTTCAAACAATTGATCAATTTCTTGCCTTTTCACTATCTGCAGATATTTCTCCTTCGCCTTATTTGTAAAATCTCCCATTTTCGTGCAATTTGCTCTTTGTATCATCTGCTCGTTTATTGACTGTACAAGTTTCTACATATCAATCAATTTCTCCATCTCCTATAATTTCTACTGTTCAACTAGGCCTTCAATTACCCAATTCCCATCTTTTGCAACAAACCAGCTTCTGTTTTTTCAGTAAGTATTCAGTTTCTTGCAAGTAATCAAATTCTGCACATTTCCAGCATCTCTGCATTGGCCACCTCTTCAATTTCTCCATATCCATCAATTGTGCAAACATGGCTCAGTCTATCTAGCAAAATATCAATTTGTAGCAATTGATCAAATTCTAGCATTTTCTCTATCTACAGATATTTCTCATTCCCCATATTTGAAAAATCCCCCATTTTCATGAAATTCGCTGCTTGTAGCTTCTGCTGCTTCTTTGAATGAACAAGTTTCTCCATTTCCATCAGCCTCGCTATATTTATTATATTCTACTTCCTGTGCACATAAATGTCTCTTTTTTGAACAATCTTCTTATTTCCAGCTACTCCTCATGCACCTCAACGTACAATTTCTCAATTTCTCTCTTTATCAGCAAATCATGTTCTCTGCATCTATCAAATTCTCCAAAGCAGCAATTTGTTCAATTAGACAAACTTGCAGCTTCTCCACGTTCACCGCAACTTCAATTTCTTCATATCATTCAATTTAAGCAAACCTGGCTCTCAGTATCTATCAAACTGTCAGTTTCAAGCAATTGAGTATATTGAGTCATTTTCTCAATCTGCAGATCTGTCTGATTCCCAACATATGTAAAACCTTCCATTTGATAGAAATTGGCTGCTTGTGGCATCTGCTCCTTCTCCGAATGTACAAAAGTTTCAATTTCAATCAGTTTCTCTATCTCCACTATTTTCTACCATCCCTTTGCATTAATCTCTCTATTTTCAACAATATCCACATTTCTAATAGCTCCTCATTCATCTCGAACTGAAATTCCACAAGTTCTCACTTTAACAGTAAACGTAGTTCTCTGTATCTGTCAAATTCTCAATTATCCACAATATGTTACATTCAGCATATTTCCGCTCTCCGCAGTCAATGCAACTTCAATTTCTCCATATCCTTCAAATTCTGCAAAGCTGGTTCTCCGTGCCCCGCGAAATGTCAAGTTCATTCAATTGATCAAGTTCATGGATTTTCTCTATCAGCGGATGTTTCTCATTCCCCATGTTTGCAAAATCTCTCATTTTGACGAAATTAGCTCTTTGTGTCATCTACTCGTTCACTGATGTACAAGATTCGCCATTTCAATTAATTTCTCCATCTCCAATCATTTCTACTGTCGACCTGCATTAATGTCTCTATTCCGGACAACTACACATTTGCAAATCTTCATTGTTCGACTAGGCCTTTTCTATCCTTTTCAAAAAATCAGGATCTCGATATCCAGCCAGTATTCAGTTTCTTGCAAATAAATAATCAAATTCTGCACATGTCCTGCTTCTCTGCATTGACCATTCGTTCAATTTCCCCATATCCTTGCATTTCAGCCAACCTGGCTCCTTGTATCTATTAAAATATCCATTTCTGGCATTTGATCAAATTCTAACTTTTTGACTGACTGCAGATATTTCTCATTCCCCATATTTGTAAAATCTGCCATTTGCATGAAATTCGCAGCTTGTAGCTTCTGCTTCTTCTCTGACTGTACAAGTTTCTTCATTTCCCTCAACATCGCTATCTCCATTAATTTCTACTGCCCATCTACATAAAAGCTCCTATTTCTAACAATCCTCTCAATTCCATATAGTCCCCATTCATCTGAACCTGCAATTTGTCAATTTCCACTTTATCAGCTAAACTAGTTCTCTCTATCTATCAAAATATCAATTCCCAACAATTTGTTAGATTGAGTACATTTACAGCTTCTCTGCATTAACCACAACTTCATTTTCTCCTTATCATTCAATTACAGCAAGCCTGGCTCTCTTTATGTTTCAAACTGTCAATGTCTAGCAGTTGATCAAATTCTGGCATTTTCTCATTTGTAAGAATTTCCTCATTCATCTGAAACTTAAATTCCTCAAGTTCTCTCTTCATCAGCAAATCTAGATATCAGTAAATGTCAAATTCTCTATTTCCAACAATTTGTCATCTTAGGCATATGTCCAGCCACTCCGCATTCAAGGCAACTTCCATTTCTCTGTTTCCTTCAAATTCTGAAAAGGTGCATCTCTGTATCTAGCCAAATGTCAATTTCAAACAATTGATCAATTTACTGCCTTTTCACTATCTGCAGATATTTCTCCTTCGCCTTATATGTAACATCTCCCATTTTCGTGAAATTGGCTCTTTGTATCATCTGCTCGTTTACTGACTGTACAACTTTCTCCATTTCAATCAATTTCTCCATCTGCTATAATTTCTACTGTCGACCGACTGTTCACTGTTCAACTAGGCCTTCAATTACTCCATTTCTATCTTTTGCAACAAACCAGCCTCTGTATATTCAGTAAGTATTCAGTTTCGTGCAAGTAATCAAATTCTGCACATTTCCAGCATCTCTTCAATGTCTCCATATCCTTCAATTTTAGCAAACCTGGCTCAGTGTATCTAGCAAAATATCAATTTGTAGCAATTGATCAAATTCTAGCATTATCTCTATCTACAGATATTTCTCATTCCCCATATTTGAAAAATCCCCCATTTTCATGAAATTCGCTGCTTGTAGCTTCTGCTGCTTCTTTGAATGAACAAGTTTCTCCATTTCCATCAGCCTCGCTATCTTTATTATATTCTACTTCCTGTCTACATAAATGTCTCTTTTTCGAACAATCGCCTTATTTCCAGCTACTCCTCATTCACCTGAACGTACAATTTCTCAATTTCTCTCTTTATCAGCAAATCATGTTCTCTGCATCTATCAAATTCTCCAAAGCAGCAATTTCTTCGATTAGACAAATTTGCAGCTTCTCCACGTTCACCGCAACTTCAATTTCTTCATATCATTCAATTTAAGCAAACCTGGCTCTCAGTATCCATCAAACTGTCAGTTTCAAGCTATTGAGTATATTGAGTCATTTTCTCAATCTGCAGATCTGTCTGATTCGCAACATATGTAAAACCTTCCATTTGACAGAAATTGGCTGCTTGTGGCATCAGTTCCTTCTCCAAATGTATAAAAGTTTCAATTTCAATCAGTTTCTCTATCTCCACTATTTTCTACCATCCCTTTGCATTAATCTCTCTATTTCTAACAATATCCACATTTCTAATAGCTCCTCATTCATCTCAAACTGAAATTCCACAAGTTCTCACTTTAACAGTGAACGTAGTTCTCTGTATCTGTCAAATTCTGAATTATCCGGAATATGTTATATTCAGCATATTTCCGCTCTCCGCTTTCAATGCAACTTCAATTTCTCCATATCCTTCAATTTCTGCAAAGCTGGTTCTCTGAGCCCCGCGAAATGTCAAGTTCATTCAATTGATCAAGTTCCTGGATTTTTTATAACAGCGGATATTTCTCATTCCCCATGTTTGCAAAATCTCTTATTTTCACAAAATTCGCTCTTTGTGTCATCTGCTCGTTCACTGAATGTACAAGATTCGCCATTTCAATTAATTTCTCCACCTCCAATCATTTCTACTGTCGACCTGCATTAATGTCTTTATTCCAAACAATCTACACATTTGCAAATTTTCATTGTTCGACTAGGCCTTTTCTATCTTTTTCAACAAATCAGGATCAAGATATCCAGCCAGTATTCAGTTTCTTGCAAATAAATAATCAAATTCTGCACATTTCCAGCTTCTCTGCATTGACCATTCCTTCAATTTCTCCATATCCTTGAATTTCAGCCAACCTGTCTCCTTGTATGTATTAAAATATCTATTTCTGGCATTTGATCAAATTCTAACTTTTTGACTGAATGCAGATATTTCTCATTCCCCATATTTGTAAAATCTGCCATTTGCATGAACTTCGCAGCTTGTAGCTTCTGCTTCTTCTCTGACTGTACAAGTTTCTTCATTTCCCTCAACATCGCTATCTCCATTAATTTTTACTGCCCATCTACATAAAAGCTTCTATTTCTAGCAATCCTCTCAATTCCACCTAGTCCTCATTCATCTGAAACTGCAATTTGTCAATTTCCACTTTATAGCTAAACTAGTTCTCTCTATCTATCAAAGTATCAATTCCCAACAATTTGTTAGATTGAGTACATTTACAGCTTCTCTGCATTAACCACAACTTCATTTTCTCCTTATCATTCAATTACAGCAAGCCTGGCTCTCTTTATGTTTCAAACTGTCAATGTCTAGCAATTGATCAAATTCTGGCATTTTCTCATTTGTAAGAATTTCCTCATTCATCTGAAACTTAAATTCCTCAAGTTCTCTCTTCATCAGCAAATCTAGATATCAGTAAATGTCAAATTCTCTATTTCCAACAATTTGTCATCTTAGGCATATGTCCAGCCACTCCGCATTCAAGGCAACTTCCATTTCTCTGTTTCCTTCAAATTCTGAAAAGGTGCATCTCTGTATCTAGCCAAATGTCAATTTCAAACAATTGATCAATTTACTGCCTTTTCACTATCTGCAGATATTTCTCCTTCGCCTTATATGTAACATCTCCCATTTTCGTGAAATTGGCTCTTTGTATCATCTGCTCATTTACTGACTGTACAACTTTCTCCATTTCAATCAATTTCTCCATCTGCTATAATTTCTACTGTCGACCGACTGTTCACTGTTCAACTAGGCCTTCAATTACTCCATTTCTATCTTTTGCAACAAACCAGCCTCTGTATATTCAGTAAGTATTCAGTTTCGTGCAAGTAATCAAATTCTGCACATTTCCAGCATCTCTTCAATGTCTCCATATCCTTCAATTTTAGCAAACCTGGCTCAGTGTATCTAGCAAAATATCAATTTGTAGCAATTGATCAAATTCTAGCATTATCTCTATCTACAGATATTTCTCATTCCCCATATTTGAAAGATCCCCCATTTTCATGAAATTCGCTGCTTGTAGCTTCTGCTGCTTCTTTGAATGAACAAGTTTCTCCATTTCCATCAGCCTCGCTATCTTTATTATATTCTACTTCCTGTCTACATAAATGTCTCTTTTTCGAACAATCGCCTTATTTCCAGCTACTCCTCATTCACCTGAACGTACAATTTCTCAATTTCTCTCTTTATCAGCAAATCATGTTCTCTGCATCTATCAAATTCTCCAAAGCAGCAATTTCTTCGATTAGACAAATTTGCAGCTTCTCCACGTTCACCACGACTTCAATTTCTTCATATCATTCAATTTAAGCAAACCTGGCTCTCAGTATCTATCAAACTGTCATTTTCAAGCCATTGAGTATATTGAGTCATTTTCTCAATCTGCAGATCTGTCTGATTCGCAACATATGTAAAACCTTCCATTTGACAGAAATTGGCTGCTTGTGGCATCAGTTCCTTCTCCAAATGTACAAAAGTTTCAATTTCAATCAGTTTCTCTATCTCCACTATTTTCTACCATCCCTTTGCATTAATCTCTCTATTTCTAACAATATCCACATTTCTAATAGCTCCTCATTCATCTAAAACTGAAATTCCACAAGTTCTCACTTTAGCAGTAAACGTAGTTCTCTGTATCTGTCAAATTCTGAATTGTCCATAATATGTTATATTCAGCATATTTCCGCTCTCCGCTTTCAATGCAACTTCAATTTCTCCATATCCTTCAAATTCTGCAAAGCTGGTTCTCCGAGCCCTGCGAAATGTCAAGTTCATTCAATTGATCAAGTTCCTGGATTTTTTATAACAGCGGATATTTTTCATTCCCCATGTTTGCAAAATCTCTCATTTTCACAAAATTCGCTCTTTGTGTCATCTACTCGTTCACTGAATGTACAAGATTCGCCATTTCAATTAAATTCTCCATCTCCAATCATTTCTACTGTCGACCTGCATTAATGCCTTTATTCCAAACAATCTACACATTTGCAAATCTTCATTGTTCGACTAGGCTTTTTCTATCTTTTTCAAAAAATCAGGATCACGATATCCAGCCAGTATTCAGTTTCTTGCAAATAAATAATCAAATTCTGCACATTTCCAGCTTCTCTACATTGACCATTCCTTCAATTTCTCCATATCCTTGAATTTCAGCCAACCTGGCTCCTTGTATCTATTAAAATATCCATTTCTGGCATTTGATCAAATTCTAACTTTTTGACTGACTGCAGATATTTCTCATTCCCCATATTTGTAAAATCTGCCATTTGCATGAAATTCGCAGCTTGTAGCTTCTGCTTCTTCTCTGACTGTACAAGTTTCTTCATTTCCCTCAACCTCGCTATCTCCATTAATTTCAACTGCCCATCTACATAAAAGCTCCTATTTCAAACAATCCTCTCATTTCCACCTAGTCCTCATTCATCTGAAACTGCAGTTTGTCAATTTCCCCTTTATCAGCTAACCTATTTCTATCTATCTATCAAAGTATTAATTCCCAACAATTTGTTAGATTGAGCACATTTGCAGCTTCTCTGCATTAATCATAACTTTTTTTTCTCCTTATCATTCAATTACAGCAAGTCTGGCTCTCTTTCTGTTTCAAACTGTCAATGTCTAGCAATTGATCAAATTCTGGCATTTTCTCATTTGTAAGAATTTCCTCATTCATCTGAAACTTAAATTCCTCAAGTTCTCTCTTCATCAGCAAATCTAGATCTCAGTACATGTCAAATTCTCTATTTCTAACAACATGCCATGTTCAGCGCATGTCCAGCTACTCCGCATTCAAGGCAACTTCAATTTCTCTGTTTCCTTCAAAATCTGAAAAGGTGCACCTCTGTATCTAGCCAAATGTAAATTTCAAACAATTGATCAATTTCTTTCCTTATCACTATCTGCAGATATTTCTCCTTCGCCTTATATGTAAAATCTCCCATTTTCGTGAAATTTGCTCTTTGTATCATCTGCTCGTTTACTGACTGTACAACTTTCTCCATTTCAATCAATTTCTCCATCTGCTATAATTTCTACTGTCGACCGACTGTTCACTGTTCAACTAGGCCTTCAATGACTCCATTTCTATCTTTTGCAACAAACCAGCTTCTGTATATTCAGTAAGTATTCAGTTTCTTGCAAGTAATCAAATTCTGCATATTTCCAGCATCTCTGCATTGGCCACCCCTCCAATTTCTCCATATCCTTCAATTTTTGCAAACCTGGCTCTGTGTATCTAGCAAAATATCAATTTGTAGCAATTGATCAAATTGTAGCATTTTCTCTAACTGCAGATATTTCTCATTCCCGATATTTGAAAAATCCCCCATTTTCATGAAATTCGCTGCTTGTTTGAATGAACAAGTTTCTCCATTTCCATCAGCCTCGCTATCTTTATTATATTCTACTTCCTATGTACGTAAATGTCTCTGTTTCTGTCCTTATTTCCAGCTACTCCACATTCACCTGAACGTACAATTTCTCCATTTCTCTCTTTATTAGCAAATCTTGTTCTCTGTATCTATCAAATTCTCCATTGCAGCAATTTGTTAGATTAGACAAATTTGCAGCTTCTCCACGTTCACCGCAACTTCAATTTCCTCATATCATTCAATTTAAGCAAACCTGGCTCTCAGTATCTATCAAACTGTCAGTTTCAAGCAATTGAGTATATTGAGTCATTTTCTCAATCTGCAGATCTATCTGATTCCCAACATATGTAAAACTTTCCATTTCATAGATATTGGCTGCTTGTGGCATCAGTTCCTTCTCCGAATGTACAAGATTTTCAATTTCAATCAGTTTCTCTATCTCCACTATTTTCAGTATATCGAGTCATTTTCTCAATCTGCAGATCGATCTCATTCCCAACATATGAAAAACCTTCCATTTCAAAGACATTCGCTGCTTGTGGCATCTGTTCCTCCGAATGGACAAATTTTTCAATTTCAATCGGTTTCTCTATCTCCACTATTTTCTATCATCCCTTTGCATTAATCTCTCTATTTCCAACAATATCCACATTTCTAATAACTCCTCATTCATCTCAAACTGAAGTGCCACAAGTTCAGCCTTTATCAGCAAACGTAGTTCTCAGTATCTGTCATATTCTCAATTATCAGCAATATGTCATATTCAGCATATTTCCAGCTATCCGCAGTCAATGCAAGTTCAATTTCTCCATATCCTTCAAATTCTGCAAAGCTGGTTCTCCGTTTCCAGCGAAATGTCAATTTCAATCAATTGATCAACTTCTTGCATTTTCTCCATCAGCGGATATTTCTCATTCCCCATGTTTGCAAAATCCCCAATTTTTTATGAAATTCGCTCTTTGTGTCATCTGCTCGTTCACTTAGTGTGCAAGAAGCACCAGTTCAATTAATTTTTCCATCTCCAATAATTTCTACCGTCGACCTGCATTAATGTCTCTATTCCTAACAATCTACACATTTGCAAATCATCATTGTTCAACTAGGCCTTCAATTTCTCCATTTCTATCTTTTTCAACAAATCAGGATCTCGATATCCAGCAAGTATTCAGCTTCTTGCAAATAAATAATCAAATTCTGCACATTTCCAGCTTCTCTGCGTTGACCACTCCTTCAATTTCTCTTTATCCTTGAAGTTAAGCGAACCTGGCTCTTTGTGTCTAGCAAAATATCAATATCTGGCATTTGATCAAATTCTAGCATGTTGTCTGACTGCAGATATTTCTCATTCCCCATATTTGTTAAATCTGTCGTTTGCATGAAATTCGCTGCTTGTAGCTTCTGCTTCATCTCTGAATGTACAGGTTTCTTCATTTCCATCAAACTCGCTATCTCCATTAATTTCTACTACCTATCTACATAAAAGCTTCTATTTCTAACAATCCCCTCATTTCCAGCTAGTCCACATTCACCTGAAACTACAATTTCTCTATTTCCCTGTATCAGCTTAATTAGTTCTCTCTATCTAACAAAATCTCAATTCCCAGCAATTTGTTAGATTGCGCACATTTGCAGATTCTCCGCGTTAACTGCAACTTCAATTTCTCGCTATCATTCAATTTCAGCAAGCCTGACATTCCTTATCTATTAAGCTGTCAATATCTAGCAATTCATCAAATTCTGGCATTTTCTCATTTGTAACAAGATCCACATTTCCTCATTCATCTGAAACTTAAATTCCTCAAGTTCTCTCTTCATCAGCAAATCTAGATCTCTGTAGATGTCGAATTCTCTATTTCCAACAATATGTCATGTTCAGCGCATGTCCAGCCACTCCGCATTCAAGGCAACTTCAATTTCTCTATTTCCTTCAAATTCTGAAAAGGTGCCTCTCTGTTTCTAGCCAAATGTCAATTTCAAACAATTGATCAACTTCTTGCATTTTCACTATCTGCAGATATTTCTTCATCGCCATGTTTGTAAAATCTCCCATTTTCATGGAATTTGCTCTTTGTGTCATCTGCTCGTTCACTGACTGTACATGCTTCTCCATTTCAATCATGTTCTCCATCTCCTATCATTTCTACTGGCGACCGACTGTTCACTGTTCAACTAGGCCTTCAATTACTCCATTTCTATCTTTTGCAAGAAATCAGATTCTGTATATTCAGTAAGTATTCAGTTTCTTGCAAGTCATCAAATTCTGCACATTTCCAGCATCTCTGCATTGGCCACCCCTTCAATTTCTCCATAACCTTGATGTTTAGCAAACCTGGCTCTGTGTATCTAGCAAAATATCAATTTGTAGCAATTGATCAAATTGTAGCATTTTCTCTATCTGCACATATTTCTCATTCCCCATATTTGAAAAATCGCCCATTTTTATGAGATTCGCTGCTTGTAGCTTCTGCTGCTTGTTTGAATAAACAAGTTTCTCCATTTCCATCAGCCTCGCTATGTCTATTAAATTCTAATGCCTATCTACATAAATGTCAATGTTTCTAACAATCTGCTTATTGCCAGCTACTCATTCTTCAGATGAACGTACAATTTCTGAATTTCTCTCTTCATCAGAAAATCTTGTTCTCTGTACCTATGACATTATCCATTGCAGCAATTTGTTAGATTAGACAAATTTGCAGCTTCTCCACGTTCTCCGCAACTTCAATTTCTTCATATCATTCAATTTAAGCAAACTTGGCTCTCTGTATCAATCAAACTGTCAGTTTCAAGCAATTGAGTATATCGAGTCATTTTCTCAATCTGCAGATCGATCTCATTCCCAACATATGAAAAACCTCCCATTTCAAAGACATTTGCTGCCGTGGCATCTGTTCCTCCGAATGGACAAATTTTTCAATTTCGATCAGTTTCTCTATCTCCACTATTTTCTATCATCCCTTTGCATTAATCTCTCTATTTCTAACAACATCCACATTTCTAATAACTCCTCATTCATCTCAAACTGAAATGCCACAAGTTCAGCCTTTATCAGCAAACGTAGTTCTCAGTATCTGACATATTCTCAATTATCAGCAATATGTCATATTCAGCATATTTCCAGCTATCCGCAGTCAATGCAAGTTCAATTTCTCCATATCCTTCAAATTCTGCAAAGCTGGTTCTCCATTCCCCGTGAAATGTCAATTTCAATCAATTGATCAACTTCTTGCATTTTCTCCATCAGTGGATATTTCTCATTCCCCATGTTTGCAAAATCCCCAATGTTCATGAAATTCGCTCTTTGTGTCATCTGCTCGTTCACTTAGTGTGCAAGATTCACCATTTCAAATAATTTCTCCATCTCCAATTATTTCTACTGTCGACCTGCATTAATGTCTCTATTCCAAACAATCTACACATTTGCAAATCATCATTGTTCGACTAGGCCTTCAATTTCTCCATTTCTATCTTTTTCAACAAATCAGGATCTCGATATCCAGCAAGATTTCAGCTTCTTGCAAATAAATAATCAAATTCTGCACATTTCCAGCTACTCTGCGTTGACCATTCCTTCAATTTCTCCTTATCCTTGAAGTTAAGCAAACCTGGCTCTCTGTATGTAGCAAAATATCAATATCTGGCATTTGATCAAATTCTAGCATGTTGTCTGACTGCAGGTATTTCTCATTCCCCTGATTTGTAAAATCTGCCATTTGCATGAAATTCGCTAATTGTAGCTTCTGCTTGTTCTCTGACTGTACAACTTTCTTCATTTCCATCAACCTCGCTATGTCCAATAATGTTTACTGCCTATCTACATAACAGCTTCTATTTCTAACTATCCTCTCATTTCCAGCTAGTCCTCATTCATCTGAAATTACAATTTCTCAATTTCCCCTTTATCAGCTAAACTAGTTCTCTCTATCTATCAAAATCTCAATTCCCAGCAATTTGTTAGATTGAGCACATTTGCAGATTCCCCGCATTAACCACAACGTCGATTTGTCCCTATCATTCAATTTCAGCAAGCCTGACTCTCTTTATCTATCAAACTGTCAATGTCTAACAATTGATCAAATTTTCTCATTTTGTAACAAGATCCACATTTCCTCCTTCATCTGAAACTTAAATTCCTCAAGTACTCTCTTCATCAGCAAATCTAGATCTCTGTACATTTCAAATGCTCTGCTTCCAACAGTATGTCATGTTCAGCGCATATCCAGCCACTCCGCATTCAAGGCAACTTCAATTTCTCTATTTCCTTCAAATTCTGAAAAGATGCCTCTCTGTATCTAGCCAAATGTCAATTTCAAACAATTGATCAACTTCTTGCATTTTCACTGTCTGCAGATATTTCTCGTTCGCCAAGTTTGTAAAATCTCCCATTTTCATGAAATTTGCCCTTTATGTCATCTGCTCGTTCACTGACTGTACAAGCTTCTTCATTTCAATCAATTTCTCCATCTCCTATAATTTCCACTGTCGACCGACTGTTCACTGTTCAACTAGGCCATCAATTACTCCATTTCTATCTTTTGCAACAAATGAGCTTCTGTATATTCAGTAAGTATTCAGTTTCTTGCAAGTAATCAAATTCTGCACATTTCCAGCATCTTTGCATTGGCCACCTCTTCAATTTCTCCATAACCTTCAATTTTTGCAAACCTGGCTCTGTGTATCTAGCAAAATATCAATTTTTAGCAATTGATCAAATTCTAGCATTTCATCTATCTGCACCTATTTCTCATTCCCCATATTTGAAAAATCCCCCATTTTCATGAAATTCGTTGCCTGTAGCTTCTGCTGCTTGTTTGAATGAATAGATTTCTCCATTTCCATCAGCCTCGCTATCTCTATTAAATTCTACTGCCTATTTACAAAAATGTTTCTGTTTCTAACAATCTCCTTATTTCCTGCTACTCCTCCTTCTCCTGAACGTACAATTTCTCAATTTCTCTCTTTATCAGCAAAACTTGTTCTCTATATCTATCAAATTCTCCATTGCAGCAATTTGTTAGATGAGACAAAGTGGCAGCCTCTCCACGTTCACCGCAACTCCAATTTCTTCATATCATTCAATTTTACCAAACTTGGCTCTCAGTATCTATCAAACTGTCAGTTTCAAGCAATTGACTATATTGAGTAATTTTCTCAATCTGCAAATCTATCTCATTCCCAACATATGTAAAACCTCCCATTTCAAAGAAGTTCGCTGCTTGTGGCATCTGCTCCTTCTTCGAATGTACAGATTTTTCAATTTCAATTAGATTCTCTATTTCCACATTTTCTACCATGACTTTGCATTAATCTCTCTATTTCTAACAATATCCACATTTCTAATAACTTCTCATTCATCTCAAACTGAAATTCCATAAGTTCTACCTTTATCAGCAAACATAGTTCTCTGTATCTGTCAAATTCTGAATTATCAGCAGTATGTCATATTGAGCATATTTCCAGCTCTCAGCAGACAGTGCGAATTGAATTTCTCCATATCCTTCAAATTCTGCAAAGCTGGTTCTCCGTGCCCCGCGAAATGTCAATTTCAATCAATTGATCAAGTTCTTGGATTTTATCTATCAGCGGATATTTCTCATTCTCATGTTTGCAAAAGCTCCCATTTTCACAAAATTCGCTCTTTGTGTCATCTTCTCGTTCACAGAGTGTACAGGATTCGCCATTTGAATTAATTTCTCAATCTCCAATAAGTTCTACTGTCGACCTGCATTAATGCATTAATAGATTGCTAACAATGTACACAATCTACTGTTTCTAACAATCTCCTTATTTCCAGCTACTCCTCATTCAACTGAACGTAAAATTTCTCAATTTCTCTCTTTATCAGCAAATCTTTTGTTCTCTATTTCTATCACATTCTCCAGTGCAGCAATTTGCTCGTTCACTGAGTACACAAGATTTGCCATTTCCATTAATTTCTCAATCTCCTATAATTTCTACTGTCGACCTGCATTTACAATCTACACTTATGCAAATCTTTATTGTTCGACTAGGCCTTCAATTTCTCCATTTCTATCTTTTTCAACAAATCAGGATCTCTATATCCAGCAAGTATTTTGATTTTTGCAAATAAATAATCAAATTCTGCACATTTCCAACTTCTCTGCCATGACCATTCCTTCAATTTCTCCATATCCTTGAATTCAAGCAAACTTGGCTCTCTGTATGTAGCAAAATATCAATTTCTGGCTTTTGATCAAGTTGTAGCATTTTGTCTGACTGCAGATATTTCTCATTGCCCATATTAGTAAAATCTGCCATTTGCATGAAATTTGCTGCTTTAGCTTCTGCTTCTTTGACTGTACAAGTTTCTTCATTTCCATCAACCTCGCTATCTCCATTAATTTCTACTGCCTATCTACATAAAAGCTTTTATTTCTTAAAATCCCCTCAATTCCAGCTATTCCTCATTCACCTGAAACTACAATTTCTCAATTTGCCCTTTATCAGCTAAACTAGTTCTATCTATCAAATCTAAATTCCCAGCAATTTGTTAGATTGAGCACATTTGCAGATTTTCTGCATTAACCGCAACTTCAATTTCTCCCTATCATTCAATTTCAGCAAGCCTGACACTCTTTATCTATCAAACTGTCAATATCAAGCAATTGAACAAATTCTGGCATTTTCTCATTTGTAACAAGATCCACATTTCCTCATTCATCTGAAACTTAAATTCCTCAAGTTCTCTCTTCATCAGCAAATCTAGACCTCTGTAGATGTCAAATTCTCTATTTCTAATAATATGTCATGTTCAGCGCATGTCCAGCCACTCCGCATTCAAGGCAACTTCAATTTCTCTATTTCCTTCAAATTCTGAAAAGGTGCCTCTCTGTTTCTAGCCAAATGTCAATTTCAAACAATTGATCAATTTCTTGCATTTTCACTATCAGCAGATATTTCTTCTTCGCCATGTTTGTAAAATCTCCCATTTTCATGAAATTTGCTCTTTGTGTCATCTGCTCATTCACTGACTGTACAAGCTTCTTCATTTCAATCAAGTTCTCCATCTCCTATAATTTCTACTGTCAACCGACTGTTCACTGTTCAACTAGGCCTTCAATTACTCCATTTCTATCTTTTGCAACAAATGAGCTTCTGTATATTCAGTAAGTATTCAGTTTCTTGCAAGTAATCAAATTCTGCACATTTCCAGCATCTCTGCATTGGCCACCCCTTCAATGTCTCCATATCCTTCAATTTTAGCAAACCTGGCTCTGTGTATCTAGCAAAATATCAATTTCTAGCAATTGATCAAATTGTAGCATTTCCTCTATCTGCACCTATTTCCCATTTCCCATATTTGAAAAATTCCCCATTTTCATGAAATTCGTTGCTTGTAGCTTCTGCTGTTTGTTTGAATGAACAAGTTTCTCCATTTCCATCAGCCTCGCTATCTTTATTATATTCTACTTCCTATCTACATAAATGTCTCTGTTTCGACCAATCTCCTGATTTCCAGCTAGTCCTCATTCACCTGAACGTACAATTTCTCAATTTCTCTCTTTATCAGCAAAACCTGTTCTCTATATCTATCAAATTCTGAATTGCAGTAATTTGTTACATTAGACAAATTTGCAGCTTCTCGACGTTCACCGCAACTTCAATTTCTTCATATCATTCAATTTAAGCAAACCTGGCTCTCAGTATCTATCAAACATGTCAGTTTCAAGCATTTGAGTATATTGAATCATTTTCTCAATCTGCAAATCTATCTCATTCCCAACATCTGTAAAACCTTCCATTTCAAAGAAATTCACTGCTTGTGGCATCTGTTCCTCCGAAAGTACAAATTTTTCAATTTCAATTAATTTCTCTATCTCCACTACTTTCTACCATCACTCTCTATTTCTAACAATATCCACAGTTCTAATAACTCCTCATTCATCTCAAACTGAAATTCCACAAGTTCTCCCTTCATTAGCAAACGTTGTTCTCTGCATCTGTCAAATTCTCAATTATCCGCAGTATGTCATATTCAGCATATTTCCGCTCTCCGCAGTCAATGCAACTTCAAGTTCTCCATATCCTTCAAATTCTGCAAAGCTGGTTCTCCGTGCCCCACGAAATGTCAATTTCAATCAATTGATCTATATCTTGGATTTTCTCTATCAGTGGATATTTCTCATTCCCCATGTTTGCAAAATCTCCCATTTTCACGAAATTCGCCCTTTGTGTCATCTGCTCCTTAACTGAGTGTACAGGATTCGCCATTTCAATTAATTTCTCCATCTACAATAATTTCTACTGTCGACCTGCATTAATGTCTCTATTCCTAACAATCTACACATTTGCAAGTCTTCATTGTTCGACTAGGCCTTCAATTTCTCCATTTCTATCTTTTTCAACCGCAGCATTTTCTCTATCTGCAGATAATTCTCATTCCCCATATTTGTAAAATCTCCCATTTGCATGAAATTCACTGCTTATAGCTTCTGCTCCTTCTATGAATGTACAAGTTTCTCAATTTCCATCAACCTCACTATCGCCATGAATTTCTAATGACTATCTACATAAATGTCTCTATTTCTAACAATCTCCTCTTTCCCAGCTACTCCTCACTGACCTGAACCTACACTTTCTCAATTTCCCCTTTATCAGCATAACTAGTGCTCTTTATATTCTCAATTCCCAGCAATTTCTCAGATGGAGCACATTTGCAGATTCTCATTAACCTCAAATTCAAATTCCCCATGTCATTCAATTTCCACAAACCTAGCGCTTTCTGGCTATCAAACTATTAATTTCTTGCAATTGATCAAATTCTGGCATTTTCTCTATCTGCAGATATTTCTCATTTCCGATATTTGGAAGAACTATGAAATTCGCTGCTTATAGCATCTGCTCCTTCTCCGAATGTACAAATGTCTGAATTTCCATCAGTTTCTCTATCTCTACTAATTTCTACCGTCCCTTTGCATTCATCTCTCTATTTCTCATCATTTCCACATTTCCAACGACTCCTCATTCATCTAAACCTGAAATTCCTTAAGTTCTCTCATTATCAGCAAACTTAGTTCTCTGTATCTGTCAAATTCCCAATTTTCAGCAGTATGTCATATTCAGCACATTTCCAGCTTCTCCGCATGCAACGTAACTTAAATTTCCCCATATCCTTCAAATTCTTCAAAGCTGGCTCTCGGTGCCTCGCGAAATGTCAATTTCAAACAATTGATCAACTTCTTGCATTTCCTCTCTCAGCAGATATTTCTCATTCCCCATGTTTGCAAAATCTCCCATTTTCCCTAGACTCGCTGAATTTAAGCAAACCTGGCTCTCTGTACCTAGCAAAATATCAATTTCTAGCAATTGATCAAATTATGGCATTTTCTCTATCTACACATATTTCTCTTTCCCCAGATTTGCAAAATCTCCCATTTGCATGAAATTCACTGCTTGTAGCTTCTCTGAATGTACAAGTTTCTCCATTTCCATCAACATCGCAAACTCCATTAATTTCTACTGCCTATCTACATAATTGTCTCTATTTCTAAAAACCTCCTCATTTTCAGCTATTCGTCATTGACCTGAACCTACAATTTCTCAATTTCCCCTTTATCAGCAAATCTAGTTCTCTCTCTATCTATCAAATTCCCAATTCCCAGCAATTTCTTAGATTGAGCACATTTGCAGATTCTCCGCATTAACCGCAACTTCAATTTCTCAATATCATTCAATTTCAGTAAACCTAGCTCTCTGCATCTAATCAAACTGTCAATTTCTGGTACTTGATCAAATTCCGGCATTTTCTCTATCTGCCGCTATTTCTCATATTTGGAAAAACTCCCATTTCTATGAAATTCGCTGCTTGTAGCATCTGCTCCTTCTCCGAAGTACAAATTTCTCAATTTCTATCAGTTTCTCTATCTTTACTAATTTCTACTTTGTCCCTTTACATTAATCTCTCTATTTCTAATAATATCCACATTTTCAATGACTCCTTGTTCATCTCAAACTGAAATTTCTCAAATTCTGTCTTTGGTCATAGAAAACAGAGGGTAGCAGTGGAAATGGAGAGTTGTGAATCGTGGAGTTCTGCAGGGATCAGTGCTGGGACCTTTGCTGTTTGTAGTATCCATAAATGATTTGGAGGAAAATGTAACTGGGCTAATTTGTAAGTTTGCAGATGACACTAAGGTTGGAGGAGTTGCAGATAGTGAAGAGGATTATCAAAGGATACAACGGGATATAGATCGGTTGGAGACTTGGGCAGAGAAATGGCAGATGGAGTTTAATCCGGACAAATGCGAGGCAATGCATTTTGGAAGGTCTAATACAGGCAGGAATTATACAGTAAGTGGCAGAACCCTGTGCATCGACGGGCAGAGGGATCTGGGTGCACAGGTCAGCAGGTCACTGAAAGTGGCAAAGCAGATAGATAAGGTAGTCAGGAAGGCATATGGCATGCTTGCCTTCATTGGCAGGGGTATTGAGTATAAAAGCTGGGAAGTCATGCTGCATCTGTATAGAACCTTGATTAGGCCACACTTGGAATATTGCGTGCAATTCTGGTCTCCACATTACCAGAAGGATATGGAGGCATTGGAGAGAGTGCAGAGGAGGTTTGCCAGGATGCTGCCTGGTCTGGAGGTTTTTAGCTATGAGGAAAGGTTGGAGAAACTCAGATTGTTCTCAATAGAGCGATGGAGATTGAGGGGCGACTTTAAAGAAGTTTACAAAATTATGAGTGGCATGGACAGAGTAGATAGTCAGAAGCTTTTTCCCAGGGTGGAAGAGTCAATTACTAGGGGACATAGATTTAAGGTGAGAGGAGAAAACTAAAGAGGAGAAGTGCGGGGCAAGTGTTTTACGCAGAGGGAAGTGAGTGTCTGGAATTTGCTTCCAGATGAGTTGGTGGAAGCAGGTACGATAGTGGTGTTTAAGGGGCAGCTTGTATAAACATGAACAGGATGGGAATAGAGGGATACGGACCCCGGAAGAGCAAAATGTTTTAGTTGCCAGGCAATATGATCGGCGCAGGCTTGGAGGGCCAAAGGGTGTACTGTGCTGTACTTTTCTTTGTTCTTTGTTCTTTGAGCCTTGGTGAGTTCCTGTAGTGCATCTTGTAGATGGTACACACTGATGCCACTGTGCATCAGTGGGGAGGGAATATATGTTTGTAGATGATATGCCAATTAAGCAGACTGCTTTGTCCTGGATGGTGTCCAGCTTCTTGAGTGAGGTGGAGCTGCACTCATCCAGGCAAGTGGAGAGTATCCCATCACACTCCTGACTTGTGCCTTGGAGATGGTGAACATGCTTTGAGGAGTCAGAAGGTGGGTTACACAACGCACAATTCCTAGCCCCTAACATGCTCTTGTAGCCACAGTATTTATATGGCTAGTCCAGCTCAGTTTCTGGTCAATGGTAACCCCCAGGATGTTGATAGTGGCGGATTGAGTGATGGTAATGCCATTGAACATCTAGGGGCAATGGTTGGATCCTTTCTTGTTGGAGATAGTCATTCCCTGGCACTTGCGTGGCAAAAATGTTACTTGCCACTTATCAGCCCAGGCCTGGATATTGTCCAGGTCTTGCTGCATTTGGACATGGACTGCTTCAGTATCTCAGGAGTTGCGAATGGTGCTCAACATTGTGCAATCATCAGCGAACATCCCCACCTCTGACCTTATGAAGGAAGGAAGGTCATTGCTGAAGCAGCTGAAGATGGTTGGGCCGAGGACACTACCCTGAGGAATTCCTACAGTGATGTCCTGGAGCTGAGACGATTGACCTCCAACAACCACAACCACCTTCCTTTGTGCTAGGTATGACTCCAACCAGTGGAGAGTTTTCCCCCTGATTCCCATTAACTCCAGTTTTGCTCAGGCTCCTTGATGCCACACTCTGTCAAATGCGGCCTTGATGTCAAGGGCAGACACTCTCACCTCACCTCGGGAGTCCAGCTCTTTTGTCCATGTTTGAACCAAAGCTGTAATGAGGTCAGGAGCTGAGTGACCCTGTCAGAACCCAAAGTGAGCATCAGTAAGCAGGTTATTCTAAGCAAGTGCCACTTGATAGCACTGTTGATGTCCCCTTCCATTACTTTACTGATGATGGAGAGTAGACTGATGGGGTGGTAATTGGCTGGGTGAGGGCCATCTTCAACCAGTTCGAAAGGATTCCTTCCTAAAATCTAGTCCAGTTTGCATTTAGAATTTAACTACAAATTACTGTTTAAGTTAATTTTCTTTTAGTCTTAGTAATAAACAAGCTCTCTACAGAAGAAGTGCTGTAGTTAGTTAGGTGGCTATTTTGAACTAGGTTTGCACCAAGCATACCTAAAAATGAGGTGTTAACCTGGTGAAGCTACAGCACAGGACTACTTGCATGCCAAACAGCATAAGTAGCAAGTGATAGACAGAGCTAAATGATCCCGCAACCAACGAATCAGATCTGAGCTCTGCAGTCCTGCCACATCCAGTTGTGAATGGTGGTGGACAATTAAACAACTCACTGGAGGAGGAGGCTCCACAAATATCCCCATCCTCGGTGATGGAGGAGCCCAGAACATCAGTGCAAAAGATTAGGCTGAAGCATTCACAACAATCTTCAGCCAGAAATGCTGAGTGGATGATCCATCTCAGCCTCCTCAGGAGGTCCCCAGCATCACAGGCGTCATCCTTCAGCCAATTCGATTCACTCCACATGATATCAAGAAACGGCTGAAGGCACTGGATACTGCAAAGTCTATGGGCTCTGACAATAATCCAACAATAGTACTGAAGACTTGTGCTCTAGAACTTGCCGTGCCCCTGGCCAAGCTGTTCTGGTATAGTTACAACACTGGCATCTACCCGGCTATGTGGAAAATTGCCCAGGAGGAGGTGGTTGGCATGAGGGAATCCCTTGTCCCCAGGGTTGGGAGGAGGAGGCCACTGCACCTCACAAAGAGGGCATGAGAGGAAGTGGCAGCACTGGTGAGCAGCCACAATGCAGTGCACATGGGTGCAATGTCGGAAGTGCTTCAGTGATATGCTGTGCTCAGGAACGGTGAGTACCATGTTGGCATGGGTCAATGTGATGAAGTGTTAAAGTGTGGCATCCCCCTGTGGATCTCAGGGGTGCTGGAGTCTGAGTGCCAACTGCCAATGATGCTGGAGCTGGCCAAGGGGGTGAGTCTTGGCTGCTTGGACTGAGTGCCTTGCGGCTTGAGGGCCATGACTCGGATATGCCCTGCAAGGTGTTCCTCAGCTTGGGTTGGCCAGGCTGCAATGGCGCTGCAGGTAGAGAGTGGACTCATCAACGCTCCTCTGTTATTTCAGGAAAAGACGGTCATAACAATATAGAATAGTCGCAGACCAGAGGAGGCCGCGCTAGCCTTCTAATCCTAACCAGGTATGAGCGCAATGCGCTGGAACTCGAGAGCCAGCAGGCCCCACATGCAACCCGGCATGGAGAGGCTGGGGTGTCAGATGAAGGTAAGGCTGCAGTGCACAGAGGTGAGAGTTTCGGATGGTGCAACCATTCTAGTGTAGTCTCTTCATTGATGGAGGCCTCAAACCTGGAGTCCTCATTGATCATTGGAAGATGATGGCACCGTGGTGCAGATCTCCATTGCCTCACCAGGTACCTGGCATGCATGGAAGACCACCAAGCTTCAGTTGCACCTGTGCCACACCCGCTCGCTGAAGCAGGCACCAGCGCAGATACCAGCGCATCTGTGGGCATTAGATCGGTGGTAGTATCTTGGTGCAGATTTGAGAGGGCACTTAACGCTCACTTGCAGGCAGAGGCAGAGTGCCCAGGGTGCCGGCAGTCAGAGGGACTGCTGGGGACCAGGACAATGCTCAGTCGAAGGCTGATGATGAGTCTCTGGAGTTGTCCATTAGGCGGCAGATGCTGGCTGGACTTGTGGTGTGCGGGAGGATCTGGCGGAGATTCATGAGGGTGTGCGTATCATGGTCTCCATTGTGGAGGAGTCCATGCAGAGCATCAGCACTGTGTTGACCCTCATGGCTGAGCGCAATGCCTCCTCCATTGAGTGAGTGGCCACTCTCATGGAGAGGCAGCTCAAGGGACAGAATGAGAGGTTCCTGGGGTTGTGCTTGGACCTGCAAGCCCTCACACAGGCATTAACCTCAGGTGGTCAGTGCCCAAGTGTGAGATGGATGAGGCGCCCAATATCCCAGCTAGGTGCCCATCCATCAATGATGAACAGGGAGGTCCACAGCGACCTCACTTTCAAGCACAAGCTGCTGTCATCTCTGCGGGACCCTCTGCCAGTGATTGTGGCATCTGATGAGGCTGCAGCAACTGGGAAGATGCCAGCTATGGCACTGGCCACTCCCTCTCAGTTGGGGCCAGCACAGGCTCCACGGGCCAGAGGACGACCACCAAGTATCAAGGCCAACAAGACAGCAGAGTCAGCAGGTTGCCTCCAATGCTGGTGCCAGCGTTGGGGGGGCACCAAGACTTAGCACTCGCAAACATAAGTTAAAGGCCCCCTGAGCTCAAGAGGGACAAGTCACAGGTGATTTTATGCTCATTTATGTTTACTTCATCTCTGCTGGTCTGGGGTTGAATGTTTACGTAAATGGTATTGAATTGTCAAAATGATATAAGTTTTGTTTTTGTCTTCATGGCCTGAGTATGCTTCACCTTTTTATTTTATTGGTGTGGGGAGATTCAGTATGTAATGCTGGATGTAGGTGGCTTTGAGTTTTACTGCACAGGCACTGAGTGTTCAAATGAAAGGGTTATTTCAGAAATCCGGGATGAAGGTGGCAGCCCTGGCATGCATTTAAAACTGACCTTTGGCAGCCTAGCTGAAGGAGCGTTGGATCAAAGCGTCCCTGCCTCCATGGAGGTTACTGAGCTCAGCTTCCCCACCCTCAGTGTTCTCCTCATCGTGCTCCTCTTCAGAATCACTACTGGACTCATCACCTGTGGCCTGTGCAGCTGTATCAAGATCTTCTTCCTCCACTGGGTCCCCCCTTGCCAGAGCCAGATTGTGGGGAGCGTAGCATGTGGGGACCCTATCAGTGACACATGATCTGGGGGTACTGGAGTGCGCTCCCTGAATGATGCAGGCATCGGAAGCGCATCTTGAGAAGACCAATGGTCCTCTCTACCACCGCACTTGTGGAGCCGTGGCTCCTATTGTACCAGCTGCTCAGCCTCTGTTCTTGGATGACGGAGAGGCATCATGAGCCACCTTTTCAAGGGATAGCCCTTGTCACCCAGCAGCCATCCATCCAGTCAGGCTGGAGCACTGAAAAGCCTCGACACCTGGGAGTGTCTCAGGATGTACGTGTCATGGGAGCTGCCAGGGTATCTTACACAGACTTTCAGAATCTGCATCCTGTGTTCACACACTATCTGCACGTTCATGGAGTGGAATCCCTTCCTGTTGACAAAGGCCTCGGGCTCACCCGCTGGCACCTTGATGGCCACATGTGTGCAGTTTATTGCACCCTGGATGTGGGGGAACACAGCAATTGCTGTAAAGCCTCTGGCTTGATCTGCCTGGCTGGTCTCATCCGTATGGTAAACAATAAAGGTCAGTACCTGCCTGAACAGTGCTTCTGTCACCAGCTTGATGCAACTATGGACAGCTGATTGGGAGACTCCACACAGATCCCCCACCGATTTCTGGAAAGAGCCAGAGACATGGAGGTTGAGGGCCACTGTGACCTTCAGAGCCACTGGTGTCCACCCACACAGCCAGAGCTGATCTCAGGGCCGATCGTCTGACAGATGGAGGTCGCTGTCTCCCTGGAGAGATGGAGCCTCCTTCGGCATTGCACCTCGGACATATTGAGGTAGCTGCATCGCCGCCTATAAACCCTGGCAGCAGGATGGTGGCATCTTCTGCAGCCACTTCCACCTTAGACTAACTGCTGGCTCTGCCCCCCTGTGCCTCTCCTTCCACAGATCCCTCCCCTGGAAGCTGAATGGGGACACTGGGCCTCTCTCTGTTCTGCCCCTCTCTTCCACCTCAGAGGTGGTGCCTCCAGCGGAGACCACAATCCCCATTCCCAGGGCAAGGGAAGGCTGTCTGATATCTGGAAGAGTCCATAAGACCATAAGATATAGGAGCAGAAATTAGGCCATTCAGCCCATCGAGTCTGCTCTGCCATTCAATCATGGCTGATAAGTTTCTCAACCCCATTCTCCCACCTTCTCCTCGTAACCTTTGATCCCCTCATCAATCAAAAACCTATCTATCTCGGTCTTAAATACATTCAATGACCTGGCCTCCACAGCCTTCTGTGGCAATAAATTCCATAGATTCACAACTCTCTGGCTAAAGAAGTTTCTCCTCATCTCTGTTCTAAAACGTCTTCCCTTTACTCTGAGGCTGTGCCCTCGGGTCCTAGTCTCTCTCACTAATGGAAACATCTTCCCCACGTCCACTCTATCCAGACCTTTCAGTATTCTGTAAGTTTCAATCAGATCCCCCCTCATCTATCTAAACTCCATCGAGTATAGACCCAGAGCAAATGTTCCTCATATGTTAAGCCTTTCATTCCTGGGATCGTTTTCGTGAATCTCCTCTGGACCCTCTCCAGGGCCAACACATCCTTCCTGAGATATGGGGCCCAAAATTGCTCACAATATTCTAAATGTGGTCTGACCAGAGCCTTATAAAGCCTCAGCAGCACATCCCTGCTTTTATATTCTAGTCCTCTCGAAATAAATGCCAACATTGCATTTGCCTTCCTAACTACTGACTCAACCTGCAAGTTAACCTTAAGAGAATCCTGGACTAGGACTCCCAAGTCACTTTGCACTCCAAATTTCTGAATTCTCTCCCCATTTAGAAAATAGTCTATGCCTCTATTCTTCCTACCAATGTGCACGGCCTCACACTTCCCCACGTTGTCTGAATTCTCTGGAGTTCTCGGAGACACCAATGAGTCCTGAACTGAAACCTGGAAATGCTAACAATGAAGCCCCGAACAGAGATGAAGCTGTCAAGTACCAAAAAGTCATCAGCAGAAAACTAAGTAGCAAACTCCTCACTACTCACACTTGCAATGCTGCTGACCTGTGGATGAGGTTTTTGAAAGATGTTGTCTGGCTGCCTGCCTGTTTTGCCCATGCAATGAGCGTGAAATCGCACAGGCAAGGAAAAATTGCCATCAAATGGACAGTTAAGGGCCTTAAGTGACCTCTTAATTAAGGGTCTGGTGCTCAGTCATGCCCGTTGAGCGAAATATCGCGCAAACGTACAATTATATCAGGAGGCCCACCCAACGTCATTGCGTGCTCTTTTACACCCGATCAGGTCAGACACGCGCCCAACCACGGGCTGTAAAATTCTGCCCCACATTTTTCATCATCTTCGATTGTGCCTAAACAACATGTTTGTTATCATGAGTCCTCTTTCTCTGCAAAAATCAGTTTTTGGCCTTGCTCATTTCTAAATCCAGACCATATATCCTACTCTTTACCACCTCTTCCTTCTCCAGCAGTGAATAGTGAATTACAAGAAACAGGTGAGGCACAAAAACAATGTTTAAAAGAGCAGTTTGATATACTCGAAGAACTGGTTCGACTTGGAAGAGTGAACAGAAGCAAAGGAGATTAATGGTACTCAACATAATAGCAATAGAGGGTAAGGAAGGTGTTTATTTACAAACCCTGTTAAAATAAGAAAAAGATGAATGGGAGCATATTGAAGAACTATATGCAAAAAATGAAGAACCTGAAATGATTGAGCTAGAAGGGAGTAAATGTTGACATTGATTTAATTGGACTAGAAATACTATAGAATGAGATTAGGGCAATGCTGAGGACAATTAGCCCAACATACGGACAAGAGACATCACTGGTTTACCTCCCTTGTATTTGCTCTGTTTGAGCCCCACCTCATTCCTTATTCAGTGAACTATCTGTTCTCATATACTGTGTGGCGCAGTAAGGAAGTGGATATCAAAATGTGGGTATTAAGTATATTTGAAGTTGACAGATGTGACACAATATTTCTGTGTCCTGCTCAGAAGCAGATGATCCTGTTTATTGTCAAGGAAACTCCTTGTCAAACATAACTCATTGCTATTCTTGATCTATTTAACTTTGGTCAGATTCCCACGCCCGTAAGAATTGTGACTTATTCTTTCACAATCAGACAGATTAAATACTTTCTTACAGTTTCATAATTGATTAGATCAAATTCCCTTTTAAACACCCTGTATTGTTATAGGCTGCTGTTTATATTCAACGTTTTCCAATCTTTCTTCATTCACGTAACACTCAGACAGCAAGTTGGAGATAGAGGAGGACATAGAAAGACAGGCAGTAAGGACAGAAAGAAAACATGAGCAGGTAACTAAAACTGTATTGTGAAACCTTTTTGCTTGTAAATCCTGTTGCTTCATTTTTTTCTGTGTGGAACTCCGATTGCGATAGAAGAATGGTCAATATACAGTTGTGAAAGGCTTGCTGCATTTACTGAAAGTCTCCATGGATTTGCTAAAACTTGGGAAAATTACACCCAAGGAGAAGGTTCCTGCCCTGGAGCCTCTGGGAGCTGACAGCTGCTTTCCTAAGCACCCACCTAGAGTGTCACCTTTGTCATTTTTTTAATTCATTCATAGGATACGGGCTTCGCTGGCTAGGCCAGCATTTATTGCCCATCCCTAGTTGCCATTGAGAAGGTGGTGGTGAGCTGCCTTCTTGAACCGCTGCAGTCCATGTGGTGTAGGTACACCTGCAGTGCTGTTAGGGAGGGAGTTCCATGATTTTGACCCAGCGACAGTGAAGGAACGGGGATATATTTCCAAGTCAGGATGGTGAGTGGCTTGGAGGGGAACTTCCAGGTGGTGGTGTTCCCATATGTCTGCTGCCCTTGTCCTTCTAGATGGTAGTGATCATGGGTTTGGAAGGTGCTGTTGAAGGAGCCTTGGTGAGTTGCTGCAGTGCATCTTGTAGATGGTACACACTGCTGCTACTGTGTGTCAGTGGTGGAGGAAGAGAATGGGCACAGTTTAAAGAAGTAAAGAGCTTGCCGGCTTGAGTTTGGAAAAGTTGTTAAAATCAGTGAAAGAATCAACGTGTCTGCGAGATAATGGCCCAGGTTTGCTGCTTAGCGTTGATGTTCACGATGACCATGAAGATAATTGCAACCCGTCCTTCTCCTGTCCCGGCTGCAGGAGCCATTCAAAGGCAGCACATGCAAAGAAAAGCAGTTCACAAGGCTTGCCATATTTTAAGTCAGCAGCTCCAGGCAAATGTTCAAAGAAATTAAAGGGCTTCAGTGAAGAAAGGAAGCAGGAAGATGACTGAGTGAGTGAGGAGGTAAGTGAGTGAGAGAGTGAGCAGGTAGGCGGGTGAGGGAGTGAGTGAGTGACTGAGGAAGTGAGCAGGTGAGTGAGAGGGACTGAACAGCTGGGTTTGAGGGTGAGGGAGTGAGGTGGTGGGTGGGTGAGGGAGTGAGGTGGTGGGCGGGTGAGGGAGTGAGGTGGTGGGTGAGGGAGTGAGATGGTGGGTGGGTGAGGGAATAAGCAGTGGAGTGAGGGTTTGAGTAGGTCAGGGAGTGAGCAGGTGGGTAGGTGAGGCAGTGAGCAGGTGGGTGGAGGAGTGAGGGAGTGAGCAGGTGGATAGGTGAGGGAGTGAGCAAGTGGGTAGGTGAGGGAGTGAGCAGGTGGGTGGAGGAGTGAGGGAATGAGCAGGTGGATAGGTGAGGGAGTGAGCAGGTGGGTGGAGGAGTGAGGGAGTGAGAAGGTGGCTGGGCAGGAAATGAGCAGATGGGTGATTGACCGAATGAGTAGGAGATGAGTGAGGAAGTGGCTGAGTGAGGGAGAGAACAAACGGGTGGGTGACGAAGGGAGTGAGCGGGTGGGTGAGGGCATGAGCAGGTGGGTGGGTGTGAGGGAGTGAGCAGGTGGATGAGTATGTCAGTGAGCAGGTCAGTGAGTGCGAGGGATTGAGTGGGTGAGTGAGGGAGGGAGCAGATGTGTGGGTGAGTGAGGGAGTGAGCAGGTGGGTGGGTGAGTGAGGGAGACAGCAGGAGATGAGTGAGGGAGTAAGTAGGTGGTTTGATGAGTGAGGGAGTGAGCAAGTGGGTGAGTGAGGCAGTAAGCAGGTGGTTGGATGACTGCGAGGGCATGTGAGGAAGTGAGCAGGATGAGTGAGGGAGTGATCAACTGGGTGAGTGAGGGAGAGAGCAGGAGATGAGTGAGGGAGTGAGTACATGGATTGATGAGTGAGGGAGGGAGCAGGTGGGTGGGTGAGGGAGAGTGGGTGGGTGAGGGAGGGAGCAGGTGGGTGAGTGAGGGAGTGGGCTGGTGGCTGAGGGAGTGAGCAGGTGAGTGAGGGTGTGAGCAGGTGGGTGAAAGAAGGAGTGAGCAGTTGGGAGAGAGAGTGAGGGAGTGAGCAAATGGGCTGATGAGTGAGGGAGGGAGTGGGTGGGTGGGTGAGTGAGAGAGTGAGCAGGTGGGTGGGTGAGTGAGGGAGAGAGCAGATGGGTGAGTAAGGGAGTGAGCAGGTGGGTGGGTGAGTGAGGGAGTGAGCAGGAGATGAGTGAGGGAGTAAGTAGGTGGTTTGATGAGTGAGGGAGTGAGCAGGTGAGGGAGTGAGGCAGTAAGCAGGTGGGTGGGGGAGTGGGCAGGTGGGTGAGGGAGTGAGGGAGTGAGCAGGTGGGCTGATGAGTGAGGGAGGGAGTGGGTGGGTGAGTGAGGGAGTGAATAGGTGGATGAGTGTGCGAGTGAGCAGTTGTGTGAGTGAGCAGGAGGGCGAATGAGGGAATGAGCAGGTGGGTGAGTGAGCGACTGAGCAAATGGGTGAATGAGGGGGTGAACAAGTGGGTGAGTGAGCAGGTGAGTGTGAGTGGGTGTGCAGGTGGATGAGTGAGGGAGTGAGCAGGTGGGTGGGTGATTGAAGGAGTGAGAAGATAGGAGGGTGAGTGAGTGAGCAGGTGGAAGGGTGAGTGAGGGAGTGAGCAGGTGAGTGAGGGAGTGTGCAGGTGGGTGAGTGAGTGAGTAAGCAGGATATGAATGAGGGAGCAGCAGGTCGGTGAGTGAGGGAGAGAATGGGTGGGTGGATGAGTGAGGAGGTGAGCAGGTGGGTGATTGAATGAGGGAGTGAGCAGGAGATGGGTGAGGGAGGGAGCAGGTGGGTGAGGGAGGGAATGAGAAGGTGGGTGGGTGACTGAGGGTGTGAGAAGGTAGGAGGGTAAGCGAGTGAGCAGGTGGAAGGGTGAGTGAGGGAGTGAGCAGGTGGGTGAGTGAATGATGGAGTGAGCAAGAAATGGGTGAGGGGGGAGCAGGTGGGTGAGGGAGGGAATGAGAAGGTGGGTGGGTGACTGAGGGCATGAGAAGGTAGGAGGGTGAGTGAGAGAACAAGTGGAAGGATGAGTGAGGGAGTAAGTGAGTGGTTGGGTGAGTGAGAGGGTGAGTGAGGGAGTGAGCAGGTGAGTGGGCAGGAAGTGAGCAGGTGGGTGGGTGAGCGAGGGAGTGAACAGGTGGATGGGTGAGTGACAGAGAGCAATTTGGTGGGAGAGGGTGTGAGCAGGGGAGTGAGTGAGGGAGAATGCAAGGGGTGAGTGAGGGAGTGAGCAGGTGGGTTGATGAGGGAGTGAGCAGGTGGGTGGGTGAGGGAGGGAGCAGGTGGGTGAAGGAGTGAGCAGGGAGGTTGATAAGGGAGGGAGCCGGTGGGTGGGCGAGGGAGGGAGCAGGTGGGTGAGGGAGTGAGCAGGGAGGTTGATAAGGGAGGGAGCAGGTGGGTGGGCGAGGGAGGGAGCAGGTGGGTGGGTGAGGGAGGGAGCAGGAGGGTGGGTGAGGGATGGAGCAGGTGGGCGAGGGAGGGAGCAAGTGGGTGAGGGAGTGAGCAGGTGGGTGAATGAGGGACGGAGAAGGTGGGTTGATGAGGGAGGGAGCAGGTGGGTGGGTGAGGGAGGGAGCAGGTGGGCGGGTGAGGAAGGGAGCAGGTGGGTGAGGGTGTGAGTAAGAGGGTGGGTGAGGGATGGAGCAGGTGGGTGAGGGAGTGAGCAGGCCGGTGGATGAGGGAGGGAGCAGTTGGGTGGGTAAGTGAGTGGTCAGGTGGGTGAGGGAGTGAGCAGGCAGGTGGATGAGGGAGGGAGCAGATGGGTGGGTGAGGGAGCGGGCAGGTGGGTGAGTGGGAATTTACAAGTGGGTGGGTGAGTAAGGGAGTCAACAGATGGATGAGGGAGGGAGTGAGCAGGTTTGAGTGAGTGAGGGAGTGAGCAGCTGGGTGACTGAGGGAGTGAGCAGCTGGGTGAATGAGTGACAGAGTGAGAAGCTGGGTGGGTGAGTGAGTGAGGGAGTGAGCTGCTGGGTGAGTGAGGGAGTGAGCAGCTGGGTGAATAACTGACAGAGTGAGAAGCTGGGTGGGTGGGTGAGTGAGGGAGTGAGCAGTTGAATGAGTGAGGGAGTAAGCAGCTGGGTGAGTGAGGGAGTGAGCAGGTGAATGAGTGAGGGAGTAAGAAGCTGGGTGGGTGAGTGAGGGAGTAAGAAGCTGGGTGGGTGAGTGAGTGAGGGAGTGAGCAGCTGGGTGAGTGAGGGAGTGAGCTGCTGGGTGAGTGAGTGAGGGAGTGAGCAGCTGGGTGAGTGAGGGAGTGAGCTGCTGGGTGAGTGAGGGAGGGAGTAAGAAGGTCTGTCGGTGAGTGAGTAAGGGAGTGAGCAGCTGGGTGAGTGAGGGAGCGAGGGAGTGAGCAGCTGGGTGGGTGAGGGAGGGAGTGAGAAGCTGGGTGGGTGAGTGAGTGAGGGAGTGAGCTGCTGGGTGAGTGAGGGAGGGAGTGAGAAGTTGGGTGGGTAGTGAGTGAGGGAGTGAGCTGCTGGGTGAGTGAAGGAGTGAGCTGCTGGGTGATTGAGTGAGTGAGGGAGTGAGCTGCTGGGTGAGTGAGGGAGGGAGTGAGAAGCTGGGTGGGTGAGTGAGTGAGGGAGTGAGCTGCTGGGTGGGTGAGTGAGTGAGGGTGTGAGCTGCTGGGTGAGTGAGGGAGTGAGCTGCTGGGTGAGTGAGGGAGGGAGTGAGAAGCTGGGATAGTGAGTGAGGGAGTTAGCAGCTGGGTGAATGAGGGAGTGAGCTGCTGGGAGAGTGAGGGAGGGTGTGAGAAGCTGGGTGAGTGAGTGAGGGAGTTAGCAGCTGGGTGAATGAGGGAGTGAGCAGCTGGGTGAATGAGTGACAGAGTGAGAAGCTGGGTGGGTGAGTGAGTGAGGGTGTAAGCTGCTGGGTGAGTGATGGAGTGAGCAGCTGGGTGAGTGAGGGAGGGAGTGAGAAGCTGGGTGGGTGAGTGAGTGTGGGAGTGAGCTGCTGGGTGAGTGAGGGAGTGAGCTGCTGGGTGATTGAGGGAGGGAGTGAGAAGCTGGGTGGGTGAGTGAGTGAGAGAGTGAGCTGCTGGGTGAGTGATGGAGTGAGCAGCTGGGTGAGTGAGGGAGTGAGTGAGAAGCTGGGTGCGTGAGTGAGTGAGAGAGTGAGCTGCTGGGTGAGTGAGGGAGTGAGCTGCTGGGTGATTGAGGGAGGGAGTGAGAAGCTGGGTGGGTGAGTGAGTGAGGGAGTGAGCTGCTGGATGAGTGAGGGAGGGAGTGAGCTGCTGGGTGGGTGAGGGAGGGAGTGAGAAGCTGGGTGGGTGAGTGAGTGAGGGAGTGAGCTGCTGGGTGGGTGAGGGAGGGAGTGAGAAGCTGGGTGAGGGAGGGAGTGAGAAGCTGGGTGAGTGAGTGAGTGAGGGAGTGAGCTGCTGGATGAGTGAGGGAGGGAGTGAGAAGCTGGGTGGGTGAATGAGTGAGGGAGTGAGCTGCTGGGTGAGTGAGGGAGGGAGTGAGAAGTTGGGTGGGTAGTGAGTGAGGGAGTGAGCTGCTGGGTGAGTGAAGGAGTGAGCTGTTGGGTGATTGAGTGAGTGAGGGAGTGAGCTGCTGGGTGAGTGAGGGAGGGAGTGAGAAGCTGGGTGGGTGAGTGAGTGAGGGAGTGAGCTGCTGGGTGGGTGAGTGAGTGAGGGTGTGAGCTGCTGGGTGAGTGAGGGAGTGAGCTGCTGGGTGAGTGAGGGAGGGAGTGAGAAGCTGGGTGAGGGAGGGAGTGAGAAGCTGGGTGAGTGAGTGAGGGAGTTAGCAGCTGGGTGAATGAGGGAGTGAGCGGCTGGGTGAGTGAGGGAGGGAGTGAGAAGTTGAGTGGGTAGTGAGTGAGGGAGTGAGCTGCTACGTGAGTGAGGGAGTGAGCTGCTACGTGAGTGAGGGAGGGAGTGAGAAGCTGGGTGAGGGAGGGAGTGGGAAGCTGGGTGAGTGAGTAAGGGAGTTAGCAGCTGGGTGAGTGAGGGAGGGAGTGAGACGTTGGGTGGGTAGTGAGTGAGGTAGTGAGCTGCTGGGTGAGTGAGTGAGGGAGTTAGCAGCTGGGTGAGTGAGGGAGTGAGCTGCTGGGTGAGTGAGGGAGGGAGTGAGAAGTTGGGTGGGTAGTGAGTGAGGTAGTGAGCTGCTGGGTGAGTGAGGGAGTGAGCTGCTGGGTGATTGAGTGAGTGAGGGAGTGAGCTGCTGGGTGAGTGAGGGAGGGAGTGAGAAGCTGGGTGGGTGAGTGAGTGAGGGAGTGAGCTGCTGGGTGGGTTAGGGAGTGAGCTGCTGGGTGAGTGAGGGAGGGAGAGAGAAGCTGGGTGAGGGAGGGAGTGAGAAGCTGGGATAGTGAGTGAGGGAGTTAGCAGCTGGGTGAATGAGGGAGTGAGAAGCTGGGTGAGGGAGGGAGTGAGAAGCTGGGATAGTGAGTGAGGGAGTTTGCAGCTGGGTGAATGAGGGAGTGAGCAGCTGGGTGAGTGAGGGAGGGAGTGAGAAGCTGGGTGGGTGAGTGAGTAAGAAGCTGGGTGAGTGAGTGAGGGAGTTAGCAGCTGGGTGAATGAGGGAGTGAGCTGCTGGGTGAGTGAGGGAGGGAGTGAGAAGTTGGGTGGGTAGTGAGTGAGGGAGTGAGCTGCTGGTTGAGTGAGGGAGTGAGCTGCTGGGTGATTGAGTGAGTGAGGGAGTGAGCTGCTGGGTGAGTGAGGGAGGGAGTGAGAAGCTGGGTGGGTGAGTGAGTGAGGGAGTGAGCTGCTGGGTGAGTGAGGGAGGGAGTGAGAAGCTGGGTGGGTGAGTGAGTGAGGGAGTGACCTGCTGGGTGAGTGAGGGAGTGATATGCTGGGTGAGGGAGGGAGTGAGAAGCTGGGATAGTGAGTGAGGGAGTTAGCAGCTGGGTGAATGAGGGAGTGAGCTGCTGGGAGAGTGAGGGAGGGAGTGAGAAGCTGGGTGAGTGAGTGAGGGAGTTAGCAGCTGGGTGAATGAGGGAGTGAGCTGCTGGGTGAGTGAGGGAGGGAGTGAGCTGCTGGGTGGGTGAGTGAGGGAGTGAGAAGCTGGGTGGGTGAGTGAGTGAGGGAGTGAGCTGCTGGGTGGGTGAGGGAGGGAGTGAGAAGCTGGGTGAGGGAGGGAGTGAGAAGCTGGGTGAGTGAGTGAGTGAGGGAGTGAGCTGCTGGATGAGTGAGGGAGGGAGTGAGAAGCTGGGTGGGTGAGTGAGTGAGGGAGTGAGCTGCTGGGTGAGTGAGGGAGGGAGTGAGAAGTTGGGTGGGTAGTGAGTGAGGGAGTGAGCTGCTGGGTGAGTGAAGGAGTGAGCTGCTGGGTGATTGAGTGAGTGAGGGAGTGAGCTGCTGGGTGAGTGAGGGAGGGAGTGAGAAGCTGGGTGGGTGAGTGAGTGAGGGAGTGAGCTGCTGGGTGGGTGAGTGAGTGAGGGTGTGAGCTGCTGGGTGAGTGAGGGAGTGAGCTGCTGGGTGAGTGAGGGAGGGAGTGAGAAGCTGGGTGAGGGAGGGAGTGAGAAGCTGGGTGAGTGAGTGAGGGAGTTAGCAGCTGGGTGAATG
The DNA here is from genome assembly GCF_964194155.1 of Cetorhinus maximus. Classification (NCBI taxonomy): domain Eukaryota; kingdom Metazoa; phylum Chordata; class Chondrichthyes; order Lamniformes; family Cetorhinidae; genus Cetorhinus; species Cetorhinus maximus. The sequence continues at coordinate 52,214,292 of NC_135888.1, read as the reverse complement.
AGGGAGTGAGTGGCTGGGTGAGTGAGGGAGGGAGTGAGAAGTTGGGTGGGTAGTGAGTGAGGGAGTGAGCTGCTGGGTGAGTGAGGGAGTGAGCTGCTACGTGAGTGAGGGAGGGAGTGAGAAGCTGGGTGAGGGAGGGAGTGGGAAGCTGGGTGAGTGAGTGAGGGAGTTAGCAGCTGGGTGAGTGAGGGAGTGAGCTGCTGGGTGAGTGAGGGAGGGAGTGAGAAGTTGGGTGGGTAGTGAGTGAGGTAGTGAGCTGCTGGGTGAGTGGGTGAGGGAGTTAGCAGCTGGGTGAGTGAGGGAGTGAGCTGCTGGGTGAGTGAGGGAGGGAGTGAGAAGTTGGGTGGGTAGTGAGTGAGGTAGTGAGCTGCTGGGTGAGTGAGGGAGTGAGCTGCTGGGTGATTGAGTGAGTGAGGGAGTGAGCTGCTGGGTGAGTGAGGGAGGGAGTGAGAAGCTGGGTGGGTGAGTGAGTGAGGGAGTGAGCTGCTGGGTGGGTGAGGGAGTGAGCTGCTGGGTGAGTGAGGGAGGGAGAGAGAAGCTGGGTGAGGGAGGGAGTGAGAAGCTGGGATAGTGAGTGAGGGAGTTAGCAGCTGGGTGAATGAGGGAGTGAGAAGCTGGGTGAGGGAGGGAGTGAGAAGCTGGGATAGTGAGTGAGGGAGTTTGCAGCTGGGTGAATGAGGGAGTGAGCAGCTGGGTGAGTGAGGGAGGGAGTGAGAAGCTGGGTGGGTGAGTGAGTAAGAAGCTGGGTGAGTGAGTGAGGGAGTTAGCAGCTGGGTGAATGAGGGAGTGAGCTGCTGGGTGTGTGAGGGAGGGAGTGAGAAGTTGGGTGGGTAGTGAGTGAGGGAGTGAGCTGCTGGGTGAGTGAGGGAGTGAGCTGCTGGGTGATTGAGTGAATGAGGGAGTGAGCTGCTGGGTGAGTGAGGGAGGGAGTGAGAAGCTGGGTGGGTGAGTGAGTGAGGGAGTGAGCTGCTGGGTGAGTGAGGGAGGGAGTGAGAAGCTGGGTGGGTGAGTGAGTGAGGGAGTGATCTGCTGGGTGAGTGAGGGAGTGATATGCTGGGTGAGGGAGGGAGTGAGAAGCTGGGATAGTGAGTGAGGGAGTTAGCAGCTGGGTGAATGAGGGAGTGAGCTGCTGGGAGAGTGAGGGAGGGAGTGAGAAGCTGGGTGAGTGAGTGAGGGAGTTAGCAGCTGGGTGAATGAGGGAGTGAGCTGCTGGGTGAGTGAGGGAGGGAGTGAGAAGTTGGGTGGGTAGTGAGTGAGGGAGTGAGCTGCTGGGTGAGTGAGGGAGTGAGCTGCTGGGTGATTGAGTGAGTGAGGGAGTGAGCTGCTGGGTGAGTGAGGGAGGGAGTGAGAAGCTGGGTGGGTGAGTGAGTGAGGGAGTGATCTGCTGGGTGAGTGAGGGAGTGATCTGCTGGGTGAGTGAGTGAGGGATTGAGCTGCTGGGTGGGTGAGTGAGGGAGTGAGAAGCTGGGTGGGTGAATGAGAGAATGAGAAGCTGGGTGGGTGAGTGAGGGAGTGGGCAGGTGGGTGAGTGTGGGAGGGAGCTGCTGGGTGGGTGAGGAAGTGGGCAGGTGCGTGAGTGAGTGAGCAGGCCGGTGGATGAGGGAGGGAGCAGGTAGGTGGGTGAGGGAGTGAGTAGGTGGGTGAGGGAGTGAGCAGGTGGGTGGATGAGGGAGGGAGTAGGTGGGTGGGTGAGGGAGCGGGCAGGTGGGTGAGGGAGTGAGCAGGTGGGTGGATGAGGGAGGGAGCAGATGGGTGGGTGAGGGAGCGGGCAGGTGGGTGAGTGGGAAGGTACAAGTGGGTGGGTGAGTAAGGGAGTCAACAGATGGATGAGGGAGGGAGTGAGCAGTTGTGAGTGAGTGAGTGAGCAGGTGTGAGTGAGTGAGGGAGTCAGCAGCTAGGTGAGTGAGGGAGTGAGAAGCTGGGTGAGTGAGAGAGTGAGAAGCTGGGTGGATGAGTGAGTGAGGGAGTGAGCTGCTGGGTGAGTGAGTGAGGGAGTGAGCTGCTGGGTGAGTGAGTGAGGGAGTGAGCTGCTGGGTGAGTGAGGGAATGAGAGGCTGGGTGAGTGAGGTAGTGAGAAGCTGGGTGGATGAGTGAGTGAGGGAGTGAGCTGCTGGGTGAGTGAGTGAGGGAGTGAGCTGCTGGGTGAGTGAGGGAGTGAGAGGCTGGGTGACTGAAGGCGTGAGAAGCTGGGTGGGTGAGTAAGTGAGGGAGTGAGCTGCTGGGTGAGTGAGGGAGGGAGTGAGAAGCTGGGTGGGTGAGGGAGGGAGGGAATGAGCAGCTGGGTGGGTGAGTGAGTGAGCTGCTGGGTGAGTGAGGGAGGGAGTGAGAAGCTGGGTGTGTGAGTGAGGGAGGGAGTGAGCTGCTGGGTGAGTGAGGGAGTGAGGGAGTGAGCTGCTGGGTGAGTGAGGGAGTCAGCTGCTGGGTGAGTGAGTGAGGGAGTGAGCTGCTGGGTGAGTGAGTGAGGGAGTGACCTGCTGGGTGAGTGAGTGAGGGAGTGAGCTGCTGGGTGAGTGAGTGAGGGAGTGAGCTGCTGTGTGAGTGAGTGAGGGAGTGAGAAGCTGAGTGAGTGAGGGAGTGAGCTGCTGGGTGAGTGAGGGAGTGAGCTGCTGGGTGAGTGAGGGAGTGAGCTGTTGGGTGAGTGAGTGAGGGAGTGAGAATCTGGGTGAGTGCGGGAGTGAGGGAGTGAGCTGCTGGGTGAGTGAGGGAGTGAGCTGTTGGGTGGGTGAGTGAGGGAGTGAGCAGCTGGGTGAGTGAGTGAGGGAGTGAGTTGCTGGGTGAGCGAGTGAGGGAGTGAGAAGCTGGGTGGGTGAGTGAGTGAGGGAGTGAGAGACTGGGTGGGTGAGTGAGGGAGTGAGAGACTGGGTGGGTGAGTGAGGGAGTGAGAAGCTGGGTGAGTGAGTGAGAGAGTGAGAAGCTGGGTGGGTGAGTGAGTGAGCTGCTGGGTGAGTGAGTGAGGGAGTGAGAAGCTGGGTGAGTGAGTGAGTGAGGGAGTGAGCTGCTGGGTGAGTGAGGGAGTGAGCTGCTGGGTGAGCGAGTGAGAGAGTGAGAAGCTGGGTGAGTGAGTGAGTGAGGGAGTGAGAAGCTGGGTGGGTGAGTGAGGGAGTGAGCTGCTGGGTGGGTGAGTGAGGGAGTGAGAAGCTGGGTGGGTGAGTGAGCGAGAAGCTGGGTGGGTGAGTGAGGGAGTGAGAAGCTGGGTGTGTGAGTGAGTGAGGGAGTGAGCTGCTGGGTGAGTGAGTGAGGGAGGGAGTGAGAAGCTGGGTGAGTGAGGGAGTGAGCTACTGGGTGAGTGAGTGAGGGAGTGAGAAGCTGGGTGAGTGAGTGAGGGAGTGAGAAGCTGGGTGAGTGAGTGAGGGAGGGAGGGAGAAGCTGGGTGAGTGAGGGAGTGAGCTGCTGGGTGAGTGAGTGAGGGAGTGAGAAGCTGGGTGGGTGAGTGAGCGAGTGAACTGCTGGGTGGGTGAGTGAGGGAGTGAGCAGGTGAATGAGTGAGTGAGTGAGAAGGTGTGTGAGTGAGTGAGTGAGAGAGTGAGCAGTTGTTGGGTGAGGTAGTGAGCAGGTGGATAGATGAGTAAGGGAGTCAACAGGTGCGTGAGTGAGGGAGTGAGCAGGAGGTGGAGTGAGGAAGTGAGCAGGAGGTGGAGTGAGGGAGTGAGCAGGTAAGCAAATGAGGGAGTGAGCAGGAGGTGGAGTGAGGGAGTGAGCAGGTGAGAAAGTGAGGGAGTGAGCAGGAGGTGGAGTGAGGGAGTGAGCAGGTGAGCAAGTGAGGGAGTGAGCAGGAGGTGGAGTGAGGGAGTGAGCAGGTGAGCAAGTGAGGGAGTAAGCAGGAGGTGGAGTGAGGGAGTGAGCAGGTGATGAGTGAGGGAGTGAGCAGGAGATGGAGTGAGGGAGTGAGCAGGTGAGCAAGTGAGGGAGTGAGCAGGAGGTGTAGTGAGGGAGTGAGCAGGTGAGCAAGTGAGGGACTGAGTAGGTGTTCAGATGTGGGAGTGAGTAGGTGGGTGAGTGAGGAGGGAGTGAGCAGGAAATGAGTGAGGGTGTGAGCCGGTGGGTGGCTGAGTGAGGGAGTGTGCAGGAGGGTGAACAGTGGAGTGAGTAGGTGGTTGATTGAGGGACTGAGCAGGTGGGTGGATGTGGGAGTGAGCCGATGGATGTGAGGGAGTGAGCAGATGGGTGAGTGAGGAGGGAGTGAGTAGAAAATGAATGAGGGAGTGAGGCTGTGGGTAGGTGAGTGAAGAAGGGTAGGGTAGGGTAGGGTGGGGTGGGGGGGAGCAGGCAGAGAGAGGGGCAAAATGTTAACTAGTGCGGGAGGGGCAAGAGAGAGACGTGAAAAGGTATTTGCGAGAGGGGAGAGAGGCTAAAACTAAAAACAGTGCAAGGGGGAGAGAGAGGGAGAGGGAGGTGAAAACTTAAAACTGTGTGAGAGGGGAGGGAGAGAGAGATGGGGCGAAGACATAAAACAGTGTGTGAGAGAGAGGTCAAAACTTAAAACAGCACAAGAGGGGAAAGGGAGAGAGGCAAAGATGTAAAGCAATGCGAGAGGGGAGAGGGAGAGAGAGAAAGGCAAAAGCTTAAATAGCGTGGGAGAGAGAGAGATAGGGAGGCGAAAAGTTAAAGCGGCACTAGAGTGGGGAGAGAGAGGTGAAAACTTAAAATAGTGTGAGGGGCATAGAGAGAGAGGCAAAAATTTAACAGCTGAGACTGGCAAGCGAGAGAGGCAAAAAGATAAAACAGTCAGAGAAGGAAGAGAGAGAGAGACGAAAACTTACAACAATGTGAAAGGGGGAGAGAGAGAGAGAAGACGTGAAAACTTAAAACAGTGCAAGAGCGGGAGGGGAGAGAGAGAGAGACATGAAAAGGTTAATCAGTGCAAGATGAGAGAGAGACTAAAACTAAAAACGGTACAAGGGGAAGAGAGAGAGAGATAGGGAGGCGAAAACTTAAAACAGTCCGAGAGGGTGGAGAAAGAGAATAAGAGAGAGGTGAAGAATTAAAATAGTGTGAGAGAGGAGAGAGAGATGAAAACTTACAATACAAAAGGGAGAGAGAGAGACGGGAAAACTTAAAACAGTGCGAGAGGAGGGAGAGAGAGGTGAAAATTTAAAATAGTGCGAGAGTGGATAAGGAGAGAGGCGAAAACTTGAAACAGTGCGTGAGGGGGAGAGAGAGCGAGAGAGGCGAAAACTCAAAACAATGTGAAAGGGGAGAGAGAGACGGGTGAAAACTAAAAACGGGGGAGAGAGGGAGAGATGTGAAATGGTAAAACAATGAGAGAGGGGTGAGAGAGAGGCTAAGACTTAAAACAGTGCAAGCACAGAGAGAGTGAGAGACAGGTGAAGAATTAAAACAGTGCAAGAAGAGAGAGAATGAGCGAGAGAGAGAAGTGAAAACTTCAAAAAGTGCGAGAGGTGGGAGAGACGGAGGTGAAAACTTAAGACATTGTGAGATGGGGAGAGAGAGAGACTGGGGATAGAGAGAGAAAGCGAGAGAGGGCTGAGACTTAAAAGTCTCCGCCAGTCTTTCCACGATGTTTAATGAAGTCTCTGCCGCTCTCTCCACGATGTTTAATGAATTCACTGCTGCTCTGTTAATGATAATTAATTAATTCTCTGACGCTCTCTCCACTCTGTTCAATGAAGAGTCTGGCACACTCTCCACGATGTTTAATTAATTCTCTGCCAGTCTTTCCGCTCTGTTTAATGAAGTCTCTGCCGCTCCCTCCATGATGTTTAATGATCTCACTGCTGCTCTCTCCGCTCTGTCTAATGAATTCTCTGCCACTCTCTCCGTTCGGTTTAATGAAGTCTCTGCCACTATCTCCGCTCTGTTTAATGAACTCTCTGCCACACTCTCCGCTCTGTTTAATGAAGTCTCTGCCAATCTCTCCGCTCTGTTTAATGAAGTCTCTGCCACTCTCTCCGTTGTGTAACGAAATCTCTGCTACTTTCTCCGCTCTGTTTAATGAATTCACAGCTGCTCTCTCCGTTCTGTTCAATGAAGTCTCTGCCACTGTCTCTGCTCTGTTTAATGAATTCACTGCTGCTCTCTCCGCTCTGTTTAATGAAGTCTCTGCAACTGACACTGCTCTGTTTAATGAATTCACTGCTGCTCTCTCCGTTCTGTTTAATGAAGTCTCTGCCGCTCTCTCCGTTCTGTTTAATGAAGTCTCTGCCACTCTCTCCGTTTTGTTTAATGAAGTCTCTGCCGCTCTCTCCATTCTGTTTAATGAAGTCTCTGCCACTCTCTCCATTCTGTTTAATGAAGCCTCTGCCACTCTCTCTGCTCTGTTTAATGAAGTATCTGGCACCCTCTCCGCTCTGTTTATTAACTTCACTGCCGCTCTCTGCTCTGTTTAATGAATTCAATGCTGCTCTCTCCGCTCTGTTTAAAGAATTCTCTGCCACTCTCTCTGGTCCGTCTAATGAATTCACTGCTGCACCCTCCGCTCTGTTTAAAGAAGTCTCTGCCACTCTCTCTGGTCTGTTTAATGAATTCACTGCTGCTCTCTCACTCTGTTTAAAGAAGTCTCTGCCACTCTCTCTGCTCTGTTTAATGAAACCTCAGCCACTCTCTCCGCTCTGTTTAAAGAAGCCTCTGCTGCTCTCTCCGCTCTGTTTAATGAAGACTCTGCCACTCTCTCCACCCTGTATAAAGAACTCACTGCCACTCTCTCCGTTCTGTTTAATGAAGCCTCTGCCGCTCTCTCCGCTCTGTTTAATGAATTCACTGCTGCTCTCTCCACTCTGTTTAATGATGGCCGTGCTGCTCTCTCTGCTCTGTTCAATGAAGTCTCTGCCGCTCTCCCCGTTCTGTTTAATGAAGTCTGTGCCACTCTCTCCGTTCTGTTTAATGAAGTCTCTGCCAATCTCTCCGTTCTGTTTAATGAAGTCTCTGCCACTCTCTCCATTCCGTTTAATGAAGTCTCTGCCGCTCTCTCCGCTCTGTTTAATGAAGTCTCTGTCACTCTCTCCGTTCTGTTTAATGAAGACTCTGCCGCTCTCTCCGTTCTGTTTAATGAAGTCTCTGCCAATCTCTCCGTTCTGTTTAATGAATTCACTGCTGCTCTCTCCGCTCTGTTTAATGAAGTCTCTGCCGCTCTCTGCTCTGTTTGATGAATTCACTGCCACTCTGTCCGTTTTGTTTAATGAAGTCTCTGCCGCTCTCTGCTCTGTTTAATGAAATCTCTGCCACTCTCTACGCTATGTTTAATGAAGTTCTGCCGCTCTCTCCACGATGTTTAATGAAGTCTCTACCGCTCTCTCCACGATGTTTAATGAAGACTCTTCCACTCTCTCCGTTCTGTTGAATGAACTCTCTACCGCTCTCTCCGTTCTGTTAACTGAATTCACTGATGCTCTCACCGTTCTGTTTAATGAATTCAGTGCTGCTCTCTCCGTTCTGTTTAATGAAGTCTCTGCCACCCTCTCTGCTCTGTTTAATGAATTCACTCCTCCTCTCTCCGTTCTGTTGAATGAACTCTCTACCGCTCTCTCCGTTCTGTTTAATGAATTCACTGCTGCTCTCACCGTTCTGTTTAATGAATTCAGTGCTGCTCTCTCCGTTCTGTTTAATGAAGTCTCTGCCACCCTCTCTGCTCTGTTTAATGAATTCACTGCTGCTCTCTCCGCTCTATTTAATGAAGACTCTGCCACTCTCTCCGTTCTGTTGAATGAACTCTCTACCGCTCTCTCCATTCTGTTTAATGAATTCACTGCTGCTCTCACCGTTCTGTTTAATGAATTCATTGCTGCTCTCTCCGTTCTGTTTAATGAAGTCTCTGCCACCCTCTCTGCTCTGTTTAATGAATTCACTGCTGCTCTCTCCGTTCTGTTTAATGAATTCACTGCTGCTCTCTCAGTACTGTTTAATGAATTCACTGCTGCTCTCTCCGTTCAGTTTAATGATGTCTCTGCCACTGTCTCCGCCCTATTTAATGAAGCCTCTGCTGCTCTCTCCGTTCTGTTTAATGAAGTCTCTGCCACTCTCTCCATTCTTTTGAATGAAGTCTCTACCGCTCTCTCCGCTCTGTAATGAAGTCTCTGCCACTCTCTAAGTTCTGTTTAATGAAGTCACTGCCGCTCTCTCTGTTCTGTTTAATGAAGTCTCTGCCACTCTCTCTGCTCTGTTTAATGAAATCTCTGCTACTCTCTCCGCTCTGTTTAATAAAGTCTCTACCGCTCTCTCCCTTCTGTTTAATGAATTCACTGCTGCTCTCTCCGTTCTGTTTAATGAATTCACTGCTGCTCTCTCCGTTCTGTTTAATGAAGTCTCTGCCACTCTCTCCGTTCTGTTTAATGAAGGCTCTGCCGCTCTCTCCGCACTGTATAAAGAATTCACTGCTGCTCTCTCCACTCAATTTAATGATGACCGTGCTGCTCTCCCGTTCTGTTTAATGAAGCCTCTGCTGCTCTCTCCGCACTGATTAATGAATTCACTGCTGCTCTCTCCACTCTGTTTAATGATGACCGTGCTGCTCTCTCCGGTCTGTTTAATGAACACTCTGTCACTCTCGCCGCTCTGTTTAATGAAGTCTCTGCCACTCTCCGCTCTATTTAATGAAGACTCTGCCACTCTCTCCGTTCTGTTGAATGAACTCTCTACCACTCTCTCCGTTCTGTTTACTGAATTCACTGATGCTCTCACCGTTCTGTTTCATGAATTCAGTGCTGCTCTCTCCGTTCTGTTTAATGAACTCTCTGCCACTCTCTCCGCTCTGTTTAATGAAGTCTCTGCCACTCTCTCCGCTCTGTTTAATGAATTCACTGCCACTCTCTCCGCTCTGTTTAATGAAGTCTCTGTCACTCTCTCCGTTCTGTTTAATGAAGTCTCAGCCACTCTCTCCGCTCTGTTTAATTAATTCACTGCCACTCTCTCCGTTCTGTTTAATGAATTCACTGCCGCTCTCTCCGTTCTGTTTAATGAAGTATCTGCCACTCTCTCCGTTGTGTAACGAAATGTCTGCTACTTTCTCCGCTCTGTTTAATGAATTCACAGCTGCTCTCTCCATTCTGTTTAATGAAGTCTCTACCACTGTCTCTGCTCTGTTTAATGAATTCACTGCTGCTCTCTCCGCTCTGCTTAATGAAGTCTCTGCAACTGACACTGCTCTGTTTAATGAAGTCTCAGCCGCTCTCTCCGTTCTGTTTAATGAAGTCTCTGCCGCTCTCTCCGTTCTGTTTAATGACGTCTCAGCCGCTCTCTCCGCTCTATTAAGTTAAGTCTCTGCCGCTCTCTGCTCTGTTTAATGAAGCCTCTGCCACTCCGTTTTGTTTAATGAAGTCTCTGCCACTCTCTCCGTTGTGTAACGAAATCTCTGCTACTTTCTCCGCTCTGTTTAATGAAGTCTCTGCCGCTCTCTCCGTTCTGTTTAATGAAGTCTCTGCCAATCTCTCCGTTCTGTTTAATGAATTCACTGCTGCTCCTTCCGCTCTGTTTAATGAAGCCTCTGCCGCTCTCTGCTCTGTTTGATGAATTCACTGCCACTCTGTCCGTTTTGTTTAATGAAGTCTCTGCCGCTCTCTGCTCTGTTTAATGAAATCTCTGCCAGCTCCACGCTATGTTTAATGAAGTTCTGCCGCTCTCTCCACGATGTTTAATGAAGACTCTGCCACTCTCACCGTTCTGTTGAATGAACTCTCTACCGCCCTCTCCGTTCTGTTTACTGAATTCACTGATGCTCTCACCGTTCTGTTTAATGAATTCAGTGCTGCTCTCTCCGTTCTGTTTAATGAAGTCTCTGCCACCCTCTCTGCTCTGTTTAATGAATTCACTGCTGCTCTCTCCGTTCTGTTTAATAAAGTCTCTACCGCTCTCTCCGTTCTGTTTAATGAATTCACTGCTGCTCTCACCGTTCTGTTTAATGAATTCAGTGCTGCTCTCTCCGTTCTGTTTAATGATATCTCTGCCACTGTCTCCGCCCTATTTAATGAAGCCTCTGCTGCTCTCGCCGTTCTGTTTAATGAAGTCTCTGCCACCCTCTAAGTTCTGTTTAATGAAGTCACTGCCGCTCTCTCTGTTCTGTTTAATGAAGTCTCTGCCACTCTCTCTGCTCTGTTTAATGAAATCTCTGCTACTCTCTCCGCTCTGTTTAATAAAGTCTCTACCGCTCTCTCCCTTCTGTTTAATGAATTCACTGCTGCTCTCTCCGTTCTGTTTAATGAATCACTGCTGCTCTCTCCGTTCTGTTTAATGAAGTCTCTGCCACTCTCTCCGTTCTGTTTAATGAAGGCTCTGCCGCTCTCTCCGCACTGTATAAAGAATTCACTGCTGCTCTCTCCACTCAATTTAATGATGACCGTGCTGCTCTCCCGTTCTGATTAATGAAGCCTCTGCTGCTCTCTCCGCACTGGTTAATGAATTCACTGCTGCTCTCTCCACTCTGTTTAATGATGACCGTGCTGCTCTCTCCAGTCTGTTTAATGAACACTCTGTCACTCTCGCCGCTCTGTTTAATGAAGTCTCTGCCACTCTCCGCTCTATTTAATGAAGACTCTGCCACTCTCTCCGTTTTGTTGAATGAACTCTCTACCACTCTCTCCATTCTGTTTAATGAAGTCTATGCCGCTCAATCCACTCTGTTTAATGAAGTCTCTGCCACTCTCTCCGTTCTGTTTACTGAAGTCTCTGCCGCTCTCTCCGTTCTGTTTAATGAAGTCTCTGCCAATCTCTCCGTTCCGTTTAATGAATTCAGTGCTGCTCTCTCAGTTCTGTTTAATGAAGTCTCTGCAAATCTCTCCGCTCCATGTAATGAAGCCTCTGCTACTCTCTCCGCTCTGTATAATGTAGTCTCTGCCACTCTTCCGTTCTGTTTAATGAAGCCTCTGCCGCTCTCTCCGCACTGTTTAATGAATTCACTGCTGCTCTCTCCGTTCTGTTTAATGAAGTCACTGCGTCTCTCTCCGCTCTGTTTAATGAACTCTCTGCCGCTCTCACTGCTCTGTTTAATGAACTCTGCGCCACTCTCTCCGCTCTGTTTAATGAAGTCTTTGCCACTCTCTCAGTTCTGTTTAATGAAGTCTCTGCCACTCTCTCCGTTCTGTTTAATGAAATCTCTGCCACTTTCTCCGCTCTGTTAATGAAGTCTCTGCCACTCCCTCCGTTCTGTTTAATGAAGTCTCTGCCGCTCTCTCCGTTCTGTTTAATGAAGTCGCTGCCGCTCTCTCTGCTCTGTTTAATGATGTCTCTGCCGCTCTCTGCTCTTTTTAATGAAGTCTGTGTTGCTCTCTGCTCTGTTTAATCAAGTCTCTGCCAATCTCTCCGTTGAGTTTATTGAAATCCGGGCCACTCTCCCAGCTTCTTTTAATGAATTCCCTGCTGCTCTCTCCGTTCTGCTTAATGAAGTCTCTGCCATTCTCTCCGTTCTGTTTAATGAAGTCTCTGCCACTCTCTCCGTTCTGTTTAATGAAGTCTCTGCCACTCACAACGTTCTGTTTAATGAAGTCCCTGCCGCTCTCTCTGCTCTGTTTAATGAAGTCTGTTCCACTCTCTCCGCTCTGTTTAATAAAGTCTCTGCCACTCTCACCGTTCTGTTTAAAAAGTCTCTGCCACTCTCTCCGTTCTGTTTAATGAAGTCTCTGCCACTCACTCCGTTCTGTTTAATGACCTCTCTGCCACTCTCTACACTCTGTTTAATGAAGTCTCTGCCGCTGTCTCTGCTCTGGTTAATGAAATCTGTGTCACTCTCTCCGTTCTGTTTAATGAAGTCTCCGCCACTTTCTCAGTTCTGTTTAATTAATTCTCTGCCAGTCTCTCCGTTCTGTTTAATGAAGTCTCTGCCGCTCTCTCCGCTCTGTTTAATGAAGTCTCTGCCTGTCTCTCCGTTCTAATTAATGAATTCACTGCCGCTCTCTCCGTTCTGTTTAATGAAGTCTCTGGCACTCTCACCGCTCTATTTAATGAAGCCGCTGCTGCACTCTCTGCTCTGTTTAATGAAGTCTCTGCCGCTCTCTCCGTTCTGTTTCATGAATTCTCTGCCACTCTCTCCGTTCTGTTTAATGAAGTCTCTGCCACTCTCTCCGTTCTATTTAATGAAGTCTCGTCCACTCTCCGTTCTGTTTAATGAAGCCTCTGCCGCTCTCTCTGCTCTGTTTAATGAAGTCTCTGCCGCTCTCTGCTCTGTTTAATGAAGTCTTTGCTGCTCTCTGCTCTGTTTAATGAAGTCTCTGCCGCTCTCTCCATTCTGTTTAATGAAGTCTCTGCCACTCTCTCCGTTCTATTTATTGAAGTCTCGTCCACTCTCCGTTCTGTTTAATGAAGCCTCTGCCGCTCTCTCTGCTCTGTTTAATGAAGTCTCTGCCGCTCTCTGCTCTGTTTAATGAAGTCTTTGCTGCTCTCTGCTCTGTTTAATGAAGTCTCTGCCGCTCTCTCCATTCTGTTTAATGAAGTCTCTGCCGCTCTCTCCGCTCTGTTTAATGATGTCTCTGCCACTCTCTCCGCTCTGTTTAATGAAGTCTCTGCCGCTCTCTCCGTTCTGTTTAATGAAGACTCTGCCACTCTCTCCGTTCTGTTTAATGACGTCTCTGCCACTCTCGACGCTCTGTTTAATGAAGTCTCTGCCGCTGTTTCTGCTCTGTTTAATGAACTCTGTGCCACTCTCTCCGTTCTGTTTAATGAAGTCTCTGCCACTTTCTCAGTTCTGTTTAATGAATTCTCGTCCACTCTCCGTTCTGTTTAATGAAGCCTCTGCCGCTCTCTCTGCTCTGTTTAATGAAGTCTTTGCCGCTCTCTGCTCTGTTTAATGATGTCTTTGCTGCTCTCTGCTCTGTTTAATGAAGTCTCTGCCGCTCTCTCCATTCTGTTTAATGATGTCTCTGCCACTCTCTCCGTTCTATTTAATGAAGTCTCGTCCACTCTCCGTTCTGTTTAATGAAGCCTCTGCCGCTCTCTCTGCTCTGTTTAATGAAGTCTCTGCCGCTCTCTGCTCTGTTTAATGAAGTCTTTGCTGCTCTCTGCTCTGTTTAATGAAGTCTCTGCCGGTCTCTCCATTCTGTTTAATGAAGTCTCTGCCGCTCTCTCCGCTCTGTTTAATGATGTCTCTGCCACTCTCTCCGTTCTGTTTAATGAAGACTCTGCCACTCTCTCCGTTCTGTTTAATGACGTCTCTGCCACTCTCGACGCTCTGTTTAATGAAGTCTCTGCCGCTGTCTCTGCTCTGTTTAATGAACTCTATGCCACTCTCTCCGTTCTGTTTAATGAAGTCTCTGCCACTCTCTCCGTTCTGTTTAATGAAGCCTCTGCCGCTCTCTCCGCACTGTTTAATGAATTCTCTGCTGCTCTCTCCGTTCTGCTTCATGATGACCGTGCTGCTCATTCCGCTCTGTTTAATGAAGTCCCTGCCACTCTTCCGCTCTGTTTAATGGAGTCTCTGCCGCTCTCTCTGCTCTGTTTAATGAACTCTGCCCCACTCTCTTCGCTCTGTTAAATGAAGTCTCTGCCACTCTCTCAGTTCTGTTTAATGAAGTCACTGCCACTCTCTCCGTTCTGTTTAATGAATTCTCTGCCACTCTCACCCCTCTGTTAATGAAGTCTCTGCCACTCCCTCCGTTCTGTTTAATGAAGTCTCTGTTCATCTCTCCGTTCTGCTCAATGAAGTCTCTGCAAATCTCTCCGCTCCATGTAATGAAGCCTCTGCTGCTCTCTGCGCTCTGTTTAATGTAGTCTCTGCCACTCTCTCCGTCCTGTTTAATGAAGCCTCTGCCGCTCTCACCGCTTTGTTTAATGAATTCACTGCTGCTCTCTCCGCTCTGTTTAATGATGACCGTGCTGCTCTCTCCGCTCTGTTTAATGAAGTCTCTGCCACTCTCTACGCTCTGTTTAATCAAGTCTCTGCCACTATCTCCGTACTGGTTAATGAAGTCACTGCCACTCTCTCCTCTCTTTTTAATGAACTCTGCGCCACTCTCTCCGCTCTGTTTAATGAAGTCTTTGCCACTCTCTCAGTTCTGTTTAATGAAGTCTCTGCCACTCTCTCCATTCTGTTAATGAAGTCTCTGCCACTCCCTCCGTTCTTTTTAATAAAGTCTCTGTCACTCTCTCTGTTCTGTTTAATGAAGTCTCTGCCGCTCTCTCTGCTCTGTTTAATGAAGTCTCTGCCAATCTCTCCGTTCTATTTATTGAAATCCGGGCCACTCTCCCAGCTCCTTTTAATGAATTCCCTGCTGCTTTCTCCGTTCTGTTTGATGAAGTCTCTGCCATTCTCTGCGTTCTGGTAATTAAGTCACTGTCACTCTCTCCGTTCTGTCTAATGAAGCCTCTGCCGATCTCTCCTTTCTGTTTAATGAAGTCTCTGCCACAATCTCCCTTCTGTTTAATGAAGTCTCTGCCACTCACTCCGTTCTGTTTAATGAAGTCTCTGCCACTCTCTCTGCTCTGTTTAATGAATCTCTGCCACTCTCTACGTTCTGTTTAATGAAGTCTCTGCCGCTCTCTCCATTCTGTTTATTGAAGTCTCTGCCGCTCTCTCCGCTCTGTTCAAACAAGTCTCTGTCACTCTCGCCATTCTGTTTAATGAAGTCTCTGCCGCACTCTCCATGATGTTTAATGAAGTCTCTACCACTCTCTCTGTTCTGTTTAATGAAGTCTCTGCCACTGTCTCCATTCTGTTTAATGAAGTCTATGCCGCTCAATCCACTCTGTTTAATGAAGTCTCTGCTACTCTCTCTGTTCTGTTTACTGAAGTCTCTGCCGCTCTCTCCGTTCTGTTTAATGAATAATCTATACGTTCCGTTTAATGAATTCGCTGCTGCTCTCTCCGTTCTGTTTAATGAAGTCTCTGCAAATATCTCCGTTCCATGTAATGAAGCCTCTGCTGCTCTCTCCGTTCTGTATAATGTAGTCAATGCCACTCTCTCCGTTCTGTTTAATGAAGCCTCTGCCGCTCTCTCCGAGCTATTTAATGAATTCACTGCTGCTCTCTCTGTTCTGTTTAATGATGAGCGTGCTGCTCTCTCCGCTCTGTTTAATGAAGTCTCTGCCACTCTCTCCGTTCTGTTTAATGAAGTCACTGCCACCCTCTCCGCTCTGTTTAATGAACTCTGCCGCTCCCTCTGCTCTGTTTAATGAACTCTGCGCCACTATCTCCGCTCTGTTTAATGAAGTCTTTGCCACTCTCTCAGTTCTGTTTAATGAAGTCTCTGCCACTCACTCCGTTCTGTTTAATGAAGTCTCTGCCACTCTCTCTGCTCTGTTTAATGAAGTCTCTGCCGCTCTCTCCGTTCTGTTTAATGAAGTCTCTTTCACTCTCTCCGTTCTGTTTAATGACGTCTCTGCCACTCTCTACGCTCTGTTTAATTAAGTCTCTGCCGCTGTCTCTGCTCTGTTTAATGAACTCTGTGCCACTCTCTCCGTTCTGTTTAATGAAGTCTCTGCCACTTTCTCCGTTCTGTTTAATGAAGTCTCTGCCGCTCTCTCCCCTCAGTTAATGAAGTCTCTGCCCCTCCCTCCGTTCTGTTTAATGAAGTGTCTGCTGCTCTCTCCGTTCTGATTAATGAAGTCTCTGCCGCTCTCTGCTCTGTTTAATGAAGTCTCTGCCGCTCTCTCCGTTCTGTTTCATGAATTCTCTGCCACTCTCTCCGTTCTGTTTAATGAAGTCTCTGCCACTCTCTCCGTTCTGTTTAATGAAGTCTCGTCCACTCTCTCCGTTCTGTTTCATGAAGCCGCTGCCGCTCTTTCTGCTCTGTTTAATGAAGTCTCTGCCGATCTCTGCTCTGTTTAATGAAGTCTCTGCTGCTCTCTGCTCTGTTTAATGAAGTCTCTGCCGCTCCCTCCATTCTGTTTAATGAAGTCTCTGCCGCTCTCTCCGCTCTGTTTAATGATGTCTCTGCCACTCTCTCCGTTCTGTTTAATGAAGTCTCTGCCGCTCTCTCCGTTCTGTTTAATGAAGTCTCTGCCAATCCCTCCGTTCTGTTTAATGAATTCACTGCTGCTCTCTCCGCTCTGTTTAATGAAGTCTCTGCCGCTCTCTCCGTTCTGTTTAATGAAGTCTCTGCCACACTCTCCGTTCTGTTTAATAAAGTCTCTGCCGCTCTATGCTCTGTTTGAAGAATTCACTGCCACTCTCTCCGTTCTGTTTAATGAAGTCTCTGCCGCTCTCTGCTCTGTTTAATGAAGTCTCTGCTACTCTCTCCGTTCTGTTTAATGAAGTCTCTGCCACTCTCCCCGCTCTGTTTAATGAAGGTTCTGCCACTCTCTCCGTTCTGTTTAATGAAGTCTCGTCCACTCTCTCCGTTCTGTTTAATGAAGCCTCTGCCGCTCTTTCTGCTCTGTTTAATGAAGTCTCTGCCGATCTCTGCTCTGTTTAATGAAGTCTCTGCTGCTCTCTGCTCTGTTTAATGAAGTCTCTGCCGCTCTCTCCATTCTGTTTAATGAAGTCTCTGCCGCTCTCTCCGCTCTGTTTAATGATGTCTCTGCCACTCTCTCCGTTCTGTTTAATGAAGTCTCTGCCGCTCTATCCGTTCTGTTTAATGAAGTCTCTGCCATTCCCTCCGTTCTGTTTAATGAATTCACTGCTACTCTCTCCGCTCTGTTTAATGAAGTCTCTGCCGCTCTCTCCGTTCTGTTTAATGAAGTCTCTGCCACACTCTCCGTTCTGTTTAATAAAGTCTCTGCCGCTCTATGCTCTGTTTGAAGAATTCACTGCCACTCTCTCCGTTCTGTTTAATGAAGTCTCTGCCGCTCTCTGCTCTGTTTAATGAAGTCTCTGCCACTTTCTCCGTTCTGTTTAATGAAGTCTCTGCCGCTCTCTCCCCTCAGTTAATGAAGTCTCTGCCCCTCCCTCCGTTCTGTTTAATGAAGTGTCTGCTGCTCTCTCCGTTCTGATTAATGAAGTCTCTGCCGCTCTCTGCTCTGTTTAATGAAGTCTCTGCCGCTCTCTCCGTTCTGTTTCATGAATTCTCTGCCACTCTCTCCGTTCTGTTTAATGAAGTCTCTGCCACTCTCTCCGTTCTGTTTAATGAAGTCTCGTCCACTCTCTCCGTTCTGTTTCATGAAGCCTCTGCCGCTCTTTCTGCTCTGTTTAATGAAGTCTCTGCCGATCTCTGCTCTGTTTAATGAAGTCTCTGCTGCTCTCTGCTCTGTTTAATGAAGTCTCTGCCGCTCCCTCCATTCTGTTTAATGAAGTCTCTGCCGCTCTCTCCGCTCTGTTTAATGATGTCTCTGCCACTCTCTCCGTTCTGTTTAATGAAGTCTCTGCCGCTCTCTCCGTTCTGTTTAATGAAGTCTCTGCCAATCCCTCCGTTCTGTTTAATGAATTCACTGCTGCTCTCTCCGCTCTGTTTAATGAAGTCTCTGCCGCTCTCTCCGTTCTGTTTAATGAAGTCTCTGCCACACTCTCCGTTCTGTTTAATAAAGTCTCTGCCGCTCTATGCTCTGTTTGAAGAATTCACTGCCACTCTCTCCGTTCTGTTTAATGAAGTCTCTGCCGCTCTCTGCTCTGTTTAATGAAGTCTCTGCTACTCTCTCCGTTCTGTTTAATGAAGTCTCTGCCACTCTCCCCGCTCTGTTTAATGAAGGTTCTGCCACTCTCTCCGTTCTGTTTAATGAAGTCTCGTCCACTCTCTCCGTTCTGTTTAATGAAGCCTCTGCCGCTCTTTCTGCTCTGTTTAATGAAGTCTCTGCCGATCTCTGCTCTGTTTAATGAAGTCTCTGCTGCTCTCTGCTCTGTTTAATGAAGTCTCTGCCGCTCTCTCCATTCTGTTTAATGAAGTCTCTGCCGCTCTCTCCGCTCTGTTTAATGATGTCTCTGCCACTCTCTCCGTTCTGTTTAATGAAGTCTCTGCCGCTCTATCCGTTCTGTTTAATGAAGTCTCTGCCATTCCCTCCGTTCTGTTTAATGAATTCACTGCTACTCTCTCCGCTCTGTTTAATGAAGTCTCTGCCGCTCTCTCCGTTCTGTTTAATGAAGTCTCTGCCACACTCTCCGTTCTGTTTAATAAAGTCTCTGCCGCTCTATGCTCTGTTTGAAGAATTCACTGCCACTCTCTCCGTTCTGTTTAATGAAGTCTCTGCCGCTCTCTGCTCTGTTTAATGAAGTCTCTGCTACTCTCTCCGTTCTGTTTAATGAAGTCTCTGCCACTTTCCCCGCTCTGTTTAATGAAGGTTCTGCCACTCTCTCCGTTCTGTTTAATGAAGCCTCTGCCGCTCTCTCCGCACTGTTTAATGAATTCTCTGCTGCTCTCTCCGTTCTGTTTCATGATGACCGTGCTGCTCATTCCGCTCTGTTTAATGAAGTCTCTGCCACTCTTCCGCTCTGTTTAATGGAGTCTCTGCCGCTCTCTCTGCTCTGTTTAATGAACTCTGCCCCACTCTCTTCGCTCTGTTAAATGAAGTCTCTCCCACTCTCTCAGTTCTGTTTAATGAAGTCACTGCCACTCTCTCCGTTCTGTTTACTGAAGTCTCTGCCGCTCTCTCAGTTCTGTTTAATGAAGTCTCTGTTCATCTCTCCGTTCTGTTTAATGAAGTCTCTGCAAATCTCTCCGCTCCATGTAATGAAGCCTCTGCTGCTCTCTGCGCTCTGTTTAATGTAGTCTCTGCCACTCTCACCGCTTTGTTTAATGAATTCACTGCTGCTCTCTCCGCTCTGTTTAATAATGACCGTGCTGCTCTCTCCGCTCTGTTTATTGAAGTCTCTGCCACTCTCTCCGCTCTGTTTAATGAAGTCTCTGCCACTCTCTCCGTACTGGTTAATGAAGTCACTGCCACTCTCTCCTCTCTTTTTAATGAACTCTGCGCCACTCTCTCCGCTCTGTTTAATGAAGTCTTTGCCA
This sequence comes from Cetorhinus maximus, assembly GCF_964194155.1. NCBI lineage: Eukaryota > Metazoa > Chordata > Chondrichthyes > Lamniformes > Cetorhinidae > Cetorhinus > Cetorhinus maximus. The sequence goes on along the minus strand of NC_135888.1, from coordinate 52,195,540 downwards.
CTCTCTCCGTTCTGTTTAATGAAGTCTCTGCCACTCTCTCCGCTCTGTTAATGAAGTCTCTGCCACTCCCTCCGTTCTGTTTAATGAAGTCTCTGTCACTCTCTCTGTTCTGTTTAATGAAGTCTCTGCCGCTCTCTCTGCTCTGTTTAATGAAGTCTCTGCCAATCTCTCCGTTCTATTTATTGAAATCCGGGCCACTCTCCCAGCTCCTTTTAATGAATTCCCTGCTGCTTTCTCCGTTCTGTTTAATGAAGTCACTGTCACTCTCTCCGTTCTGTCTAATGAAGCCTCTGCCGATCTCTCCTTTCTGTTTAATGAAGTCTCTGCCACTATCTCCCTTCTGTTTAATGAAGTCTCTGCCACTCACTCCGTTCTGTTTAATGAAGTCTCTGCCACTCTCTCTGCTATGTTTAATGAAGTCTCTGCCACTCTCTACGTTCTGTTTAATGAAGTCTCTGCCGCTCTCTCCATTCTGTTTATTGAAGTCTCTGCCGCTCTCTCCGCTCTGTTCAAAGAAGTCTCTGTCAGTCTCGCCATTCTGTTTAATGAAGTCTCTGCCGCACTCTCCATGATGTTTAATGAAGTCTCTACCACTCTCTCCGTTCTGTTTAATGAAGTCTCTGCCACTCTCTCCATTCTGTTTAATGAAGTCTATACCGCTCAATCCACTCTGTTTAATGAAGTCTCTGCCACTCTCTCCGTTCTGTTTACTGAAGTCTCTGCCGCTCTCTCCGTTCTGTTTAATGAATAATCTATACGTTCCGTTTAATGAATTCGCTGCTGCTCTCTCCGTTCTGTTTAATGAAGTCTCTGCAAATATCTCCGCTCCATGTAATGAAGCCTCTGCTGCTCTCTCCGTTCTGTTTAATGAATTCACTGCTGCTCTCTCTGTTCTGTTTAATGATGAGCGTGCTGCTCTCTCCGCTCTGTTTAATGAAGTCTCTGCCACTCTCTCCGTTCTGTTTAATGAAGTCACTGCCACCCTCTCCGCTCTGTTTAATGAACTCTGCCGCTCCCTCTGCTCTGTTTAATGTACTCAGCGCCACTATCTCCGCTCTGTTTAATGAAGTCTTTGCCACTCTCTCAGTTCTGTTTAATGAAGTCTCTGCCACTTTCTCCGTCTGTTTAATGAAGTCTCTGCCACTCGCTCCGCTCTGTTAATGAAGTCTCTGCCACTCCCTCCGTTTTGTTTAATGAAGTCTCTGCCGCTCTCTCCGTTCTGTTTAATGAAGTCTCTGCCGCTCTCTCTGCTCTGTTTAATGAAGTCTCTGCCGCTCACTGCTCTTTTTAATGAAGTCTCTGCTTCTCTCTGCTCTGTTTAATCAAGTCTCTGCCAATCTCTCCGGTCTGTTTATTGAAATCCGGGTATGTCTCCCAGCTTCTTTTAATGAATTCCCAGCTGCTGTCTCCGTTCTGCTTAATGAAGTCTCTGCCATTCCCTGCCTTCTGTTTAATGAAGTCTCTGTCACTCTCTCCGTTCTGTCTAATGAAGCCTCTGCCGAGCTCTCCTTTCTCTTTAATGAAGTCTCTGCCACTATCTCGTTCTGTTTATTGAAGTCTCTGCCAATCTTTCCGTTCTCTTTAATGAAGTCTCTACCAACCTCTCTGCTCTGTTTAATGAAGTCTCTGCCACTCTCTCCGTTCTGTTTAATGAAGTCTCTGCCACTCACAACGTTCTGTTTAATGAAGTCTCTGCCACTCTCTCCGTTCTGTTTAATGAAGTCTCTGCCACTCTCTCCGTTCTGTTCAATGAAGTCTCTGCCTCTCTGTCCGTTCTATTTAATGAATTCACTGCTGCTCTCTGTGTTCTGTGCAATGAAGTCTCTGCCACTCTTTCCGCTCTATTTAATGAAGTCTCTGCCACTCTCTTCGTTTTGTTTAATGAATTCTCTGCCACTCTCTCCGCTCAGTTTAATGTAGTCACTGCCACTCTCTCCGCTCTGTTTAAAGAAGTCTCTGCCGCTCTCTCTGCTCTGTTTAATGAACTCTGCCCCTTTCTCTTCGCTATGTTTAATGAAGTCTCTGCCACTCTCTCAGTTCTGTTTAATGAAGTCTCCGCCACTCTCTCCGTTCTGTTTAATGAAGTCTCTGCCACTCTCTCCGCTCTGTTAATGAAGTCTCTGCCACTCCCTCCGTTCTGTTTAATGAAGTATCTGCCACTCTCTCCGTTCTGTTTAATGAAGTCTCTGCCGCTCTCTCCGCTCTGTTTAATGAAGTCTCTGCCGCTCTCTCTGCTCTGTTTAATGAACTCTGCCCCAATCTCTTCCCTCTGTTTAATGAAGTCTCTGCCACTCTCTCAGTTCTGTTCAATGAAGTCTCTGCCACTCTCTCCGCTCTGTTAATGAAGTCTCTGCCACTATACGTTCCGTTTAATGAATTCGCTGCTGCTCTCTCCGTTCTGTTTAATGAAGTCTCTGCAAATATCTCCGCTCCATGTAATGAAGCCTCTGCTGCTCTCTCCGTTCTGTATAATGTAGTCTCTGCCACTCCCTCCGTTCTGTTTATTGAAGCCTCTGCCGCTCTCTCCGCACTGTTTAATGAATTCACTGTTGCTCTCTCCGTTCTGTTTAATGAAGTCTCTGCCACTCTCTCCGTTCTGTTTAATGAATTCACTGCTGCTCTCTGTGTTCTGTGTAATGAAGTCTCTGCCACTCTTTCCGCTCTATTTAATGAAGCCGCTGCTGCTCTCTCCGCTCAGTTTAATGAAGTCACTGCCACTCTCTCCGCTCTGTTTAATGAAGTCTCTGCCGCTCTCTCTGCTCTGTTTAATGAACTCTGCCCGCCTCTCTTCGCTATGTTTAATGAAGTCTCTGCCACTCTCTCAGTTCTGTTTAATGAAGTCTCTGCCACTCTCTCCGTTCTGTTTAATGAAGTCTCTGCCACTCTCTCCGCTCTGTTAATGAAGTCTCTGCCACACCCTCCGTTCTGTTTAATGAAGTATCTGCCACTCTCTCCGCTCTGTTTAATGAAGTCTCTGCCGCTCTCTCTGCTCTGTTTAATGATCTCTGCCGCACTCTCTTCCCTCTGTTTAATGAAGTCTCTGCCACTCTCTCAGTTCTGTTCAATGAAGTCTCTGCCACTCTCTCCGTTCTGTTTAATGAAGTCTCTGCCACTCTCTCCGCTCTGTTAATGAAGTCTCTGCCACTATACGTTCCGTTTAATGAATACGCTGCTGCTCTCTCCGTTCTGTTTAGTGAAGTCTCTGCAAATATCTCCGCTCCATGTAATGAAGCCTCTGCTGCTCTCTCCGTTCTGTATAATGTAGTCTCTGCCACTCCCTCCGTTCTGTTTATTGAAGCCTCTGCCGCTCTCTCCGTTCTGTTTAAAGAATTCACTGATGCTCTCTGTGTTCTGTGTAATGAAGTCTCTGCCACTCTTTCCGCTCTATTTAATGAAGCCGCTGCTGCTCTCTCCGCTCAGTTTAATGAAGTCACTGCCACTCTCTCCGCACTGTTTAATGAATTCAGTGCTGCTCTCTCTGTTCTGTTTAATGAAGTCTCTGCCACTCTCTCCGTTCTGTTTAATGAATTCACTGATGCTCTCTGTGTTCTGTGTAATGAAGTCTCTGCCACTCTTTCCGCTCTATTTAATGAAGCCGCTGCTGCTCTCTCCGCTCAGTTTAATGAAGTCACTGCCACTCTCTCCGCTCTGTTTAATGAAGTCTCTGCCGCTCTCTCTGCTCTGTTTATTGAACTCTGCCCCCCTCTCTTCGCTATGTTTAATGAAGTCTCTGCCACTCTCTCAGTTCTGTTTAATGAAGTCTCTGCCACTCTCTCCGTTCTGTTTAATGAAGTCTCTGCCACTCTCTCCGCTCTGTTAATGAAGTCTCTGCCACACCCTCCGTTCTGTTTAATGAAGTATCTGCCACTCTCTCCGCTCTGTTTAATGAAGTCTCTGCCGCTCTCTCTGCTCTGTTTAATGAACTCTGCCCCACTCTCTTCCCTCTGTTTAATGAAGTCTCTGCCACTCTCTCAGTTCTGTTCAATGAAGTCTCTGCCACTCTCTCCGTTCTGTTTAATGAAGTCTCTGCCACTCTCTCCGCTCTGTTAATGAAGTCTCTGCCACTATACGTTCCGTTTAATGAATTCGCTGCTGCTCTCTCCGTTCTGTTTAGTGAAGTCTCTGCAAATATCTCCGCTCCATGTAATGAAGCCTCTGCTGCTCTCTCCGTTCTGTATAATGTAGTCTCTGCCACTCCCTCCGTTCTGTTTATTGAAGCCTCTGCCGCTCTCTCCGTTCTGTTTAAAGAATTCACTGATGCTCTCTGTGTTCTGTGTAATGAAGTCTCTGCCACTCTTTCCGCTCTATTTAATGAAGCCGCTGCTGCTCTCTCCGCTCAGTTTAATGAAGTCACTGCCACTCTCTCCGCACTGTTTAATGAATTCAGTGCTGCTCTCTCTGTTCTGTTTAATGAAGTCTCTGCCACTCTCTCCGTTCTGTTTAATGAATTCACTGATGCTCTCTGTGTTCTGTGTAATGAAGTCTCTGCCACTCTTTCCGCTCTATTTAATGAAGCCGCTGCTGCTCTCTCCGCTCAGTTTAATGAAGTCACTGCCACTCTCTCCGCTCTGTTTAATGAAGTCTCTGCCGCTCTCTCTGCTCTGTTTAATGAACTCTGCCCCCCTCTCTTCGCTATGTTTAATGAAGTCTCTGCCACTCTCTCAGTTCTGTTTAATGAAGTCTCTGCCACTCTCTCCGTTCTGTTTAATGAAGTCTCTGCCACTCTCTCCGCTCTGTTAATGAAGTCTCTGCCACACCCTCCGTTCTGTTTAATGAAGTATCTGCCACTCTCTCCGCTCTGTTTAATGAAGTCTCTGCCGCTCTCTCTGCTCTGTTTAATGAACTCTGCCCCACTCTCTTCCCTCTGTTTAATGAAGTCTCTGCCACTCTCTCAGTTCTGTTCAATGAAGTCTCTGCCACTCTCTCCGTTCTGTTTAATGAAGTCTCTGCCACTCTCTCCGCTCTGTTAATGAAGTCTCTGCCACTATACGTTCCGTTTAATGAATTCGCTGCTGCTCTCTCCGTTCTGTTTAGTGAAGTCTCTGCAAATATCTCCGCTCCATGTAATGAAGCCTCTGCTGCTCTCTCCGTTCTGTATAATGTAGTCTCTGCCACTCCCTCCGTTCTGTTTATTGAAGCCTCTGCCGCTCTCTCCGCACTGTTTAATGAATTCAGTGCTGCTCTCTCTGTTCTGTTTAATGAAGTCTCTGCCACTCTCTCCGTTCTGTTTAATGAAGTCACTGCCACTCTCTCCGCTCTGTTTAATGAAGTCTCTGCCTTCTCTCTGCTCTGTTTAATGAACTCTGCCCCACTCTCTTCGCTCAGTTTAATGAAGTCACTGCCACTCTCTCAGCTCTGTTTAATGAAGTCTCTGCCTCTCTCTCCGTTCTGTTTAATGAAGTCTCTGCCCCTCTCTGCTCTGTTTAATGAAGTCTCTGCCACTCTCTCTGCTCTGTATAATGAAGTCTCTGCCGCTCTCTCCGTTCTGTTTACTGAAGTCTCTGCCGCTCTCTCCGTTCTGTTTAATGAAGTCTCTGCCACTCTCTCCGTTCCGTTTAATGAATTCACTGCTGCTCTCTCTGTTTAATGAAGTCTCTGCAAATCTCGCCGCTCCATGTAATGAATCTTCTGCTGCTCTCTCCGCTCTGTTTAATGTAGACTCTGCCACTCTCTCCGTTCTGTTTAATGAAGCCTCAGCCGCGCTCTCCGCTTTGTTTAATGAATGCACTGCTGCTCTCTCCGCTCTGTTTAATGATGACCGTGCTGCTCTCTCCGCTCTGTTTAATGAAGTGTCTGCCACTCTCTCCGTACTGGTTAATGAATTCACTGCCACTCTCTCCTCTCTGTTTAATGTACTCTGCGCCACTCTCTCCTCTCTGTTTAATGTACTCTGCGCCACTCTCTCCTCTCTGTTTAATGAAGTCTTTGCCACTCTCTCCATTCTGTTTAATGAAGTCTATGCCGCTCAATCGAAACTGTTTAATGAAGTCTCTGCCGCTCTCTCCGCTCTGTTTAAAGAAGTCTCGGCCACTCTCGCTGTTCGGTTTATGAAGTCTCTGACGCTCTCTCCATGATTTTTAATGAAGTCTCTGCCACTCTCTCCGTTCTGTTTAATGAAGTCTCTAACACTCTCTCCATTCTGTTTAATGAAGTCTATGCCGCTCAATCCACTCTGTTTAAAGAAGTCTCTGCCACTCTCTCCGTACTAGTTAATGAAGTCACTGCCACTCTCTCCTCGCTGTTTAATGAACTCTGCGGCACTCTCTCCGCTCTGTTTAATGAAGTTTTTGCCACACTCTCCATTCTGTTTAATGAAGTCTATGCCGCTCAATCCACTCTGTTTAATGAAGTCTCTGCCGCTCTCACCGCTCTTTTTAAAGAAGTCTCTGCCACTCTCGCCGTTCTGTTTAATGAAGTCTCTGCCGCTTTCTCCATGATGTTTAATGAAGTCTCTGCCAATCTCTCCGTTCTGTTTAATGAAGTCTCTGCTACTCTCTCCATTCTGTTTAATGAAGTCTATGCCGCTCAATCCACTCTGTTTAATGAAGTCTCTGCCTCTCTCTCAGTTCTGTTTACAAAGTCTCTGCCGCTCTCTCCGTTCTGTTTAATGAATAATCTATCCGTTCCGTTTAATGAATTCGCTGCTGCTCTCTCCGTTCTGTTTAATGAAGTCTCTGCCGCTCTCTCCATGATGTTTAATGAAGTCTCTGCCACTCTCTCCATTCTGTTTAATGAAGTCTCTGCCACTCTCTCCATTCTGTTTAATGAAGTCTCTGCCGCTCAATCCACTCTGTTTAATGAAGTCTCTGCCACTCTCTCCGTTCTGTTTACTGAAGCCTCTGCAGCTCTTTCCTCTCTGTTTAATGAACTCTGCGCCACTCTCTCCGCTCTGTTTAGTGAAGTCTTTGCCACTCTCTCCATTCTGTTTAATGAAGTCTCTGCAGCTCTCTCCATGATGTTTAATGAAGTCTCTGCCACTCTCTCCGTTCTGTTTAATGAAGTCTCTGCCACTCTCTCCATTCTGTTTAATGAAGTCTATGCCGCTCAATCCACTCTGTTTAATGAAGTCTCTGCCACTCTCTCCGTTCTGTTTACTGAAGTCTCTGCCAGTCTCTCCGTTCTGTTTAATGAAGTCTCTGCCACTCTCTCCGTTCCGTTTAATGAATTCACTGCTGCTCTCTCCGTTCTGTTTAATGAAGTCTCTGCAAATCTCTCCGCTCCATGTAATGAAGCCTCTGCTGCTCTCTCCGCTCTGTATAATGTAGTCTCTGCCACTCTTCCGTTCTGTTTAATGAAGCCTCTGCCGCTCTCTCCGCACTGTTTAATGAATTCACTGCTGCTCACTCCGTTCTGTTTAATGAAGTCACTGCCTCTCTCTCCGCTCTGTTTAATGAACTCTCTACCGCCCTCTGTTCTGTTTAATGAACTCTGCGCCACTCTCTCCGCTCTGTTTAATGAAGCCTTTGCCCCTCTCTCAGTTCTGTTTAATGAAGTCTCTGCCACTCTCTCCGTTCTGTTTAATGAATTCTCTGCCACTTTCTCCGCTCTGTTAATGAAGTCTCTGCCACTCCCTCCGTTCTGTTTAATGAAGTCTCTGCCGCTCTCTCCGTTCTGTTTAATGAAGTCTCTGCCGCTCTCTCTGCTCTGTTTAATGATGTCTCTGCCGCTCTCTGCTCTTTTTAATGAAGTCTCTGCTGCTCTCTGCTCTGTTTAATCAAGTCTCTGCCAATCTCTCCGTTCAGTTTATTGAAATCCGGGCTACTCTCCCATCTTCTTTTAATGAATTCCCTGCTGCTCTCTCCGTTCTGCTTAATGACGTCTCTGCCATTCTCTCCGTTCAGTTTAATGAAGTCTATGTCACTCTCTCCGTTCTGTCTAATGAAGCCTCTGCCGATCTCTCCTTTCTGTTTAATGAATTCTCTGCCACTCTCTCCGTTCTGTTTAATGAAGTCTCTGCCACTCACAACGTTCTGTTTAATGAAGTCCCTGCCGCTCTCTCTGCTCTGTTTAATGAAGTCTGTTCCACTCTCTCCGCTCTGTTTAATAAAGTCTCTGCCACTCTCACCGTTCTGTTTAAAAAGTCTCTGCCACTCTCTCCGTTCTGTTTAATGAAGTCTCTGCCACTCTCTCCATTCTGTTTAATGAAGTCTCTGCCGCTCTCTCCGCTCTGTTTAATGAAGTCTCTGCCACTCCGTTCTGTTTAATGAAGTCTCTGCCTGTCTCTCCGTTCTAATTAATGAATTCACTGCTGCTCTCTCCGTTCTGTTTAATGAAGTCTCGGCCACTCTCACCGCTCTATTTAATGAAGCCGCTGCTGCACTCTCCGCTCTGTTTAATGAAGTCTCTGCCACTCTCGCCGTTCTGTTTAAAGAAGCCGATGCTGCTCTCTCCGCACTGTTTAATGAATTCACTGCTGCTCTCTCCGCTCTGTTTAAAGATTACCCTGATGCTCACTCTGCTCTGTTTAATGAAGTCTCTGCCACTCTCTCCGTTCTGTTTAATGACGTCTCTGCCACTCTCTACACTCTGTTTAATGAAGTCTCTGCCGCTGTCTCTGCTCTGTTTAATGAACTCTGTGTCACTCTCTCCGTTTCTGTTTAATGAAGTCTCTGCCACTCTCTCCGTTCTATTTAATGAAGTCTCTGCCACTCTCTCCGTTCTATTTAATGAAGTCTCGTCCACTCTCTCCGTTCTGTTTAATGAAGCCTCTGCCGCTCTCTCTGCTCTGTTTAATGAAGTCTCTGCCGCTCTCTGCTCTGTTTAATGAAGTCTTTGCTGCTCTCTGCTCTGTTTAATGAAGTCTCTGCCGCTCTCTCCATTCTGTTTAATGAAGTCTCTGCCGCTCTCTCCGTTCTGTTCAATAAAGTCTCTGCCGCTCTATGTTCTGTTTGAAGAATTCACTGCCACTCTCTCCGTTCTGTTTATTGAAGGCTCTGCCGCTCTCTGCTCTGTTTAATGAAGTCTCTGCTACTCTCTACGCTCTGTTTAATGAAGTCTCTGCCACTCTCCCCGCTCTGTTTAATGAAGGTTCTGCCACTCTCTCCGTTTTGTTTAATGAAGCCTCTGCCGCTCTCTCCGCACTGTTTAATGAACTCTCTGCTGCTCTCTCCGTTCTGTTTCATGATGACCGTGCTGCTCATTCCGCTCTGTTTAATGAAGTCTCTGCCACTCTCTCCGCTCTGTTTAATGAAGTCTCTGCCACTCTCTCCGTACTGGTTAATGAAGTCACTGCCACTCTCTCCTCTCTTTTTAATGAACTCTGCGCCACTCTCTCCGCTCTGTTTAATGAAGTCTTTGCCACTCTCTCCGTTCTGTTTAATGAAGTCTCTGCCACTCTCTCCGCTCTGTTAATGAAGTCTCTGCCACTCCCTCCGTTCTGTTTAATGAAGTCTCTGTCACTCTCTCTGTTCTGTTTAATGAAGTCTCTGCCGCTCTCTCTGCTCTGTTTAATGAAGTCTCTGCCAATCTCTCCGTTCTATTTATTGAAATCCGGGCCACTCTCCCAGCTCCTTTTAATGAATTCCCTGCTGCTTTCTCCGTTCTGTTTAATGAAGTCACTGTCACTCTCTCCGTTCTGTCTAATGAAGCCTCTGCCGATCTCTCCTTTCTGTTTAATGAAGTCTCTGCCACTATCTCCCTTCTGTTTAATGAAGTCTCTGCCACTCACTCCGTTCTGTTTAATGAAGTCTCTGCCACTCTCTCTGCTATGTTTAATGAAGTCTCTGCCACTCTCTACGTTCTGTTTAATGAAGTCTCTGCCGCTCTCTCCATTCTGTTTATTGAAGTCTCTGCCGCTCTCTCCGCTCTGTTCAAAGAAGTCTCTGTCAGTCTCGCCATTCTGTTTAATGAAGTCTCTGCCGCACTCTCCATGATGTTTAATGAAGTCTCTACCACTCTCTCCGTTCTGTTTAATGAAGTCTCTGCCACTCTCTCCATTCTGTTTAATGAAGTCTATACCGCTCAATCCACTCTGTTTAATGAAGTCTCTGCCACTCTCTCCGTTCTGTTTACTGAAGTCTCTGCCGCTCTCTCCGTTCTGTTTAATGAATAATCTATACGTTCCGTTTAATGAATTCGCTGCTGCTCTCTCCGTTCTGTTTAATGAAGTCTCTGCAAATATCTCCGCTCCATGTAATGAAGCCTCTGCTGCTCTCTCCGTTCTGTATAATGTAGTCTCTGCCACTCTCTCCGTTCTGTTTAATGAAGCCTCTGCCGCTCTCTCCGCGCTTTTTAATGAATTCACTGCTGCTCTCTCTGTTCTGTTTAATGATGAGCGTGCTGCTCTCTCCGCTCTGTTTAATGAAGTCTCTGCCACTCTCTCCGTTCTGTTTAATGAAGTCACTGCCACCCTCTCCGCTCTGTTTAATGAACTCTGCCGCTCCCTCTGCTCTGTTTAATGTACTCAGCGCCACTATCTCCGCTCTGTTTAATGAAGTCTTTGCCACTCTCTCAGTTCTGTTTAATGAAGTCTCTGCCACTTTCTCCGTCTGTTTAATGAAGTCTCTGCCACTCGCTCCGCTCTGTTAATGAAGTCTCTGCCACTCCCTCCGTTTTGTTTAATGAAGTCTCTGCCGCTCTCTCCGTTCTGTTTAATGAAGTCTCTGCCGCTCTCTCTGCTCTGTTTAATGAAGTCTCTGCCGCTCACTGCTCTTTTTAATGAAGTCTCTGCTTCTCTCTGCTCTGTTTAATCAAGTCTCTGCCAATCTCTCCGGTCTGTTTATTGAAATCCGGGTATGTCTCCCAGCTTCTTTTAATGAATTCCCAGCTGCTGTCTCCGTTCTGCTTAATGAAGTCTCTGCCATTCCCTGCCTTCTGTTTAATGAAGTCTCTGTCACTCTCTCCGTTCTGTCTAATGAAGCCTCTGCCGAGCTCTCCTTTCTCTTTAATGAAGTCTCTGCCACTATCTCGTTCTGTTTATTGAAGTCTCTGCCAATCTTTCCGTTCTCTTTAATGAAGTCTCTACCAACCTCTCTGCTCTGTTTAATGAAGTCCCTGCCACTCTCTCCGTTCTGTTTAATGAAGTCTCTGCCACTCACAACGTTCTGTTTAATGAAGTCTCTGCCACTCTCTCCGTTCTGTTTAATGAAGTCTCTGCCACTCTCTCCGTTCTGTTCAATGAAGTCTCTGCCTCTCTGTCCGTTCTATTTAATGAATTCACTGCTGCTCTCTGTGTTCTGTGCAATGAAGTCTCTGCCACTCTTTCCGCTCTATTTAATGAAGTCTCTGCCACTCTCTTCGTTTTGTTTAATGAATTCTCTGCCACTCTCTCCGCTCAGTTTAATGTAGTCACTGCCACTCTCTCCGCTCTGTTTAAAGAAGTCTCTGCCGCTCTCTCTGCTCTGTTTAATGAACTCTGCCCCTTTCTCTTCGCTATGTTTAATGAAGTCTCTGCCACTCTCTCAGTTCTGTTTAATGAAGTCTCCGCCACTCTCTCCGTTCTGTTTAATGAAGTCTCTGCCACTCTCTCCGCTCTGTTAATGAAGTCTCTGCCACTCCCTCCGTTCTGTTTAATGAAGTATCTGCCACTCTCTCCGTTCTGTTTAATGAAGTCTCTGCCGCTCTCTCCGCTCTGTTTAATGAAGTCTCTGCCGCTCTCTCTGCTCTGTTTAATGAACTCTGCCCCAATCTCTTCCCTCTGTTTAATGAAGTCTCTGCCACTCTCTCAGTTCTGTTCAATGAAGTCTCTGCCACTCTCTCCGCTCTGTTAATGAAGTCTCTGCCACTATACGTTCCGTTTAATGAATTCGCTGCTGCTCTCTCCGTTCTGTTTAATGAAGTCTCTGCAAATATCTCCGCTCCATGTAATGAAGCCTCTGCTGCTCTCTCCGTTCTGTATAATGTAGTCTCTGCCACTCCCTCCGTTCTGTTTATTGAAGCCTCTGCCGCTCTCTCCGCACTGTTTAATGAATTCACTGTTGCTCTCTCCGTTCTGTTTAATGAAGTCTCTGCCACTCTCTCCGTTCTGTTTAATGAATTCACTGCTGCTCTCTGTGTTCTGTGTAATGAAGTCTCTGCCACTCTTTCCGCTCTATTTAATGAAGCCGCTGCTGCTCTCTCCGCTCAGTTTAATGAAGTCACTGCCACTCTCTCCGCTCTGTTTAATGAAGTCTCTGCCGCTCTCTCTGCTCTGTTTAATGAACTCTGCCCGCCTCTCTTCGCTATGTTTAATGAAGTCTCTGCCACTCTCTCAGTTCTGTTTAATGAAGTCTCTGCCACTCTCTCCGTTCTGTTTAATGAAGTCTCTGCCACTCTCTCCGCTCTGTTAATGAAGTCTCTGCCACACCCTCCGTTCTGTTTAATGAAGTATCTGCCACTCTCTCCGCTCTGTTTAATGAAGTCTCTGCCGCTCTCTCTGCTCTGTTTAATGATCTCTGCCGCACTCTCTTCCCTCTGTTTAATGAAGTCTCTGCCACTCTCTCAGTTCTGTTCAATGAAGTCTCTGCCACTCTCTCCGTTCTGTTTAATGAAGTCTCTGCCACTCTCTCCGCTCTGTTAATGAAGTCTCTGCCACTATACGTTCCGTTTAATGAATACGCTGCTGCTCTCTCCGTTCTGTTTAGTGAAGTCTCTGCAAATATCTCCGCTCCATGTAATGAAGCCTCTGCTGCTCTCTCCGTTCTGTATAATGTAGTCTCTGCCACTCCCTCCGTTCTGTTTATTGAAGCCTCTGCCGCTCTCTCCGTTCTGTTTAAAGAATTCACTGATGCTCTCTGTGTTCTGTGTAATGAAGTCTCTGCCACTCTTTCCGCTCTATTTAATGAAGCCGCTGCTGCTCTCTCCGCTCAGTTTAATGAAGTCACTGCCACTCTCTCCGCACTGTTTAATGAATTCAGTGCTGCTCTCTCTGTTCTGTTTAATGAAGTCTCTGCCACTCTCTCCGTTCTGTTTAATGAATTCACTGATGCTCTCTGTGTTCTGTGTAATGAAGTCTCTGCCACTCTTTCCGCTCTATTTAATGAAGCCGCTGCTGCTCTCTCCGCTCAGTTTAATGAAGTCACTGCCACTCTCTCCGCTCTGTTTAATGAAGTCTCTGCCGCTCTCTCTGCTCTGTTTAATGAACTCTGCCCCCCTCTCTTCGCTATGTTTAATGAAGTCTCTGCCACTCTCTCAGTTCTGTTTAATGAAGTCTCTGCCACTCTCTCCGTTCTGTTTAATGAAGTCTCTGCCACTCTCTCCGCTCTGTTAATGAAGTCCCTGCCACACCCTCCGTTCTGTTTAATGAAGTATCTGCCACTCTCTCCGCTCTGTTTAATGAAGTCTCTGCCGCTCTCTCTGCTCTGTTTAATGAACTCTGCCCCACTCTCTTCCCTCTGTTTAATGAAGTCTCTGCCACTCTCTCAGTTCTGTTCAATGAAGTCTCTGCCACTCTCTCCGTTCTGTTTAATGAAGTCTCTGCCACTCTCTCCGCTCTGTTAATGAAGTCTCTGCCACTATACGTTCCGTTTAATGAATTCGCTGCTGCTCTCTCCGTTCTGTTTAGTGAAGTCTCTGCAAATATCTCCGCTCCATGTAATGAAGCCTCTGCTGCTCTCTCCGTTCTGTATAATGTAGTCTCTGCCACTCCCTCCGTTCTGTTTATTGAAGCCTCTGCCGCTCTCTCCGCACTGTTTAATGAATTCAGTGCTGCTCTCTCTGTTCTGTTTAATGAAGTCTCTGCCACTCTCTCCGTTCTGTTTAATGAAGTCACTGCCACTCTTTCCGCTCTGTTTAATGAAGTCTCTGCCTTCTCTCTGCTCTGTTTAATGAACTCTGCCCCACTCTCTTCGCTCAGTTTAATGAAGTCACTGCCACTCTCTCAGCTCTGTTTAATGAAGTCTCTGCCTCTCTCTCCGTTCTGTTTAATGAAGTCTCTGCCCCTCTCTGCTCTGTTTAATGAAGTCTCTGCCACTCTCTCTGCTCTGTATAATGAAGTCTCTGCCGCTCTCTCCGTTCTGTTTACTGAAGTCTCTGCCGCTCTCTCCGTTCTGTTTAATGAAGTCTCTGCCACTCTCTCCGTTCCGTTTAATGAATTCACTGCTGCTCTCTCTGTTTAATGAAGTCTCTGCAAATCTCGCCGCTCCATGTAATGAATCTTCTGCTGCTCTCTCCGCTCTGTTTAATGTAGACTCTGCCACTCTCTCCGTTCTGTTTAATGAAGCCTCAGCCGCGCTCTCCGCTTTGTTTAATGAATGCACTGCTGCTCTCTCCGCTCTGTTTAATGATGACCGTGCTGCTCTCTCCGCTCTGTTTAATGAAGTGTCTGCCACTCTCTCCGTACTGGTTAATGAATTCACTGCCACTCTCTCCTCTCTGTTTAATGTACTCTGCGCCACTCTCTCCTCTCTGTTTAATGTACTCTGCGCCACTCTCTCCTCTCTGTTTAATGAAGTCTTTGCCACTCTCTCCATTCTGTTTAATGAAGTCTATGCCGCTCAATCGAAACTGTTTAATGAAGTCTCTGCCGCTCTCTCCGCTCTGTTTAAAGAAGTCTCGGCCACTCTCGCTGTTCGGTTTATGAAGTCTCTGACGCTCTCTCCATGATTTTTAATGAAGTCTCTGCCACTCTCTCCGTTCTGTTTAATGAAGTCTCTAACACTCTCTCCATTCTGTTTAATGAAGTCTATGCCGCTCAATCCACTCTGTTTAAAGAAGTCTCTGCCACTCTCTCCGTACTAGTTAATGAAGTCACTGCCACTCTCTCCTCGCTGTTTAATGAACTCTGCGGCACTCTCTCCGCTCTGTTTAATGAAGTTTTTGCCACACTCTCCATTCTGTTTAATGAAGTCTATGCCGCTCAATCCACTCTGTTTAATGAAGTCTCTGCCGCTCTCACCGCTCTTTTTAAAGAAGTCTCTGCCACTCTCGCCGTTCTGTTTAATGAAGTCTCTGCCGCTTTCTCCATGATGTTTAATGAAGTCTCTGCCAATCTCTCCGTTCTGTTTAATGAAGTCTCTGCTACTCTCTCCATTCTGTTTAATGAAGTCTATGCCGCTCAATCCACTCTGTTTAATGAAGTCTCTGCCTCTCTCTCAGTTCTGTTTACAAAGTCTCTGCCGCTCTCTCCGTTCTGTTTAATGAATAATCTATCCGTTCCGTTTAATGAATTCGCTGCTGCTCTCTCCGTTCTGTTTAATGAAGTCTCTGCCGCTCTCTCCATGATGTTTAATGAAGTCTCTGCCACTCTCTCCATTCTGTTTAATGAAGTCTCTGCCACTCTCTCCATTCTGTTTAATGAAGTCTCTGCCGCTCAATCCACTCTGTTTAATGAAGTCTCTGCCACTCTCTCCGTTCTGTTTACTGAAGCCTCTGCAGCTCTTTCCTCTCTGTTTAATGAACTCTGCGCCACTCTCTCCGCTCTGTTTAATGAAGTCTTTGCCACTCTCTCCATTCTGTTTAATGAAGTCTCTGCAGCTCTCTCCATGATGTTTAATGAAGTCTCTGCCACTCTCTCCGTTCTGTTTAATGAAGTCTCTGCCACTCTCTCCATTCTGTTTAATGAAGTCTATGCCGCTCAATCCACTCTGTTTAATGAAGTCTCTGCCACTCTCTCCGTTCTGTTTACTGAAGTCTCTGCCAGTCTCTCCGTTCTGTTTAATGAAGTCTCTGCCACTCTCTCCGTTCCGTTTAATGAATTCACTGCTGCTCTCTCCGTTCTGTTTAATGAAGTCTCTGCAAATCTCTCCGCTCCATGTAATGAAGCCTCTGCTGCTCTCTCCGCTCTGTATAATGTAGTCTCTGCCACTCTTCCGTTCTGTTTAATGAAGCCTCTGCCGCTCTCTCCGCACTGTTTAATGAATTCACTGCTGCTCACTCCGTTCTGTTTAATGAAGTCACTGCCTCTCTCTCCGCTCTGTTTAATGAACTCTCTACCGCCCTCTGTTCTGTTTAATGAACTCTGCGCCACTCTCTCCGCTCTGTTTAATGAAGCCTTTGCCCCTCTCTCAGTTCTGTTTAATGAAGTCTCTGCCACTCTCTCCGTTCTGTTTAATGAATTCTCTGCCACTTTCTCCGCTCTGTTAATGAAGTCTCTGCCACTCCCTCCGTTCTGTTTAATGAAGTCTCTGCCGCTCTCTCCGTTCTGTTTAATGAAGTCTCTGCCGCTCTCTCTGCTCTGTTTAATGATGTCTCTGCCGCTCTCTGCTCTTTTTAATGAAGTCTCTGCTGCTCTCTGCTCTGTTTAATCAAGTCTCTGCCAATCTCTCCGTTCAGTTTATTGAAATCCGGGCTACTCTCCCATCTTCTTTTAATGAATTCCCTGATGCTCTCTCTGTTCTGCTTAATGACGTCTCTGCCATTCTCTCCGTTCAGTTTAATGAAGTCTATGTCACTCTCTCCGTTCTGTCTAATGAAGCCTCTGCCGATCTCTCCTTTCTGTTTAATGAATTCTCTGCCACTCTCTCCGTTCTGTTTAATGAAGTCTCTGCCACTCACAACGTTCTGTTTAATGAAGTCCCTGCCGCTCTCTCTGCTCTGTTTAATGAAGTCTGTTCCACTCTCTCCGCTCTGTTTAATAAAGTCTCTGCCACTCTCACCGTTCTGTTTAAAAAGTCTCTGCCACTCTCTCCGTTCTGTTTAATGAAGTCTCTGCCACTCTCTCCATTCTGTTTAATGAAGTCTCTGCCGCTCTCTCCGCTCTGTTTAATGAAGTCTCTGCCACTCCGTTCTGTTTAATGAAGTCTCTGCCTGTCTCTCCGTTCTAATTAATGAATTCACTGCTGCTCTCTCCGTTCTGTTTAATGAAGTCTCGGCCACTCTCACCGCTCTATTTAATGAAGCCGCTGCTGCACTCTCCGCTCTGTTTAATGAAGTCTCTGCCACTCTCGCCGTTCTGTTTAAAGAAGCCGATGCTGCTCTCTCCGCACTGTTTAATGAATTCACTGCTGCTCTCTCCGCTCTGTTTAAAGATTACCCTGATGCTCACTCTGCTCTGTTTAATGAAGTCTCTGCCACTCTCTCCGTTCTGTTTAATGACGTCTCTGCCACTCTCTACACTCTGTTTAATGAAGTCTCTGCCGCTGTCTCTGCTCTGTTTAATGAACTCTGTGTCACTCTCTCCGTTTCTGTTTAATGAAGTCTCTGCCACTCTCTCCGTTCTATTTAATGAAGTCTCTGCCACTCTCTCCGTTCTATTTAATGAAGTCTCGTCCACTCTCTCCGTTCTGTTTAATGAAGCCTCTGCCGCTCTCTCTGCTCTGTTTAATGAAGTCTCTGCCGCTCTCTGCTCTGTTTAATGAAGTCTTTGCTGCTCTCTGCTCTGTTTAATGAAGTCTCTGCCGCTCTCTCCATTCTGTTTAATGAAGTCTCTGCCGCTCTCTCCGCTCTGTTTAATGATGTCTCTGCCACTCTCTCCGCTCTGTTTAATGAAGTCTCTGCCGCTCTCTCCGTTCTGTTTAATGAAGTCTCTGCCACTCTCTCCGTTCTGTTTAATGACGTCTCTGCCACTCTCGACGCTCTGTTTAATGATGTCTCTGCCGCTGTCTCTGCTCTGTTTAATGAACTCTGTGCCACTCTCTCCGTTCTGTTTAATGAAGTCTCTGCCACTTTCTCAGTTCTGTTTAATGAATTCTCTGCCAGTCTCTCCGTTCTGTTTAATGAAGTCTCTGCCGCTCTCTCCCCTCTGTTAATGAAGTCTCTGCCCCTCCCTCCGTTCTGTTTAATGAAGTGTCTGCCGCTCTCTCCGTTCTGTTTAATGAAGTCTCTGCCGCTCTCTGCTCTGTTTAATGAAGTCTCTGCCGCTCTCTCCGTTCTGTTTCATGAATTCTCTGCCACTCTCTCCTTTCTGTTTAATGAAGTCTCTGCCACTCTCTCGTTTCTGTTTAATGAAGTCTCGTCCACTCTCTCCGTTCTGTTTAATGAAGCCTCTGCCGCTCTCTCTGCTCTGTTTAATGAAGTCTCTGCCGCTCTCTGCTCTGTTTAATGAAGTCTCTGCTGCTCTCTGCTCTGTTTAATGAAGTCTCTGCCACTCTCTCCATTCTGTTGAATGAAGTCTCTGCCGCTCTCTCCGCTCTGTTTAATGATGTCTCTGCCACTCTCTCCGTTCTGTTTAATGAAGTCTCTGCCGCTCTCTCCGTTCTGCTTAATGAAGTCTCTGCAAATCCCTCCGTTCTGTTTGATGAATTCACTGCTGCTCTCTCCGCTCTGTTTAATGAAGTCTCTGCCGCTCTCTCCGTTCTGTTTAATGAAGTCTCTGCCACACTCTCCGTTCTGTTCAATAAAGTCTCTGCCGCTCTATGCTCTGTTTGAAGAATTCACTGCCACTCTCTCCGTTCTGTTTATTGAAGGCTCTGCCGCTCTCTGCTCTGTTTAATGAAGTCTCTACTACTCTCTACGCTCTGTTTAATGAAGTCTCTGCCACTCTCTCTGCTCTGTGTAATGAAGTCTCTGCCGCTCTCTCTGCTCTGTTTAATGAAGTCTCTGCCACTCTCCCCGCTCTGTTTAATGAAGGTTCTGCCACTCTCTCCGTTTTGTTTAATGAAGCCTCTGCCGCTCTCTCCGCACTGTTTAATGAACTCTCTGCTGCTCTCTCCGTTCTGTTTCATGATGACCGTGCTGCTCATTCCGCTCTGGTTAATGAAGTCTCTGCCACACTTCCGCTCTGTTTAATGGAGTCTCTGCCGCTCTCTCTGCTCTGTTTAATGAACTCTGCCCCACTCTCTTCGCTCTGTTAAATGAAGTCTCTGCCACTCTCTCAGTTCTATTTAATGAATTCTCTGCCACTCTCTCCGTTCTGTTTAATGAAGTCTCTGCCACTCTCTCAGTTCTGTTCAATGAAGTCTCTGCCACTCTCTCCGTTCTGTTTAATGAAGTCTCTGCCACTCTCTCCGCTCTGTTAATGAAGTCTCTGCCACTATACGTTCCGTTTAATGAATTCGCTGCTGCTCTCTCCGTTCTGTTTAATGAAGTCTCTGCAAATATCTCCGCTCCATGTAATGAAGCCTCTGCTGCTCTCTCCGTTCTGTATAATGTAGTCTCTGCCACTCCCTCCGTTCTGTTTATTGAAGCCTCTGCCGCTCTCTCCGCACTGTTTAATGAATTCACTGTTGCTCTCTCCGTTCTGTTTAATGAAGTATCTGCCACTCTCTCCGTTCTGTTTAATGAATTCACTGCTGCTCTCTGTGTTCTGTGTAATGAAGTCTCTGCCACTCTTTCCGCTCTATTTAATGAAGCCGCTGCTGCTCTCTCCGCTCAGTTTAATGAAGTCACTGCCACTCTCTCCGCTCTGTTTAATGAAGTCTCTGCCGCTCTCTCTGCTCTGTTTAATGAACTCTGCCCCCCTCTCTTCGCTATGTTTAATGAAGTCTCTGCCACTCTCTCAGTTCTGTTTAATGAAGTCTCTGCCACTCTCTCCGTTCTGTTTAATGAAGTCTCTGCCACTCTCTCCGCTCTGTTAATGAAGTCTCTGCCACACCCTCCGTTCTGTTTAATGAAGTATCTGCCACTCTCTCCGCTCTGTTTAATGAAGTCTCTGCCGCTCTCTCTGCTCTGTTTAATGAACTCTGCCCCACTCTCTTCCCTCTGTTTAATGAAGTCTCTGCCGCTCTCTCCGTTCTGCTTAATGAAGTCTCTGCCAATCCCTCCGTTCTGTTTGATGAATTCACTGCTGCTCTCTCCGCTCTGTTTAATGAAGTCTCTGCCGCTCTCTCCGTTCTGTTTAATGAAGTCTCTGCCACACTCTCCGTTCTGTTCAATAAAGTCTCTGCCGCTCTATGTTCTGTTTGAAGAATTCACTGCCACTCTCTCCGTTCTGTTTATTGAAGGCTCTGCCGCTCTCTGCTCTGTTTAATGAAGTCTCTGCTACTCTCTACGCTCTGTTTAATGAAGTCTCTGCCACTCTCCCCGCTCTGTTTAATGAAGGTTCTGCCACTCTCTCCGTTTTGTTTAATGAAGCCTCTGCCGCTCTCTCCGCACTGTTTAATGAACTCTCTGCTGCTCTCTCCGTTCTGTTTCATGATGACCGTGCTGCTCATTCCGCTCTGTTTAATGAAGTCTCTGCCACACTTCCGCTCTGTTTAATGGAGTCTCTGCCGCTCTCTCTGCTCTGTTTAATGAACTCTGCCCCACTCTCTTCGCTCTGTTAAATGAAGTCTCTGCCACTCTCTCAGTTCTATTTAATGAATTCTCTGCCACTCTCTCCGTTCTGTTTAATGAATTCTCTGCCACTCTCTCCGCTCTGTTAATGAAGTCTATGCCACTCCCTCCGTTCTGTTTAATGAAGTATCTGCCACTCTCTCCGTTCTGTTTACTGAAGTCTCTGCCGCTCTCTCAGTTCTGTTTAATGAAGTCTCTGTTCATCTCTCCGTTCCGTTTAATGAATTCACTGCTGCTCTCTCCGTTCTGTTTAATGAAGTCTCTGCAAATCTCTCCGCTCCATGTAATGAAGCCTCTGCTGCTCTCTCCGCTCTGTTTAATGTAGTCTCTGCCACTCTCTCCGTTCTGTTTAATGAAGCCTCTGCCGCTCTCGCCGCTTTGTTTAATGAATTCACTGCTGCTCTCTCCGCTCTGTTTAATGATGACCGTGCTGCTCTCTCCGTTCTGTTTAATGAAGTCTCTGCCACTCTCTCCGTACTGGTTAATGAAGTCACTGCCACTCTCTCCTCTCTGTTTAATGAACTCTGCGCCACTCTCTCCGCTCTGTTTAATGAAGTCTTTGCCATTCTCTCAGTTCTGTTTAATGAAGTCTCTGCCACTCTCTCCGTTCTGTTTAATGAAGTCTCTGCCACTCTCTCCGCTCTGTTAGTGAAGTCTCTGCCACTCCCTCCGTTCTGTTTAATGAAGTCTCTGCCACTCGCTCCGCTCTGTTAATGAAGTCACTGCCACTCCCTCCGTTCTGTTTAATGAAGTCTCTGCTGCTCTCTCCGCTCTGTTTAATAATGACCGTGCTGCTCTCTCCGCTCTGTTTAATGAAGTCTCTGCCACTCTCTCCGTACTGGTTAATGAAGTCACTGCCACTCTCTCCTCTCTATTTAATGAACTCTGCGGCAATCTCTCCGCTCTGTTTAATGAAGTTTTTGCCACACTCTCCATTCTGTTTAATGAAGTCTATGCCGCTCAATCCACGCTGTTTAATGAAGTCTCTGGCCCTCTCACCGCTCTTTTTAAAGAAGTCTCTGCCACTCTCGCCGTTCTGTTTAATGAAGTCTCTGCCGCTTTCTCCATGATGTTTAATGAAGTCTCTGCCACTCTCTCCGTTCTGTTTAATGAAGTCTCTGCCACTCTCTCCATTCTGTTTAATGAAGTCTATGCCGCTCAATCCACTCTGTTTAATGAAGTCTCTGCCTCTCTCTCAGTTCTGTTTACAAAGTCTCTTCCGCTCTCTCCGTTCCGTTTAATGAATTCGCTGCTGCTCTCTCCGTTCTGTTTAATGAAGTCTCTGCCGCTCTCTCCATGATGTTTAATGAAGTCTCTGCCACTCTCTCCGTTCTGTTTAATGAAGTCTCTGCCACTCTCTCCATTCTGTTTAATGAAGTCTATGCCGCTCTCTCTGCTCTGTTTAATGAAGTCTCTGCCGCTCTCTGCACTTTTTAATGAAGTATCTGCTGCCCTTCTGCTCTGTTTAATCAAGTCTCTGCCAATCTCTCCGTTCTATTTATTGAAATCCGGGCCACTCTCCCAGCTCCTTTTAATGAATTCCCTGCTGCTTTCTCCGTTCTGTTTAATGAAGTCTCTGCCATTCTCTACGTTCTGGTAATTAAGTCTCTGTCACTCTCTCCGTTCTGTCTAATGTAGCCTCTGCCGATCTCTCCTTTCTGTTTAATGAAGTCTCTGCCACTCTCTACGTTCTGTTTATTGAAGTCTCTGCCGCTCTCTCCATTTTGTTTATTGAAGTCTCTGCCGCACTCTCCATGATGTTTAATGAAGTCTCTACCACTCTCTCCGTTCTGTTTAATGAAGTCTCTGCCACTCTCTCCATTCTGTTTAATGAAGTCTATACCGCTCAATCCACTCTGTTTAATGAAGTCTCTGCCACTCTCTCCGTTCTGTTTACTGAAGTCTCTGCCGCTCTCTCCGTTCTGTTTAATGAATAATCTATACGTTCCGTTTAATGAATTCGCTGCTGCTCTCTCCGTTCTGTTGAATGAAGTCTCTGCAAATATCTCCGCTCCATGTAATGAAGCCACTGCTGCTCTCTCCGTTCTGTATAATGTAGTCTCTGCCACTCTCTCCGTTCTGTTTAATGAAGCCTCTGCCGCTCTCTCCGCGCTTTTTAATGAA
The DNA here is from genome assembly GCF_964194155.1 of Cetorhinus maximus. Taxonomy (NCBI): domain Eukaryota; kingdom Metazoa; phylum Chordata; class Chondrichthyes; order Lamniformes; family Cetorhinidae; genus Cetorhinus; species Cetorhinus maximus. The sequence goes on along the minus strand of NC_135888.1, from coordinate 52,173,349 downwards.
TTCACTGCTGCTCTCTCTGTTCTGTTTAATGATGAGCGTGCTTCTCTCTCCGCTCTGTTTAATGAAGTCACTGCCACCCTCTCCGCTCTGTTTCATGAATTCTCTGCCGCTCCCTCTGCTCTGTTTAATGAACTCTGCGCCACTATCTCCGCTCTGTTTAATGAAGTCTTTGCCACTCTCTCAGTTCTGTTTAATGAAGTCTCTGCCACTTTCTCCGTTCTGTTTAATGAAGTCTCTGCCACTCGCTCCGCTCTGTTAATGAAGTCTCTGCCACTCCCTCCGTTCTGTTTAATGAAGTGTCTGCTGCTCTCTCCGCTCTGTTTAATAATGACCGTGCTGCTCTCTCCGCTCTGTTTAATGAAGTCTCTGCCACTCTCTCCGTACTGGTTAATGAAGTCACTGCCACTCTCTCCTCTCTGTTTAATGAACTCTGCGGCAATCTCTCCGCTCTGTTTAATGAAGTCTTTGCCACACTCTCCATTCTGTTTAATGAAGTCTATGCCTCTCAATCCACTCTGTTTAATGAAGTCTCTGGCCCTCTCACCGCTCTTTTTAAAGAAGTCTCTGCCACTCTCGCCGTTCTGTTTAATGAAGTCTCTGCCGCTTTCTCCATGATGTTTAATGAAGTCTCTGCCACTCTCTCCGTTCTGTTTAATGAAGTCTCTGCCACTCTCTCCATTCTGTTTAATGAAGTCTATGCCGCTCAATCCACTCTGTTTAATGAAGTCTCTGCCTCTCTCTCAGTTCTGTTTACAAAGTCTCTGCCGCTCTCTCCGTTCTGTTTAATGAATAATCTATCCGTTCCGTTTAATGAATTCGCTGCTGCTCTCTCCGTTCTGTTTAATGAAGTCTCTGCCGCTCTCTCCATGATGTTTAATGAAGTCTCTGCCACTCTCTCCGTTCTGTTTAATGAAGTCTCTGCCACTCTCTCCATTCTGTTTAATGAAGTCTCTGCCGCTCAATCCACTCTGTTTAATGAAGTCTCTGCCTCTCTCTCAGTTCTGTTTACAAAGTCTCTGCCGCTCTCTGCGTTCTGTTTAATGAATAATCTATCCGTTCCGTTTAATGAATTCGCTGCTGCCCTCTCCGTTCTGTTTAATGAAGTCTCTGCCGCTCTCTCCGTTCTGTTTAATGAAGTCTCTGCCACTCTCTCCATTCTGTTTAATGAAGTCTCTGCCGCTCAATCCACTCTGTTTAATGAATTCACTACTGCTCTCTCCGTTCTGTTTAATGAAGTCTCTGCCCCTCTCTCAGTTCTGTTTAATGAAGTCTCTGCCACTCTCTCCGTTCTGTTTAATGAATTCTCTGCCACTTTCTCCGCTCTGTTAATGCAGTCTCTGCCTCTCCCTCCGTTCTGTTTAACGAAGTCTCTGCCGCTCTCTCTGCTCTGTTTAATGATGTCTCTGCCGCTGTCTGCTCTTTTTAATAATTCTCTGCTCCTCTCTGCTCTGTTTAATCAAGTCTCTGCCAATCTCTCCGTTCAGTTTATTGAAATCCGGGCCACTCTCCCAGCTTCTTTTAATGAATTCCCTGCCGCTCTCTCCGTTCTGTTTAATGAAGTCTCTGCTGCTCTCTCTGCTCTGTTTAATGATGTCTCTGCCGCACTCTGCTCTTTTTAATGAAGTCTCTGCTGTTCTCTGCTCTGTTTAATCAAGTCTCTGCCAATCTCTCCGTTCAGTATATTGAAATCCGGGCCACTCTCCCATCTTCTTTTAATGAATTACCTGCTGCTTTCTCCGTTCTGCTTAATGAAGTTCTTGCCATTCTCTCCGTTCTGTTTAATGAAGTCTATGTCAGTCTCTCCGTTCTGTCTAATGAAGCCTCTGCCGATCTCTCCTTTCTGTTTAATGAAGTCTCTGCCACTATCTCCTTTCTGTTTAATGAAGTCTCTGCCACTCACTCCGTTCTGTTTAATGAAGTCTCTGCCAACCTCTCTGCTCTGTTTAATGAAGTCTCTGTCACTCTCTCCATGCTGTTTAATGAAGTCTATGCCGCTCAATCCACTCTGTTTATTGAAGTCTCTGCCTCTCTCTCAGTTCTTTTTACAAAGTCTCTGCCGCTCTCCCCGTTCTGTTTAATGAATAATCTATCCGTTCCGTTTAATGAATTCGCTGCTGCTCTCTCCGTTCTTTTTAATGAAGTCTCTGCCGCTCTCTCCATGATATTTAATGAAGTCTCTGCAGCTCTCTCGGCTCTGTTAATGAAGTCCCTGCCCGTCCCTCCGTTAGTTTAATGAAGTCTCTGCCGCTCTGTCTGTTCAGTTTAATGAAGTCTCTGCCGCTCTCTGCTCTGTTTAATGAAGTCTCTGCCACTCTCTCCGTTCTGTTTCATGAATTCTCGGCCACTCTCTCCATTCTGTTTAATGAAGTCTCTGCCACTCTCTCAGTTCTGTTTAATGAAGCCTCTGCCGCTCTCTCTGCTCTGTTTAATGAAGTCTCTGCCGCTCTCTGCTCTGTTTAATGAAGTGTCTGCTGCTCTCTGCTCTGTTTAATGAACTCTCTGCCGCTCTCTCCATTCTGTTTAATGAAGTCTCTGCCGCTCTCTCCGCTCTGTTTAATGATGTCTCTGCCACTCTCTCCGTTCTGTTTAATGAAGTCTCTGCCGCTCTCTCTGTTCTGTTTAATGAAGTCTCTGCCAATCTCTCCGTTCTGTTTAATGAATTCACTGCTGCTCTCTCCGCTCTGTTTAATGAAGTCTCTGCCGCTCTCTCCGTTCTGTTTAATGAAGTCTCTGCCACTCTCTCCGTTCTTTTTAATAAAGCCTCTGCCGCTCTCTGCTCTGTTTGAAGAATTCACTGCCACTCTCTCCGTTCTGTTTAATGAAGTCTCTGCCGCTCTCTGCTCTGTTTAATGAAGTCTCTGCTACTCTCTACGCTCTGTTTAATGAAGTCTCTGCCACTCTCTCTGCTCTGTTTAATGAAGTCTCTGCCGCTCTCTCTGCTCTGTTTAATGAAGTCTCTGTCACTCTCCCCGCTCTGTTTAATGAAGGTTCTGCCACACTCTCTGTTCTGTTTAATGAAGCCTCTGCCGCTCCCTCCGTACTTTTTAATAAATTCACGGCTGCTCTCTCCGTTCTGTTTAATGAAGTCACTGCCACTCTCTCCGTTCTGTTTAATGAAGTCACTGCCTCTCTCTCCGCTCTGTTTAGTGAAGTCTCTGCCGCTCTCTCCGCTCTGTTTAATGAACTCTGCCCCACTCTCTTCGCTCTGTTTAATGAAGTCTCTGCCACTCACTCAGTTCTGTTTAATGAAGTCTCTGCCACTCTCTCCGTTCTGTTTAATGAAGTCTCTGCCCCTCTCTGCTCTGTTTAATGAAGTCTCTGCCACTCTCTCTGCTCTGTATAATGAAGTCTCTGCCACTCTCTCCATGCTGTTTAATGAAGGCTCTGCCACTCACTCCGTTCTGTTTAATGAAGTCTCTGCCAACCTCTCTGCTCTGTTTAATGAAGTCTCTGTCACTCTCTCCATTCTGTTTAATGAAGTCTATGCCGCTCAATCCACTCTGTTTATTGAAGTCTCTGCCTCTCTCTCAGTTCTTTTTACAAAGTCTCTGCCGCTCTCCCCGTTCTGTTTAATGAATAATCCATCCGTTCCGTTTAATGAATTCGCTGCTGCTCTCTCCGTTCTTTTTAATGAAGTCTCTGCCGCTCTCTCCATGATATTTAATGAAGTCTCTGCAGCTCTCTCGGCTCTGTTAATGAAGTCCCTGCCCGTCCCTCCGTTAGTTTAATGAAGTCTCTGCCGCTCTGTCTGTTCAGTTTAATGAAGTCTCTGCCGCTCTCTGCTCTGTTTAATGAAGTCTCTGCAGCTCTCTCCGTTCTGTTTCATGAATTCTCGGCCACTCTCTCCATTCTGTTTAATGAAGTATCTGCCACTCTCTCAGTTCTGTTTAATGAAGCCTCTGCCGCTCTCTCTGCTCTGTTTAATGAAGTCTCTGCCGCTCTCTGCTCTGTTTAATGAAGTCTCTGCTGCTCTCTGCTCTGTTTAATGAAGTCTCTGCCGCTCTCTCCATTCTGTTTAATGAAGTCTCTGCCGTTCTCTCCGTTCTGTTTAATGAAGTCTCTGCCGCTCTCTCCGTTCCGTTTAATGAATTCGCTGCTGCTCTCTCCGTTCTGTTTAATGAAGTCTCTTCCGCTCTCTCCATGATGTTTAATGAAGTCTCTGCCACTCTCTCCGTTCTGTTTAATGAAGTCTCTGCCACTCTCTCCATTCTGTTTAATGAAGTCTCTGCCGCTCAATCCACTCTGTTTAATGAAGTCTCTGCCACTCTCTCCGTTCTGTTTACTGAAGTCTCTGCCGCTCCATCCTCTCTGTTTAATGAACTCTGCGCCACTCTCTCCGCTCTGTTTAATGAAGTCTTTGCCATTCTCTCCAATCTGTTTAATGAAGTCTCTGCCGCTCTCTCCATGATGTTTAATGAAGTCTCTGCCACTCTCTCCGTTCTGTTTAATGAAGTCTCTGCCACTCTCTCCATTCTGTTTAATGAAGTCTATGCCGCTCAATCCACTCTGTTTAGTGAAGTCTCTGCCACTCTCTCCGTTCTGTTTACTGAAGTCTCTGCCACTCTCTCCGTTCTGTTTAATGAAGTCTCTGCCACTCTCTCCGTTCTGTTTAATGAAGTCACGACCACTCTCTCCGTTCTGTTTAATGAAGCCTCTGCCGCTCTCTCCGTTCTGTTTAATGAAGTCTCTGCCGCTCTCTCCGTTCTGTTTAATGAAGTCTCTGCCAATCCCTCCGTTCTGTTTAATGAATACACTGCTGCTCTCTCCGCTCTGTTTAATGAAGTCTCTGCCGCTCTCTCCGTTCTGTTTAATGAAGTCTCTGCCACTCACTCCGTTCTGTTTAATGAAGTCTCTGCCACTCTCTCTGCTCTGTTTAATGAAGTCTCTGCCACTCTCTACGTTCTGTTTAATGAAGTCTCTGCCGCTCTCTCCATTATGTTTATTGAAGTCTCTGCCGCTCTCTCCGCTCTGTTCAAAGAAGTCTCTGTCACTCTCGCCATTCTGTTTAATGAAGTCTCTGCCGCACTCTCCATGATGTTTAATGAAGTCTCTACCACTCTCTCCGTTCTGTTTAATGAAGTCTCTGCCACTCTCTCCATTCTGTTTAATGAAGTCTATGCCGCTCAATCCACTCTGTTTAATGAAGTCTCTGCCTCTCTCTCAGTTCTGTTTTAAATGTCTCTGCCGCTCTCTCCGTTCTGTTTAATGAATAATCTATCCGTTCCGTTTAATGAAGTCTCTGCCACTCTCTCAGTTCTGTTTAATGAAGTCTCTGCCACTCTCTCCGTTCTGTTTAATGTAGTCTCTGCCGCTCTCTCCGTTCTGTTAATGAAGTCTCTGCCGCTCTTTCCTCTCTGTTTAATGAAGTCTCTGCCACTCTCTCCGTTCTCTTTAATGAAGTCTCTGCTGCTCTCCCTGCTGTGTATAAAGAAGTCTCTGCCACTCTCTCTGCTCTGTTTTATGAAATCTCTGCCACTCTCACCGCTCTGTTTAATGAAGGCTCTGCCACTCTCTCCACCCTGTATAAAGAATTCACTGCCACTCTCTCCGTTCTGTTTAATGAAGCCTCTGCCGCTCTCTCCGCTCTGTTTAATGAAGTCTCTGCCGCTCTCTCTGCTCTGTTTAATGAATTCTCTGCCACTCACTCCCCTCTGATTAATGAAATCTCTACCACTCTCTCTGCTCAGTTTAATGAAGTGTCTGCCTCTCTCTCCGTTCTGTTTAATGATGTCTTAGCCACTCTCTGCCCTCTGTTTAATGAAGTCTCTGCCGCTCTCTCCGCTCTGTTAATGAAGTCTCTGCCACTCCCTCCGTTCTGTTTAATGAAGTCTCTGCCGCTCACTCCGTTCTGTTTAATGAAGCCTCTGCCGCTCTCTGCTCTGTTTAATGAAGTCTCTGCCGCTCTCTCCGTTATCTTTAATGATTTCTCTGCCGCTCTCTCCGTTCTGTTTATGAAGTCTCTGCCACTCTCTCCGTTCTTTTTAATGAAGTCTCTGCCACTCTCTCCATTCTGTTTAATGAAGCCTCTGCCGCTCTCTCTGCTCTGTTTAATGGAGTCTCTGCTGCTCTCTGCTCTGTTTAATGATGTCTCTGCCGCCCTTTCCATTCTGTTTAATGAAGTCTCTGCCGCTCTCTCCGCTCTGTTTAATGAAGTCTCTGCCACTCACTCCGTTCTGTTTAATTAAGTCCCTACCAATCTCTCCGTTCCGTTTAATGAATTCACTGCACTCTCTCCGTTCCGTTTAATGTAGTTTCTGACGCTCCCTCCATTCTGTTTAATGAAGTCTCTGCCACTCTCTCTGTTCTGTTTAATGAAGTCTCTGCCGCTCTCTCCGTTCTGTTTAATGAAGTCTCTGCCACTCTCTCCATTCTGTTTAATGAAGTCTCTGCTGCTCTCGCCGCTCTGTTTAAAGCAGTCTCTGCCACTCTCTCTCCTCTGTTTAATGAAATCTCTGCCAATCTCTCCGCTCTGTTTAATGAAGCCTCTGCTGCTCTCTCCGCTCTGTTTAATGAAGTCTCTGCCACTCTCTCCGTTCTGTTTAATGAAGTCTCTGACGCACTCTCCGCTCTGTTTAATGAAGTCTCTGCTGCACTCTCCGTTCTGTTTAAAGAAGTCTCTGCTGCACTCTCCGTTCTGTTTAATGAAGTCCCTGCCGCTCTCTCCGTTCTGTTTAGTGAAGTCTCTGCCGCTCTCTCCGCTTTGTTTAATGAATTTACTGCTGATCTCTCCACTCTGCTTAATGAGGGCCGTGCTTCTCGCTCCGTTCTGTTTAATGAATTCACTGCTGCTCTCTCCGCTCTGTTAAATGATGACCGTGCTGCTCTCTCTGCTCTGTTTAATGAAGTCTCTGCCACTCTCTCCATTCTGTTTAATGAAGACTATCCCGCTTAATCCACTCTGTTTAATGAAGTCTCTGCCTCTCTCTCAGTTCTGTTTACAAAGTCTCTGCCGCTCTCTCCGTTCTGTTTAATGAATAATCTATCCGTTCCGTTTAATGAATTCGCTGCTGCTCTCTCCGTTCTGTCTAATGAAGTCCCTGCCGCTCTCTCCATGATGTTTAATGAAGTCTCTGCCACTCTCTCCGTTCTTTTTAATGAAGTCTCTGCCACTCTCTCCATTCTGTTTAATGAAGTCTCTGCCGCTCAATCCACTCTGTTTAATGAAGTCTCTGCCACTCTCTCCGTTCTGTTTACTGAAGTCTCTGCCGCTCTCTCCGTTCTGTTTAATGCAGTCTCTGCCAATCTCTCCGTTCCGTTTAATGAATTCACTGCTGCTCTCTCCGTTCTGTATAATGAAGTCTCTGCCCCTCAGTTCTGTTTAATGAAGTCTCTGCCACTCCCTCCGTTCTGTTTAATGAAGTCTCTGCTGCTCTCTCTGCTCTGTTTAATGATGTCTCTGCCGCTCTCTGCTCTTTTTAATGAAGTCTCTGCTGCTCTCTGCTCTGTTTAATCAAGTCTCTGCCAATCTCTCCGTTCAGTTTATTGAAATCCGGGCCACTCTCCCAGCTTCTTTTAATGAATTCCCTGCTGTTCTCTCCGTTCTGTTTAATGAAGTCTCTGCCACTATCTCCCTTCTGTTTAATGAAGTCTCTGCCACTCACTCCGTTCTGTTTAATGAAGTCTCTGCCAACCTCTCTGCTCTGTTTAATGTAGTCTCTGCCACTCTCTCCGTTCTGTTTAATGAAGTCTCTGCCACTCTCGCCGTTCTGTTTAATGAAGCCTATGCTGCTCTCTCCGCACTGTTTAATGAATTCACTGCTGCTCTCTCCGCTCTGTTTAATGAAGTCTCTGCCGCTCTATCCATTCTGTTTAATGAAGTCTCTGCCACTCTCTCCGTTCTATTTAAAGAAGTCTCTGCCGCTCTCTGCTCTGTTTGAAGAATTCACTGCCACTCTCTCCATTCTGTTTAATGAAGTCTCTGCCGTTCTCTGCTCTGCTTAATGAAATCTCTGCCACTGTCTCCGCTATGTTTAATGATGTCTCGGCCGCTCTCTCCACGATGTTTAATGAAGTCTCTGCCGCTCTCTCCATGATGCTTAACAAAGCCTCTGCCGTTCTCCTCTCTATTTAATTAAAACTCAGCCAATCTCTCCGTTCTGTTTAATGAAGTCTCTGCAACTCTCTACGTTCTGTTTAATGAAGTCTCTGCCGCTCTCTCCGCTCTGTTTAATGATGTCTCTGCCACTCCCTCCGTTCTGTTTAATGAAGTCTCTGCTGTTCTCCCCGCTCTGTTTAAAGAAGTCTCTGCCACTCTCTCTACTCTGTTTAATGAAATCTCTGCCACTCTCTCCGCTATGTATAATGAACCCTCTGCTGCTCTCTCCATTCTGTTCAATGAAGTTTCTGCCATTCTCTCCAACCTGTGTAAAGAATTCACTGTCACTCTCTCCGTTCTGCATAATGAAGCCTCTGCCGCTCTCTCCATTCTGTTTAATGAATTCTCTGCCGCTCTCTCCGGTCTGTTTAATGAAGTCTCTGCCACTCTCACCGTCCTGTTTAATGAAGTCTCTGACGTTCTCCCCGCTCTGTTTAATGAAGTCTCTGCCACTCTCACCGCTACATTTAATGAAGCCTCTGCTGCTCTCTCTGCTCTGTTTAATGAAGTCTCTGCCACTCTCTCCGTTCTGTTTAATGAAGCCTCTGCCGCTCTGACCGCACTGTTTAATGAATTCACTGCTGCTCTCTCCGCTCTGTATATTGATGACCGTGCAGCTCTCTCCGCTCTGTTTAATCAAGTCTCTGCCACTCTCTCAGTTCTGTTTAATGAAGTCTCTGCCACTCTCTCCGTTCTGTTTAATGAAGTCTCTGCCGCTCTCTCCGTTCTGTTAATGAAGTCTCTGCCGCTCTTTCCTCTCTGTTTAATGAAGTCTCTGCCTCTCTCTCCGTTCTGTTTAATGAAGTCTCTGCTGCTCTCCCTGCTGTGTATAAAGAAGTCTCTGCCACTCTCTCTGCTCTGTTTAATGAAATCTCTGCCACTCTCACCGCTCTGTTTAATGAAGGCTCTGCCACTCTCTCCACCCTGTATAAAAAATTCACTGCCACTCTCTCCGTTCTGTTTAATGAAGCCTCTGCCGCTCTCTCCGCTCTGTTTAATGAAGTCTCTGCCGCTCTCTCTGCTCTGTTTAATGAATTCTCTGCCACTCACTCCCCTCTGATTAATGAAATCTCTACCACTCTCTCTGCTCAGTTTAATGAAGTGTCTGCCTCTCTCTCCGTTCTGTTTAATGATGTCTTAGCCACTCTCTCCGCTCTGTTTAATGAAGTCTCTGCCACACTCTCCGTTCTGTTTAATGAAGTCTCTGCCGCTCTCTCCGCTCTGTTAATGAAGTCTCTGCCACTCCCTCCGTTCTGTTTAATGAAGTCTCTGCCGCTCACTCCGTTCTGTTTAATGAAGCCTCTGCCGCTCTCTGCTCTGTTTAATGAAGTCTCTGCCGCTCTCTCCGTTATCTTTAATGATTTCTCTGCCGCTCTCTCCGTTCTGTTTATGAAGTCTCTGCCACTCTCTCCGTTCTTTTTAATGAAGTCTCTGCCACCTTCTCCATTCTGTTTAATGAAGCCTCTGCCGCTCTCTCTGCTCTGTTTAATGGAGTCTCTGCTGCTCTCTGCTCTGTTTAATGATGTCTCTGCCGCTCTCTCCATTCTGTTTAATGAAGTCTCTGCCGCTCTCTCCGCTCTGTTTAATGAAGTCTCTGCCACTCTCTCCGTTCTGTTTAATCAAGTCTCTGCCACTCACTCCGTTCTGTTTAATTAAGTCCCTACCAATCTCTCCGTTCCGTTTAATGAATTCACTGCACACTCTCCGTTCTGTTTCATGAAGTCTCTGACGCACCCTCCATTCTGTTTAATGAAGTCTCTGCCACTCTCTCTGTTCTGTTTAATGAAGTCTCTGCCGCTCTCTCCGTTCTGTTTAATGAAGTCTCTGCCACTCTCTCCGTTCTGTTTAATGAAGTCTCTGCTGCTCTCTCCGCTCTGTTTCATGAAGTCTCTGCCACTCTCTCCACCCTGTATAATGAATTCACTGCCACTCTCTCCGTTCTGTGTTATGAAGTCTCTGCCACTCTCTCCGTTCTGTTTAATGAAGTCTCTGACGCACTCTCCGTTCTGTTTAATGAAGTCTCTGCTGCACTCTCCGTTCTGTTTAAAGAAGTCTCTGCTGCACTCTCCGTTCTTTTTAATGAAGTCCCTGCCGCTCTCTCCGTTCTGTTCAGTGAAGTCTTTGCCGCTCTCTCCGCTTTGTTTAATGAATTCACTGCTGCTCTCTCCGCTCTGTTAAATGATGACCGTGCTGCTCTCTCTGCTCTTTTTAATGAAGTCTCTGCCACTCCCTACCTTCTGTTTAATGAAATCTCTGCCACTCTCTCCGCTCTGTTTAATGAAGTCTCTGCCACTCTCTCTGTTCTGTTTAATGAAGTTTCTGCCGCTCTCTCTGCTCTGTTTATTGATGTCTCTGCCACTCTCTCCGCTCTGATTAATGAAGTCTCTCCCACTCTCTCTACTCTGTTTAATGAAGTGTCTGCCACTCTCTCCGTTCTGTTTAATGATGTCTTTGCCACTCTCTCCGCTCTGTGTAATGAAGTCTCTGCCACTCTCTTTGGTCTGTTTAATGAAGTCTCTGCCACTCTCTCCATTCTGTTTAATGAAGTCTCTGCCGCCCTCTGCGCTCTGTTTAATGAAGTCTCTGCCAATCTCTCCGTTCTGTTTAATGAAGTCCCTGACGCTCTCTCCGCTTTGTTTAATGAAGTCTCTGCCACTCTCTCTGTTCTGTTTAATGAAGTCTCTGCTAGTCTCTCCGTTCTATTTAATGAAGTCTCTGCCGCTCTCTCCCTTCTGTTTAATGAAGTCTCTGCCGCTCTCTCCGCTTTGTTTAATGGATTTACTGCTGCTCTCTCCACTCTGTTTAATGAGGGCCGTGCTGCTCTCTCCGTTGTGTTTGATGAAGTCTCTGCCGCTCTCTCCATTCTGTTTAATGAAGTATCTGCCATTCTCTCCGTTCCGTTTAATGAATTCACTGCAGCTCTCTCAGTTCTGTTTAATGAAGTCTCTGCCACTCACCCTCTCTATTTAATGAAGTCTCTGCCACTCTCACCTCTCTATTTAATGAAGCCTCTGCTGCTCTCTCCGCTCTGTTTAATGAAGCCTCTGCTGCTCTCTCCGCTCTGTTTAATGAAGTCTCTGCCACTCTCTCCGTTCTGTTTAATGAAGCCTCTGCAGATCTCTACGCACTGTTTAATGAATTCACTGCTGCTCTCTCCGCTCTGTTTAATGATGACCGTGCTGCTCTCTCCGTTCTGTTTAATGAAGTCTCTGCCGTTCTCTCCGTTCTGTTTAATGAAGTCTCTGCCGTTCTCTCCGTTCTGTTACTGAAGTCTCTGCCACTCCCTCCGTTCTGTTTAATGAAGTCCCTGCCGCTCTCTCCGCTCTGTTTAAGGAAGTCTCTGCCACTCTCTCTGCTCTGTTTAATGAAATCTCTGCCACTCTCTCTGCTCTGTTTCATGAAGCCTCTGCTGAACTCTCCGCTCTGTTTAATAAAGTCTCTGCCACTCTCACCGCTCTGATTAATGAAGTCTCTGCCACTCTCTCTGCTCTGTTTAATGAAGTGTCTGCCACTCTCTCTATTCTGTTTGATGATGTCTTTGCCACTCTCTCCGCGCTGTTTAATGAAGTCTCTGCCACTCTCTCCGTTCTGTTTAATGATGTCTCTGCTGCTCTCTCCGCTCTGTTTAAAGAAGTCTCTGCCACTCCCTCTGCTCTGGTTAATGAAGTCTCTGCCACTCTCTCCGTTCTATTTAATGATGTCTCTGCTGCTCTCTGCGCTCTGTTTAAAGAAGTCTCTACCACTCTATCTGCTCTGTTCAATGAAGTCTCTGCCACTCTCTCTGCTCTGTTTAATGAACTCTCTGCCACTCTTTCCGCTCTGATTAAAGAAGTCTCTGCCACTCTATCTGCTCTGTTTAATGAAGTCTCTGCCACTCTCTCCATTCTGTTTAATGAAGTCTCTGCCGCTCTCTCTGTTCTGTTTAATGAAGTCCCTGCCAATCTCTCCGTTCTGTTTAATGAATTCATAGCTGCTCTCTTCGCTCTGTTTAATGAACTCTCTGCCGCTCTCTCCATTATGTTTAATGAAGTCTAAGCCGCTCTCTCCGTTCTGTTTAATGAAGTATCTGCCGCTCTCTGCTCTGTTTGATCAATTCACTGCCACTCTCGCCACTCTGTTTAATGAAGTCTCTGCCGCTCTCTGCTCTGTTTAATGTAATCTCTGCCGATCTCTGCTCTGATTAATGAAGTCACAGCCAATCTCTCCGTTCTGTTTAATGAATTTACTGCTGCTCTCTCCGTTCTGTTTAATGAAGTCTCTGCCGCACTCTCCATGATGTTTAATGAAGTCTCTGCCGCTCTCTCCGTTCTGTTTAATGAATTCACTGCTGCTCTCTCCGTTCTGTTTAATGAAGTCTCTGCCGCACTCTCCATGATGTTTAATGAAGTCTCTGCCGCTCTCTCCGTTCTGTTTAATGAATTCACTGCTGCTCTCTCCGTTCTGTTTAATGAAGTCTCTGCCACTCTGGCCGCTCTATTTAATGAAGCCTCTGCTGCTCTCACCGCTCTGTTTAATGAAGTCTCTGCCACTCTCTCCGTTCTGTTTAATGAAGCCTCTGCCGCTCTCTCCGCACTGTTTAAAGAATTCACTGCTGCTCTCTCCACTCAATTTAATGATGGCCGTGCTGCTCTCTCCGCTCTGTTTAATGAATTCTCTGCCACTCTCGCCGCTCTATTTACTGAAGTCTCTGCCGCTCTCTCTGCTCTGTTTAATGAACTCAGTGCCACACTCTCCGCTTCGTTTAATGAAGTCTCTGCCACTCTCTCCGCTCTGTTTAATGAAGTCTTTGCCACTCTCTCCGTTCTGTTTAATGAAGTCTCTGCCGCCCTCTCCATTCTGTTTAATGAAGTCTCTGCCACTCTCACCGTTCTGCTTAATGAAGTCTCTGACGCTCTCTCCGCTCTGTTTAATGAAGTCTCTGCCACACTCTCCGTTCTGTTTAATGAAGTCTCTGCCGCTCTCTCCGCTCTGTTAATGAAGTCTCTGCCACTTCTCCGTTCTGTTTAATGAAGTCTCTGCCGCTCACTCCGTTCTGTTTAATGAAGCCTCTGCCGCTCTCTGCTCTGTTTAATGAAGTCTCTGCCGCTCTCTCCGTTATCTTTAATGATTTCTCTGCCACTCTCTCCGTTCTGTTTATGAAGTCTCTGCCACTCTCTCCGTTCTTTTTAATGAAGTCTCTGCCACTCTCTCCATTCTGTTTAATGAAGTCTCTGCCGCTCTCTCTGCTCTGTTTAATGATGTCTCTGCCGCTCTCTCCATTCTGTTTAATGAAGTCTCTGCCGCCCTCTCCATTCTGTTTAATGAAGTCTCTGCCGCTCTCTCCGGTCTGTTTAATGAAGTCTCTGCCACACTCACCGTTCTGTTAATGAAGTCTCTGACGCTCTCTCCGCTCTGTTTAATGAAGTATCTGCCGCTCACTCCGTTCTGTTTAATGAAGCCTCTGCCGCTCTCTGCTCTGTTTAATGAAGTCTCTGCCGCTCTCTCCGTTATCTTTAATGATTTCTCTACCACTCTCTCCGTTCTGTTTATGAAGTCTCTGCCACTCTCTCCGTTCTTTTTAATGAAGTCTCTGCCACTCTCTCCATTCTGTTTAATGAAGCCTCTGCCGCTCTCTCTGCTCTGTTTAATGAAGTCTCTGCCGCTCTCTGTTCTGTTTAATGCAGTCTCTGCTGCTCTCTGCTCTGTTTAATGATGTCTCTGCCGCTCTCTCCATTCTGTTTAATGAAGTCTCGGCCGCTCTCTCCGTTCTGTTTAATGAAGTCGCTGCCACTCTCTCCGTTCTGTTTAATCAAGTCTCTGCCACTCACTCCGTTCTGTTTAATTAAGTCCCTACCAATCTCTCCGTTCCGTTTAATGAATTCACTGCCACTCTCTCCGTTCTGTTTAATGAAGTCTCTGACGCTCCCTCCATTCTGTTTAATGAAGTCTCTGCCACTCTCTCTGTTCTGTTTAATGAAGTCTCTGCCCCTCTCTCCGTTCTGTTTAATGAAGTCTCTGCCACTCTCTCCGTTCTGTTTAATGAAGTCTCTGCTGCTCTCTCCGCTCTGTTTAATGAAGTCTCTGACGCACTCTCCGCTCTGTTTAATGAAGTCTCTGCTGCACTCTCCGTTCTGTTTAAAGAAGTCTCTGCGGCACTCTCCGTTCTGTTTAATGAAGTCCCTGCCGCTCTCTCCGTTCTGTTTAATGAAGTCTCTGCCGCTCTCTCCGCTTTGTTTAATGAATTTACTGCTGCTCTCTCCACTCTGCTTAATGAGGGCCGTGCTTCTCGCTCCGTTCTGTTTAATGAATTCACTACTGCTCTCTCCGCTCTGTTAAATGATGACCGTGCTGCTCTCTCTGCTCTGTTTAATGAAGTCTCTGCCACTCTCTCACTTCTGTTTAATGAGGTCTCTGCCACTCTCTCCGTTCTGTTTAATGAAGTCTCTGCCGCTCTCTCCGCTCTGTTAATGAAGTCTCTGCCACTCCCTACCATCTGTTTAATGAAATCTCTGCCACTTTCTCCGCTGTGCTTAATCAATTCTCTGCCACTCTCTCCGCTCTGATTAATGAAGTCTCTGCCACTCTCCCTGCTCTGTTTAATGAAGTGTCTGCCACTCTCTCCGTTCTGTTTAATGATGTCTTTGCCACTCTCTCCGCTCTGTGTAATGAAGTCTCTGCCACTCTCTCCATTCTGTTTAATGAAGTCTCTGCCGCTCTCTCTCTCTTCTGTTTAATGAAGTCTCTGCCGCTCTCTCCGTTCTGTTTAATGAAGTCTCTGCTGCACTCTCCGTTCTGTTTAATGAAGTCCCTGCCGCTCTCTCCGTTCTGTTTAGTGAAGTCTCTGCCGCTCTCTCCGCTTTGTTTAATGAATTTACTGCTGCTCTCTCCACTCTGCTTAATGAGGGCCGTGCTTCTCGCTCCGTTCTTTTTAATGAATTCACTGCTGCTCTCTCCGCTCTGTTAAATGATGACCGTTCTGCTCTCTCTGCTCTTTTTAATGAAATCTCTGCCACTCCCTACCTTCTGTTTAATGAAGTCTCTGCCACTCTCTCTGTTCTGTTGAATGATGTCTCTGCCACTCTCTCCGCTGTGTTTAATGAATTCTCTGCCAATCTCTCCGCTCTGATTAATGAAGTCTCTCCCACTCTCTCTGCTCTGTTTAATGAAGTGTCTGCCACTCTCTCCGTTCTGTTTAATGATGTCTTTGCCACTCTCTCCGCTCTGTGTAATGAAGTCTCTGCCACTCTCTTTGGTCTGTTTAATGAAGTCTCTGCCACTCTCTCCATTCTGTTTAATGAAGTCTCTGCCGCCCTCTGCGCTCTGTTTAATGAAGTCTCTGCCAATCTCTCCGTTCTGTTTAATGAAGTCCCTGACGCTCTCTCCGCTTTGTTTAATGAAGTCTCTGCCACTCTCTCTGTTCTGTTTAATGAAATCTCTGCTAGTCTCTCCGTTCTATTTAATGAAGTCTCTGCCGCTCTCTCCCTTCTGTTTAATGAAGTCTCTGCCGCTCTCTCCGCTCTGTTTAATGAAGTCTCTGCCACTCTCTCCTTTCTGTTAATTGAAGTCCCTGCCTCTCTCTCCTCTGTTTAATGAAGTCTCTGCCAATCTCTCCGTTCTGTTTAATGAATTCATTGCTGCTCTCTTCGCTCTGTTTAATGAACTCTCTGCCGCACTCTCCATTATGTTTAATGAAGTCTAAGCCTCTCTCTCCGTTCTGTTTAATGAAGTATCTGCCGCTCTCTGCTCTGTTTGATCAATTCACTTTCACTCACGCCACTCTGTTTAATGAAGTCTCTGCCGCTCTCTGCTCTGTTTAATGTAATCTCTGCCGCTCTCTGCTCTGTTTAATGAAGTCTCAGCCAAACTCTCCGCTCTGTTTAATGAATTTACTGCTGCTCTCTCCGCTCTGTTTAATGAAGTCTCTGCTGCTCTCTCCATGATGTTTAATGAAGTCTCTGCCGCTCTATCCGTTCTGTTTAATGAATTCACTGCTGCTCTCTCCGTTCTGTTTAATGAAGTCTCTGCCACACTCCCCGCTCTATTTAATGAAGCCTCTGCTGCTCTCACCGCTCTGTTTAATGAAGTCTCTGCCATTCTCTCCGTTCTGTTTAATGAAGCCTCTGCCGCTCTCTCCGCACTGTTTAAAGAATTCACTGCTGCTCTCTCCACTAAATTTATGATGGCCGTGCTGCTCTCTCCGCTCTGTTTAATGAATTCTCTGCCACTCTCTCCGTTCTGTTTAATGAAGTCTCTGCCGCTCACTCCGTTCTGTTTAATGAAGCCTCTGCCGCTCTCTGCTCTGTTTAATGAAGTCTCTGCCGCTCTCTCCGTTATCTTTAATGATTTCTCTACCACTCTCTCCGTTCTGTTTATGAAGTCTCTGCCACTCTCTCCGTTCTTTTTAATGAAGTCTCTGCCACTCTCTCCATTCTGTTTAATGAAGCCTCTGCCGCTCTCTCTGCTCTGTTTAATGAAGTCTCTGCCGCTCTCTGCTCTGTTTAATGGAGTCTCTGCTGCTCTCTGCTCTGTTTAATGATGTCTCTGCCGCTCGCTCCATTCTGTTTAATGAAGTCTCTGCCACTCACTCCGTTCTGTTTAATTAAGTCCCTACCAATCTCTCCGTTCCGTTTAATGAATTCACTGCCACTCTCTCCGTTCTGTTTAATCAAGTCTCTGCCACTCACTCCGTTCTGTTTAATTAAGTCCCTACCAATCTCTCCGTTCCGTTTAATGAATTCACTGCCACTCTCTCCGTTCTGTTTAATGAAGTCTCTGACGCTCCCTCCATTCTGTTTAATGAAGTCTCTGCCGCTCTCTCTGTTCTGTTTAATGAAGTCTCTGCCAATCTCTCCGTTCTGTTTAATGAATTCATTGCTGCTCTCTTCGCTCTGTTTAATGAACTCTAAGCCGCTCTCTCCATTATGTTTAATGAAGTCTAAGCCGCTCTCTCCGTTCTGTTTAATGAAGTATCTGCCGCTCTCTGCTCTGTTTGATCAATTCACTGCCACTCTCGCCACTCTGTTTAATGAAGTCTCTGCCGCTCTCTGCTCTGTTTAATGTAATCTCTGCCGCTCTCTGCTCTGTTTAATGAAGTCACAGCCAATCTCACCGTTCTGTTTAATGAATGTACTGCTGCTCTCTCCGCTCTGTTTAATGAAGTCTCTGCCGCTCTCTCCGTGATGTTTAATGAAGTCTCTGCCACTCTTTCTGTTCTGTTTAATGAAGTCCCTACCAATCTCTCCGTTCCGTTTAATGAATTCACTGCCACTCTCTCCGTTCTGTTTAATGAAGTCTCTGACGCTCCCTCCATTCTGTTTAATGAAGTCTCTGCCACTCTCTCTGTTCTGTTTAATGAAGTCTCTGCCCCTCTCTCCGTTCTGTTTAATGAAGTCTCTGCCACTCTCTCCGTTCTGTTTAATGAAGTCTCTTCTGCTCTCTCCGCTCTGTTTAATGAAGTCTCTGACGCACTCTCCGCTCTGTTTAATGAAGTCTCTGCTGCACTCTCCGTTCTGTTTAAAGAAGTCTCTGCGGCACTCTCCGTTCTGTTTAATGAAGTCCCTGCCGCTCTCTCCGTTCTGTTTAATGAAGTCTCTGCCGCTCTCTCCGCTTTGTTTAATGAATTTACTGCTGCTCTCTCCACTCTGCTTAATGAGGGCCGTGCTTCTCGCTCCTTTCTGTTTAATGAATTCACTGCTGCTCTCTCCGCTCTGTTAAATGATGACCGTGCTGCTCTCTCTGCTCTGTTTAATGAAGTCTCTGCCACTCTCTCACTTCTGTTTAATGAGGTCTCTGCCACTCTCTCCGTTCTGTTTAATGAAGTCTCTGCCGCTCTCTCCGCTCTGTTAATGAAGTCTCTGCCACTCCCTACCATCTGTTTAATGAAATCTCTGCCACTCTCTCCGCTGTGTTTAATGAATTCTCTGCCACTCTCTCCGCTCTGATTAATGAAGTCTCTGCCACTCTCTCTGCTCTGTTTAATGAAGTGTCTGCCACTCTCTCCGTTCTGTTTAATGATGTCTTTGCCACTCTCTCCGCTCTGTGTAATGAAGTCTCTGCCACTCACTCCATTCTGTTTAATGAAGTCTCTGCCACTCTCTCCATTCTGTTTAATGAAGTCTCTGCCGCTCTCTGCGCTCTGTTTAATGAAGTCTCTGCCAATCTCTCCGTTCTGTTTAATGAAGTCCCTGACGCTCTCACTGTTCTGTTTAATGAAGTCTCTGCCGCGCTCTCCCTTCTGTTTAATGAAGTCTCTGCCGCTCTCTCCGCTTTGTTTAATGAATTTACTGCTGCTCTCTCCACTCTGTTTAATGAGGGCCGTGATGCTCTCTCCGTTGTGTTTGATGAAGTCTCTGCCGCTCTCTCCGTTCTTTTTAATGAAGTATCTGCCAATCTCTCCGTTCCGTGTAATGAATTCACTGCAGCTCTCTCCGTTCTGTTTAATGAAGCCTCTGCTGCTCTCTCCGCTCTGTTTAATGAAGCCTCTGCCACTCTCTCCGCTCTGTTTAATGAAGTCTCTGCCACTCTCTCCGTTCTGTTTAATGAAGCCTCTGCAGATGTCTACGCACTGTTTAATGAATTCACTGCTGCTCTCTCCGCTCTGTTTAATGAAGTATCTGCCACTCTCTCAGTACTGTTTAATGAAGTCTCTGCCGTTCTCTCCGTTCTGTTAATGAAGTCTCTGCCACTCCCTCCGTTCTGCTTAATGAAGTCCCTGCCGCTCTCTCCGCTCTGTTTAAGGAAGTCTCTGCCACTCTCTCTGCTCTGTTTAATGAAATCTCTGCCACTCTCTCTGCTCTGTTTCATGAAGCCTCTGCTGCACTCTCCGCTCTGTTTAATAAAGTCTCTGCCACTCTCTCCGTTCTCTTTAACGAAGTCTCTGCTGCTCTCTCCGCTCTGTTTAATGAAGTCTCTGACGCACTCTCCGCTCTGTTTAATGAAGTCTCTGCTGCACTCTCCGTTCTGTTTAAAGAAGTCTCTGCGGCACTCTCCGTTCTGTTTAATGAAGTCCCTGCCGCTCTCTCCGTTCTGTTTAATGAAGTCTCTGCCGCTCTCTCCGCTTTGTTTAATGAATTTACTGCTGCTCTCTCCACTCTGCTTAATGAGGGCCGTGCTACTCGCTCCGTTCTGTTTAATGAATTCACTGCTGCTCTCTCCGCTCTGTTAAATGATGACCGTGCTGCTCTCTCTGCTCTGTTTAATGAAGTCTCTGCCACTCTCTCACTTCTGTTTAATGAGGTCTCTGCCACTCTCTCCGTTTTGTTTAATGAAGTCTCTGCCGCTCTCTCCGCTCTGTTAATGAAGTCTCTGCCACTCCCTACCATCTGTTTAATGAAGTCTCTGCCACTCTCTCCTTTCTGTTAATTGAAGTCCCTGCCTCTCTCTCTTCTGTTTAATGAAGTCTCTGCCAATCTCTCCGTTCTGTTTAATGAATTCATTGCTGATCTCTTCGCTCTGTTTAATGAACTCTCTGCTGCTCTCTCCATTATGTTTAATGAAGTCTAAGCCGCTCTCTCCGTTCTGTTTAATGAAGTATCTGCCGCTCTCTGCTCTGTTTGATCAATTCACTGTCACTCACGCCACTCTGTTTAATGAAGTCTCTGCCGCTCTCTGCTCTGTTTAATGTAATCTCTGCCGCTCTCTGCTCTGTTTAATGAAGTCTCAGCCAAACTCTCCGTTCTGTTTAATGAATTTACTGCGGCTCTCTCCGCTCTGTTTAATGAAGTCTCTGCTGCTCTCTCCATGATGTTTAATGAAGTCTCTGCCGCTCTCTCCGTTCTGTTTAATGAATTCACTGCTGCTCTCTCCGTTCTGTTTAATGAAGTCTCTGCCACTCTGGCCGCTCTATTTAATGAAGCCTCTGCTGCTCTCACCGCTCTGTTTAATGAAGTCTCTGCCATTCTCTCCGTTCTGTTTAATGAAGCCTCTGCCGCTCTCTCCGCACTGTTTAAAGAATTCACTGCTGCTCTCTCCACTCAATTTAATGATGGCCGTGCTGCTCTCTCCGCTCTGTTTAATGAAGTCTCTGCCGCTCTCTCCGTTCCGTTTAATGAATTCACTGCTGCTCTCTCCGTTCTGTTTAATGAATTCTCTGCCACTCTCTCCGCTCTGTTTAATGAAGTCTTTGCCTCTCTCTCCGTTCTGTTTAATGAAGTCTCTGCCGCCCTCTCCATTCTGTTTAATGAAGTCTCTGCCGCTCTCTCCGGTCTGTTTAATGAAGTCTCTGCCACTCTCACCGTTCTGTTTAATGAAGTCTCTGACGCTCTCTCCGCTCTGTTTAATGAAGTCTCTGCCACACTCTCCGTTCTGTTTAATGAAGTCTCTGCCGCTCTCTCCGCTCTGTTAATGAAGCCTCTGCCGCTCTCTGCTCTGTTTAATGAAGTCTCTGCCGCTCTCTCCGTTATCTTTAATGATTTCTCTACCACTCTCTCCGTTCTGTTTATGAAGTCTCTGCCACTCTCTCCGTTCTTTTTAATGAAGTCTCTGCCACTCTCTCCATTCTGTTTAATGAAGCCTCTGCCGCTCTCTCTGCTCTGTTTAATGAAGTCTCTACCGCTCTCTGCTCTGTTTAATGGAGTCTCTGCCGCTCTCTGCTCTGTTTAATGATGTCTCTGCCGCTCTCTCCATTCTGTTTAATGAAGTCTCTGCCGCTCTCTCCGCTCTGTTTAATGAAGTCGCTGCCACTCTCTCCGTTCTGTTTAATCAAGTCTCTGCCACTCACTCCGTTCTGTTTAATTAAGTCCCTACCAATCTCTCCGTTCCGTTTAATGAATTCACTGCCACTCTCACCGTTCTGTTTAATGAAGTCTCTGACGCTCCCTCCATTCTGTTTAATGAAGTCCCTGCCGCTCTCTCCGCTCTGTTTAAGGAAGTCTCTGCCACTCTCTCTGCTCTGTTTAATGAAATCTCTGCCACTCTCTCTGCTCTGTTTCATGTGGCCTCTGCTGCACTCTCCGCTCTGTTTAATAAAGTCTCTGCCACTCTCTCCACCCTGTATAAAGAATTCACTGCCACTCTCTTTGCTCTGTTTAATGAAGTGTCTGCCACTCTCTCTGTTCTGTTTGATGATGTCTTTGCCACTCTCTCCGCGCTGTTTAATGAAGTCTCCGCCACTCTCTCCGTTCTGTTTAATGATGTCTCTGCTGCTCTCTCCGATCTATTTAAAGAAGTCTCTGCCACTCCCTCTGCTCTGGTTAATGAAGTCTCTGCCACTCCCTCCGTTCTGTTTAATGAAGCCTCTGCCGCTCTCTCTGCTCTGTTTAATGAAGTCTCTGCCGCTCTCTGCTCTGTTTAATGGAGTCTCTGCCGCTCTCTGCTCTGTTTAATGATGTCTCTGCCGCTCTCTCCATTCTGTTTAATGAAGTCTCTGCCGCTCTCTCCGCTCTGTTTAATGAAGTCGCTGCCACTCTCTCCGTTCTGTTTAATCAAGTCTCTGCCACTCACTCCGTTCTGTTTAATTAAGTCCCTACCAATCTCTCCGTTCCGTTTAATGAATTCACTGCCACTCTCACCGTTCTGTTTAATGAAGTCTCTGACGCTCCCTCCATTCTGTTTAATGAAGTCCCTGCCGCTCTCTCCGCTCTGTTTAAGGAAGTCTCTGCCACTCTCTCTGCTCTGTTTAATGAAATCTCTGCCACTCTCTCTGCTCTGTTTCATGTGGCCTCTGCTGCACTCTCCGCTCTGTTTAATAAAGTCTCTGCCACTCTCTCCACCCTGTATAAAGAATTCACTGCCACTCTCTCTGCTCTGTTTAATGAAGTCTCTGCCACACTCTCTGCTCTGTTTAATGAAGTCTCTGCCGCTCTCTCTGCTCTTTTTAATGAATCTCTGCCACTCTCTTTGATCTGTTTAATGAAGTCTCTGCCACTCTCACCGCTCTGATTAATGAATTCTCTGCCACTCTCTCTGCTCTGTTTAATGAAGTCTCCGCCACTCTCTCCGTTCTGTTTAATGATGTCTCTGCTGCTCTCTCCGATCTGTTTAAAGAAGTCTCTGCCACTCCCTCTGCTCTGGTTAATGAAGTCTCTGCCACTCTCTCCGTTCTGTTTAATGAAGTCTCTGCCACTCTCTCCGTTCTATTTAATGATGTCTCTGCTGCTCTCTGCGCTCTGTTTAAAGAAGTCTCTTCCACTCTATCTGCTCTGTTCAATGAAGTCTCTGCCACTCTATCCGCTCTGTTTAATGAACTCTCTGCCACTCTAACCGCTCTGATTAATGAAGTCTCTGCCACTCTATCTGCTCTGTTTAATGAAGTCTCTGCCACTCTCTCCGTTCTGTTTAATTAAGTCTCTGCCACTCTCTCCATTCTGTTTAATGAAGTCTCTGCCACTCTCTCCGCTCTCTTTAATGAAGTCTCTGCCACTCTCTCCGTTTTGTTTAATTAAGTCTCTGACGCACTCTACGCTCTGTTTAATGAAATCTCTGCCACTCTCTCCGTTCTGTTTAATGAATTCTCTGCCACTCTCACCGCTCTATTTACTGAAGACTCTGCCGCTCTCTCTGCTCTGTTTAATGAAGTCTCTGCCACACACTCCATTCTGTTTAATGAAGTCTCTGCCGCTCTCTCCGCTCTGTTAATGTCGTCTCTGCCACTCCCTCTGTTCAGTAAAATGAAGTCTCTACCGCTCTCTCCGTTCTGTTTAATGAAGTCTCTGCCGCTCTCTGCTCTGTTTAATGAAGTCTCTGCCGCTCTCTCCGTTCTGCTTCATTAAGTCTCTGCCACTCTCTCCGTTCTGTTTAATGAAGATTCTGCCTCTCTCTCCGTGCTGTTTAATGAATCCTCTGCCACTCTCTCTGCTCTTTTTAATGAAGTCTCTGCCGCTCCCTGCTCTGATGAAGTCTCTGCCGCTCTCTGCTCTGTTTAATGAAGTCTCTGCCACTCTCTCCGTTCTGATTAATGAATTCACTGCCACTCTGTCCGCTCTTGCTTAATGAAGTTTCTGCCGCTCTCTCCGTGCTGTTTAATGAATCCTCTGCCACTCTCTCTGCTCTTTTTAATGAAGTCTCTGCCACTCTCTGCTCTGTTTAATGAAGTCTCTGCCGCTCTCTCTGCTCTGTTTAATGAAGTCTCTGCCACTCTCCCCGCTCTGTTTAATGAAGTGTCTGCCACTCTGCTCTGTTTAATGACATCTCTGCCACTCTCTCCGTTCTGTTTAATGAAGTCTCTGCCGGTCTCTCCGTGATGTTTAATGAAGTCTCTGCCGCTCCCTCCACGATCTTTAATGAAGTGTCTGCCACTCTCTCCGTTCTGCATAAGGAATTCTCTGCCGCTCTCTCCGTTTTGTTTAATGAAACCACCGCCTCTCTCCCAGCTCCTTTTAATGAATTCCCTGCTGCTCCATCCGATCTGTTTAATGAATTCTCTGCCATTCTGTCCGTTCTGTTTAATGAAGTCCCTGTCACTCTCTCCGTTCTGTCTAATGAAGCATCTGCCACTCTCTCCGTTCTGTTTAATGAAGCCTCTGCCGCACTCTCTGCTCTGGTAGAATGAAGTCTCTGTCACTCTCTCCGTTCTGTTTAATGTAGTCTCTGCCACTCTCTCCATTCTGTTTAATGAAGTCTCTGCCGCTCTCTCTCTTCTGTTTAATGAAGTCTCTGCCAATCTCTCCGTTCTGTTTAATGAAGCCTCTGCCGCTCTCTCCGCACTGTTTAAGGAATTCACTGCTGCTCTCTCCACTCAATTTAATGATGGCCGTGCTGCTCTCTCCGCTCTGTTTAATGAATTCTCTGCCACTCTCTCCGCTCTGTTTAATGAAGTCTTTGCCACTCTCTCCGTTCTGTTTAATGAAGTCTCTGCCGCCCTCTCCATTCCGTTTAATGAAGTCTCTGCCGCTCTCTCCGGTCTGTTTAATGAAGTCTCTGCCACTCTCACCGTTCTGTTTAATGAAGTCTCTGACGCTCTCTCCGCTCTGTTTAATGAAGTCTCTGCCACACTCTCCGTTCTGTTTAATGAAGTCTCTGCCGCTCTCTCCGCTCTGTTAATGAAGTCTCTGCCACTCCCTCCGTTCTGTTTAATGAAGTCTCTGCCGCTCACTCCGTTCTGTTTAATGAAGCCTCTGCCGCTCTCCGCACTGTTAAAGGAATTCACTGCTGCTCTCTCCACTCAATTTAATGATGGCAGTGCTGCTCTCTCCGCTCTGTTTAATGAATTCTCTGCCACTCTCTCCGCTCTGTTTAATGAAGTCTCTGCCGCTCTCTCCGTTATCTTTAATGATTTCTCTACCACTCTCTCCGTTCTGTTTATGAAGTCTCTGCCACTCTCTCCGTTCTTTTTAATGAAGTCTCTGCCACTCTCTCCATTCTGTTTAACGAAGCCTCTGCCGCTCTCTCTGCTCTGTTTAATGAAGTCTCTGCCGCTCTCTGCTCTGTTTAATGGAGTCTCTGCTGCTCTCTGCTCTGTTTAATGATGTCTCTGCCGCTCTCTCCATTCTGTTTAATGAAGTCTCTGCCGCTCTCTCCGCTATGTTTAATGAAGTCGCTGCCACTCACTCCGTTCTGTTTAATTAAGTCCCTACCAATCTCTCCGTACGGTTAATGAATTCACTGCCACTCTCTCCGTTCTGTTTAATGAAGTCTCTGACGCTCCCTACATTCTGTTTAATGAAGTCTCTGCTGCTCTCTCTGTTCTGTTTAATGAAGTCCCTGCCAATCTCTCCGTTCTGTTTAATGAATTCATTGCTGCTCTCCTCGCTCTGTTTAATGAACTCTCTGCTGCTCTCTCCATTATGTTTAATGAAGTCTAAGCCGCTCTCTATGTTCTGTTTAATGAAGTATCTGCCGCTCTCTGCTCTGTTTGATCAATTCACTGCCACTCTCGCCACTCTGTTTAATGAAGTCTCTGCCGCTCTCTGCTCTGTTTAATGTAATCTCTGCCGATCTCTGCTCTGATTAATGAAGTCACAGCCAATCTCTCCGTTCTGTTTAATGAATTTACTGCTGCTCTCTCCGTTCTGTTTAATGAAGTCTCTGCCGCACTCTCCATGATGTTTAATGAAGTCTCTGCCGCTCTCTCCGTTCTGTTTAATGAATTCACTGCTGCTCTCTCCGTTCTGTTTAATGAAGTCTCTGCCGCACTCTCCATGATGTTTAATGAAGTCTCTGCCGCTCTCTCCGTTCTGTTTAATGAATTCACTGCTGCTCTCTCCGTTCTGTTTAATGAAGTCTCTGCCACTCTGGCCGCTCTATTTAATGAAGCCTCTGCTGCTCTCACCGCTCTGTTTAATGAAGTCTCTGCCACTCTCTCCGTTCTGTTTAATGAAGCCTCTGCCGCTCTCTCCGCACTGTTTAAAGAATTCACTGCTGCTCTCTCCACTCAATTTAATGATGGCCGTGCTGCTCTCTCCGCTCTGTTTAATGACTTCTCTGCCACTCTCTCCGCTCTGTTTAATGAAGTCTTTGCCACTCTCTCCGTTCTGTTTAATGAAGTCTCTGCCGCCCTCTCCATTCTGTTTAATGAAGTCTCTGCCACTCTCACCGTTCTGCTTAATGAAGTCTCAGACTCTCTCTCTGCTCTGTTTAATGAAGTCTCTGCCACACTCTCCGTTCTGTTTAATGAAGTCTCTGCCGCTCTCTCCGCTCTGTTAATGAAGTCTCTGCCACTCCCTCCGTTCTGTTTAATGAAGTCTCTGCCGCTCACTCCGTTCTGTTTAATGAAGCCTCTGCCGCTCTCTGCTCTGTTTAATGAAGTCTCTGCCACTCTCTCCGTTCTTTTTAATGAAGTCTCTGCCACTCTCTCCATTCTGTTTAATGAAGCCTCTGCTGCTCTCTGCTCTGTTTAATGATGTCTCTGCCGCTCTCTCCATTCTGTTTAATGAAGTCTCTGCAGCCCTCTCCATTCTGTTTAATGATGTCTCTGCCGCTCTCTTCATTCTGTTTAATGAAGTCTCTGCCGCCCTCTCCATTCTGTTTAATGAAGTCTCTGCCGCTCTCTCCGGTCTGTTTAATGAAGTCTCTGCCACACTCACCGTTCTGTTTAATGAAGTCTCTGACGCTCTCTCCGTTCTGTTTAATGAAGTCTCTGCCGCTCTCTCCGCTCTGTTAATGAAGTCTCTGCCACTCCCTCCGTTCTGTTTAATGAAGTCTCTGCCGCTCACTCCGTTCTGTTTAATGAAGCCTCTGCCGCTCTCTGCTCTGTTTAATGAAGTCTCTGCCGCTCTCTCCGTTATCTTTAATGATTTCTCTACCACTCTCTCCGTTCTGTTTAATGAAGTCTCTGCCGCCCTCTCCATTCTGTTTAATGAAGTCTCTGCCACTCTCACCGTTCTGCTTAATGAAGTCTCAGACGCTCTCTCCGCTCTGTTTAATGAAGTCTCTGCCACACTCTCCGTTCTGTTTAATGAAGTCTCTGCCGCTCTCTCCGCTCTGTTAATGAAGTCTCTGCCACTCCCTCCGTTCTGTTTAATGAAGTCTCTGCCGCTCACTCCGTTCTGTTTAATGAAGCCTCTGCCGCTCTCTGCTCTGTTTAATGAAGTCTCTGCCGCTCTCTCCGTTATCTTTAATGATTTCTCTGCCACTCTCTCCGTTCTGTTTATGAAGTCTCTGCCACTCTCTCCGTTCTTTTTAATGAAGTCTCTGCCACTCTCTCCATTCTGTTTAATGAAGTCTCTGCCGCTCTCTCTGCTCTGTTTAATGATGTCTCTGCCGCTCTCTCCATTCTGTTTAATGAAGTCTCTGCCGCCCTCTCCATTCTGTTTAATGAAGTCTCTGCCGCTCTCTCCGGTCTGTTTAATGAAGTCTCTGCCACTCTCTCCGTTCTGTTTAATGAAGCCTCTGCCGCTCTCTCCGCACTGTTTAAAGAATTCACTGCTGCTCTCTCCACTCAATTTAATGATGGCCGTGCTGCTCTCTCCGCTCTGTTTAATGAATTCTCTGCCACTCTCTCCGTTCTTTTTAATGAAGTCTCTGGCACTCTCACCGTTTTGTTTAATGAAGTCTCTGCCGCTCTCTGCTCTGTTTAATGGAGTCTCTGCTGCTCTCTGCTCTGTTTAATGATGTCTCTGCCGCTCTCTCCATTCTGTTTAATGAAGTCTCTGCCGCTCTATCCGCTCTGTTTAATGAAGTCGCTGCCACTCTCTCCGTTCTGTTTAATGAAGTCTCTGCCGCCCTCTCCATTCTGTTTAATGAAGTCTCTGCCGCTCTCTCCGGTCTGTTTAATGAAGTCTCTGCCACTCTCACCGTTCTGTTTAATGAAGTCTCTGCCGCTCTCTCCGCTCTGTTTAATGAAGTCGCTGCCACTCTCTCCGTTCTGTTTAATCAAGTCTCTGCCACTCACTCCGTTCTGTTTAATTAAGTCCCTACCAATCTCTCCGTTCCGTTTAATGAATTCACTGCCACTCTCTCCGTTCTGTTTAATGAAGTCTCTGACGCTCCCTCCATTCTGTTTAATGAAGTCTCTGCCACTCTCTCTGTTCTGTTTAATGAAGTCTCTGCCCCTCTCTCCGTTCTGTTTAATGAAGTCTCTGCCACTCTCTCCGTTCTGTTTAATGAAGTCTCTGCCCCTCTCTCCGTTCTGTTTAATGAAGTCTCTGACGCACTCTCCGCTCTGTTTAGTGAAGTCTCTGCCACTCTGGCCTCTCTATTTAATGAAGCCTCTGCTGCTCTCACCGCTCTGTTTAATGAAGTCTCTGCCACTCTCTCCGTTCTGTTTAATGAAGCCTCTGCCGCTCTCACCGCACTGTTTAAAGAATTCACTGCTGCTCTCTCCACTCAATTTAATGATGGCCGTGCTGCTCTCTCCGCTCTGTTTAATGAATTCTCTGCCACTCTCTCCGCTCTGTTTAATGAAGTCTTTGCCACTCTCTCCGTTCTGTTTAATGAAGTCTCTGCCGCCCTCTCCAGTCTGTTTAGTGAAGTCTCTGCCGCTCTCTCCGGTCTGTTTAATGAAGTCTCTGCCACTCTCACCGTTCTGTTTAATGAAGTCTCTGCCGCTCTCTCCGTTATCTTTAATGATTTCTCTGCCACTCTCTCCGTTCTGTTTATGAAGTCTCTGCCACTCTCTCCGTTCTTTTTAATGAAGTCTCTGCCACTCTCTCCATTCTGTTTAATGAAGTCTCTGCCGCTCTCTCTGCTCTGTTTAATGATGTCTCTGCCGCTCTCTCCATTCTGTTTAATGAAGTCTCTGCCGCCCTCTCCATTCTGTTTAATGAAGTCTCTGCCGCTCTCTCCGGTCTGTTTAATGAAGTCTCTGCCACTCTCTCCGTTCTGTTTAATGAAGCCTCTGCCGCTCTCTCCGCACTGTTTAAAGAATTCACTGCTGCTCTCTCCACTCAATTTAATGATGGCCGTGCTGCTCTCTCCGCTCTGTTTAATGAATTCTCTGCCACTCTCTCCGCTCTGTTTAATGAAGTCTTTGCCACTCTCTCCGTTCTGTTTAATGAAGTCTCTGCCGCCCTCTCCATTCTGTTTAATGAAGTCTCTGCCGCTCTCTCCGGTCTGTTTAATGAAGTCTCTGCGACTCTCACCGTTCTGTTTAATGAAGTCTCTGACGCTCTCTCTGCTCTGTTTAATGAAGTCTCAGCCACACTCTCCGTTCTGTTTAATGAAGTCTCTGCCGCTCTCTCCGCTCTGTTAATGAAGTCTCTGCCACTCCCTCCGTTCTGTTTAATGAAGTCTCTGCCGCTCACTCCGTTCTGTTTAATGAAGCCTCTGCCGCTCTCTGTTCTGTTTAATGAAGTCTCTGCCACTCTCTCCGTTCTTTTTAATGAAGTCTCTGCCACTCTCTCCATTCTGTTTAATGAAGACTCTGCCGCTCTCTCTGCTCTGTTTAATGATGTCTCTGCCGCTCTCTCCATTCTGTTTAATGAAGTCTCTGCAGCCCTCTCCATTCTGTTTAATGATGTCTCTGCCGCTCTCTTCATTCTGTTTAATGAAGTCTCTGCCGCCCTCTCCATTCTGTTTAATGAAGTCTCTGCCGCTCTCTCCGTTCTGTTTAATGAAGTCTCTGCCACACTCACCGTTCTGTTTAATGAAGTCTCTGACGCTCTCTCCGTTCTGTTTAATGAAGTCTCTGCCGCTCTCTCCGCTCTGTTAATGAAGTCTCTGCCACTCCCTCCGTTCTGTTTAATGAAGTCTCTGCCGCTCACTCCGTTCTGTTTAATGAAGCCTCTGCCGCTCTCTGCTCTGTTTAATGAAGTCTCTGCCGCTCTCTCCGTTATCTTTACTGATTTCTCTACCACTCTCTCCGTTCTGTTTAATGAAGTCTCTGCCGCCCTCTCCATTCTGTTTAATGAAGTCTCTGCCACTCTCACCGTTCTGCTTAATGAAGTCTCAGACGCTCTCTCCGCTCTGTTTAATGAAGTCTCTGCCACACTCTCCGTTCTGTTTAATGAAGTCTCTGCCGCTCTCTCCGCTCTGTTAATGAAGTCTCTGCCACTCCCTCCGTTCTGTTGAATGAAGTCTCTGCCGCTCACTCCGTTCTGTTTAATGAAGCCTCTGCCGCTCTCTGCTCTGTTTAATGAAGTCTCTGCCGCTCTCTCCGTTATCTTTAATGATTTCTCTGCCACTCTCTCCGTTCTGTTTATGAAGTCTCTGCCACTCTCTCCGTTCTTTTTAATGAAGTCTCTGCCACTCTCTCCATTCTGTTTAATGAAGTCTCTGCCGCTCTCTCTGCTCTGTTTAATGATGTCTCTGCCGCTCTCTCCATTCTGTTTAATGAAGTCTCTGACGCCCTCTCCATTCTGTTTAATGAAGTCTCTGCCGCTCTCTCCGGTCTGTTTAATGAAGTCTCTGCCACTCTCTCCGTTCTGTTTAATGAAGCCTCTGCCGCTCTCTCCGCACTGTTTAAAGAATTCACTGCTGCTCTCTCCACTCAATAAAATGATGGCCGTGCTGCTCTCTCCGCTCTGTTTAATGAATTCTCTGCCACTCTCTCCGCTCTGTTTAATGAAGTCTTTGCCACTCTCTCCGTTCTGTTTAATGAAGTCTCTGCCGCCCTCTCCATTCTGTTTAATGAAGTCTCTGCCGCTCTCTCCGGTCTGTTTAATGAAGTCTCTGCGACTCTCACCGTTCTGTTTAATGAAGTCTCTGACGCTCTCTCTGCTCTGTTTAATGAAGTCTCAGCCACACTCTCCGTTCTGTTTAATGAAGTCTCTGCCGCTCTCTCCGCTCTGTTAATGAAGTCTCTGCCACTCCCTCCGTTCTGTTTAATGAAGTCTCTGCCGCTCACTCCGTTCTGTTTAATGAAGCCTCTGCCGCTCTCTGCTCTGTTTAATGAAGTCTCTGCCACTCTCTCCGTTCTTTTTAATGAAGTCTCTGCCACTCTCTCCATTCTGTTTAATGAAGACTCTGCCGCTCTCTCTGCTCTGTTTAATGATGTCTCTGCCGCTCTCTCCATTCTGTTTAATGAAGTCTCTGCAGCCCTCTCCATTCTGTTTAATGATGTCTCTGCCGCTCTCTTCATTCTGTTTAATGAAGTCTCTGCCGCTCTCTCAGTTCTGTTTAATGAAGTCTCTGCCACACTCACCGTTCTGTTTAATGAAGTCTCTGACGCTCTCTCCGTTCTGTTTAATGAAGTCTCTGCCGCTCTCTCCGCTCTGTTAATGAAGTCTCTGCCACTCCCTCCGTTCTGTTTAATGAAGTCTCTGCCGCTCACTCCGTTCTGTTTAATGAAGCCTCTGCCGCTCTCTGCTCTGTTTAATGAAGTCTCTGCCGCTCTCTCCGTTATCTTTAATGATTTCTCTACCACTCTCTCCGTTCTGTTTATGAAGTCTCTGCCACTCTCTCCGTTCTTTTTAATGAAGTCTCTGCCACTCTCTCCATTCTGTTTAATGAAGTCTCTGCCGCTCTCTGCTCTGTTTAATGGAGTCTCTGCTGCTCTCTGCTCTGTTTAATGATGTCTCTGCCGCTCTCTCCATTCTGTTTAATGAAGTCTCTGCCGCTCTATCCGCTCTGTTTAATGAAGTCGCTGCCACTCTCTCCGTTCTGTTTAATGAAGTCTCTGCCGCCCTCTCCATTCTGTTTAATGAAGTCTCTGCCGCTCTCTCCGGTCTGTTTAATGAAGTCTCTGCCACTCTCACCGTTCTGTTTAATGAAGTCTCTGCCGCTCTCTCCGCTCTGTTTAATGAAGTCGCTGCCACTCTCTCCATTCTGTTTAATCAAGTCTCTGCCACTCACTCCGTTCTGTTTAATTAAGTCCCTACCAATCTCTCCGTTCCGTTTAATGAATTCACTGCCACTCTCTCCGTTCTGTTTAATGAAGTCTCTGACGCTCCCTCCATTCTGTTTAATGAAGTCTCTGCCACTCTCTCTGTTCTGTTTAATGAAGTCTCTGCCCCTCTCTCCGTTCTGTTTAATGAAGTCTCTGCCACTCTCTCCGTTCTGTTTAATGAAGTCTCTGCCCCTCTCTCCGCTCTGTTTAATGAAGTCTCTGACGCACTCTCCGCTCTGTTTAGTGAAGTCTCTGCCACTCTGGCCGCTCTATTTAATGAAGCCTCTGCTGCTCTCACCGCTCTGTTTAATGAAGTCTCTGCCACTCTCTCCGTTCTGTTTAATGAAGCCTCTGCCGCTCTCTCCGCACTGTTTAAAGAATTCACTGCTGCTCTCTCCACTCAATTTAATGATGGCCGTGCTGCTCGCTCCGCTCTGTTTAATGAATTCTCTGCCACTCTCTCCGCTCTGTTTAATGAAGTCTTTGCCACTCTCTCCGTTCTGTTTAATGAAGTCTCTGCCGCCCTCTCCAGTCTGTTTAGTGAAGTCTCTGCCGCTCTCTCCGGTCTGTTTAATGAAGTCTCTGCCACTCTCACCGTTCTTTTTAATGAAGTCTCTGACGCTCTCTTCGCTCTGTTTAATGAAGTCTCTGCCACACTCTCCGTTCTGTTTAATGAAGTCTCTGCCACTCTCTCCGCTCTGTTAATGAAGTCTCTGCCACTCCCTCCGTTCTGTTTAATGAAGTCTCTGCCGCTCACTCCGTTCTGTTTAATGAAGCCTCTGCCGCTCTCTGCTCTGTTTAATGAAGTCTCTGCCGCTCTCTCCGTTATCTTTAATGATTTCTCTGCCACTCTCTCCGTTCTGTTTATGAAGTCTCTGCCGCTCTCTCCGTTCTTTTTAATGAAGTCTCTGCCACTCTCTCCATTCTGTTTAATGAAGTCTCTGCCGCTCTCTCTGCTCTGTTTAATGATGTCTCTGCCGCTCTCTCCATTCTGTTTAATGAAGTCTCTGCCGCCCTCTCCATTCTGTTTAATGAAGTCTCTGCCGCTCTCTCCGGTCTGTTTAATGAAGTCTCTGCCACACTCACCGTTCTGTTTAATGAAGTCTCTGACGCTCTCTCCGCTCTGTTTAATGAAGTCTCTGCCACACTCTCCGTTCTGTTTAATGAAGTCTCTGCCGCTCTCTCCGCTCTGTTAATGAAGTCTCTGCCACTCCCTCCGTTCTGTTTAATGAAGTCTCTACCGCTCACTCCGTTCTGTTTAATGAAGCCTCTGCCGCTCTCTGCTCTGTTTAATGAAGTCTCTGCCGCTCTCTCCGTTATCTTTAATGATTTCTCTACCACTCTCTCCGTTCTGTTTATGACGTCTCTGCCACTCTCTCCGTTCTTTTTAATGAAGTCTCTGCCACTCTCTCCATTCTGTTTAATGAAGTCTCTGCCGCTCTCTGCTCTGTTTAATGGAGTCTCTGCTGCTCTCTGCTCTGTTTAATGGTGTCTCTGCCGCTCTCTCCATTCTGTTTAATGAAGTCTCTGCCGCTCTCTCCGCTCTGTTTAATGAAGTCGCTGCCACTCTCTCCGTTCTGTTTAATGAAGTCTCTGCCGCCCTCTCCATTCTGTTTAATGAAGTCTCTGCCGCTCTCTCCGGTCTGTTTAATGAAGTCTCTGCCACTCTCACCGTTCTGTTTAATGAAGTCTCTGACGCTCTCTCCGCTCTGTTTAATGAAGTCTCTGCCACACTCTCCGTTCTGTTTAATGAAGTCTCTGCCGCTCTCTCCGCTCTGTTAATGAAGTCTCTGCAACTCCCTCCGTTCTGTTTAATGAAGTCTCTGCCGCTCACTCCGTTCTGTTTAATGAAGCCTCTGCCGCTCTCTGCTCTGCTTACTGAAGTCTCTGCCGCTCTCTCCGTTATCTTTAATGATTTCTCTGCCACTCTCTCCGTTATGTTTATGAAGTCTCTGCCACTCTCTCCGTTCTTTTTAATGAAGTCTCTGCCACTCTCTCCATTCTGTTTAATGAAGTCTCTGCCGCTCTCTCTGCTCTGTTTAATGATGTCTCTGCCGCTCTCTCCATTCTGTTTAATGAAGTCTCTGCCGCTCTCTCCGCTCTGTTTAATGAAGTCGCTGCCACTCTCTCCGTTCTGTTTAATCAAGTCTCTGCCACTCACTCCGTTCTGTTTAATTAAGTCCCTACCAATCTCTCCGTTCCGTTTAATGAATTCACTGCCACTCTCTCCGTTCTGTTTAATGAAGTCTCTGACGCTCCCTCCATTCTGTTTAATGAAGTCTCTGCCACTCTCTCTGTTCTGTTTAATGAAGTCTCTGCCCATCTCTCCGTTCTGTTTAATGAAGTCTCTGCCACTCTCTCCGTTCTGTTTAATGAAGTCTCTGCCCCTCTCTCCGCTCTGTTTAATGAAGTCTCTGACGCACTCTCCGCTCTGTTTAATGAAGTCTCTGCTGCACTCTCCGTTCTTTAAAGAAGTCTCTGCGGCACTCTCCGTTCTGTTTAATGAAGTCCCTGCCGCTCTCTCCGTTCTGTTTAATGAAGTCTCTGCCGCTCTCTCCGCTTTGTTTAATGAATTTACTGCTGCTCTCTCCACTCTGCTTAATGAGGTCCGTGCTTCTCGCTCCGTTCTGTTTAATGAATTCACTGCTGCTCTCTCCGCTCTGTTAAATGATGACCGTGCTGCTCTCTCCGCTCTGTTTAATGAATTCTCTGCCACTCTCTCCGCTCTGTTTAATGAAGTCTTTGCCACTCTCTCCGTTCTGTTTAATGAAGTCTCTGCCGCCCTCTCCAGTCTGTTTAGTGAAGTCTCTGCCGCTCTCTCCGGTCTGTTTAATGAAGTCTCTGCCACTCTCACCGTTCTGTTTAATGAAGTCTCTGACGCTCTCTCCGCTCTGTTTAATGAAGTCTCTGCCACACTCTCCGTTCTGTTTAATGAAGTCTCTGCCGCTCTCTCCGCTCTGTTAATGAAGTCTCTGCCACTCCCTCCGTTCTGTTTAATGAAGTCTCTGCCTCTCTCTCCGTTATCTTTAATGATTTCTCTGCCACTCTCTCCGTTCTGTTTATGAAGTCTCTGCCGCTCTCTCCGTTCTTTTTAATGAAGTCTCTGCCACTCTCTCCATTCTGTTTAATGAAGTCTCTGCCGCTCTCTCTGCTCTGTTTAATGATGTCTCTGCCGCTCTCTCCATTCTGTTTAATGAAGTCTCTGCCGCCCTCTCCATTCTGTTTAATGAAGTCTCTGCCGCTCTCTCCGGTCTGTTTAATGAAGTCTCTGCCACACTCACCGTTCTGTTTAATGAAGTCTCTGACGCTCTCTCCGCTCTGTTTAATGAAGTCTCTGCCACACTCTCCGTTCTGTTTAATGAAGTCTCTGCCGCTCTCTCCGCTCTGTTAATGAAGTCTCTGCCACTCCCTCCGTTCTGTTTAATGAAGTCTCTGCCGCTCACTCCGTTCTGTTTAATGAAGCCTCTGCCGCTCTCTGCTCTGTTTAATGAAGTCTCTGCCGCTCTCTCCGTTATCTTTAATGATTTCTCTACCACTCTCTCCGTTCTGTTAATGAAGTCTCTGCCACTCTCTCCGTTCTTTTTAATGAAGTCTCTGCCACTCTCTCCATTCTGTTTAATGAAGTCTCTGCCGCTCTCTGCTCTGTTTAATGGAGTCTCTGCTGCTCTCTGCTCTGTTTAATGAAGTCTCTGCCGCTCTCTCCATTCTGTTTAATGAAGTCTCTGCCGCTCTATCCGCTCTGTTTAATGAAGTCGCTGCCACTCTCTCCGTTCTGTTAAATGAAGTCTCTGACGCCCTCTCCATTCTGTTTAATGAAGTCTCTGCCGCTCTCTCCGGTCTGTTTAATGAAGTCTCTGCCACTCTCACCGTTCTGTTTAATGAAGTCTCTGACGCTCTCTCCGCTCTGTTTAATGAAGTCTCTGCCACACTCTCCGTTCTGTTTAATGAAGTCTCTGCCGCTCTCTCCGCTCTGTTAATGAAGTCTCTGCAACTCCCTCCGTTCTGTTTAATGAAGTCTCTGCCGCTCACTCCGTTCTGTTTAATGAAGCCTCTGCCGCTCTCTGCTCTGCTTAATGAAGTCTCTGCCGCTCTCTCCGTTATCTTTAATGATTTCTCTGCCACTCTCTCCGTTATGTTTATGA
Organism: Cetorhinus maximus; assembly: GCF_964194155.1. Lineage (NCBI taxonomy): Eukaryota > Metazoa > Chordata > Chondrichthyes > Lamniformes > Cetorhinidae > Cetorhinus > Cetorhinus maximus. Next base: position 52,137,993 of record NC_135888.1, on the reverse strand, counting down.
AGTCTCTGCCGCTCACTCCGTTCTTTTTAATGAAGTCTCTGCCACTCTCTCCATTCTGTTTAATGAAGTCTCTGCCGCTCTCTCTGCTCTGTTTAATGATGTCTCTGCCGCTCTCTCCATTCTGTTTAATGAAGTCTCTGCCGCTCTCTCCGCTCTGTTTAAAGAAGTCGCTGCCACTCTCTCCGTTCTGTTTAATCAAGTCTCTGCCACTCACTCCGTTCTGTTTAATTAAGTCCCTACCAATCTCTCCGTTCCGTTTAATGAATTCACTGCCACTCTCTCCGTTCTGTTTAATGAAGTCTCTGACGCTCCCTCCATTCTGTTTAATGAAGTCTCTGCCACTCTCTCTGTTCTGTTTAATGAAGTCTCTGCCCCTCTCTCCGTTCTGTTTAATGAAGTCTCTGCCACTCTCTCCGTTCTGTTTAATGAAGTCTCTGCTGCTCTCTCCGCTCTGTTTAATGAAGTCTCTGACGCACTCTCCGCTCTGTTTAATGAAGTCTCTGCTGCACTCTCCGTTCTTTAAAGAAGTCTCTGCGGCACTCTCCGTTCTGTTTAATGAAGTCCCTGCCGCTCTCTCCGTTCTGTTTAATGAAGTCTCTGCCGCTCTCTCCGCTTTGTTTAATGAATTTACTGCTGCTCTCTCCACTCTGCTTAATGAGGGCCGTGCTTCTCGCTCCGTTCTGATTAATGAATTCACTGCTGCTCTCTCCGCTCTGTTAAATGATGACCGTGCTGCTCTCTCTGCTCTGTTTAATGAAGTCTCTGCCACTCTCTCAATTCTGTTTAATGAGGTCTCTGCCACTCTCTCCGTTCTGTTTAATGAAGTCTCTGCCGCTCTCTCCGCTCTGTTAATGAAGTCTCTGCAACTCCCTCCGTTCTGTTTAATGAAGTCTCTGCCGCTCACTCCGTTCTGTTTATTGAAGCCTCTGCCGCTCTCTGCTCTGTTTAATGAAGTCTCTGCCGCTCTCTCCGTTATCTTTAATGATTTCTCTGCCACTCTCTCCATTCTGTTTATGAAGTCTCTGCCACTCTCTCCGTTCTTTGTAATGAAGTCTCTGCCACTCTCTCCATTCTGTTTAATGAAGTCTCTGCCGCTCTCTCTGCTCTGTTTAATGATGTCTCTGCCGCTCTCTCCATTCTGTTTAATGAAGTCTCTGCCGCTCTCTCCGCTCTGTTTAATGAAGTCGCTGCCACTCTCTCCGTTCTGTTTAATCAAGTCTCTGCCACTCACTCCGTTCTGTTTAATTAAGTCCCTACCAATCTCTCCGTTCCGTTTAATGAATTCACTGCCACTCTCTCCGTTCTGTTTAATGAAGTCTCTGACGCTCCCTCCATTCTGTTTAATGAAGTCTCTGCCACTCTCTCTGTTCTGTTTAATGAAGTCTCTGCCCCTCTCTCCGTTCTGTTTAATGAAGTCTCTGCCACTCTCTCCGTTCTGTTTAATGAAGTCTCTGCTGCTCTCTCCGCTCTGTTTAATGAAGTCTCTGACGCACTCTCCGCTCTGTTTAATGAAGTCTCTGCTGCACTCTCCGTTCTGTTTAAAGAAGTCTCTGCGGCACTCTCCGTTCTGTTTAATGAAGTCCCTGCCGCTCTCTCCTTTCTGTTTATTGAAGTCTCTGCCGCTCTCTCCGCTTTGTTTAATGAATTTACTGCTGCTCTCTCCACTCTGCTTAATGAGGGCCGTGCTTCTCGCGCCGTTCTGTTTAATGAATTCACTGCTGCTCTCTCCGCTCTGTTAAATGATGACCGTGCTGCTCTCTCTGCTCTGTTTAATGAAGTCTCTGCCACTCTCTCACTTCTGTTTAATGAGGTCTCTGCCACTCTCTCCGTTCTGTTTAATGAAGTCTCTGCCGCTCTCTCCGCTCTGTTAATGAAGTCTCTGCCACTCCCTACCATCTGTTTAATGAAATCTCTGCCACTCTCTCCGCTGTGTTTAATGAATTCTCTGCCACTCTCTCCGCTCTGATTAATGAAGTCTCTGCCACTCTCTCTGCTCTGTTTAATGAAGTGTCTGCCACTCTCTCCGTTCTGTTTAATGATGTCTTTGCCACTCTCTCCGCTCTGTGTAATGAAGTCTCTGCCACTCTCTCCATTCTGTTTAATGAAGTCTCTGCCACTCTCTCCATTCTGTTTAATGAAGTCTCTGCCGCTCTCTGCGCTCTGTTTAATGAAGTCTCTGCCAATCTCTCCGTTCTGTTTAATGAAGTCCCTGACGCTCTCTCCGCTTTGTTTAATGAAGTCTCTGCCACTCTCTCTGTTCTGTTTAATGAAGTCTCTGCCGCGCTCTCCCTTCTGTTTAATGAAGTCTCTGCCGCTCTCTCCGCTTTGTTTAATGAATTTACTGCTGCTCTCTCCACTCTGTTTAATGAGGGCCGTGCTGCTCTCTCCGTTGTGTTTGATGAAGTCTCTGCCGCTCTCTCCGTTCTGTTTAATGAAGTATCTGCCAATCTCTCCGTTCCGTTTAATGAATTCACTGCAGCTCTCTCCGTTCTGTTTAATGAAGTCTCTGCCACTCACCCTCTCTATTTAATGAAGTCTCTGCCACTCTCACCTCTCTATTTAATGAAGCCTCTGCTGCTCTCTCCGCTCTGTTTAATGAAGCCTCTGCTGCTCTCTCCGCTCTGTTTAATGAAGTCTCTGCCACTCTCTCCGTTCTGTTTAATGAAGCCTCTGCAGATCTCTACGCACTGTTTAATGAATTCACTGCTGCTCTCTCCGCTCTGTTTAATGATGACGGTGCTGCTCTCTCCATTCTGTTTAATGAAGTATCTGCCACTCTCTCAGTACTGTTTAATGAAGTCTCTGCCACTCTCTCCGTTCTGTTTAATGAAGGCTCTGCCGTTCTCTCCGTTCTGTTAATGAAGTCTCTGCCACTCCCTCCGTTCTGTTTAATGAAGCCCCTGCCGCTCTCTCCGTTCTGTTTAATGAAGTCTCTGCTGCTCTCCCCCCTCTGTTTAAGGAAGTCTCTGCCACTCTCTCTGCTCTGTTTAATGAAATCTCTGCCACTCTCTCCGCTCTGTTTCATGAAGTGTCTGCCACTCTCTCTGTTCTGTTTGATGATGTCTTTGCCACTCTCTCCGCGCTGTTTAATGAAGTCTCTGCCACTCTCTCCGTTCTGATTAATGATGTCTCTGCTGCTCACTCCGCTCTGTTTAAAGAAGTCTCTGCCACTCTCTCTGCTCTGTTTAATGAAGTCTCTGCCACTCTCTCCGTTCTGTTTAATGAAGTCTCTGCCACTCTTTCAGTTCTATTTAATGATGTCTCTGCTGCTCTCTGCGCTCTGTTTAAAGAAGTCTCTACCACTCTATCTGCTCTGTTTAATGAAGTCTCTGCCACTCTCTCCGCTCTGTTTAATGAACTCTCTGCTACTCTATCCGCTCTGATTAATGAAGTCTCTGCCACTCTATCTGCTCTGTTTAATGAAGTCTCTGCTGCTCTCCCCCCTCTGTTTAAGGAAGTCTCTGCCTCTCTCTCTGCCCTGTTTAATGAAATCTCTGCCACTCTCTCCGCTCTGTTTCATGAAGTGTCTGCCACTCTCTCTGTTCTGTTTGATGATGTCTTTGCCACTCTCTCCGCGCTGTTTAATGAAGTCTCTGCCACTCTCTCCGTTCTGTTTAATGATGTCTCTGCTGCTCTCTCCGCTCTGTTTAATGAAGTCTCTGCCACTCCCTCCGTTCTGTTTAATGAAGTCTCTGCCGCTCACTCCGTTCTGTTTAATGAAGCCTCTGCCGCTCTCTGCTCTGTTTAATGAAGTCTCTGCCACTCTCTCCGTTCTTTTTAATGAAGTCTCTGCCACTCTCTCCATTCTGTTTAATGAAGACTCTACCGCTCTCTCTGCTCTGTTTAATGATGTCTCTGCCGCTCTCTCCATTCTGTTTAATGAAGTCTCTGCAGCCCTCTCCATTCTGTTTAATGATGTCTCTGCCGCTCTCTTCATTCTGTTTAATGAAGTCTCTGCCGCCCTCTCCATTCTGTTTAATGAAGTCTCTGCCGCTCTCTCCGGTCTGTTTAATGAAGTCTCTGCCACACTCACCGTTCTGTTTAATGAAGTCTCTGACGCTCTCTCCGTTCTGTTTAATGAAGTCTCTGCCGCTCTCTCCGCTCTGTTAATGAAGTCTCTGCCACTCCCTCCGTTCTGTTTAATGAAGTCTCTGCCGCTCACTCCGTTCTGTTTAATGAAGCCTCTGCCGCTCTCTGCTCTGTTTAATGAAGTCTCTGCCGCTCTCTCCGGTATCTTTAATGATTTCTCTACCACTCTCTCCGTTCTGTTTAATGAAGTCTCTGCCGCCCTCTCCATTCTGTTTAATGATGTCTCTGCCGCTCTCTTCATTCTGTTTAATGAAGTCTCTGCCGCTCTCTCCGATCTGTTTAATGAAGTCTCTGCCACACTCACCGTTCTGTTTAATGAAGTCTCTGCCGCTCTCTCCGTTCTGTTTAATGAAGTCTCTGCCGCTCTCTCCGCTCTGTTAATGAAGTCTCTGCCACTCTCTCCGTTCTGTTTAATGAAGTCTCTGCCCCCCTCTCCAGTCTGTTTAGTGAAGTCTCTGCCGCTTTCTCCGGTCTGTTTAATGAAGTCTCTGCCACTCTCACCGTTCTGTTTAATGAAGTCTCTGCCGCTCTCTCCGTTATCTTTAATGATTTCTCTGCCACTCTCTCCGTTCTGTTTATGAAGTCTCTGCCACTCTCTCCGTTCTTTTTAATGAAGTCTCTGCCACTCTCTCCATTCTGTTTAATGAAGTCTCTGCCGCTCTCTCTGCTCTGTTTAATGATGTCTCTGCCGCTCTCTCCATTCTGTTTAATGAAGTCTCTGCCGCCCTCTCCATTCTGTTTAATGAAGTCTCTGCCGCTCTCTCCGGTCTGTTTAATGAAATCTCTGCCACTCTCTCCGTTCTGTTTAATGAAGCCTCTGCCGCTCTCTCCGCACTGTTTAAAGAATTCACTGCTGCTCTCTCCACTCAATTTAATGATGGCCGTGCTGCTCTCTCCGCTCTGTTTAATGAATTCTCTGCCACTCTCTCCGCTCTGTTTAATGAAGTCTTTGCCACTCTCTCCGTTTTGTTTAATGAAGTCTCTGCCGCCCTCTCCATTCTGTTTAATGAAGTCTCTGCCGCTCTCTCCGGTCTGTTTAATGAAGTCTCTGCGACTCTCACCGTTCTGTTTAATGAAGTCTCTGACGCTCTCTCTGCTCTGTTTAATGAAGTCTCAGCCACACTCTCCGTTCTGTTTAATGAAGTCTCTGCCGCTCTCTCCGCTCTGTTAATGAAGTCTCTGCCACTCCCTCCGTTCTGTTTAATGAAGTCTCTGCCGCTCACTCCGTTCTGTTTAATGAAGCCTCTGCCGCTCTCTGCTCTGTTTAATGAAGTCTCTGCCACTCTCTCCGTTCTTTTTAATGAAGTCTCTGCCACTCTCTCCATTCTGTTTAATGAAGACTCTGCCGCTCTCTCTGCTCTGTTTAATGATGTCTCTGCCGCTCTCTCCATTCTGTTTAATGAAGTCTCTGCAGCCCTCTCCATTCTGTTTAATGATGTCTCTGCCGCTCTCTTCATTCTGTTTAATGAAGTCTCTGCCGCCCTCTCCATTCTGTTTAATGAAGTCTCTGCCGCTCTCTCCGGTCTGTTTAATGAAGTCTCTGCCACACTCACCGTTCTGTTTAATGAAGTCTCTGACGCTCTCTCCGTTCTGTTTAATGAAGTCTCTGCCGCTCTCTCCGCTCTGTTAATGAAGTCTCTGCCACTCCCTCCGTTCTGTTTAATGAAGTCTCTGCCGCTCACTCCGTTCTGTTTAATGAAGCCTCTGCCGCTCTCTGCTCTGTTTAATGAAGTCTCTGCCGCTCTCTCCGTTATCTTTAATGATTTCTCTACCACTCTCTCCGTTCTGTTTAATGAAGTCTCTGCCGCCCTCTCCATTCTGTTTAATGAAGTCTCTGCCACTCTCACCGTTCTGCTTAATGAAGTCTCAGACGTTCTCTCCGCTCTGTTTAATGAAGTCTCTGCCACACTCTCCGTTCTGTTTAATGAAGTCTCTGCCGCTCTCTCCGCTCTGTTAATGAAGTCTCTGCCACTCCCTCCGTTCTGTTTAATGAAGTCTCTGCCGCTCACTCCGTTCTGTTTAATGAAGCCTCTGCCGCTCTCTGCTCTGTTTAATGAAGTCTCTGCCGCTCTCTCCGTTATCTTTAATGATTTCTCTGCCACTCTCTCCGTTCTGTTTATGAAGTCTCTGCCACTCTCTCCGTTCTTTTTAATGAAGTCTCTGCCACTCTCTCCATTCTGTTTAATGAAGTCTCTGCCGCTCTCTCTGCTCTGTTTAATGATGTCTCTGCCGCTCTCTCCATTCTGTTTAATGAAGTCTCTGCCGCCCTCTCCATTCTGTTTAATGAAGTCTCTGCCGCTCTCTCCGGTCTGTTTAATGAAGTCTCTGCCACTCTCTCCGTTCTGTTTAATGAAGCCTCTGCCGCTCTCTCCGCACTGTTTAAAGAATTCACTGCTGCTCTCTCCACTCAATTTAATGATGGCCGTGCTGCTCTCTCCGCTCTGTTTAATGAATTCTCTGCCACTCTCTCCGCTCTGTTTAATGAAGTCTTTGCCACTCTCTCCGTTCTGTTTAATGAAGTCTCTGCCGCCCTCTCCATTCTGTTTAATGAAGTCTCTGCCGCTCTCTCCGGTCTGTTTAATGAAGTCTCTGCGACTCTCACCGTTCTGTTTAATGAAGTCTCTGACGCTCTCTCTGCTCTGTTTAATGAAGTCTCAGCCACACTCTCCGTTCTGTTTAATGAAGTCTCTGCCGCTCTCTCCGCTCTGTTAATGAAGTCTCTGCCACTCCCTCCGTTCTGTTTAATGAAGTCTCTGCCGCTCACTCCGTTCTGTTTAATGAAGCCTCTGCCGCTCTCTGCTCTGTTTAATGAAGTCTCTGCCACTCTCTCCGTTCTTTTTAATGAAGTCTCTGCCACTCTCTCCATTCTGTTTAATGAAGACTCTGCCGCTCTCTCTGCTCTGTTTAATGATGTCTCTGCCGCTCTCTCCATTCTGTTTAATGAAGTCTCTGCAGCCCTCTCCATTCTGTTTAATGATGTCTCTGCCGCTCTCTTCATTCTGTTTAATGAAGTCTCTGCCGCTCTCTCCGTTCTGTTTAATGAAGTCTCTGCCACACTCACCGTTCTGTTTAATGAAGTCTCTGACGCTCTCTCCGTTCTGTTTAATGAAGTCTCTGCCGCTCTCTCCGCTCTGTTAATGAAGTCTCTGCCACTCCCTCCGTTCTGTTTAATGAAGTCTCTGCCGCTCACTCCGTTCTGTTTAATGAAGCCTCTGCCGCTCTCTGCTCTGTTTAATGAAGTCTCTGCCGCTCTCTCCGTTATCTTTAATGATTTCTCTACCACTCTCTCCGTTCTGTTTATGAAGTCTCTGCCACTCTCTCCGTTCTTTTTAATGAAGTCTCTGCCACTCTCTCCATTCTGTTTAATGAAGTCTCTGCCGCTCTCTGCTCTGTTTAATGGAGTCTCTGCTGCTCTCTGCTCTGTTTAATGATGTCTCTGCCGCTCTCTCCATTCTGTTTAATGAAGTCTCTGCCGCTCTATCCGCTCTGTTTAATGAAGTCGCTGCCACTCTCTCCGTTCTGTTTAATGAAGTCTCTGCCGCCCTCTCCATTCTGTTTAATGAAGTCTCTGCCGCTCTCTCCGGTCTGTTTAATGAAGTCTCTGCCACTCTCACCGTTCTGTTTAATGAACTCTCTGCCGCTCTCTCCGCTCTGTTTAATGAAGTCGCTGCCACTCTCTCCATTCTGTTTAATCAAGTCTCTGCCACTCACTCCGTTCTGTTTAATTAAGTCCCTACCAATCTCTCCGTTCCGTTTAATGAATTCACTGCCACTCTCTCCGTTCTGTTTAATGAAGTCTCTGACGCTCCCTCCATTCTGTTTAATGAAGTCTCTGCCACTCTCTCTGTTCTGTTTAATGAAGTCTCTGCCCCTCTCTCCGTTCTGTTTAATGAAGTCTCTGCCACTCTCTCCGTTCTGTTTAATGAAGTCTCTGCCCCTCTCTCCGCTCTGTTTAATGAAGCCTCTGCCGCTCTCTCCGCACTGTTTAAAGAATTCACTGCTGCTCTCTCCACTCAATTTAATGATGGCCGTGCTGTTCTCTCCGCTCTGTTTAATGAATTCTCTGCCACTCTCTCCGCTCTGTTTAATGAAGTCTTTGCCACTCTCTCCGTTCTGTTTAATGAAGTCTCTGCCGCCCTCTCCAGTCTGTTTAGTGAAGTCTCTGCCGCTCTCTCCGGTCTGTTTAATGAAGTCTCTGCCACTCTCACCGTTCTGTTTAATGAAGTCTCTGACGCTCTCTTCGCTCTGTTTAATGAAGTCTCTGCCACACTCTCCGTTCTGTTTAATGAAGTCTCTGCCGCTCTCTCCGCTCTGTTAATGAAGTCTCTGCCACTCCCTCCGTTCTGTTTAATGAAGTCTCTGCCGCTCACTCCGTTCTGTTTAATGAAGCCTCTGCCGCTCTCTGCTCTGTTTAATGAAGTCTCTGCCGCTCTCTCCGTTATCTTTAATGATTTCTCTGCCACTCTCTCCGTTCTGTTTATGAAGTCTCTGCCGCTCTCTCCGTTCTTTTTAATGAAGTCTCTGCCACTCTCTCCATTCTGTTTAATGAAGTCTCTGCCGCTCTCTCTGCTCTGTTTAATGATGTCTCTGCCGCTCTCTCCATTCTGTTTAATGAAGTCTCTGCCGCCCTCTCCATTCTGTTTAATGAAGTCTCTTCCGCTCTCTCCGGTCTGTTTAATGAAGTCTCTGCCACACTCACCGTTCTGTTTAATGAAGTCTCTGACGCTCTCTCCGCTCTGTTTAATGAAGTCTCTGCCACACTCTCCGTTCTGTTTAATGAAGTCTCTGCCGCTCTCTCCGCTCTGTTAATGAAGTCTCTGCCACTCCCTCCGTTCAGTTTAATGAAGTCTCTGCCGCTCACTCCGTTCTGTTTAATGAAGCCTCTGCCGCTCTCTGCTCTGTTTAATGAAGTCTCTGCCGCTCTCTCCGTTATCTTTAATGATTTCTCTACCACTCTCTCCGTTCTGTTTATGACGTCTCTGCCACTCTCTCCGTTCTTTTTAATGAAGTCTCTGCCACTCTCTCCATTCTGTTTAATGAAGTCTCTGCCCCTCTCTGCTCTGTTTAATGGAGTCTCTGCTGCTCTCTGCTCTGTTTAATGGTGTCTCTGCCGCTCTCTCCATTCTGTTTAATGAAGTCTCTGCCGCTCTCTCCGCTCTGTTTAATGAAGTCGCTGCCACTCTCTCCGTTCTGTTTAATGAAGTCTCTGCCGCCCTCTCCATTCTGTTTAATGAAGTCTCTGCCGCTCTCTCCGGTCTGTTTAATGAAGTCTCTGCCACTCTCACCGTTCTGTTTAATGAAGTCTCTGACGTTCTCTCCGCTCTGTTTAATGAAGTCTCTGCCACACTCTCCGTTCTGTTTAATGAAGTCTCTGCCGCTCTCTCCGCTCTGTTAATGAAGTCTCTGCAACTCCCTCCGTTCTGTTTAAAGAAGTCTCTGCCGCTCACTCCGTTCTGTTTAATGAAGCCTCTGCCGCTCTCTGCTCTGCTTACTGAAGTCTCTGCCGCTCTCTCCGTTATCTTTAATGATTTCTCTGCCACTCTCTCCGTTCTGTTTATGAAGTCTCTGCCACTCTCTCCGTTCTTTTTAATGAAGTCTCTGCCACTCTCTCCATTCTGTTTAATGAAGTCTCTGCCGCTCTCTCTGCTCTGTTTAATGATGTCTCTGCCGCTCTCTCCATTCTGTTTAATGAAGTCTCTGCCGCCCTCTCCATTCTGTTTAATGAAGTCTCTGCCGCTCTCTCCGGTCTGTTTAATGAAGTCTCTGCCACTCTCTCCGTTCTGTTTAATGAAGCCTCTGCCGCTCTCTCCGCACTGTTTAAAGAATTCACTGCTGCTCTCTCCACTCAATTTAATGATGGCCGTGCTGCTCTCTCCGCTCTGTTTAATGAATTCTCTGCCACTCTCTCCGCTCTGTTTAATGAAGTCTTTGCCACTCTCTCCGCTCTGTTTAATGAATTCTCTGCCACTCTCTCCGCTCTGTTTAATGAAGTCTTTGCCACTCTCTCCGGTCTGTTTAATGAAGTCTCTGCGACTCTCACCGTTCTGTTTAATGAAGTCTCTGACGCTCTCTCTGCTCTGTTTAATGAAGTCTCAGCCACACTCTCCGTTCTGTTTAATGAAGTCTCTGCCGCTCTCTCCGCTCTGTTAATGAAGTCTCTGCCACTCCCTCCGTTCTGTTTAATGAAGTCTCTGCCGCTCACTCCGTTCTGTTTAATGAAGCCTCTGCCGCTCTCTGCTCTGTTTAATGAAGTCTCTGCCACTCTCTCCGTTCTTTTTAATGAAGTCTCTGCCACTCTCTCCATTCTGTTTAATGAAGACTCTGCCGCTCTCTCTGCTCTGTTTAATGATGTCTCTGCCGCTCTCTCCATTCTGTTTAATGAAGTCTCTGCAGCCCTCTCCATTCTGTTTAATGATGTCTCTGCCGCTCTCTTCATTCTGTTTAATGAAGTCTCTGCCGCCCTCTCCATTCTGTTTAATGAAGTCTCTGCCGCTCTCTCCGGTCTGTTTAATGAAGTCTCTGCCACACTCACCGTTCTGTTTAATGAAGTCTCTGACGCTCTCTCCGTTCTGTTTAATGAAGTCTCTGCCGCTCTCACCGCTCTGTTAATGAAGTCTCTGCCACTCCCTCCGTTCTGTTTAATGAAGTCTCTGCCGCTCACTCCGTTCTGTTTAATGAAGCCTCTGCCGCTCTCTGCTCTGTTTAATGAAGTCTCTGCCGCTCTCTCCGTTATCTTTAATGATTTCTCTACCACTCTCTCCGTTCTGTTTAATGAAGTCTCTGCCGCCCTCTCCATTCTGTTTAATGAAGTCTCTGCCACTCTCACCGTTCTGCTTAATGAAGTCTCAGACGCTCTCTCCGCTCTGTTTAATGAAGTCTCTGCCACACTCTCCGTTCTGTTTAATGAAGTCTCTGCCGCTCTCTCCGCTCTGTTAATGAAGTCTCTGCCACTCCCTCCGTTCTGTTTAATGAAGTCTCTGCCGCTCACTCCGTTCTGTTTAATGAAGCCTCTGCCGCTCTCTGCTCTGTTTAATGAAGTCTCTGCCGCTCTCTCCGTTATCTTTAATGATTTCTCTGCCACTCTCTCCGTTCTGTTTATGAAGTCTCTGCCACTCTCTCCGTTCTTTTTAATGAAGTCTCTGCCACTCTCTCCATTCTGTTTAATGAAGTCTCTGCCGCTCTCTCTGCTCTGTTTAATGATGTCTCTGCCGCTCTCTCCATTCTGTTTAATGAAGTCTCTGCCGCCCTCTCCATTCTGTTTAATGAAGTCTCTGCCGCTCTCTCCGGTCTGTTTAATGAAGTCTCTGCCACTCTCTCCGTTCTGTTTAATGAAGCCTCTGCCGCTCTCTCCGCACTGTTTAAAGAATTCACTGCTGCTCTCTCCACTCAATTTAATGATGGCCGTGCTGCTCTCTCCGCTCTGTTTAATGAATTCTCTGCCACTCTCTCCGCTCTGTTTAATGAAGTCTTTGCCACTCTCTCCGTTCTGTTTAATGAAGTCTCTGCCGCCCTCTCCATTCTGTTTAATGAAGTCTCTGCCGCTCTCTCCGGTCTGTTTAATGAAGTCTCTGCGACTCTCACCGTTCTGTTTAATGAAGTCTCTGACGCTCTCTCTGCTCTGTTTAATGAAGTCTCAGCCACACTCTCCGTTCTGTTTAATGAAGTCTCTGCCGCTCTCTCCGCTCTGTTAATGAAGTCTCTGCCACTCCCTCCGTTCTGTTTAATGAAGTCTCTGCCGCTCACTCCGTTCTGTTTAATGAAGCCTCTGCCGCTCTCTGCTCTGTTTAATGAAGTCTCTGCCACTCTCTCCGTTCTTTTTAATGAAGTCTCTGCCACTCTCTCCATTCTGTTTAATGAAGACTCTGCCGCTCTCTCTGCTCTGTTTAATGATGTCTCTGCCGCTCTCTCCATTCTGTTTAATGAAGTCTCTGCAGCCCTCTCCATTCTGTTTAATGATGTCTCTGCCGCTCTCTTCATTCTGTTTAATGAAGTCTCTGCCGCTCTCTCCGTTCTGTTTAATGAAGTCTCTGCCACACTCACCGTTCTGTTTAATGAAGTCTCTGACGCTCTCTCCGTTCTGTTTAATGAAGTCTCTGCCGCTCTCTCCGCTCTGTTAATGAAGTCTCTGCCACTCCCTCCGTTCTGTTTAATGAAGTCTCTGCCGCTCACTCCGTTCTGTTTAATGAAGCCTCTGCCGCTCTCTGCTCTGTTTAATGAAGTCTCTGCCGCTCTCTCCGTTATCTTTAATGATTTCTCTACCACTCTCTCCGTTCTGTTTATGAAGTCTCTGCCACTCTCTCCGTTCTTTTTAATGAAGTCTCTGCCACTCTCTCCATTCTGTTTAATGAAGTCTCTGCCGCTCTCTGCTCTGTTTAATGGAGTCTCTGCTGCTCTCTGCTCTGTTTAATGATGTCTCTGCCGCTCTCTCCATTCTGTTTAATGAAGTCTCTGCCGCTCTATCCGCTCTGTTTAATGAAGTCGCTGCCACTCTCTCCGTTCTGTTTAATGAAGTCTCTGCCGCCCTCTCCATTCTGTTTAATGAAGTCTCTGCCGCTCTCTCCGGTCTGTTTAATGAAGTCTCTGCCACTCTCACCGTTCTGTTTAATGAAGCCTCTGCCGCTCTCTGCTCTGTTTAATGAAGTCTCTGCCGCTCTCTCCGTTATCTTTAATGATTTCTCTACCACTCTCTCCGTTCTGTTTAATGAAGTCTCTGCCGCCCTCTCCATTCTGTTTAATGAAGTCTCTGCCACTCTCACCGTTCTGCTTAATGAAGTCTCAGACGCTCTCTCCGCTCTGTTTAATGAAGTCTCTGCCACACTCTCCGTTCTGTTTAATGAAGTCTCTGCCGCTCTCTCCGCTCTGTTAATGAAGTCTCTGCCACTCCCTCCGTTCTGTTTAATGAAGTCTCTGCCGCTCACTCCGTTCTGTTTAATGAAGCCTCTGCCGCTCTCTGCTCTGTTTAATGAAGTCTCTGCCGCTCTCTCCGTTATCTTTAATGATTTCTCTGCCACTCTCTCCGTTCTGTTTATGAAGTCTCTGCCACTCTCTCCGTTCTTTTTAATGAAGTCTCTGCCACTCTCTCCATTCTGTTTAATGAAGTCTCTGCCGCTCTCTCTGCTCTGTTTAATGATGTCTCTGCCGCTCTCTCCATTCTGTTTAATGAAGTCTCTGCCGCCCTCTCCATTCTGTTTAATGAAGTCTCTGCCGCTCTCTCCGGTCTGTTTAATGAAGTCTCTGCCACCCTCTCCGTTCTGTTTAATGAAGCCTCTGCCGCTCTCTCCGCACTGTTTAAAGAATTCACTGCTGCTCTCTCCACTCAATTTAATGATGGCCGTGCTGCTCTCTCCGCTCTGTTTAATGAATTCTCTGCCACTCTCTCCGCTCTGTTTAATGAAGTCTTTGCCACTCTCTCCGTTCTGTTTAATGAAGTCTCTGCCGCCCTCTCCATTCTGTTTAATGAAGTCTCTGCCGCTCTCTCCGGTCTGTTTAATGAAGTCTCTGCGACTCTCACCGTTCTGTTTAATGAAGTCTCTGACGCTCTCTCTGCTCTGTTTAATGAAGTCTCAGCCACACTCTCCGTTCTGTTTAATGAAGTCTCTGCCGCTCTCTCCGCTCTGTTAATGAAGTCTCTGCCACTCCCTCCGTTCTGTTTAATGAAGTCTCTGCCGCTCACTCCGTTCTGTTTAATGAAGCCTCTGCCGCTCTCTGCTCTGTTTAATGAAGTCTCTGCCACTCTCTCCGTTCTTTTTAATGAAGTCTCTGCCACTCTCTCCATTCTGTTTAATGAAGACTCTGCCGCTCTCTCTGCTCTGTTTAATGATGTCTCTGCCGCTCTCTCCATTCTGTTTAATGATGTCTCTGCCGCTCTCTTCATTCTGTTTAATGAAGTCTCTGCCGCTCTCTCCGTTCTGTTTAATGAAGTCTCTGCCACACTCACCGTTCTGTTTAATGAAGTCTCTGACGCTCTCTCCGTTCTGTTTAATGAAGTCTCTGCCGCTCTCTCCGCTCTGTTAATGAAGTCTCTGCCACTCCCTCCGTTCTGTTTAATGAAGTCTCTGCCGCTCACTCCGTTCTGTTTAATGAAGTCTCTGCCGCTCTCTCCGTTATCTTTAATGATTTCTCTACCACTCTCTCCGTTCTGTTTATGAAGTCTCTGCCACTCTCTCCGTTCTTTTTAATGAAGTCTCTGCCACTCTCTCCATTCTGTTTAATGAAGTCTCTGCCGCTCTCTGCTCTGTTTAATGGAGTCTCTGCTGCTCTCTGCTCTGTTTAATGATGTCTCTGCCGCTCTCTCCATTCTGTTTAATGAAGTCTCTGCCGCTCTATCCGCTCTGTTTAATGAAGTCGCTGCCACTCTCTCCGTTCTGTTTAATGAAGTCTCTGCCGCCCTCTCCATTCTGTTTAATGAAGTCTCTGCCGCTCTCTCCGGTCTGTTTAATGAAGTCTCTGCCACTCTCACCGTTCTGTTTAATGAAGTCTCTGCCGCTCTCTCCGCTCTGTTTAATGAAGTCGCTGCCACTCTCTCCATTCTGTTTAATCAAGTCTCTGCCACTCACTCCGTCTGTTTAATTAAGTCCCTACCAATCTCTCCGTTCCGTTTAATGAATTCACTGCCACTCTCTCCGTTCTGTTTAATGAAGTCTCTGACGCTCCCTCCATTCTGTTTAATGAAGTCTCTGCCACTCTCTCTGTTCTGTTTAATGAAGTCTCTGCCCCTCTCTCCGTTCTGTTTAATGAAGTCTCTGCCCCTCTCTCCGTTCTGTTTAATGAAGTCTCTGCCCCTCTCTCCGCTCTGTTTAATGAAGTCTCTGACGCACTCTCCGCTCTGTTTAGTGAAGTCTCTGCCACTCTGGCCGCTCTATTTAATGAAGCCTCTGCTGCTCTCACCGCTCTGTTTAATGAAGTCTCTGCCACTCTCTCCGTTCTGTTTAATGAAGCCTCTGCCGCTCTCTCCGCACTGTTTAAAGAATTCACTGCTGCTCTCTCCACTCAATTTAATGATGGCCGTGCTGCTCTCTCCGCTCTGTTTAATGAATTCTCTGCCACTCTCTCCGCTCTGTTTAATGAAGTCTTTGCCACTCTCTCCGTTCTGTTTAATGAAGTCTCTGCCGCCCTCTCCAGTCTGTTTAGTGAAGTCTCTGCCGCTCTCTCCGGTCTGTTTAATGAAGTCTCTGCCACTCTCACCGTTCTGTTTAATGAAGTCTCTGACGCTCTCTTCGCTCTGTTTAATGAAGTCTCTGCCACACTCTCCGTTCTGTTTAATGAAGTCTCTGCCGCTCTCTCCGCTCTGTTAATGAAGTCTCTGCCACTCCCTCCGTTCTGTTTAATGAAGTCTCTGCCGCTCACTCCGTTCTGTTTAATGAAGCCTCTGCCGCTCTCTGCTCTGTTTAATGAAGTCTCTGCCGCTCTCTCCGTTATCTTTAATGATTTCTCTGCCACTCTCTCCGTTCTGTTTATGAAGTCTCTGCCGCTCTCTCCGTTCTTTTTAATGAAGTCTCTGCCACTCTCTCCATTCTGTTTAATGAAGTCTCTGCCGCTCTCTCTGCTCTGTTTAATGATGTCTCTGCCGCTCTCTCCATTCTGTTTAATGAAGTCTCTGCCGCCCTCTCCATTCTGTTTAATGAAGTCTCTGCCGCTCTCTCCGGTCTGTTTAATGAAGTCTCTGCCACACTCACCGTTCTGTTTAATGAAGTCTCTGACGCTCTCTCCGCTCTGTTTAATGAAGTCTCTGCCACACTCTCCGTTCTGTTTAATGAAGTCTCTGCCGCTCTCTCCGCTCTGTTAATGAAGTCTCTGCCACTCCCTCCGTTCTGTTTAATGAAGTCTCTGCCGCTCACTCCGTTCTGTTTAATGAAGCCTCTGCCGCTCTCTGCTCTGTTTAATGAAGTCTCTGCCGCTCTCTCCGTTATCTTTAATGATTTCTCTACCACTCTCTCCGTTCTGTTTATGACGTCTCTGCCACTCTCTCCGTTCTTTTTAATGAAGTCTCTGCCACTCTCTCCATTCTGTTTAATGAAGTCTCTGCCGCTCTCTGCTCTGTTTAATGGAGTCTCTGCTGCTCTCTGCTCTGTTTAATGGTGTCTCTGCCGCTCTCTCCATTCTGTTTAATGAAGTCTCTGCCGCTCTCTCCGCTCTGTTTAATGAAGTCGCTGCCACTCTCTTCGTTCTGTTTAATGAAGTCTCTGCCGCCCTCTCCATTCTGTTTAATGAAGTCTCTGCCGCTCTCTCCGGTCTGTTTAATGAAGTCTCTGCCACTCTCACCGTTCTGTTTAATGAAGTCTCTGACGCTCTCTCCGCTCTGTTTAATGAAGTCTCTGCCACACTCTCCGTTCTGTTTAATGAAGTCTCTGCCGCTCTCTCCGCTCTGTTAATGAAGTCTCTGCAACTCCCTCCGTTCTGTTTAAAGAAGTCTCTGCCGCTCACTCCGTTCTGTTTAATGAAGCCTCTGCCGCTCTCTGCTCTGCTTACTGAAGTCTCTGCCGCTCTCTCCGTTATCTTTAATGATTTCTCTGCCACTCTCTCCGTTCTGTTTATGAAGTCTCTGCCACTCTCTCCGCTCTGTTTAATGAAGTCGCTGCCACTCTCTCCGGTCTGTTTAATGAAGTCTCTGCCACTCTCTCCGTTCTGTTTAATGAAGCCTCTGCCGCTCTCTCCGCACTGTTTAAAGAATTCACTGCTGCTCTCTCCACTCAATTTAATGATGGCCGTGCTGCTCTCTCCGCTCTGTTTAATGAATTCTCTGCCACTCTCTCCGCTCTGTTTAATGAAGTCTTTGCCACTCTCTCCGTTTTGTTTAATGAAGTCTCTGCCGCTCTCTCCATTCTGTTTAATGAAGTCTCTGCCGCTCTCTCCGGTCTGTTTAATGAAGTCTCTGCGACTCTCACCGTTCTGTTTAATGAAGTCTCTGACGCTCTCTCTGCTCTGTTTAATGAAGTCTCAGCCACACTCTCCGTTCTGTTTAATGAAGTCTCTGCCGCTCTCTCCGCTCTGTTAATGAAGTCTCTGCCACTCCCTCCGTTCTGTTTAATGAAGTCTCTGCCGCTCACTCCGTTCTGTTTAATGAAGCCTCTGCCGCTCTCTGCTCTGTTTAATGAAGTCTCTGCCACTCTCTCCGTTCTTTTTAATGAAGTCTCTGCCACTCTCTCCATTCTGTTTAATGAAGACTCTGCCGCTCTCTCTGCTCTGTTTAATGATGTCTCTGCCGCTCTCTCCATTCTGTTTAATGAAGTCTCTGCAGCCCTCTCCATTCTGTTTAATGATGTCTCTGCCGCTCTCTTCATTCTGTTTAATGAAGTCTCTGCCGCCCTCTCCATTCTGTTTAATGAAGTCTCTGCCGCTCTCTCCGGTCTGTTTAATGAAGTCTCTGCCACACTCACCGTTCTGTTTAATGAAGTCTCTGACGCTCTCTCCGTTCTGTTTAATGAAGTCTCTGCCGCTCTCTCCGCTCTGTTAATGAAGTCTCTGCCACTCCCTCCGTTCTGTTTAATGAAGTCTCTGCCGCTCACTCCGTTCTGTTTAATGAAGCCTCTGCCGCTCTCTGCTCTGTTTAATGAAGTCTCTGCCGCTCTCTCCGTTATCTTTAATGATTTCTCTACCACTCTCTCCGTTCTGTTTAATGAAGTCTCTGCCGCCCTCTCCATTCTGTTTAATGAAGTCTCTGCCACTCTCACCGTTCTGCTTAATGAAGTCTCAGACGCTCTCTCCGCTCTGTTTAATGAAGTCTCTGCCACACTCTCCGTTCTGTTTAATGAAGTCTCTGCCGCTCTCTCCGCTCTGTTAATGAAGTCTCTGCCACTCCCTCCGTTCTGTTTAATGAAGTCTCTGCCGCTCACTCCGTTCTGTTTAATGAAGCCTCTGCCGCTCTCTGCTCTGTTTAATGAAGTCTCTGCCGCTCTCTCCGTTATCTTTAATGATTTCTCTGCCACTCTCTCCGTTCTGTTTATGAAGTCTCTGCCACTCTCTCCGTTCTTTTTAATGAAGTCTCTGCCACTCTCTCCATTCTGTTTAATGAAGTCTCTGCCGCTCTCTGCTCTGTTTAATGATGTCTCTGCCGCTCTCTCCATTCTGTTTAATGAAGTCTCTGCCGCCCTCTCCATTCTGTTTAATGAAGTCTCTGCCGCTCTCTCCGGTCTGTTTAATGAAGTCTCTGCCACTCTCTCCGTTCTGTTTAATGAAGCCTCTGCCGCTCTCTCCGCACTGTTTAAAGAATTCACTGCTGCTCTCTCCACTCAATTTAATGATGGCCGTGCTGCTCTCTCCGCTCTGTTTAATGAATTCTCTGCCACTCTCTCCGCTCTGTTTAATGAAGTCTTTGCCACTCTCTCCGTTCTGTTTAATGAAGTCTCTGCCGCTCTCTCCGGTCTGTTTAATGAAGTCTCTGCGACTCTCACCGTTCTGTTTAATGAAGTCTCTGACGCTCTCTCTGCTCTGTTTAATGAAGTCTCAGCCACACTCTCCGTTCTGTTTAATGAAGTCTCTGCCGCTCTCTCCGCTCTGTTAATGAAGTCTCTGCCACTCCCTCCGTTCTGTTTAATGAAGTCTCTGCCGCTCACTCCGTTCTGTTTAATGAAGCCTCTGCCGCTCTCTGCTCTGTTTAATGAAGTCTCTGCCACTCTCTCCGTTCTTTTTAATGAAGTCTCTGCCACTCTCTCCATTCTGTTTAATGAAGACTCTGCAGCTCTCTCTGCTCTGTTTAATGATGTCTCTGCCGCTCTCTCCATTCTGTTTAATGAAGTCTCTGCAGCCCTCTCCATTCTGTTTAATGAAGTCTCTGCCGCTCTCTCCGTTCTGTTTAATGAAGTCTCTGCCACACTCACCGTTCTGTTTAATGAAGTCTCTGACGCTCTCTCCGTTCTGTTTAATGAAGTCTCTGCCGCTCTCTCCGCTCTGTTAATGAAGTCTCTGCCACTCCCTCCGTTCTGTTTAATGAAGTCTCTGCCGCTCACTCCGTTCTGTTTAATGAAGCCTCTGCCGCTCTCTGCTCTGTTTAATGAAGTCTCTGCCGCTCTCTCCGTTATCTTTAATGATTTCTCTACCACTCTCTCCGTTCTGTTTATGAAGTCTCTGCCACTCTCTCCGTTCTTTTTAATGAAGTCTCTGCCACTCTCTCCATTCTGTTTAATGAAGTCTCTGCCGCTCTCTGCTCTGTTTAATGGAGTCTCTGCTGCTCTCTGCTCTGTTTAATGATGTCTCTGCCGCTCTCTCCATTCTGTTTAATGAAGTCTCTGCCGCTCTATCCGCTCTGTTTAATGAAGTCGCTGCCACTCTCTCCGTTCTGTTTAATGAAGTCTCTGCCGCCCTCTCCATTCTGTTTAATGAAGTCTCTGCCGCTCTCTCCGGTCTGTTTAATGAAGTCTCTGCCACTCTCACCGTTCTGTTTAATGAAGTCTCTGCCGCTCTCTCCGCTCTGTTTAATGAAGTCGCTGCCACTCTCTCCATTCTGTTTAATCAAGTCTCTGCCACTCACTCCGTTCTGTTTAATTAAGTCCCTACCAATCTCTCCATTCCGTTTAATGAATTCACTGCCACTCTCTCCGTTCTGTTTAATGAAGTCTCTGACGCTCCCTCCATTCTGTTTAATGAAGTCTCTGCCACTCTCTCTGTTCTGTTTAATGAAGTCTCTGCCCCTCTCTCCGTTCTGTTTAATGAAGTCTCTGCCACTCTCTCCGTTCTGTTTAATGAAGTCTCTGCCCCTCTCTCCGCTCTGTTTAATGAAGTCTCTGACGCACTCTCCGCTCTGTTTAGTGAAGTCTCTGCCACTCTGGCCGCTCTATTTAATGAAGCCTCTGCTGCTCTCACCGCTCTGTTTAATGAAGTCTCTGCCACTCTCTCCGTTCTGTTTAATGAAGCCTCTGCCGCTCTCTCCGCACTGTTTAAAGAATTCACTGCTGCTCTCTCCACTCAATTTAATGATGGCCGTGCTGCTCTCTCCGCTCTGTTTAATGAATTCTCTGCCACTCTCTCCGCTCTGTTTAATGAAGTCTTTGCCACTCTCTCCGTTCTGTTTAATGAAGTCTCTGCCGCCCTCTCCAGTCTGTTTAGTGAAGTCTCTGCCGCTCTCTCCGGTCTGTTTAATGAAGTCTCTGCCACTCTCACCGTTCTGTTTAATGAAGTCTCTGACGCTCTCTTCGCTCTGTTTAATGAAGTCTCTGCCACACTCTCCGTTCTGTTTAATGAAGTCTCTGCCGCTCTCTCCGCTCTGTTAATGAAGTCTCTGCCACTCCCTCCGTTCTGTTTAATGAAGTCTCTGCCGCTCACTCCGTTCTGTTTAATGAAGCCTCTGCCGCTCTCTGCTCTGTTTAATGAAGTCTCTGCCGCTCTCTCCGTTATCTTTAATGATTTCTCTGCCACTCTCTCCGTTCTGTTTATGAAGTCTCTGCCGCTCTCTCCGTTCTTTTTAATGAAGTCTCTGCCACTCTCTCCATTCTGTTTAATGAAGTCTCTGCCGCTCTCTCTGCTCTGTTTAATGATGTCTCTGCCGCTCTCTCCATTCTGTTTAATGAAGTCTCTGCCGCCCTCTCCATTCTGTTTAATGAAGTCTCTGCCGCTCTCTCCGGTCTGTTTAATGAAGTCTCTGCCACACTCACCGTTCTGTTTAATGAAGTCTCTGACGCTCTCTCCGCTCTGTTTAATGAAGTCTCTGCCACACTCTCCGTTCTGTTTAATGAAGTCTCTGCCGCTCTCTCCGCTCTGTTAATGAAGTCTCTGCCACTCCCTCCGTTCTGTTTAATGAAGTCTCTGCCGCTCACTCCGTTCTGTTTAATGAAGCCTCTGCCGCTCTCTGCTCTGTTTAATGAAGTCTCTGCCGCTCTCTCCGTTATCTTTAATGATTTCTCTACCACTCTCTCCGTTCTGTTTATGACGTCTCTGCCACTCTCTCCGTTCTTTTTAATGAAGTCTCTGCCACTCTCTCCATTCTGTTTAATGAAGTCTCTGCCGCTCTCTGCTCTGTTTAATGGAGTCTCTGCTGCTCTCTGCTCTGTTTAATGGTGTCTCTGCCGCTCTCTCCATTCTGTTTAATGAAGTCTCTGCCGCTCTCTCCGCTCTGTTTAATGAAGTCGCTGCCACTCTCTCCGTTCTGTTTAATGAAGTCTCTGCCGCCCTCTCCATTCTGTTTAATGAAGTCTCTGCCGCTCTCTCCGGTCTGTTTAATGAAGTCTCTGCCACTCTCACCGTTCTGTTTAATGAAGTCTCTGACGCTCTCTCCGCTCTGTTTAATGAAGTCTCTGCCACACTCTCCGTTCTGTTTAATGAAGTCTCTGCCGCTCTCTCCGCTCTGTTAATGAAGTCTCTGCAACTCCCTCCGTTCTGTTTAATGAAGTCTCTGCCGCTCACTCCGTTCTGTTTAATGAAGCCTCTGCCGCTCTCTGCTCTGCTTACTGAAGTCTCTGCCGCTCTCTCCGTTATCTTTAATGATTTCTCTGCCACTCTCTCCGTTATGTTTATGAAGTCTCTGCCACTCTCTCCGTTCTTTTTAATGAAGTCTCTGCCACTCTCTCCATTCTGTTTAATGAAGTCTCTGCCGCTCTCTCTGCTCTGTTTAATGATGTCTCTGCCGCTCTCTCCATTCTGTTTAATGAAGTCTCTGCCGCTCTCTCCGCTCTGTTTAATGAAGTCGCTGCCACTCTCTCCGTTCTGTTTAATCAAGTCTCTGCCACTCACTCCGTTCTGTTTAATTAAGTCCCTACCAATCTCTCCGTTCCGTTTAATGAATTCACTGCCACTCTCTCCGTTCTGTTTAATGAAGTCTCTGACGCTCCCTCCATTCTGTTTAATGAAGTCTCTGCCACTCTCTCTGCTCTGTTTAATGATGTCTCTGCCGCTCTCTCCATTCTGTTTAATGAAGTCTCTGCCGCCCTCTCCATTCTGTTTAATGAAGTCTCTGCCGCTCTCTCCGGTCTGTTTAATGAAGTCTCTGCCACACTCACCGTTCTGTTTAATGAAGTCTCTGACGCTCTCTCCGCTCTGTTTAATGAAGTCTCTGCCACACTCTCCGTTCTGTTTAATGAAGTCTCTGCCGCTCTCTCCGCTCTGTTAATGAAGTCTCTGCCACTCCCTCCGTTCTGTTTAATGAAGTCTCTGCCGCTCACTCCGTCCTGTTTAATGAAGCCTCTGCCGCTCTCTGCTCTGTTTAATGAAGTCTCTGCCGCTCTCTCCGTTATCTTTAATGATTTCTCTACCACTCTCTCCGTTCTGTTTATGACGTCTCTGCCACTCTCTCCGTTCTTTTTAATGAAGTCTCTGCCACTCTCTCCATTCTGTTTAATGAAGTCTCTGCCGCTCTCTGCTCTGTTTAATGGAGTCTCTGCTGCTCTCTGCTCTGTTTAATGGTGTCTCTGCCGCTCTCTCCATTCTGTTTAATGAAGTCTCTGCCGCTCTCTCCGCTCTGTTTAATGAAGTCGCTGCCACTCTCTCCGTTCTGTTTAATGAAGTCTCTGCCGCCCTCTCCATTCTGTTTAATGAAGTCTCTGCCGCTCTCTCCGGTCTGTTTAATGAAGTCTCTGCCACTCTCACCGTTCTGTTTAATGAAGTCTCTGACGCTCTCTCCGCTCTGTTTAATGAAGTCTCTGCCACACTCTCCGTTCTGTTTAATGAAGTCTCTGCCGCTCTCTCCGCTCTGTTAATGAAGTCTCTGCAACTCCCTCCGTTCTGTTTAATGAAGTCTCTGCCGCTCACTCCGTTCTGTTTAATGAAGCCTCTGCCGCTCTCTGCTCTGCTTACTGAAGTCTCTGCCGCTCTCTCCGTTATCTTTAATGATTTCTCTGCCACTCTCTCCGTTATGTTTATGAAGTCTCTGCCACTCTCTCCGTTCTTTTTAATGAAGTCTCTGCCACTCTCTCCATTCTGTTTAATGAAGTCTCTGCCGCTCTCTCTGCTCTGTTTAATGATGTCTCTGCCGCTCTCTCCATTCATTTTAATGAAGTCTCTGCCGCTCTCTCCGCTCTGTTTAATGAAGTCGCTGCCACTCTCTCCGTTCTGTTTAATCAAGTCTCTGCCACTCACTCCGTTCTGTTTAATTAAGTCCCTACCAATCTCTCCGTTCCGTTTAATGAATTCACTGCCACTCTCTCCGTTCTGTTTAATGAAGTCTCTGACGCTCCCTCCATTCTGTTTAATGAAGTCTCTGCCACTCTCTCTGTTCTGTTTAATGAAGTCTCTGCCCATCTCTCCGTTCTGTTTAATGAAGTCTCTGCCACTCTCTCCGTTCTGTTTAATGAAGTCTCTGCCCCTCTCTCCGCTCTGTTTAATGAAGTCTCTGACGCACTCTCCGCTCTGTTTAATGAAGTCTCTGCTGCACTCTCCGTTCTTTAAAGAAGTCTCTGCGGCACTCTCCGTTCTGTTTAATGAA
The DNA here is from genome assembly GCF_964194155.1 of Cetorhinus maximus. NCBI lineage: Eukaryota > Metazoa > Chordata > Chondrichthyes > Lamniformes > Cetorhinidae > Cetorhinus > Cetorhinus maximus. Next base: position 52,114,556 of record NC_135888.1, on the reverse strand, counting down.
GTCCCTGCCGCTCTCTCCGTTCTGTTTAATGAAGTCTCTGCCGCTCTCTCCGCTTTGTTTAATGAATTTACTGCTGCTCTCTCCACTCTGCTTAATGAGGTCCGTGCTTCTCGCTCCGTTCTGTTTAATGAATTCACTGCTGCTCTCTCCGCTCTGTTAAATGATGACCGTGCTGCTCTCTCCGCTCTGTTTAATGAATTCTCTGCCACTCTCTCCGCTCTGTTTAATGAAGTCTTTGCCACTCTCTCCGTTCTGTTTAATGAAGTCTCTGCCGCCCTCTCCAGTCTGTTTAGTGAAGTCTCTGCCGCTCTCTCCGGTCTGTTTAATGAAGTCTCTGCCACTCTCACCGTTCTGTTTAATGAAGTCTCTGACGCTCTCTCCGCTCTGTTTAATGAAGTCTCTGCCACACTCTCCGTTCTGTTTAATGAAGTCTCTGCCGCTCTCTCCGCTCTGTTAATGAAGTCTCTGCCACTCCCTCCGTTCTGTTTAATGAAGTCTCTGCCTCTCTCTCCGTTATCTTTAATGATTTCTCTGCCACTCTCTCCGTTCTGTTTATGAAGTCTCTGCCGCTCTCTCCGTTCTTTTTAATGAAGTCTCTGCCACTCTCTCCATTCTGTTTAATGAAGTCTCTGCCGCTCTCTCTGCTCTGTTTAATGATGTCTCTGCCGCTCTCTCCATTCTGTTTAATGAAGTCTCTGCCGCCCTCTCCATTCTGTTTAATGAAGTCTCTTCCGCTCTCTCCGGTCTGTTTAATGAAGTCTCTGCCACACTCACCGTTCTCTTTAATGAAGTCTCTGACGCTCTCTCCGCTCTGTTTAATGAAGTCTCTGCCACACTCTCCGTTCTGTTTAATGAAGTCTCTGCCGCTCTCTCCGCTCTGTTAATGAAGTCTCTGCCACTCCCTCCGTTCTGTTTAATGAAGTCTCTGCCACTCTCTCCATTCTGTTTAATGAAGTCTCTGCCGCTCTCTGCTCTGTTTAATGGAGTCTCTGCTGCTCTCTGCTCTGTTTAATGAAGTCTCTGCCGCTCTCTCCATTCTGTTTAATGAAGTCTCTGCCGCTCTATCCGCTCTGTTTAATGAAGTCGCTGCCACTCTCTCCGTTCTGTTAAATGAAGTCTCTGCCGCCCTCTCCATTCTGTTTAATGAAGTCTCTGCCGCTCTCTCCGGTCTGTTTAATGAAGTCTCTGCCACTCTCACCGTTCTGTTTAATGAAGTCTCTGACGCTCTCTCCGCTCTGTTTAATGAAGTCTCTGCCACACTCTCCGTTCTGTTTAATGAAGTCTCTGCCGCTCTCTCCGCTCTGTTAATGAAGTCTCTGCAACTCCCTCCGTTCTGTTTAATGAAGTCTCTGCCGCTCACTCCGTTCTGTTTAATGAAGCCTCTGCCGCTCTCTGCTCTGTTTAATGAAGTCTCTGCCGCTCTCTCCGTTATCTTTAATGATTTCTCTGCCACTCTCTCCGTTATGTTTATGAAGTCTCTGCCGCTCACTCCGTTCTTTTTAATGAAGTCTCTGCCACTCTCTCCATTCTGTTTAATGAAGTCTCTGCCGCTCTCTCTGCTCTGTTTAATGATGTCTCTGCCGCTCTCTCCATTCTGTTTAATGAAGTCTCTGCCGCTCTCTCCGCTCTGTTTAAAGAAGTCGCTGCCACTCTCTCCGTTCTGTGTAATCAAGTCTCTGCCACTCACTCCGTTCTGTTTAATTAAGTCCCTACCAATCTCTCCGTTCCGTTTAATGAATTCACTGCCACTCTCTCCGTTCTGTTTAATGAAGTCTCTGACGCTCCCTCCATTCTGTTTAATGAAGTCTCTGCCACTCTCTCTGTTCTGTTTAATGAAGTCTCTGCCCCTCTCTCCGTTCTGTTTAATGAAGTCTCTGCTGCTCTCTCCGCTCTGTTTAATGAAGTCTCTGACGCACTCTCCGCTCTGTTTAATGAAGTCTCTCCTGCACTCTCCGTTCTTTAAAGAAGTCTCTGCGGCACTCTCCCTTCTGTTTAATGAAGTCTCTGACGCTCCCTCCATTCTGTTTAATGAAGTCTCTGCCACTCTCTCTGTTCTGTTTAATGAAGTCTCTGCCCCTCTCTCCGTTCTGTTTAATGAAGTCTCTGCCACTCTCTCCGTTCTGTTTAATCAAGTCTCTGCTGCTCTCTCCGCTCTGTTTAATGAAGTCTCTGACGCACTCTCCGCTCTGTTTAATGAAGTCTCTGCTGCACTCTCCGTTCTGTTTAAAGAAGTCTCTGCGGCACTCTCCGTTCTGTTTAATGAAGTCCCTGCCGCTCTCTCCGTTCTGTTTAATGAAGTCTCTGCCGCTCTCTCCGCTTTGTTTAATGAATTTACTGCTGCTCTCTCCACTCTGCTTAATGAGGGCCGTGCTTCTCGCTCCGTTCTGTTTAATGAATTCACTGCTGCTCTCTCCGCTCTGTTAAATGATGACCGTGCTGCTCTCTCTGCTCTGTTTAATGAAGTCTCTGCCACTCTCTCACTTCTGTTTAATGAGGCCTCTGCCACTCTCTCCGTTCTGTTTAATGAAGTCTCTGCCGCTCTCTCCGCTCTGTTAATGAAGTCTCTGCCACTCCCTACCATCTGTTTAATGAAATCTCTGCCACTCTCTCCGCTGTGTTTAATGAATTCTCTGCCACTCTCTCCGCTCTGATTAATGAAGTCTCTGCCACTCTCTCTGCTCTGTTTAATGAAGTGTCTGCCACTCTCTCCGTTCTGTTTAATGATGTCTTTGCCACTCTCTCCGCTCTGTGTAATGAAGTCTCTGCCACTCTCTCCATTCTGTTTAATGAAGTCTCTGCCACTCTCTCCATTCTGTTTAATGAAGTCTCTGCCGCTCTCTGCGCTCTGTTTAATGAAGTCTCTGCCAATCTCTCCGTTCTGTTTAATGAAGTCCCTGACGCTCTCTCCGCTTTGTTTAATGAAGTCTCTGCCACTCTCTCTGTTCTGTTTAATGAAGTCTCTGCCGCGCTCTCCCTTCTGTTTAATGAAGTCTCTGCCGCTCTCTCCGCTTTGTTTAATGAATTTACTGCTGCTCTCTCCACTCTGTTTAATGAGGGCCGTGCTGCTCTCTCCGTTGTGTTTGATGAAGTCTCTGCCGCTCTCTCCGTTCTGTTTAATGAAGTATCTGCCAATCTCTCCGTTCCGTTTAATGAATTCACTGCAGCTCTCTCCGTTCTGTTTAATGAAGTCTCTGCCACTCACCCTCTCTATTTAATGAAGTCTCTGCCACTCTCACCTCTCTATTTAATGAAGCCTCTGCTGCTCTCTCCGCTCTGTTTAATGAAGCCTCTGCTGCTCTCTCCGCTCTGTTTAATGAAGTCTCTGCCACTCTCTCCGTTCTGTTTAATGAAGGCTCTGCCGTTCTCTCCGTTCTGTTAATGAAGTCTCTGCCACTCCCTCCGTTCTGTTTAATGAAGCCCCTGCCGCTCTCTCCGTTCTGTTTAATGAAGTCTCTGCCACTCTCTCTGTTCTGTTTGATGATGTCTTTGCCACTCTCTCCGCGCTGTTTAATGAAGTCTCTGCCACTCTCTCCGTTCTGTTTAATGATGTCTCTGCTGCTCTCTCCGCTCTGTTTAAAGAAGTCTCTGCCACTCTCTCTGCTCTGTTTAATGAAGTCTCTGCCACTCTCTCCGTTCTGTTTAATGAAGTCTCTGCCACTCTTTCCGTTCTATTTAATGATGTCTCTGCTGCTCTCTGCGCTCTGTTTAAAGAAGTCTCTACCACTCTATCTGCTCTGTTTAATGAAGTCTCTGCCACTCTCTCCGCTCTGTTTAATGAACTCTCTGCTACTCTATCCGCTCTGATTAATGAAGTCTCTGCCACTCTATCTGCTCTGTTTAATGAAGTGTCTGCCACTCTCTCCGTGCTGTTTAATGATGTCTTTGCCACTCTCTCCGCTCCGTTTAATGAAGTCTCTGCCACTCTCTCCATTCTGTTTAATGAAGTCTCTGCCGCTCTCTCCATTCTGTTTAATGAAGTCTTTGCCGCTCTCTCCGCTCTGTTTAATGAAGTCTCAGCCGCTCTCTCCGCTTTGTTTAATGAATTTACTGCTGCTCTCTCCACTCTGTTTAATGAGGGCCGTGCTTCTCGCTCCGTTCTGTTTAATGAATTCACTGCTGCTCTCTCCGCTCTGTTAAATGATGACCGTGCTGCTCTCTCCGCTCTGTTTAATGAAGTCTTTGCCACTCTCTCACTTCTGTTTAATGAGGTCTCTGCCACTCTCTCCGTTCTGTTTAATGAAGTTTCTGCCGCTCTCTCCGCTCTGTTAATGAAGTCTCTGCCACTCCCTACCTTCTGTTTAATGAAGTCCCTGCCGCGCTCTCCGTTCTGTTGAATGAAGACTCTGCCGCTCTCTCTGCTCTGTTTAATGAAGTCTCTGCCGCTCTCCTGCTCTGTTTAATGAAGTCTCTGCTGCTCTCTGCTCTGTTTAGTCAAGTCTCTGCCACTCTCTCCGCTCTGTTTAATGAAACCCGTGCCACTCTCCCAGCTACTTTTAATGAATTCCCTGTTGCTCTCTCCGTTCTGCTTAATGAAGTCTCTGCCGCTCTCTCCGTTCTGTTTGATGAAGTCTCTGCCACTCTCTCCCTTCTCTTTAATGAAGTCTCTGCCACTCACTCCGTTCTGTTTAATGAAGTCTCTGCCACTCTCTCTGCTCTGTTTAATATAGTCTCTGCCACACTCTCCGTTCCGTTTATTGAAGTCGCTGCCACTCTCTTCGTTCTGTTTCATGAAGTCTCTGCCACTCTCTCCGTTCTGTTTAATGAAGCCTCTGCCGCTCTCTCTACTCTGTTTAATGAAGTCTCTGCCACACTCTCCGCTCTGTTTAATGAAGTCTCTGCCGCTCTATCCATTCTGTTTAATGAAGTCTCTGTCGCTCTCTCCACTCTGCTTAATGAAGTCTCTGCCACTCTCTCCATTCTGTTTAATGAAGTCTCTGCCGGTCTCTCCGTGATGTTTAATGAAGTCTCTGCCGCTCTCTCCACGATGTTTAATGAAGTCTTGCCACTCTCTCCTTTCTGCTTAATGAATTCACTGCCGCTCTCTCCGTTTTGTTTAATGAAACCTCTGCCTCTCTCCCAGCTCCTTTTAATGAATTCCCTGCTGCTCTCTCCGATCTGTTGAATGAATTCTCTGCCATTCTGTCCGTTCTGTTTAATGAAGTCCCTGTCACTCCCTCCGTTCTGTTTAATGAAGTCTCTGCCGCTCACTCCGTTCTGTTTAATGAAGCCTCTGCCGCTCTCTGCTCTGTTTCATGAAGTCTCTGCCGCTCTCTCCGTTATCTTTAATGATTTCTCTGCCACTCTCTCCGTTATGTTTATGAAGTCTCTGCCACTCTCTCCGTTCTTTTTAATGAAGTCTCTGCCACTCTCTCCATTCTGTTTAATGAAGTCTCTGCCGCTCTCTCTGCTCTGTTTAATGATGTCTCTGCCGCTCTCTCCATTCTGTTTAATGAAGTCTCTGCCGCTCTCTCCGCTCTGTTTAATGAAGTCGCTGCCACTCTCTCCGTTCTGTTTAATCAAGTCTCTGCCACTCACTCCGATCTGTTTAATTAAGTCCCTACCAATCTCTCCGTTCCGTTTAATGAATTCACTGCCACTCTCTCCGTTCTGTTTAATGAAGTCTCTGACGCTCCCTCCATTCTGTTTAATGAACTCTCTGCCACTCTCTCACTTCTGTTTAATGAGGTCTCTGCCACTCTCTCCGTTCTGTTTAATGAAGTCTCTGCTGCTCTCTCCGCTCTGTTTAATGAAGTCTCTGACGCACTCTCCGCTCTGTTTAATGAAGTCTCTGCTGCACTCTCCGTTCTGTTTAAAGAAGTCTCTGCGGCACTCTCCGTTCTGTTTAATGAAGTCCCTGCCGCTCTCTCCGTTCTGTTTAATGAAGTCTCTGCCGCTCTCTCCGCTTTGTTTAATGAATTTACTGCTGCTCTCTCCACTCTGCTTAATGAGGGCCGTGCTTCTCGCTCCGTTCTGTTTAATGAATTCACTGCTGCTCTCTCCGCTCTGTTAAATGATGACCGTGCTGCTCTCTCTGCTCTGTTTAATGAAGTCTCTGCCACTCTCTCACTTCTGTTTAATGAGGTCTCTGCCACTCTCTCCGTTCTGTTTAATGAAGTCTCTGCCGCTCTCTCCGCTCTGTTAATGAAGTCTCTGCCACTCCCTACCATCTGTTTAATGAAATCTCTGCCACTTTCTCCGCTGTGCTTAATCAATTCTCTGCCACTCTCTCCGCTCTGATTAATGAAGTCTCTGCCACTCTCCCTGCTCTGTTTAATGAAGTGTCTGCCACTCTCTCCGTTCTGTCTAATGAAGTCTCTGCCACTCTCTCCGTTCTGTCTAATGAAGCCTCTGCCGCACTCTCTGCTCTGGTACAATGAAATCTCTGTCACTCTCTCCGTTCTGTTTAATGTAGTCTCTGCCACTATGTCCTTTCTGTTTAATGAAGTCTCTACCACGCTCTCCATTCTGTTTAATGAAGTCTCTGCCGCTCTCTCCGTTCTGTTTAATGAATTCTCTGCCAATCTCTCCGTTCTGTTTAATGAATTCATTGCTGCTCTCTTCGCTCTGTTTAATGAAGTCTCTGCCGCTCTCTCCATGATGTTTAATGAAGTCTCTGCCGCTGTCTCCGTTCTGTTTAATGAATTCACTTCTGCTCTCACCGTTCTGTTTAATGAATTCACTGCTGCTCTCCCCGTTCTGTTTAACGAAGTCTCTGCCACTCTGCTCTGTTTAATGAAATCTCTGCCACTCCCACCGCTCTGTTTAATGAAGTCGCTACCGCTCTCTCCGTTCTGTTAAATGAATTAACTGCTGCCCTTTCCGTTCTGTTTAATGAATTCACTGCTGCTCTCTCCGTTCTGTTTAATGAAGTCTCTGCAACTCTCTCGGCTCCATTTAATGAAGCCTCTGCCGCTCTCTCCGCACTGTTTTAAGGATTCACTGCTGCTCTCTCCACTCAATTTAATGATGACCGTGCTGCTATCTCCGCTCTGTTTAATGAAGTCTCTGCTGCTCTCTCCATTCTGTTTAATGAATTCACTGCTCCTCTCTACACTCAATTTAATGATGACCACGCTGTTCTCTCCGTTCTGTTTAATGAAGTCTCTGCCGCTCTCTCTGCTCTGTCTAATGAAGTCTCGGCCAATCTCTCCGCTCTGTTTAATGAAGTCTCTGCCACTCTCTCCGTTCTGTTCAATGAATTCTCTGCCACTCTCACCGCTCTATTTACTGAGGACTCTGCCGCTCTCTCTGCTCTGTTTAATGAACACAGTGCCACACTCTCCGCTCCGTTTAATGAAGTCTCTGCCACTCTCTCTGTTCTGTTTAATGAAGTCTCTGCCACTCACTCCATTCTGTTTAATGAAGTCTCTGCCGCTCTCTCCGCTCTGTTAATGTCGTCTCTGCCACTCCCTCCGTTCAGTTAAATGAAGTCTCTACCGCTCTCTGCTCTGTTTAATGATGTCTCTGCCACACTCTCCGTTCTGCTTCATTAAGTCTCTGCCACTCTCTCCGTTCTTTTTAATGAAGTCTCTGCCACTCTCTCCATTCTGTTTAATGAAGTCCCTGTCGCTCTCTCCGCTTTGTTTAATGAAGTCTCTGCCACTCTCTCTGTTCTGTTTAATGAAGTCTCCACTAGTCTCTCCGTTCTATTTAATGAAGTCTCTGCCGCTCTCTCCCTTCTGTTTAATGAAGTCTCTGCCGCTCTCTCCGCTTTGTTTAATGGATTTACTGCTGCTCTCTCCACTCAATTTAATGAGGGCCGTGCTGCTCTCTCCGTTGTGTTTGATGAAGTCTCTGCCGCTCTCTCCGTTCTGTTTAATGAAGTATCTGCCAATCTCTCCGTTCCGTTTAATGAATTCACTGCAGCTCTCTCCGTTCTGTTTAATGAAGTCTCTGCCAATCACCCTCTCTATTTAATGAAGTCTCTGCCACTCTCACCTCTCTATTTAATGAAGCCTCTGCTGCTCTCTCCGCTCTGTTTAATGAAGCCTCTGCTGCTCTCTCCGCTCTGTTTAATGAAGTCTCTGCCACTCTCTCCGTTCTGTTTAATGAAGCCTCTGCAGATCTCTACGCACTATTTAATGAATTCACTGCTGCTCACTCCGCTCTGTTTAATGATGACCGTGCTGCTCTCTCCGTTCTGTTTAATGAAGTATCTGCCACTCTCTCAGTACTGTTTAATGAAGTCTCTGCCACTCTCTCCGTTCTGTTTAATGAAGTCTCTGCCGTTCTCTCCGTTCTGTTAATGAAGTCTCTGCCACTCCCTCCGTTCTGTTTAATGAAGTCCCTGCCGCTCTCTCCGCTCTGTTTAAGGAAGTCTCTGCCACTCTCTCTGCTCTGTTTAATGAAATCTCTGCCACTCTCTCTGCTCTGTTTCATGAAGCCTCTGCTGCACTCTCCGCTCTGTTTAATAAAGTCTCTGCCACTCTCTCCACCCTGTACAAAGAATTCACTGCCACTCTCTCTGCTCTGTTTAATGAAGTCTCTGCCACTCTCTCTGCTCTGTTTAATGAAGTCTCTGCCGCTCTCTCTGCTCTTTTTAATGAATCTCTGCCACTCTCTTTGATCTGTTTAATGAAGTCTCTGCCACTCTCACCGCTCTGATTAATGAAGTCTCTGCCACTCTCTCTGCTCTGTTTAATGAAGTGTCTGCCACTCTCTCTGTTCTGTTTGATGATGTCTTTGCCACTCTCTCCGCGCTGTTTAATGAAGTCTCTGCCACTCTCTCCGTTCTGTTTAATGATGTCTCTGCTGCTCTCTCCGCTCTGTTTAAAGAAGTCTCTGCCACTCCCTCTGCTCTGGTTAATGAAGTCTCTGCCACTCTCTCCGTTCTGTTTAATGAAGTCTCTGCCACTCTCTCCGTTCTATTTAATGATGTCTCTGCTGCTCTCTGCGCTCTGTTTAAAGAAGTCTCTACCACTCTATCTGCTCTGTTCAATGAAGTCTCTGCCACTCTATCCGCTCTGTTTAATGAACTCTCTGCCACTCTATCCGCTCTGATTAATGAAGTCTCTGCCACTCTATCTGCTCTGTTTAATGAAGTCTATGCCACTCTCTCCGTTCTGTTTAATGAAGTCTCTGCCACTCTCTCCATTCTGTTTAATGAAGTCTCTGCCGCTCTCTCCGCTCTATTTAATGAAGTCTCTGCCACTCTCTCCGTTTTGTTTAATTAAGTCTCTGACGAACTCTCCGCTCTGTTGAATGAAATCTCTGCCACTCTCTCCGTTCTGTTTAATGCATTCTCTGCCACTATCACCGCTCTATTTACTGAAGACACTGCCGCTCTCTCTGCTCTGTTTAATGAAGTCTCTGCCACTCACTCCATTCTGTTTAATGAAGTCTCTGCCGCTCTCTCCGCTCTGTTAATGTCGTCTCTAGCACTCCCTCTGTTCAGTAAAATGAAGTCTCTACCGCTCTCTCCGTTCTGTTTAATGAAGTCTCTGCCGCTCTCTGCTCTGTTTAATGAAGTCTCTGCCGCTCTCTCCGTTCTGCTTCATTAAGTCTCTGCCACTCTCACCGTTCTGTTTAATGAAGATTCTGCCTCTCTCTCCGTGCTGTTTAATGAATCCTCTGCCACTCTCTCTGCTCTTTTTAATGAAGTCTCTGCCGCTCCCTGCTCTGATGAAGTCTCTGACGCTCTCTGCTCTGTTTAATGAAGTCTCTGCCACTCTCTCCGTTCTGATTAATGAATTCACTGCCACTCTGTCCGCTCTTGCTTAATGAAGTTTCTGCCACTCTCTCCGTGCTGTTTAATGAATCCTCTGCCACTCTCTCTGCTCTTTTTAATGAAGTCTCTGCCACTCTCTGCTCTGTTTAATGAAGTCTCTGCCGCTCTCTCTGCTCTGTTTAATGAAGTCTCTGCCACTCTCCCCGCTCTGTTTAATGAAGTGTCTGCCACTCTGCTCTGTTTAATGACATCTCTGCCACTCTCTCCGTTCTGTTTAATGAAGTCTCTGCCGGTCTCTCCGTGATGTTTAATGAAGTCTCTGCCGCTCCCTCCACGATCTTTAATGAAGTGTCTGCCACTCTCTCCGTTCTGCTTAAGGAATTCTCTGCCGCTCTCTCCGTTTTGTTTAATGAAACCACCGCCTCTCTCCCAGCTCCTTTTAATGAATTCCCTGCTGCTCCATCCGATCTGTTTAATGAATTCTCTGCCATTTTGTCCGTTCTGTTTAATGAAGTCCCTGTCACTCTCTCCGTTCTGTCTAATGAAGTATCTGCCTCTCTCTCCGTTCTGTTTAATGAAGCCTCTGCCGCACTCTCTGCTCTGGTAGAATGAAGTCTCTGTCACTCTCTCCGTTCTGTTTAATGTAGTCTCTGCCGCTCTCTCCTTTCTGTTAATTGAAGCCCCTGCCGCTCTCTCCACTCTGTTTAATGAAGTCTCTGCCACTCTCTCCGTTCTGTTTAATGAAGCCTCTGCCGCTCTCTCCGCACTGTTTAAAGAATTCACTGCTGCTCTCTCCACTCAATTTAATGATGGCCGTGCTGCTCTCTCCGCTCTGTTTAATGAATTCTCTGCCACTCTCTACGCTCTGTTTAATGAAGTCTTTGCCACTCTCTCCGTTCTGTTTAATGAAGTCTCTGCCGCCCTCTCCATTCTGTTTAATGAAGTCGCTGCCGCTGTCTCCGGTCTGTTTAATGAAGTCTCTGCCACTCTCACCGTTCTGTTTAATGAAGTCTCTGACGCTCTCTCCGCTCTGTTTAATGAAGTCTCTGCCACACTCTCCGTTCTGTTTAATGAAGTCTCTGCCGCTCTCTCCGCTCTGTTAATGAAGTCTCTGCCACTCCCTCCGTTCTGTTTAATGAAGTCTCTGCCGCTCACTCCGTTCTGTTTAATGAAGCCTCTGCCGCTCTCTGCTCTGTTTAATGAAGTCTCTGCCGCTCTCTCCGTTATCTTTAATGATTTCTCTACCACTCTCTCCGTTCTGTTTATGAAGTCTCTGCCACTCTCTCCGTTCTTTTTAATGAAGTCTCTGCCACTCTCTCCATTCTGTTTAATGAAGCCTCTGCCGCTCTCTCTGCTCTGTTTAATGAAGTCTCTGCCGCTCTCTGCTCTGTTTAATGGAGTCTCTGCTGCTCTCTGCTCTGTTTAATGATGTCTCTGCCGCTCTCTCCATTCTGTTTAATGAAGTCTCTGCCGCTCTCTCCGCTCTGTTTAATGAAGTCGCTGCCACTCTCTCCGTTCTGTTTAATCAAGTCTCTGCCACTCACTCCGTTCTGTTTAATTAAGTCCCTAACAATCTCTCCGTTCCGTTTAATGAATTCACTGCCACTCTCTCCGTTCTGTTTAATGAAGTCTCTGACGCTCCCTCCATTCTGTTTAATGAAGTCTCTGCCGCTCTCTCTGTTCTGTTTAATGAAGTCCCTGCCAATCTCTCCGTTCTGTTTAATGAATTCATTGCTGCTCTCTTCGCTCTGTTTAATGAACTCTCTGCCGCTCTCTCCATTATGTTTAATGAAGTCTAAGCCGCTCTCTCCGTTCTGTTTAATGAAGTATCTGCCGCTCTCTGCTCTGTTTGATCAATTCACTGCCACTCACGCCACTCTGTTTAATGAAGTCTCTGCCGCTCTCTGCTCTGTTTAATGTAATCTCTGCCGCTCTCTGCTCTGTTTAATGAAGTCACAGCCAATCTCTCCGTTCTGTTTAATGAATTTACTGCTGCTCTCTCCGCTCTGTTTAATGAAGTCTCTGCCGCACTTTCGTTGATGTTTAATGAAGTCTCTGCCGCTCTCTCCGTTCTGTTTAATGAATTCACTGCTGCTCTCTCCGTTCTGTTTAATGAAGTCTCTGCCACTCTGGCCGCTCTATTTAATGAAGCCTCTGCTGCTCTCACCGCTCTATTTAAAGAAGTCTCTGCCACTCTCTCCGTTCTGTTTAATGAAGCCTCTGCCGCTCTCTCCGCACTGTTTAAAGAATTCACTGCTGCTCTCTCCACTCTATTTAATGATGGCCGTGCTGCTCTCTCCGCTCTGTTTAATGAATTCTCTGCCACTCTCTCCGCTCTGTTTAATGAAGTCTTTGCCACTCTCTCCGTTCTGTTTAATGAAGTCTCTGCCGCCCTCTCCATTCTGTTTAATGAAGTCTCTGCCGCTCTCTCCGGTCTGTTTAATGAAGTCTCTGCCACTCTCACCGTTCTGCTTAATGAAGTCTCTGACGCTCTCTCCGCTCTGTTTAATGAAGTCTCTGCCACACTCTCCGTTCTGTTTAATGAAGTCTCTGCCGCTCTCTCCGCTCTGTTAATGAAGTCTCTGCCACTCCCTCCGTTCTGTTTAATGAAGTCTCTGCCGCTCACTCCGTTCTGTTTAATGAAGCCTCTGCCGCTCTCTGCTCTGTTTAATGAAGTCTCTGCCGCTCTCTCCGTTATCTTTAATGATTTCTCTGCCACTCTCTCCGTTCTGTTTATGAAGTCTCTGCCACTCTCTCCGTTCTTTTTAATGAAGTCTCTGCCACTCTCTCCATTCTGTTTAATGAAGTCTCTGCCGCTCTCTCTGCTCTGTTTAATGATGTCTCTGCCGCTCTCTCCATTCTGTTTAATGAAGTCTCTGCCGCCCTCTCCATTCTGTTTAATGAAGTCTCTGCCGCTCTCTCCGGTCTGTTTAATGAAGTCTCTGCCACTCTCACCGTTCTGTTTAATGAAGTCTCTGACGCTCTCTCCGTTCTGTTTAATGAAGTCTCTGCCACACTCTCCGTTCTGTTTAATGAAGTCTCTGCCGCTCTCTCCGCTCTGTTAATGAAGTCTCTGCAACTCCCTCCGTTCTGTTTAATGAAGTCTCTGCCGCTCACTCTGTTCTGTTTAATGAAGCCTCTGCCGCTCTCTGCTCTGTTTAAGGAAGTCTCTGCCGCTCTCTCCGTTATCTTTAATGATTTCTCTGCCACTCTCTCCGTTATGTTTATGAAGTCTCTGCCACTCCCTCCGTTCTTTTTAATGAAGTCTCTGCCACTCTCTCCATTCTGTTTAATGAAGTCTCTGCCGCTCTCTCTGCTCTGTTTAATGATGTCTCTGCCGCTCTCTCCATTCTGTTTAATGAAGTCTCTGCCGCTCTCTCCGCTCTGTTTAATGAAGTCGCTGCCACTCTCTCCGTTCTGTTTAATCAAGTCTCTGCCACTCACTCCGTTCTGTTTAATTAAGTCCCTACCAATCTCTCCGTTCCGTTTAATGAATTCACTGCCACTCTCTCCGTTCTGTTTAATGAAGTCTCTGACGCTCCCTCCATTCTGTTTAATGAAGTCTCTGCCACTCTCTCTGTTCTGTTTAATGAAGTCTCTGCCCATCTCTCCGTTCTGTTTAATGAAGTCTCTGCCACTCTCTCCGTTCTGTTTAATGAAGTCTCTGCCCCTCTCTCCGCTCTGTTTAATGAAGTCTCTGACGCACTCTCCGCTCTGTTTAATGAAGTCTCTGCTGCACTCTCCGTTCTTTAAAGAAGTCTCTGCGGCACTCTCCGTTCTGTTTAATGAAGTCCCTGCCGCTCTCTCTGTTCTGTTTAATGAAGTCTCTGCCCCTCTCTCCGTTCTGTTTAATGAAGTCTCTGCCACTCTCTCCGTTCTGTTTAATGAAGTCTCTGCCCCTCTCTCCGCTCTGTTTAATGAAGTCTCTGACGCACTCTCCGCTCTGTTTAGTGAAGTATCTGCCACTCTGGCCGCTCTATTTAATGAAGCCTCTGCTGCTCTCACCGCTCTGTTTAATGAAGTCTCTGCCACTCTCTCCGTTCTGTTTAATGAAGCCTCTGCCGCTCTCTCCGCACTGTTTCAAGAATTCACTGCTGCTCTCTCCACTCAATTTAATGATGGCCGTGCTGCTCTCTCCGCTCTGTTTAATGAATTCTCTGCCACTCTCTCCGCTCTGTTTAATGAAGTCTTTGCCACTCTCTCCGTTCTGTTGAATGAAGTCTCTGCCGCCCTCTCCAGTCTGTTTAGTGAAGTCTTTGCCGCTCTCTCCGCTCTGTTTAATGAAGTCTTTGCTGCACTCTCCGTTCTGTTTAAAGAAGTCTCTGCAGCACTCTCCGTTCTGTTTAATGAACTCCCTGCCGCTCTCTCCGTTCTGTTTAATGAAGTCTCTGCCGCTCTCTCCGCTTTGTTTAATGAATTTACTGCTGCTCTCTCCACTCTGCTTAATGAGGGCCGTGCTTCTCGCTCCGTTCTGTTTAATGAATTCACTGCTGCTCTCTCCGCTCTGTTAAATGATGACCGTGCTGCTCTCTCTGCTCTGTTTAATGAAGTCTCTGCCACTCTCTCACTTCTGTTTAATGAGATCTCTGCCACTCTCTCCGTTCTGTTTAATGAAGTCTCTGCCGCTCTCTCCGCTCTGTTAATGAAGTCTCTGCAACTCCCTCCGTTCTGTTTAATGAAGTCTCTGCCGCTCACTCCGTTCTGTTTAATGAAGCCTCTGCCGCTCTCTGCTCTGTTTAATGAAGTCTCTGCCGCTCTCTCCGTTATCTTTAATGATTTCTCTGCCACTCTCTCCATTCTGTTTATGAAGTCTCTGCCACTCTCTCCGTTCTTTGTAATGAAGTCTCTGCCACTCTCTCCATTCTGTTTAATGAAGTCTCTGCCGCTCTCTCTGCTCTGTTTAATGATGTCTCTGCCGCTCTCTCCATTCTGTTTAATGAAGTCTCTGCCGCTCCCTCCGCTCTGTTTAATGAAGTCGCTGCCACTCTCTCCGTTCTGTTTAATCAAGTCTCTGCCACTCACTCCGTTCTGTTTAATTAAGTCCCTACCAATCTCTCCGTTCCGTTTAATGAATTCACTGCCACTCTCTCCGTTCTGTTTAATGAAGTCTCTGACGCTCCCTCCATTCTGTTTAATGAAGTCTCTGCCACTCTCTCTGTTCTGTTTAATGAAGTCTCTGCCCCTCTCTCCGTTCTGTTTAATGAAGTCTCTGCCACTCTCTCCGTTCTGTTTAATCAAGTCTCTGCTGCTCTCTCCGCTCTGTTTAATGAAGTCTCTGACGCACTCTCCGCTCTGTTTAATGAAGTCTCTGCTGCACTCTCCGTTCTGTTTAAAGAAGTCTCTGCGGCACTCTCCGTTCTGTTTAATGAAGTCCCTGACGCTCTCTCCGTTCTGTTTAATGAAGTCTCTGCCGCTCTCTCCGCTTTGTTTAATGAATTTACTGCTGCTCTCTCCACTCTGCTTAATGAGGGCCGTGCTTCTCGCTCCGTTCTGTTTAATGAATTCACTGCTGCTCTCTCCGCTCTGTTAAATGATGACCGTGCTGCTCTCTCTGCTCTGTTTAATGAAGTCTCTGCCACTCTCTCACTTCTGTTTAATGAGGTCTCTGCCACTCTCTCCGTTTTGTTTAAAGAAGTCTCTGCCACTCTCTCCGCTCTGTTAATGAAGTCTCTGCCACTCCCTACCATCTGTTTAATGAAATCTCTGCCACTCTCTCCGCTGTGTTTAATGAATTCTCTGCCACTCTATCCGCTCTGATTAATGAAGTCTTTGCCACTCTCTCTGCTCTGTTTAATGAAGTGTCTGCCACTCTCTCCGTTCTGTTTAATGATGTCTTTGCCACTCTCTCCGCTCTGTGTAATGAAGTCTCTGCCACTCTCTCCATTCTGTTTAATGAAGTCTCTGCCACTCTCTCCATTCTGTTTAATGAAGTCTCTGCCGCTCTCTGCGCTCTGTTTAATGAAGTCTCTGCCAATCTCTCCGTTCTGTTTAATGAAGTCCCTGACGCTCTCTCCGCTTTGTTTAATGAAGTCTCTGCCACTCTCTCTGTTCTGTTTAATGAAGTCTCTGCCACACTCTCCGCTCTGTTTAATGAAGTCTCTGCCGCTCTATCCATTCTGTTTAATGAAGTCTCTGTCGCTCTCTCCACTCTGCTTAATGAAGTCTCTGCCACTCTCTCCATTCTGTTTAATGAAGTCTCTGCCGGTCTCTCCGTGATGTTTAATGAAGTCTCTGCCGCTCTCTCCACGATGTTTAATGAAGTCTCTGCCACTCTCTCCTTTCTGCTTAATGAATTCTCTGCCGCTCTCTCCGTTTTGTTTAATGAAACCTCTGCCTCTCTCCCAGCTCCTTTTAATGAATTCCCTGCTGCTCTCTCCGATCTGTTGAATGAATTCTCTGCCATTCTGTCCGTTCTGTTTAATGAAGTCCCTGTCACTCTCTCCGTTCTGTCTAATGAAGTCTCTGCCACTCTCTCCGTTCTGTCTAATGAAGCCTCTGCCGCACTCTCTGCTCTGGTACAATGAAGTCTCTGTCACTCTCTCCGTTCTGTTTAATGTAGTCTCTGCCACTATCTCCTTTCTGTTTAATGAAGTCTCTACCACGCTCTCCATTCTGTTTAATGAAGTCTCTGCCGCTCTCTCCGTTCTGTTTAATGAATTCTCTGCCAATCTCTCCGTTCTGTTTAATGAATTCATTGCTGCTCTCTTCGCTCTGTTTAATGAAGTCTCTGCCGCTCTCTCCATGATGTTTAATGAAGTCTCTGCCGCTGTCTCCGTTCTGTTTAATGAATTCACTTCTGCTCTCACCGTTCTGTTTAATGAATTCACTGCTGCTCTCCCCGTTCTGTTTAACGAAGTCTCTGCCACTCTGCTCTGTTTAATGAAATCTCTGCCACTCCCACCGCTCTGTTTAATGAAGTCTCTACCGCTCTCTCCGTTCTGTTTAATGAATTCACTGCTGCTCTCTCCGTTCTGTTTAATGAAGTCTCTGCAACTCTCTCGGCTCCATTTAATGAAGCCTCTGCTGCT
Organism: Cetorhinus maximus; assembly: GCF_964194155.1. Classification (NCBI taxonomy): domain Eukaryota; kingdom Metazoa; phylum Chordata; class Chondrichthyes; order Lamniformes; family Cetorhinidae; genus Cetorhinus; species Cetorhinus maximus. Next base: position 52,097,861 of record NC_135888.1, on the reverse strand, counting down.
CTCACCGCTCTGTTTAATGAAGTCTCTGCCACTCTCTCCGTTCTGTTTAATGAAGCCTCTGCCGCTCTCTCCGCACTGTTTTAAGGATTCACTGCTGCTCTCTCCACTCAATTTAATGATGACCGTGCTGCTATCTCCGCTCTGTTTAATGAAGTCTCTGCTGCTCTCTCCATTCTGTTTAATGAATTCACTGCTGCTCTCTCCATTCTGTTTAATGAATTCACTGCTGCTCTCTACACTCAATTTAATGATGACCACGCTGTTCTCTCCGTTCTGTTTAATGAAGTCTCTGCCGCTCTCTCTGCTCTGTCTAATGAAGTCTCGGCCAATCTCTCCGCTCTGTTTAATGAAGTCTCTGCCACTCTCTCCGTTCTGTTCAATGAATTCTCTGCCACTCTCACCGCTCTATTTACTGAGGACTCTGCCGCTCTCTCTGCTCTGTTTAATGAACTCAGTGCCACACTCTCCGCTCCGTTTAATGAAGTCTCTGCCACTCTCTCTGTTCTGTTTAATGAAGTCTCTGCCACTCACTCCATTCTGTTTAATGAAGTCTCTGCCGCTCTCTCCGCTCTGTTAATGTCGTCTCTGCCACTCCCTCCGTTCAGTTAAATGAAGTATCTACCGCTCTCTGCTCTGTTTAATGATGTCTCTGCCACACTCTCCGTTCAGCTTCATTAAGTCTCTGCCACTCTCTCCGTTCTGTTTAATGAAGTCTCTGCCACTCTCTCCGTGCTGTTTAATGAATGCTCTGCCACTCTCTCTGCTCTTTTTAATGAAGTCTCTGCTGCTCCCTGCTCTGATGAAGTCTCTGCCGCTTTCTGCTCTGTTTAATGAAGTCTCTGCCACTCTCTCCGTTCTGATTAATGATTTCACTGCCACTCTGTCCGCTCTTGCTTAATGAAGTTTCTGCTACTCTCTCCGCTCTGTTTAATGAAGTCTCTGCCACTCTCTGCTCTGTTTAATGAAGTCTCTGCCGCTCTCTCTGCTCTGTTTAAGAAGTCTCTGCCTCTCTCCCCGCTCTGTTAAATGACGTGTCTGCCACTCTGCTCTGTTTAATGACGTCTCTGCCACTCTCTCCGTTCTGTTTAATGAAGTCTCTGCCGGTCTCTCCGTGATGTATAATGAAGTCTCTGCCGCTCTCTCCACGATCTTTAATGAAGTGTCTGCCACTCTCTCCGTTCTGCTTAATGAATTCTCTGCCACTCTCTCCATTCTGTTTAATGAAGTCTCTGCCGCTCTCTCCGCTCTGTTAATGAAGTCTCTGCCACTCCCTCCGTTCTGTTTAATGAAGTCTCTGCCGCTCACTCCGTTCTGTTTAATGAAGCCTCTGCCGCTCTCTGCTCTGTTTAATGAAGTCTCTGCCGCTCTCTCCGTTATCTTTAATGATATCTCTACCACTCTCTCCGTTCTGTTTATGAAGTCTCTGCCACTCTCTCCGTTCTTTTTAATGAAGTCTCTGCCACTCTCTCCATTCTGTTTAATGAAGTCTCTGCCGCTCTCTGCTCTGTTTAATGGAGTCTCTGCTGCTCTCTGCTCTGTTTAATGAAGTCTCTGCCGCTCTCTCCGCTCTGTTTAATGAAGTCGCTGCCACTCTCTCCGTTCTGTTTAATGAAGTCTCTGCCGCCCTCTCCATTCTGTTTAATGAAGTCTCTGCCACTCTCTCCGTTCTGTTTAATGAAGTCTCTGCCACTCTCACCGTTCTGTTTAATGAAGACTCTGACGCTCTCTCCGTTCTGTTTAATGAAGTCTCTGCCACACTCTCCGTTCTGTTTAATGAAGTCTCTGCCGCTCTCTCCGCTCTGTTAATGAAGTCTCTGCAACTCCCTCCGTTCTGTTTAATGAAGTCTCTGCCGCTCACTCCGTTCTGTTTAATGAAGCCTCTGCCGCTCTCTGCTCTGTTTAATGAAGTCTCTGCCGCTTTCTCCGTTATCTTTAATGATTTCTCTGCCACTCTCTCCGTTATGTTTATGAAGTCTCTGCCCCTCTCTCCGTTCTTTTTAATGAAGTCTCTGCCACTCTCTCCATTCTGTTTAATGAAGTCTCTGCCGCTCTCTCTGCTCTGTTTAATGACGTCTCTGCCGCTCTCTCCATTCTGTTTAATGAAGTCTCTGCCGCTCTCTCCGCTCTGTTTAATGAAGTCGCTGCCACTCTCTCCGTTCTGTTTAATCAAGTCTCTGCCACTCACTCCGTTCTGTTTAATTAAGTCCCTACCAATCTCTCCGTTCCGTTTAATGAATTCACTGCCACTCTCTCCGTTCTGTTTAATGAAGTCTCTGACGCTCCCTCCATTCTGTTTAATGAAGTCTCTGCCACTCTCTCTGTTCTGTTTAATGAAGTCTCTGCCCCTCTCTCCGTTCTGTTTAATGAAGTCTCTGCCACTCTCTCCGTTCTGTTTAATGAAGTCTCTGCCCCTCTCTCCGCTCTGTTTAATGAAGTCTCTGACGCACTCTCCGCTCTGTTTAATGAAGTCTCTGCTGCACTCTCCGTTCTGTTTAAAGAAGTCTCTGCAGCACTCTCCGTTCTGTTTAATGAAGTCCCTGCCGCTCTCTCCGTTCTGTTTAATGAAGTCTCAGCCGCTCTCTCCGCTTTGTTTAATGAATTTACTGCTGCTCTCTCCACTCTGCTTAATGAGGGCCGTGCTTCTCGCTCCGTTCTGTTTAATGAATTCACTGCTGCTCTCTCCGCTCTGTTAAATGATGACCGTGCTGCTCTCTCTGCTCTGTTTAATTAAGTCTCTGCCACTCTCTCACTTCTGTTTAATGAGGTCTCTGCCACTCTCTCCGTTCTGTTAAATGAAGTCTCTGCCACTCTCTCCGCTCTGTTAATGAAGTCTCTGCAACTCCCTCCGTTCTGTTTAATGAAGTCTCTGCCGCTCACTTCGTTCTGTTTAATGAAGCCTCTGCCGCTCTCTGCTCTGTTTAATGAAGTCTCTGCCGCTCTCTCCGTTATCTTTAATGATTTCTCTGCCACTCTCTCCATTCTGTTTATGAAGTCTCTGCCACTCTCTCCGTTCTTGGTAATGAAGTCTCTGCCACTCTCTCCATTCTGTTTAATGAAGTCTCTGCCGCTCTCTCTGCTCTGTTTAATGATGTCTCTGCCGCTCTCTCCATTCTGTTTAATGAAGTCTCTGCCGCTCCCTCCGCTCTGTTTAATGAAGTCGCTGCCACTCTCTCCGTTCTGTTTAATCAAGTCTCTGCCACTCACTCCGTTCTGTTTAATGAAGTCCCTACCAATCTCTCCGTTCCGTTTAATGAATTCACTGCCACTCTCTCCGTTCTGTTTAATGAAGTCTCTGCCCCTCTCTCTGCTCTGTTTAATGAAGTCTCTGACGCACTCTCCGCTCTGTTTAATGAAGTCTCTGCTGCACTCTCCGTTCTGTTTAAAGAAGTCTCTGCGGCACTCTCCGTTCTGTTTAATGAAGTCCCTGCCGCTCTCTCCGTTCTGTTTAATGAAGTCTCTGCCGCTCTCTCCGCTTTGTTTAATGAATTTACTGCTGCTCTCTCCACTCTGCTTAATGAGGGCCGTGCTTCTCGCTCCGTTCTGTTTAATGAATTCACTGCTGCTCTCTCCGCTCTGTTAAATGATGACCGTGCTGCTCTCTCTGCTCTGTTTAATGAAGTCTCTGCCACTCTCTCACTTCTGTTTAATGAGGTCTCTGCCACTCTCTCCGTTCTGTTTAATGAAGTCTCTGCCGCTCTCTCCGCTCTGTTAATGAAGTCTCTGCCACTCCCTACCATCTGTTTAATGAAGTCTCTGCCACTCTCTCTGCTCTGTTTAATGAAGTGTCTGCCACTCTCTCCGTTCTGTTTAATGATGTCTTTGCCACTCTCTCCGCTCTGTGTAATGAAGTCTCTGCCACTCTCTCCATTCTGTTTAATGAAGTCTCTGCCACTCTCTCCATTCTGTTTAATGAAGTCTCTGCCGCTCTCTGCGCTCTGTTTAATGAAGTCTCTGCCAATCTCTCCGTTCTGTTTAATGAAGTCCCTGACGCTCTCTCCGCTTTGTTTAATGAAGTCTCTGCCACTCTCTCTGTTCTGTTTAATGAAGTCTCTGCCGCGCTCTCCCTTCTGTTTAATGAAGTCTCTGCCGCTCTCTCCGCTTTGTTTAATGAATTTACTGCTGCTCTCTCCACTCTGTATAATGAGGGCCGTGCTGCTCTCTCCGTTGTGTTTGATGAAGTCTCTGCCGCTCTCTCCGCTCTGTTTAATGAAGTCTCTGCCACTCTCTCCGTTCTGTTTATTCAAGTCTCTGCCACTCACTCCGTTCTGTTTAATTAAGTCCCTACCAATCTCTCCGTTCCGTTTAATGAATTCACTGCCACTCTCTCCGTTCTGTTTAATGAAGTCTCTGACGCTCCCTCCATTCTGTTTAATGAAGTCCCTGCCAATCTCTCCGTTCTGTTTAATGAATTCATTGCTGCTCTCTTCGCTCTGTTTAATGAACTCTCTGCTGCTCTCTCCATTATGTTTAATGAAGTCTAAGCCGCTCTCTCCGTTCTCTTTAATGAAGTATCTGCCGCTCTCTGCTCTGTTTGATCAATTCACTGCCACTCTCGCCACTCTGTTTAATGAAGTCTCTGCCGCTCTCTGCTCTGTTTAATGTAATCTCTGCCGCTCTCTGCTCTGTTTAATGAAGTCACAGCCAATCTCTCCGTTCTGTTTAATGAATTTACTGCTGCTCTCTCCGCTCTGTTTAATGAAGTCTCTGCCGCACTTTCGTTGATGTTTAATGAAGTCTCTGCCGCTCTCTCCGTTCTGTTTAATGAATTCACTGCTGCTCTCTCCGTTCTGTTTAATGAAGTCTCTGCCACTCTGACCGCTCTATTTAATGAAGCCTCTGCTGCTCTCACCGCTCTGTTTAATGAAGTCTCTGCCACTCTCTCCGTTCTGTTTAATGAAGCCTCTGCCGCTCTCTCCGCACTGTTTAAAGAATTCACTGCTGCTCTCTCCACTCTATTTAATGATGGCCGTGCTGCTCTCTCCGCTCTGTTTAATGAATTCTCTGCCACTCTCTCCGCTCTGTTTAATGAAGTCTTTGCCACTCTCTCCGTTCTGTTTAATGAAGTCTCTGCCGCCCTCTCCATTCTGTTTAATGAAGTCTCTGCCGCTCTCTCCGGTCTGTTTAATGAAGTCTCTGCCACTCTCACCGTTCTGCTTAATGAAGTCTCTGACGCTCTCTCCGCTCTGTTTAATGAAGTCTCTGCCACACTCTCCGTTCTGTTTAATGAAGTCTCTGCCGCTCTCTCTGCTCTGTTAATGAAGTCTCTGCCGCTCTCTCCGTTATCTTTAATGATTTCTCTGCCACTCTCTCCATTCTGTTTATGAAGTCTCTGCCACTCTCTCCGTTCTTTTTAATGAAGTCTCTGCCACTCTCTCCATTCTGTTTAATGAAGTCTCTGCCGCTCTCTCTGCTCTGTTTAATGATGTCTCTGCCGCTCTCTCCATTCTGTTTAATGAAGTCTCTGCCGCCCTCTCCATTCTGTTTAATGAAGTCTCTGCCGCTCTCTCCGGTCTGTTTAATGAAGTCTCTGCCACACTCACCGTTCTGTTTAATGAAGTCTCTGACGCTCTCTCCGGTCTGTTTAATGAAGTCTCTGCCACACTCTCCGTTCTGTTTAATGATGTCTCTGCCGCTCTCTCCATTCTGTTTAATGGAGTCTCTGCTGCTCTCTGCTCTGTTTAATGATGTCTCTGCCGCTCTCTCCATTCTGTTTAATGAAGTCTCTGCCACTCTCTCCGTTCTGTTTAATCAAGTCTCTGCCACTCACTCCGTTCTGTTTAATTAAGTCCCTACCAATCTCTCCGTTCCGTTTAATGAATTCACTGCCACTCTCTCCGTTCTGTTTAATGAAGTCTCTGACGCTCCCTCCATTCTGTTTAATGAATTCACTGCCACTCTCTCCGTTCTGTTTAATGAAGTCTCTGACGCTCCCTACATTCTGTTTAATGAAGTCTCTGCCGCTCTCTCTGTTCTGTTTAATGAAGTCCCTGCCAATCTCTCCGTTCTGTTTAATGAATTCATTGCTGCTCTCTTCGCTCTGTTTAATGAACTCTCTGCCGCTCTCTCCATTATGTTTAGTGACGTCTAAGCCGCTCTCTCCGTTCTGTTTAATGAAGTATCTGCCGCTCTCTGCTCTGTTTGATCAATTCACTGCCACTCTCGCCACTCTGTTTAATGAAGTCTCTGCCGCTGTCTGCTCTGTTTAATGTAATCTCTGCCGCTGTCTGCTCTGTTTAATGAAATCACAGCCAATCTCTCCGTTCTGTTTAATGAATTTACTGCTGCTCTCTCCGCTCTGTTTAATGAAGTCTCTGCCGCACTTTCGTTGATGTTTAATGAAGTCTCTGCCGCTCTCTCCGTTCTGTTTAATGAATTCACTGCTGCTCTCTCCGTTCTGTTTAATGAAGTCTCTGCCACTCTGGCCGCTCTATTTAATGAAGCCTCTGCTGCTCTCACCGCTCTGTTTAATGAAGTCTCTGCCACTCTCTCCGTTCTGTTTAATGAAGCCTCTGCCGCTCTCTCCGCACTGTTTAAAGAATTCACTGCTGCTCTCTCCACTCTATTTAATGATGGCCGTGCTGCTCTCTCCGCTCTGTTTACTGAATTCTCTGCCACTCTCTCCGCTCTGTTTAATGAAGTCTTTGCACTCTCTCCGTTCTGTTTAATGAAGTCTCTGCCGCCCTCTCCATTCTGTTTAATGAAGTCTCTGCCGCTCTCTCCGGTCTGTTTAATGAAGTCTCTGCCACTCTCACCGTTCTGCTTAATGAAGTCTCTGACGCTCTCTCCGCTCTGTTTAATGAAGTCTCTGCCACACTCTCCGTTCTGTTTAATGAAGTCTCTGCCGCTCTCTCTGCTCTGTTAATGAAGTCTCTGCCGCTCTCTCCGTTATCTTTAATGATTTCTCTGCCACTCTCTCCATTCTGTTTATGAAGTCTCTGCCACTCTCTCCGTTCTTTTTAATGAAGTCTCTGCCACTCTCTCCATTCTGTTTAATGAAGTCTCTGCCGCTCTCTCTGCTCTGTTTAATGATGTCTCTGCCGCTCTCTCCATTCTGTTTAATGAAGTCTCTGCCGCCCTCTCCATTCTGTTTAATGAAGTCTCTGCCGCTCTCTCCGGTCTGTTTAATGAAGTCTCTGCCACACTCACCGTTCTGTTTAATGAAGTCTCTGACGCTCTCTCCGGTCTGTTTAATGAAGTCTCTGCCACACTCTCCGTTCTGTTTAATGATGTCTCTGCCGCTCTCTCCATTCTGTTTAATGAAGTCTCTGCTGCTCTCTGCTCTGTTTAATGATGTCTCTGCCGCTCTCTCCATTCTGTTTAATGAAGTCTCTGCCGCTCTCTCCGCTCTGTTTAATGAAGTCGCTGCCACTCTCTCCGTTCTGTTTAATCAAGTCTCTGCCACTCACTCCGTTCTGTTTAATTAAGTCCCTACCAATCTCTCCGTTCTGTTTAATGAATTCACTGCCACTCTCTCCGTTCTGTTTAATGAAGTCTCTGACGCACCCTCCATTCTGTTTAATGAATTCACTGCCACTCTCTCCGTTCTGTTTAATGAAGTCTCTGACGCTCCCTACATTCTGTTTAATGAAGTCTCTGCCGCTCTCTCTGTTCTGTTTAATGAAGTCCCTGCCAATCTCTCCGTTATGTTTAATGAATTCATTGCTGCTCTCTTCGCTCTGTTTAATGAACTCTCTGCCGCTCTCTCCATTATGTTTAGTGAAGTCTAAGCCGCTCTCTCCGTTCTGTTTAATGAAGTATCTGCCGCTCTCTGCTCTGTTTGATCAATTCACTGCCACTCTCGCCTCTCTGTTTAATGAAGTCTCTGCCACTCTCTGCTCTGTTTAATGTAATCTCTGCCGCTCTCTGCTCTGTTTAATGAAGTCACAGCCAATCTCTCCGTTCTGTTTAATGAATTTACTGCTGCTCTCTCCGCTCTGTTTATTGAAGTCTCTGCCGCTCTCTCCATGATGTTTAATGAACTCTCTGCAGCTCTCTCCGTTCTGTATAATGAATTCACTGCTGCTCTCTCCGTTCTGTTTAATGAAGTCTCTGCCACTCTGGCCGCTCTATTTAATGAAGCCTCTGCTGCTCTCACCGCTCTGTTTAATGAAGTCTCTGCCACTCTCTCCGTTCTGTTTAATGAAGCCTCTGCCGCTCTCTCCGCACTGTTTAAAGAATTCACTGCTGCTCTCTCCACTCAATTTAATGATGGCCGTGCTGCTCTCTCCGCTCTGTTTAATGAATTCTCTGCCACTCTCTCCGCTCTGTCTAATGAAGTCTTTGCCACTCTCTCCGTTCTGTTTAATGAAGTCTCTGCCGCCCTCTCCAGTCTGTTTAGTGAAGTCTCTGCCGCTCTCTCCGGTCTGTTTAATGAAGTCTCTGCCACTCTCACCGTTCTGTTTAATGAAGTCGCTGACGCTCTCTCCGCTCTGTTTAATAAAGTCTCTGCCACACTCTCCGTTCTGTTTAATGAAGTTTCTGCCGCTCTCTCCGCTCTGTTAATGAAGACTCTGCCACTCCCTCCGTTCTGTTTAATGAAGTCTCTGCCGCTCACTCCGTTCTGTTTAATGAAGCCTCTGCCGCTCTCTGCTCTGTTTAATGAAGTCTCTGCCGCTCTCTCCGTTCTGTTTATGAAGTCTCTGCCACTCTCTCCGTTCTTTTTAATGAAGTCTCTGCCACTCTCTCCATTCTGTTTAATGAAGTCTCTGCCGCTCTCTCTGCTCTGTTTAATGATGTCTCTGCCGCTCTCTCCATTCTGTTTAATGAAGTCTCTGCCGCCCTCTCCATTCTGTTTAATGAAGTCTCTGCCGCTCTCTCCGGTCTGTTTAATGAAGTCTCTGCCACACTCACCGTTCTGTTTAATGAAGTCTCTGACGCTCTCTCCGCTCTGTTTAATGAAGTCTCTGCCACACTCTCCGTTCTGTTTAATGAAGTCTCTGCCGCTCTCTCCGCTCTGTTAATGAAGTCTCTGCCACTCCCTCCGTTCTGTTTAATGAAGTCTCTGCCGCTCACTCCGTTCTGTTTATTGAAGCCTCTGCCGCTCTCTGCTCTGTTTAATGAAGTCTCTGCCGCTCTCTCCGTTATCTTTAATGATTTCTCTACCACTCTCTCCGTTCTGTTTATGAAGTTTCTGCCACTCTCTCCGTTCTTTTTAATGAAGTCTCTGCCACTCTCTCCATTCTGTTTAATGAAGTCTCTGCCGCTTTCTGCTCTGTTTAATGGAGTCTCTGCTGCTCTCTGCTCTGTTTAATGATGTCTCTGCCGCTCTCTCCATTATGTTTAATGAAGTCTCTGCCGCTCTCTCCGCTCTGTTTAATGAAGTCGCTGCCACTCTCTCCGTTCTGTTTAATGAAGTTTCTGCCGCCCTCTCCATTCTGTTTAATGAAGTCTCTGCCGCTCTCTCCGGTCTGTTTAATGAAGTCTCTGACGCTCTCTCCGCTCTGTTAATGAAGTCTCTGCAACTCCCTCCGTTCTGTTTAATGAAGTCTCTGCCGCTCACTCCGTTCTGTTTAATGAAGCCTCTGCCGCTCTCTGCTCTGTTTAATGAAGTCTCTGCCGCTCTCTCCGTTATCTTTAATGATTTCTCTGCCACTCTCTCCGTTCTGTTTATGAAGTCTCTGCCACTCTCTCCGGTCTTTTTAATGAAGTCTCTGCCACTCTCTCCATTCTGTTTAATGAAGTCTCTGCCGCTCTCTCTGCTCTGTTTAATGAAGTCTCTGCCACTCTCTCCGTTCTGTTTAATGAAGTCTCTGCCACTCTCTCCGTTCTATTTAATAATGTCTCTGCTGCTCTCTGCGCTCTGTTTAAAGAAGTCTCTACCTCTCTATCTGCTCTGTTTAATGAAGTCTCTGCCACTCTCTCCGCTCTGTTTAATGAACTCTCTGCTACTCTATCCGCTCTGATTAATGAAGTCTCTGCCACTCTATCTGCTCTGTTTAATGAAGTGTCTGCCACTCTCTCCGTGCTGTTTAATGATGTCTTTGCCACTCTCTCCGCTCTGTTTAATGAAGTCTCTGCCACTCTCTCCATTCTGTTTAATGAAGTCTCTGCCGCTCTCTCCATTCTGTTTAATGAAGTCTCTGCCGCTCTCTCCGCTCTCTTTAATGAAGTCTCTGCCACTCTCTCCGTTCTGTTTAATGAAGTCTCTGACGCACTCTCCGCTCTGTTTAATGAAGTCTCTGCTGCACTCTCCGTTCTGTTTAAAGAAGTCTCTGCTGCACTCTCCGTTCTTTTTAATGAAGTCCCTGCCGCTCTCTCCGTTCTGTTTAATGAAGTCTCTGCCGCTCTGTCCGCTTTGTTTAATGAATTTACTGCTGCTCTCTCCATTCTGTTTAATGAGGGCCGTGCTTCTCGCTCCGTTCTGATTAATGAATTCACTGCTGCTCTCTCCACTCTGTTTAATGAGGGCCGTGCTTCTCGCTCCGTTCTGTTTAATGAAGTCTCTGCCGCTCTCTCCGTTCTGTTTAATGAATTCACTGCTGCTCTCTCCGCTCTGTTAAATGATGACCGTGCTGCTCTCTCCGCTCTGTTTATGAAGTCTTTGCCACTCTCTCACTTCTGTTTAATGAGGTCTCTGCCACACTCTCCGTTCTGTTTAATGAAGTTTCTGCCGCTCTCTCCGCTCTGTTAATGAAGTCTCTGCCACTCCCTACCTTCTGTTTAATGAAGTCCCTGCCGCGCTCTCCGTTCTGTTGAATGAAGACTCTGCCGCTCTCTCTGCTCTGTTTAATGAAGTCTCTGCCGCTCTCCTGCTCTGTTTAATGAAGTCTCTGCTGCTCTCTGCTCTATTTAGTCAAGTCTCTGCCACTCTCTCCGCTCTGTTTAATGAAACCCGTGCCACTCTCCCAGCTACTTTTAATGAATTCCCTGTTGCTCTCTCCGTTCTGCTTAATGAAGTCTCTGCCGCTCTCTCCGTTCTGTTTGATGAAGTCTCTGCCACTCTCTCCCTTCTCTTTAATGAAGTCTCTGCCACTCACTCCGTTCTGTTTAATGAAGTCTCTGCCACTCTCTCTGCTCTGTTTAATGAAGTCTCTGCCACACTCTCCGTTCCGTTTATTGAAGTCGCTGCCACTCTCTCCGTTCTGTTTAATGAAGTCTCTGCCACTCTCTCCGTTCTGTTTAATGAAGCCTCTGCCGCTCTCTCTACTCTGTTTAATGAAGTCTCTGCCACACTCTCCGCTCTGTTTAATGAAGTCTCTGCCGCTCTATCCATTCTGTTTAATGAAGTCTCTGTCGCTCTCTCCACTCTGCTTAATGAAGTCTCTGCCACTCTCTCCATTCTGTTTAATGAAGTCTCTGCCGGTCTCTCCGTGATGTTTAATGAAGTCTCTGCCGCTCTCTCCACGATGTTTAATGAAGTCTCTGCCACTCTCTCCTTTCTGCTTAATGAATTCTCTGCCGCTCTCTCCGTTTTGTTTAATGAAACCTCTGCCTCTCTCCCAGCTCCTTTTAATGAATTCCCTGCTGCTCTCTCCGATCTGTTGAATGAATTCTCTGCCATTCTGTCCGTTCTGTTTAATGAAGTCCCTGTCACTCTCTCCGTTCTGTCTAATGAAGTCTCTGCCACTCTCTCCGTTCTGTCTAATGAAGCCTCTGCCGCACTCTCTGCTCTGGTACAATGAAGTCTCTGTCACTCTCTCCGTTCTGTTTAATGTAGTCTCTGCCACTATCTCCTTTCTGTTTAATGAAGTCTCTACCACGCTCTCCATTCTGTTTAATGAAGTCTCTGCCGCACTCTCCGTTCTGTTTAATGAATTCTCTGCCAATCTCTCCGTTCTGTTTAATGAATTCATTGCTGCTCTCTTCGCTCTGTTTAATGAAGTCTCTGCCGCTCTCTCCATGATGTTTAATGAAGTCTCTGCCGCTGTCTCCGTTCTGTTTAATGAATTCACTTCTGCTCTCACCGTTCTGTTTAATGAATTCACTGCTGCTCTCCCCGTTCTGTTTAACGAAGTCTCTGCCACTCTGCTCTGTTTAATGAAATCTCTGCCACTCCCACCGCTCTGTTTAATGAAGTCTCTACCGCTCTCTCCGTTCTGTTAAATGAATTAACTGCTGCCCTTTCCGTTCTGTTTAATGAATTCACTGCTGCTCTCTCCGTTCTGTTTAATGAAGTCTCTGCAACTCTCTCGGCTCCATTTAATGAAGCCTCTGCTGCTCTCACCGCTCTGTTTAATGAAGTCTCTGCCACTCTCTCCGTTCTGTTTAATGAAGCCTCTGCCGGTCTCTCCGCACTGTTGTAAGGATTCACCGCTGCTCTCTCCACTCAATTTAATGATGACCGTGCTGCTATCTCCGCTCTGTTTAATGAAGTCTCTGCTGCTCTCTCCATTCTGTTTAATGAATTCACTGCTGCTCTCTACACTCTGTTTAATGATGACCACGCTGTTCTCTCCGTTCTGTTTAATGAAGTCTCTGCCGCTCTCTCTGCTCTGTCTAATGAAGTCTCGGCCAATCTCTCCGCTCTGTTTAATGAAGTCTCTGCCACTCTCTCCGTTCTGTTCAATGAATTCTCTGCCACTCTCACCGCTCTATTTACTGAGGACTCTGCCGCTCTCTCTGCTCTGTTTAATGAACACAGTGCCACACTCTCCACTCCGTTTAATGAAGTCTCTGCCACTCTCTCTGTTCTGTTTAATGAAGTCTCTGCCACTCACTCCATTCTGTTTAATGAAGTCTCTGCCGCTCTCTCCGCTCTGTGAATGTCGTCTCTGCCACTCCCTCCGTTCAGTTAAATGAAGTCTCTACCGCTCTCTGCGCTGTTTAATGATGTCTCTGCCACACTCTCCGTTCTGCTTCATTAAGTCTCTGCCACTCTCTCCGTTCTGTTTAATGAAGTCTCTTCCACTCTCTCCGTGCTGTTTAATGAATGCTCTGCCACTCTCTCTGCTCTTTTTAATGAAGTCTCTGCTGCTCCCTGCTCTGATGAAGTCTCTGCCGCTTTCTGCTCTGTTTAATGAAGTCTCTGCCACTCTCTCCGTTCTGATTAATGATTTCACTGCCACTCTGTCCGCTCTTGCTTAATGAAGTTTCTGCTACTCTCTCCGCTCTGTTTAATGAAGTCTCTGCCACTCTCTGCTCTGTTTAATGAAGTCTCTGCCGCTCTCTCTGCTCTGTTTAAGAAGTCTCTGCCTCTCTCCCCGCTCTGTTAAATGAAGTGTCTGCCACTCTGCTCTGTTTAATGACGTCTCTGCCACTCTCTCCGTTCTGTTTAATGAAGTCTCTGCCGGTCTCTCCGTGATGTTTAATGAAGTCTCTGCCGCTCTCTCCACGATCTTTAATGAAGTGTCTGCCACTCTCTCCGTTCTGCTTAATGAATTCTCTGCCACTCTCTCCATTCTGTTTAATGAAGTCTCTGCCGCTCTCTCCGCTCTGTTTAATGAAGTCTCTGCCACTCTCTCCTTTCTGTTAATTGAAGTCCCTGCCGCTCTCTCCGCTCTGTTTAATGAAGTCTCTACCACGCTCTCCATTCTGTTTAATGAAGTCTCTGCCGCTCTCTCTGTTCTGTTTAATGAATTAACTGCTGCCCTTTCCGTTCTGTTTAATGAATTCACTGCTGCTCTCTCCGTTCTGTTTAATGAAGTCTCTGCAACTCTCTCGGCTCCATTTAATGAAGCCTCTGCTGCTCTCACCGCTCTGTTTAATGAAGTCTCTGCCACTCTCTCCGTTCTGTTTAATGAAGGCTCAGCCGCTCTCTCCGCACTGTTTTAAGAATTCACTGCTGCTCTCTCCACTCAATTTAATGATGACCGTGCTGCTATCTCCGCTCTGTTTAATGAAGTCTCTGCCGCTCTCTCCATTCTGTTTAATGAATTCACTGCTGCTCTCTCCACTCTGTTTAATGATGACCACGCTGTTCTCTCCGTTCTGTTTAATGAAGTCTCTGCCGCACTCTATGCTCTGTCTAATGAAGCCTCGGCCAATCTCTCCGCTCTGTTTAATGAAGTCTCTGCCACTCTCTCCGTTCTGTTTAATGAATTCTCTGCCACTCTCACCGCTCTATTTACTGAGGACTCTGCCGCTCTCTCTGCTCTGTTTAATGAACTCAGTGCCACACTCTTCGCTCCGTTTAATGAAGTCTCTGCCACTCTCTCTGTTCTGTTTAATGAAGTCTCTGCCACTCACTCTATTCTGTTTAATGAAGTCTCTGCAGCTCTCTCCGCTCTGTTAATGTCGTCTCTGCCACTCCCTCCGTTCAGTTAAATGAAGTCTCTACCGCTCTCTGCTCTGTTTAATGAAGTCTCTGCCGCTCTCTCCGTTCTGCTTCATTAAGTCTCTGCCATTCTCTCCGTTCTGTTTAATGAAGTCTCTGCCACTCTCTCCGTGCTGTTTAATGAATCCTCTGCCACTCTCTCTGCTCTTTTTAATGAAGTCTCTGCTGCTCCCTGCTCTGATGAAGTCTCTGCCGCTCTCTGCTCTGTTTAATGAAGTCTCTGCCACTCTCTCCGTTCTGATTAATGATTTCACTGCCACTCTGTCCGCTCTTGCTTAATGAAGTTTCTGCTACTCTCTCCGCTCTGTTTAATGAAGTCTCTGCCACTCTCTGCTCTGTTCAATGAAGTCTCTGCCGCTCTCTCTGCTCTGTTTAATGAAGTCTCTGCCTCTCTCCCCGCTCTGTTTAATGAAGTGTCTGCCACTCTGCTCTGTTTAATGACGTCTCTGCCACTCTCTCCGTTCTGTTTAATGAAGTCTCAGCCGGTCTCTCCGTGATGTTTAATGAAGTCTCTGCCGCTCTCTCCACGATCTTTAATGAAGTGTCTGCCACTCTCTCCGTTCTGCTTAATGAATTCTCTGCCGCTCTCTCCGTTTTGTTTAATGAAACCACTGCCTCTCTCCCAGCCTCTTTTAATGAATTCCCTGCTGCTCCATCCGATCTGTTTAATGAATTCTCTGCCATTCTGTCCGTTCTGTTTAATGAAGTCCCTGTCACTCTCTCCGTTCTGTCTAATGAAGTCTCTGCCACTCTCTCCGTTCTGTTTAATGAAGCCTCTGCCGCACTTTCTGCTCTGGTAGAATGAAGTCTCTGTCACTCTCTCCGTTCTGTTTAATGTAGTCTCTGCCACTCTCTCCATTCTGTTTAATGAAGTCTCTGCCGCTCTCTCCGCTCTGTTTAATGAAGTCTCTGCCACTCTCTCCTTTCTGTTAATTGAAGTCCCTGCCGCTCCCTCCGCTCTGTTTAATGAAGTCTCTACCACGCTCTCCATTCTGTTTAATGTAGCCTCTGCCGCTCTCTCTGTTCTGTTTAATGAAGTCTCTGCCACTCTCTCCGTTCTGTTTAATGAATTCATTGCTGCTCTCTTCGCTCTGTTTAATGAACTCTCTGCCGCACTCTCCATTATGTTTAATGAAGTCTAAGCCGCTCTCTCCGTTCTGTTTAATGAAGTATCTGCCGCTCTCTGCTCTGTTTGATCAATTCACTGCCACTCTCGCCACTCTGTTTAATGAAGTCTCTGCCGCTCTCTGCTCTGTGTAATGTAATCTCTGCCGCTCTCTGCTCTGTTTAATGAAGTCTCAGCCAAACTCTCTGTTCTGTTTAATGAATTTACTGCTGCTCTCTCCGCTCTGTTTAATGAAGTCTCTGCCGCTCTCTCCATGATGTTTAATGAAGCCTCTGCTGCTCTCACCGCACTGTTTAATGAAGTCTCTGCCACTCTCTCCGTTCTGTTTAATGAAGCCTCTGCCGCTCTCTCCGCACTGTTTAAAGAATTCACTGCTGCTCTCTCCACTCAATTTAATGATGGCCGTGCTGCTCTCTCCGCTCTGTTTAATGAATTCTCTGCCACTCTCGCCGCTCTATTTACTGAAGTCTCTGCCGCTCTCTCTGCTCTGTTTAATGAACTCAGTGCCACACTCTCCGCTTCGTTTAATGAAGTCTCTGCCACTCTCTCTGTTCTGTTTAATGAAGTCTCTGCCACTCACTCCATTCTGTTTAATGAAGTCTCTGCTGCTCTCTCCGCTCTGTTAATGTTGTCTCTGCCACTCCCTCCGTTCAGTTAAATGAAGTCTCTACCGCTCTCTCCGTTCTGTTTAATGAAGTCTCTGCCGCTCTCTGCTCTGTTTCATTAATTCACTTCCACTCTCTCCGCTCTGGTTAATGAAGTCTCTGCCGCTCTCTGCTCTGTTGAATGAAGTCTCTGCCGCTCTCCGTTCTGTTTAATGAATTCACTGCTGCTCTCTCCGCTCTTTTTAATGAAGTCTCTGCCACTCTCTCCACGATGTTTAATGAAGTCTCTGCCGCTCTCTCCACGATGTTTAATGAAGTCTCTGCCACGCTCCGCTCTATTTAATGAAGACTCTGCCACTCTCTCCGTTCTGTTTAATGAATTCACTGCTGCTCTCTCCGAACTGTTTAATGAATTCACTGCTGCTCTCTCCGTTCTGTTTAATGAAGTCTCTGCCACTCTCTCCGTTCTGTTTAATGAAGTCTCTGCCACTCTCTTCGTTTTGTTTAATGAATTCTCTGCCACTCTCTCCGTTCTGTTTAATGAAGTCTCTGCCACTCTCTCTGCTCTGTTGAATGAAGTCTCTGACACTCCGCTCCGTTTAATGAAGTCACTGCCTATCTCGCCGTTCTGTTTAATGAAGTCTCTGCCACTCTCTCCGTTCTGTTTAATGAAGCCTCTGCCGCTCTCTCTCCTCTGTTTAATGAAGTCCCTGCCACTCTCTCCGTTCTGTTTATTGAATTCACTGCCGCTCTCTGCTCAGTTTAATGAATTCACTGCCCCTCTCTCCGCTCTGTTTAAAGAAGTCTCTGCCACTCTCTCTGCTCTGTTTAATGAAATCTCTGCCACTCTCTCCGTTCTGTTTAATGAAGCCTCTGCCACTCTCTCCAACCTGTTTAAAGAATTCACTGCCACTCTCTCCGTTCTGTTTAATGAAGTCTCTGCCACTCGCTCCGTTCTGTTTAATGAAGTCTCTGCCACTCTCTCCTTTCTGTTAATTGAAGTCCCTGCCGCTCCCTCCCCTCTGTTTAATGAAGTCTCTACCACGCTCTCCATTCTGTTTAATGAAGTCTCTGCCGCTCTCTCTGTACTGTTTAATGAAGTCTCTGCCACTCTCTCCGTTCTGTTTAATGAATTCATTGCTGCTCTCTTCGCTCTGTTTAATGAACTCTCTGCCGCTCTCTGCTCTGTTTGATCAATTCACTGCCACTCTCGCCACTCTGTTTAATGAAGTCTCTGCCGCTCTCTGCTCCGTGTAATGTAATCTCTGCCGCTCTCTGCTCTGTTTAATGAAGTCACAGCCAATCTCTCCGTTCTGTTTAATGAATTTACTGCTGCTCTCTCCGCTCTGTTTAATGAAGTCTCTGCCGCTCTCTCCATGATGTTTAATGAAGTCTCTGCCACACTCCCCGCTCTATTTAATGACGCCTCTGCTGCTCTCACCGCTCTGTTTAATGAAGTCTCTGCCACTCTCTCCGTTCTGTTTAATGAAGCCTCTGCCGCTCTCTCCGCACTGTTTAAAGAATTCACTGCTGCTCTCTCCACTCAATTTAATGATGGCCGTGCCGCTCCCACCGCTCTGTTTAATGAATTCTCTGCCACTCTCGCCGCTCTATTTACTGAAGTCTCTGCCGCTCTCTCTGCTCTGTTTAATGAACTCAGTGCCACACTCTCCGCTTCGTTTAATGAAGTCTCTGCCACTCTCTCTGTTCTGTTTAATGAAGTCTCTGCCACTCACTCCATTCTGTTTAATGAAGTCTCTGCTGCTCTCTCCGCTCTGTTAATGTTGTCTCTGCCACTCCCTCCGTTCAGTTAAATGAAGTCTCTACCGCTCTCTCCGTTCTGTTTAATGAAGTCTCTGCCGCTCTATGCTCTGTTTCATTAATTCACTTCCACTCTCTCCGCTCTGGTTAATGAAGTCTCTGCCGCTCTCTGCTCTGTTGAATGAAGTCTCTGCCGCTCTCCGTTCTGTTTAATGAATTCACTGCTGCTCTCTCCGCTCTTTTTAATGAAGTCTCTGCCACTCTCTCCACGATGTTTAATGAAGTCTCTGCCACTCTCTCCACGATGTTTAATGAAGTCTCTGCCACGCTCCGCTCTATTTAATGAAGACTCTGCCACTCTCTCCGTTCTGTTTAATGAATTCACTGCTGCTCTCTCCGAACTGTTTAATGAATTCACTGCTGCTCTCTCCGTTCTGTTTAATGAAGTCTCTGCCACTCTCTCCGTTCTGTTTAATGAAGTCTCTGCCACTCTCTTCGTTTTGTTTAATGAATTCTCTGCCACTCTCTCCGTTCTGTTTAATGAAGTCTCTGCCACTCTCTCTGCTCTGTTGAATGAAGTCTCTGACACTCCGCTCCGTTTAATGAAGTCACTGCCTATCTCGCCGTTCTGTTTAATGAAGTCTCTGCCACTCTCTCCGTTCTGTTTAATGAAGCCTCTGCCGCTCTCTCTCCTCTGTTTAATGAAGTCCCTGCCACTCTCTCCGTTCTGTTTATTGAATTCACTGCCGCTCTCTGCTCAGTTTAATGAATTCACTGCCCCTCTCTCCGCTCTGTTTAAAGAAGTCTCTGCCACTCTCTCTGCTCTGTTTAATGAAATCTCTGCCACTCTCTCCGTTCTGTTTAATGAAGCCTCTGCCACTCTCTCCAACCTGTTTAAAGAATTCACTGCCACTCTCTCCGTTCTGTTTAATGAAGTCTCTGCCACTCGCTCCGTTCTGTTTAATGAAGTCTCTGCCACTCTCTCCTTTCTGTTAATTGAAGTCCCTGCCGCTCCCTCCCCTCTGTTTAATGAAGTCTCTACCACGCTCTCCATTCTGTTTAATGAAGTCTCTGCCGCTCTCTCTGTACTGTTTAATGAAGTCTCTGCCACTCTCTCCGTTCTGTTTAATGAATTCATTGCTGCTCTCTTCGCTCTGTTTAATGAACTCTCTGCCGCTCTCTGCTCTGTTTGATCAATTCACTGCCACTCTCGCCACTCTGTTTAATGAAGTCTCTGCCGCTCTCTGCTCCGTGTAATGTAATCTCTGCCGCTCTCTCCGTTCTGTTTAATGAAGTCTCTGCCGCTCT
This sequence comes from Cetorhinus maximus, assembly GCF_964194155.1. Lineage (NCBI taxonomy): Eukaryota > Metazoa > Chordata > Chondrichthyes > Lamniformes > Cetorhinidae > Cetorhinus > Cetorhinus maximus. Next base: position 52,078,849 of record NC_135888.1, on the reverse strand, counting down.
ATGCTCTGTTTCATTAATTCACTTCCCCTCTCTCCGCTCTGGTTAATGAAGTTTCTGCCGCTCTCTGCTCTGTTGAATGAAGTCTCTGCCGCTCTCCGTTCTGTTTAATGAATTCACTGCTGCTCTCTCCGCTCTTTTTAATGAAGTCTCTGCCACTCTCTCCACGATGTTTAATGAAGTCTCTGCCACTCTCTCCACGATGTTTAATGAAGTCTCTGCCACGCTCCGCTCTATTTAATGAAGACTCTGCCACTCTCTCCGTTCTGTTTAATGAATTCACTGCTGCTCTCTCCGAACTGTTTACTGAATTCACTGCTGCTCTCTCCGTTCTGTTTAATGAAGTCTCTGCCACTCTCTCCGTTCTGTTTAATGAAGTCTCTGCCACTCTCTTCGTTCTGTTTAATGAATTCTCTGCCACTCTCTCCGTTCTGTTTAATGAAGTCTCTGCCACTCTCTCTGCTCTGTTTAATGAAGCATCTGATGCTCTCTCTGATCTGTTTAATGAAGTTTCTGCCGCTCTCTCCATGATGTAATGAAGTCTCTGCCGCTCTCTCTGATTTGTTTAATGAAGTGTCTGCCGCTCTCAGCTCTGTTTCATGAATTCACTGCCACTCTCTCCGCTCTGCTTAATGAAGTCTCTGCCGCTCTCTGCTCTGTTTAATGAAGGCTGTGCCAATCTTTCCGTTCTGTTTAATGAATTCACTGCTGCTCTCTCCGTTCTGTTGAATGAAGTCTCTGCCATTCTCTCCGTTCTGTTTAAGGAAGTCTCTGTCACTCTCTCCTTTATGTCTAATGAAGCCTCTGCCGCACTCTCTGCTCTGGTAGAATGAATTCTCTGCCACTCTCTCCGCTAAGTTTAATGATGTCTCTGCCACTCTCTCCGTTCTGTTTAATGAATTCTCTGCCACTCTCTCTGCTCGGTTTAATGAAGTCTCTGCCACTCTCTCCGTTCTGTTTAATGAAGTCTCTGCCGCTCTCTGCTCTGTTTAATGAATTCACTGCGCCTCTCTCCGCTCTGTTTAAAGAAGTCTCTGCCTCTCTCTCTGCCCTGCTTAATGAAATCTCTGCCACTCTCTCCGCTCTGTTTAATGAAATCTCTGCCACTCTCTCTGCTCTGTTTAATGAAATCTCTGTCACTCTCTCCGCTCTGTTTAATGAAGCTACTGCTGCTCTCTCTGATCTGTTTAATGAAGTCTCTGCCGCTCTCTCCGTTCTGTTTATTGAATTCACTGCCGCTCTCTGCTCTGTTTAATGAATTCACTGCTCCTCTCTCTGCTCTGTTTAACGAAGTCTCTGCCTCTCTCTCTGCCCTGCTTAATGAAATCTTTGCCACTCTCTCCGCTCTGTTTAATGAAATCTCTGCCAGTCTCTCTGCTCTGTTTAATGAAATCTCTGCCACTCTCTCCGTTCTGTTTAATGAAGTCTCTGCCGCTCTCTCCATGATGTTTAATGAAGTCTCTGCCGCTCGCTCTGTTATGTTTACTGAAGTCTCTGCCACTCTCAGCTCTGTTTGATGAAGTCTCTGTCAATCTCTCCGTTCTGTTTAATGAATTCACTGCTGCTCTCTCCGTTCTGTTTAATGAAGTCTCTGCCATTCTCTCCGTTCTGTTTAATGAAGTCTCTGCCGCTCTCTGCTCTGTTTCATGAATTCACTGCCACTCCGCTCTGCTTAATGAAGTCTCTGCCGCTCTCTGCTCTGCTGAATGAAGCCTCTGCCGCTCTCTGCTCTGTTTCATGAAGTCTCTGCCAATCTCTCCGTTCTGTTTAATGAATTCACTGCTGCTCTCTCCGCTCTTTTTAATGAAGTCTCTGCCAATCTCTCCACGATGTTTAATGAAGTCTCTGCCGCTCTCTCCACGATGTTTAATGAAGTCTATGCCACTCTCCGCTCTATTTAATGAAGACTCTGCCACTCTCTCCGTTCTCTTTAATGAAGTCTCTACCGCTCTCTCCATTCTGTTTAATGAATTCACTGCTGCTCTCTCCGAACTGTTTAATGAATTCACTGCTGCTATCTCCGTTCTGTTTAATGAAGTCTCTGCCACTCTCAATGCTCTGTTTAATGAATTCACTGCTGCTCTCTCCGTTCCTTCTAATGAAATCTCTGTCACTCCCTCCGTTCTGTTTATTGAATTCACTGCCGCTCTCCGCTCTGTTTAATGAATTCACTGCCACTCTCTCCACTCTGTTTAATGAAGTCTCTGTCGCTCTCTCCGTTCTGTTTAATGAAGTCTCTACCGCTCTCTCCGTTCTGTTTAATGAATTCACTGCTGCTCTCTCCGAACTGTTTAATGAATTCACTGCTGCTCTCTCCGTTCTGTTTAATGAAGTCTCTGCCACTCTCTCCGTTCTGTTTAATGAAGTCTCTGCCACTCTCTTCGTTCTGTTTAATGAATTCTCTGCCACTCTCTCCGTTCTGTTTAATGAAGTCTCTGCCACTCTCTCTGCTCTGTTTAATGAAGCATCTGCTGCTCTCTCTGATCTGTTTAATGAAGTTTCTGCCGCTCTCTCCATGATGTTTAATGAAGTCTCTGCCGCTCTCTCTGATTTGTTTAATGAAGTGTCTGCCGCTCTCAGCTCTGTTTCATGAATTCACTGCCACTCTCTCCGCTCTGCTTAATGAAGTCTCTGCCGCTCTCTGCTCTGTTTAATGAAGGCTGTGCCAATCTTTCCGTTCTGTTTAATGAATTCACTGCTGCTCTCTCCGTTCTGTTGAATGAAGTCTCTGCCATTCTCTCCGTTCTGTTTAAGGAAGTCTCTGTCACTCTCTCCGTTATGTCTAATGAAGCCTCTGCCGCACTCTCTGCTCTGGTAGAATGAATTCTCTGCCACTCTCTCCGCTAAGTTTAATGATGTCTCTGCCACTCTCTCCGTTCTGTTTAATGAATTCTCTGCCACTCTCTCTGCTCGGTTTAATGAAGTCTCTGCCACTCTCTCCGTTCTGTTTAATGAAGTCTCTGCCGCTCTCTGCTCTGTTTAATGAATTCACTGCGCCTCTCTCCGCTCTGTTTAAAGAAGTCTCTGCCTCTCTCTCTGCCCTGCTTAATGAAATCTCTGCCACTCTCTCCGCTCTGTTTAATGAAATCTCTGCCACTCTCTCTGCTCTGTTTAATGAAATCTCTGTCACTCTCTCCGCTCTGTTTAATGAAGCTACTGCTGCTCTCTCTGATCTGTTTAATGAAGTCTCTGCCGCTCTCTCCGTTCTGTTTATTGAATTCACTGCCGCTCTCTGCTCTGTTTAATGAATTCACTGCTCCTCTCTCTGCTCTGTTTAACGAAGTCTCTGCCTCTCTCTCTGCCCTGCTTAATGAAATCTTTGCCACTCTCTCCGCTCTGTTTAATGAAATCTCTGCCAGTCTCTCTGCTCTGTTTAATGAAATCTCTGCCACTCTCTCCGTTCTGTTTAATGAAGTCTCTGCCGCTCTCTCCATGATGTTTAATGAAGTCTCTGCCGCTCGCTCTGTTATGTTTACTGAAGTCTCTGCCACTCTCAGCTCTGTTTGATGAAGTCTCTGTCAATCTCTCCGTTCTGTTTAATGAATTCACTGCTGCTCTCTCCGTTCTGTTTAATGAAGTCTCTGCCATTCTCTCCGTTCTGTTTAATGAAGTCTCTGCCGCTCTCTGCTCTGTTTCATGAATTCACTGCCACTCCGCTCTGCTTAATGAAGTCTCTGCCGCTCTCTGCTCTGCTGAATGAAGCCTCTGCCGCTCTCTGCTCTGTTTCATGAAGTCTCTGCCAATCTCTCCGTTCTGTTTAATGAATTCACTGCTGCTCTCTCCGCTCTTTTTAATGAAGTCTCTGCCAATCTCTCCACGATGTTTAATGAAGTCTCTGCCGCTCTCTCCACGATGTTTAATGAAGTCTATGCCACTCTCCGCTCTATTTAATGAAGACTCTGCCACTCTCTCCGTTCTCTTTAATGAAGTCTCTACCGCTCTCTCCATTCTGTTTAATGAATTCACTGCTGCTCTCTCCGAACTGTTTAATGAATTCACTGCTGCTATCTCCGTTCTGTTTAATGAAGTCTCTGCCACTCTCAATGCTCTGTTTAATGAATTCACTGCTGCTCTCTCCGTTCCTTCTAATGAAATCTCTGTCTCTCTCTCCGTTCTGTTTATTGAATTCACTGCCGCTCTCCGCTCTGTTTAATGAATTCACTGCCACTCTCTCCACTCTGTTTAATGAAGTCTCTGTCGCTCTCTCCGTTCTGTTTAATGAAGTCTCTACCGCTCTCTCCGTTCTGTTTAATGAAGTCTCTGCCACTCTCTCCGTTTTGTTTAATGAAGTCTCTGCCGCTCACTCCGTTCTGCTTAAAGAAGTCTCTGCCTCTCTCTCTGCTCTGTTCAATCAAATCTCTGCCACTCTCTCCGTTCTGTTTAATGAAATCTCTGCCACTCTCTCTGCTCTGTTTAATGAAATCTCTACCACTCTCTCCGCTCTGTTTAATGAAGCCTCTGCTGCTCTCTCTGATCTGTTTAATGAAGTTTCTGCCGCTCTCTCCATGATGTTTAATGAAGTCTCTGCCGCTCTCTCTGTTTTGTTTAATGAAGTCTCTGCCGCTCTCTGCATGATGTTTAATGAAGTCTCTGCCGCTCTCTCTGATTTGTTTAATGAAGTGTCTGCCGCTCTCAGCTCTGTTTGATGAATTCACTGCCACTCTCTCCGCTCTGCTTAATGAAGTCTCTGCTGCTCTCTGCTCTGTTTAATGAAGTCTCTGCCGCTCTCTGCTCTGTTTAATGAAGGCTGTGCCAATCTCTCCGTTCTGTTTAATGAACTCACTGCTGCTCTCTCCGTTCTGTTGAATGAAGTCTCTGCCATTCTCTCCGCTCTGTTTAAGGAAGTCTCTGCCCCTCTCAGCTCTGTTTCATGAATTATCTGCCACTCTCTCCGCTCTGCTTAATGAAGTCTCTGCCGCTCTCTGCCCTGTTGAACGAAGTCTCTGCCGCTCTCTGCTCTGTTTAATGAAGTCTCTGCCAATCTCTCCGTTCTGTTTAATGAATTCACTGCTGCTCTCTCCGCTCTTTTTAATGAAGTCTCTGCCGCTCTCTCCATGATGTTTAATGAAGTCTCTGCCGGTCTCTCCGCACTGTTGTAAGGATTCACCGCTGCTCTCTCCACTCAATTTAATGATGACCGTGCTGCTATCTCCGCTCTGTTTAATGAAGTCTCTGCTGCTCTCTCCATTCTGTTTAATGAATTCACTGCTGCTCTCTACACTCTGTTTAATGATGACCACGCTGTTCTCTCCGTTCTGTTTAATGAAGTCTCTGCCGCTCTCTCTGCTCTGTCTAATGAAGTCTCGGCCAATCTCTCCGCTCTGTTTAATGAAGTCTCTGCCACTCTCTCCGTTCTGTTCAATGAATTCTCTGCCACTCTCACCGCTCTATTTACTGAGGACTCTGCCGCTCTCTCTGCTCTGTTTAATGAACACAGTGCCACACTCTCCACTCCGTTTAATGAAGTCTCTGCCACTCTCTCTGTTCTGTTTAATGAAGTCTCTGCCACTCACTCCATTCTGTTTAATGAAGTCTCTGCCGCTCTCTCCGCTCTGTTAATGTCGTCTCTGCCACTCCCTCCGTTCAGTTAAATGAAGTCTCTACCGCTCTCTGCGCTGTTTAATGATGTCTCTGCCACACTCTCCGTTCTGCTTCATTAAGTCTCTGCCACTCTCTCCGTTCTGTTTAATGAAGTCTCTTCCACTCTCTCCGTGCTGTTTAATGAATGCTCTGCCACTCTCTCTGCTCTTTTTAATGAAGTCTCTGCTGCTCCCTGCTCTGATGAAGTCTCTGCCGCTTTCTGCTCTGTTTAATGAAGTCTCTGCCACTCTCTCCGTTCTGATTAATGATTTCACTGCCACTCTGTCCGCTCTTGCTTAATGAAGTTTCTGCTACTCTCTCCGCTCTGTTTAATGAAGTCTCTGCCACTCTCTGCTCTGTTTAATGAAGTCTCTGCCGCTCTCTCTGCTCTGTTTAAGAAGTCTCTGCCTCTCTCCCCGCTCTGTTAAATGAAGTGTCTGCCACTCTGCTCTGTTTAATGACGTCTCTGCCACTCTCTCCGTTCTGTTTAATGAAGTCTCTGCCGGTCTCTCCGTGATGTTTAATGAAGTCTCTGCCGCTCTCTCCACGATCTTTAATGAAGTGTCTGCCACTCTCTCCGTTCTGCTTAATGAATTCTCTGCCACTCTCTCCATTCTGTTTAATGAAGTCTCTGCCGCTCTCTCCGCTCTGTTTAATGAAGTCTCTGCCACTCTCTCCTTTCTGTTAATTGAAGTCCCTGCCGCTCTCTCCGCTCTGTTTAATGAAGTCTCTACCACGCTCTCCATTCTGTTTAATGAAGTCTCTGCCGCTCTCTCTGTTCTGTTTAATGAATTAACTGCTGCCCTTTCCGTTCTGTTTAATGAATTCACTGCTGCTCTCTCCGTTCTGTTTAATGAAGTCTCTGCAACTCTCTCGGCTCCATTTAATGAAGCCTCTGCTGCTCTCACCGCTCTGTTTAATGAAGTCTCTGCCACTCTCTCCGTTCTGTTTAATGAAGGCTCAGCCGCTCTCTCCGCACTGTTTTAAGAATTCACTGCTGCTCTCTCCACTCAATTTAATGATGACCGTGCTGCTATCTCCGCTCTGTTTAATGAAGTCTCTGCCGCTCTCTCCATTCTGTTTAATGAATTCACTGCTGCTCTCTCCACTCTGTTTAATGATGACCACGCTGTTCTCTCCGTTCTGTTTAATGAAGTCTCTGCCGCACTCTATGCTCTGTCTAATGAAGCCTCGGCCAATCTCTCCGCTCTGTTTAATGAAGTCTCTGCCACTCTCTCCGTTCTGTTTAATGAATTCTCTGCCACTCTCACCGCTCTATTTACTGAGGACTCTGCCGCTCTCTCTGCTCTGTTTAATGAACTCAGTGCCACACTCTTCGCTCCGTTTAATGAAGTCTCTGCCACTCTCTCTGTTCTGTTTAATGAAGTCTCTGCCACTCACTCTATTCTGTTTAATGAAGTCTCTGCAGCTCTCTCCGCTCTGTTAATGTCGTCTCTGCCACTCCCTCCGTTCAGTTAAATGAAGTCTCTACCGCTCTCTGCTCTGTTTAATGAAGTCTCTGCCGCTCTCTCCGTTCTGCTTCATTAAGTCTCTGCCATTCTCTCCGTTCTGTTTAATGAAGTCTCTGCCACTCTCTCCGTGCTGTTTAATGAATCCTCTGCCACTCTCTCTGCTCTTTTTAATGAAGTCTCTGCTGCTCCCTGCTCTGATGAAGTCTCTGCCGCTCTCTGCTCTGTTTAATGAAGTCTCTGCCACTCTCTCCGTTCTGATTAATGATTTCACTGCCACTCTGTCCGCTCTTGCTTAATGAAGTTTCTGCTACTCTCTCCGCTCTGTTTAATGAAGTCTCTGCCACTCTCTGCTCTGTTCAATGAAGTCTCTGCCGCTCTCTCTGCTCTGTTTAATGAAGTCTCTGCCTCTCTCCCCGCTCTGTTTAATGAAGTGTCTGCCACTCTGCTCTGTTTAATGACGTCTCTGCCACTCTCTCCGTTCTGTTTAATGAAGTCTCAGCCGGTCTCTCCGTGATGTTTAATGAAGTCTCTGCCGCTCTCTCCACGATCTTTAATGAAGTGTCTGCCACTCTCTCCGTTCTGCTTAATGAATTCTCTGCCGCTCTCTCCGTTTTGTTTAATGAAACCACTGCCTCTCTCCCAGCCTCTTTTAATGAATTCCCTGCTGCTCCATCCGATCTGTTTAATGAATTCTCTGCCATTCTGTCCGTTCTGTTTAATGAAGTCCCTGTCACTCTCTCCGTTCTGTCTAATGAAGTCTCTGCCACTCTCTCCGTTCTGTTTAATGAAGCCTCTGCCGCACTTTCTGCTCTGGTAGAATGAAGTCTCTGTCACTCTCTCCGTTCTGTTTAATGTAGTCTCTGCCACTCTCTCCATTCTGTTTAATGAAGTCTCTGCCGCTCTCTCCGCTCTGTTTAATGAAGTCTCTGCCACTCTCTCCTTTCTGTTAATTGAAGTCCCTGCCGCTCCCTCCGCTCTGTTTAATGAAGTCTCTACCACGCTCTCCATTCTGTTTAATGTAGCCTCTGCCGCTCTCTCTGTTCTGTTTAATGAAGTCTCTGCCACTCTCTCCGTTCTGTTTAATGAATTCATTGCTGCTCTCTTCGCTCTGTTTAATGAACTCTCTGCCGCACTCTCCATTATGTTTAATGAAGTCTAAGCCGCTCTCTCCGTTCTGTTTAATGAAGTATCTGCCGCTCTCTGCTCTGTTTGATCAATTCACTGCCACTCTCGCCACTCTGTTTAATGAAGTCTCTGCCGCTCTCTGCTCTGTGTAATGTAATCTCTGCCGCTCTCTGCTCTGTTTAATGAAGTCTCAGCCAAACTCTCTGTTCTGTTTAATGAATTTACTGCTGCTCTCTCCGCTCTGTTTAATGAAGTCTCTGCCGCTCTCTCCATGATGTTTAATGAAGCCTCTGCTGCTCTCACCGCACTGTTTAATGAAGTCTCTGCCACTCTCTCCGTTCTGTTTAATGAAGCCTCTGCCGCTCTCTCCGCACTGTTTAAAGAATTCACTGCTGCTCTCTCCACTCAATTTAATGATGGCCGTGCTGCTCTCTCCGCTCTGTTTAATGAATTCTCTGCCACTCTCGCCGCTCTATTTACTGAAGTCTCTGCCGCTCTCTCTGCTCTGTTTAATGAACTCAGTGCCACACTCTCCGCTTCGTTTAATGAAGTCTCTGCCACTCTCTCTGTTCTGTTTAATGAAGTCTCTGCCACTCACTCCATTCTGTTTAATGAAGTCTCTGCTGCTCTCTCCGCTCTGTTAATGTTGTCTCTGCCACTCCCTCCGTTCAGTTAAATGAAGTCTCTACCGCTCTCTCCGTTCTGTTTAATGAAGTCTCTGCCGCTCTATGCTCTGTTTCATTAATTCACTTCCACTCTCTCCGCTCTGGTTAATGAAGTCTCTGCCGCTCTCTGCTCTGTTGAATGAAGTCTCTGCCGCTCTCCGTTCTGTTTAATGAATTCACTGCTGCTCTCTCCGCTCTTTTTAATGAAGTCTCTGCCACTCTCTCCACGATGTTTAATGAAGTCTCTGCCGCTCTCTCCACGATGTTTAATGAAGTCTCTGCCACGCTCCGCTCTATTTAATGAAGACTCTGCCACTCTCTCCGTTCTGTTTAATGAATTCACTGCTGCTCTCTCCGAACTGTTTAATGAATTCACTGCTGCTCTCTCCGTTCTGTTTAATGAAGTCTCTGCCACTCTCTCCGTTCTGTTTAATGAAGTCTCTGCCACTCTCTTCGTTTTGTTTAATGAATTCTCTGCCACTCTCTCCGTTCTGTTTAATGAAGTCTCTGCCACTCTCTCTGCTCTGTTGAATGAAGTCTCTGACACTCCGCTCCGTTTAATGAAGTCACTGCCTATCTCGCCGTTCTGTTTAATGAAGTCTCTGCCACTCTCTCCGTTCTGTTTAATGAAGCCTCTGCCGCTCTCTCTCCTCTGTTTAATGAAGTCCCTGCCACTCTCTCCGTTCTGTTTATTGAATTCACTGCCGCTCTCTGCTCAGTTTAATGAATTCACTGCCCCTCTCTCCGCTCTGTTTAAAGAAGTCTCTGCCACTCTCTCTGCTCTGTTTAATGAAATCTCTGCCACTCTCTCCGTTCTGTTTAATGAAGCCTCTGCCACTCTCTCCAACCTGTTTAAAGAATTCACTGCCACTCTCTCCGTTCTGTTTAATGAAGTCTCTGCCACTCGCTCCGTTCTGTTTAATGAAGTCTCTGCCACTCTCTCCTTTCTGTTAATTGAAGTCCCTGCCGCTCCCTCCCCTCTGTTTAATGAAGTCTCTACCACGCTCTCCATTCTGTTTAATGAAGTCTCTGCCGCTCTCTCTGTACTGTTTAATGAAGTCTCTGCCACTCTCTCCGTTCTGTTTAATGAATTCATTGCTGCTCTCTTCGCTCTGTTTAATGAACTCTCTGCCGCTCTCTGCTCTGTTTGATCAATTCACTGCCACTCTCGCCACTCTGTTTAATGAAGTCTCTGCCGCTCTCTGCTCCGTGTAATGTAATCTCTGCCGCTCTCTGCTCTGTTTAATGAAGTCACAGCCAATCTCTCCGTTCTGTTTAATGAATTTACTGCTGCTCTCTCCGCTCTGTTTAATGAAGTCTCTGCCGCTCTCTCCATGATGTTTAATGAAGTCTCTGCCACACTCCCCGCTCTATTTAATGACGCCTCTGCTGCTCTCACCGCTCTGTTTAATGAAGTCTCTGCCACTCTCTCCGTTCTGTTTAATGAAGCCTCTGCCGCTCTCTCCGCACTGTTTAAAGAATTCACTGCTGCTCTCTCCACTCAATTTAATGATGGCCGTGCCGCTCCCACCGCTCTGTTTAATGAATTCTCTGCCACTCTCGCCGCTCTATTTACTGAAGTCTCTGCCGCTCTCTCTGCTCTGTTTAATGAACTCAGTGCCACACTCTCCGCTTCGTTTAATGAAGTCTCTGCCACTCTCTCTGTTCTGTTTAATGAAGTCTCTGCCACTCACTCCATTCTGTTTAATGAAGTCTCTGCTGCTCTCTCCGCTCTGTTAATGTTGTCTCTGCCACTCCCTCCGTTCAGTTAAATGAAGTCTCTACCGCTCTCTCCGTTCTGTTTAATGAAGTCTCTGCCGCTCTATGCTCTGTTTCATTAATTCACTTCCACTCTCTCCGCTCTGGTTAATGAAGTCTCTGCCGCTCTCTGCTCTGTTGAATGAAGTCTCTGCCGCTCTCCGTTCTGTTTAATGAATTCACTGCTGCTCTCTCCGCTCTTTTTAATGAAGTCTCTGCCACTCTCTCCACGATGTTTAATGAAGTCTCTGCCACTCTCTCCACGATGTTTAATGAAGTCTCTGCCACGCTCCGCTCTATTTAATGAAGACTCTGCCACTCTCTCCGTTCTGTTTAATGAATTCACTGCTGCTCTCTCCGAACTGTTTAATGAATTCACTGCTGCTCTCTCCGTTCTGTTTAATGAAGTCTCTGCCACTCTCTCCGTTCTGTTTAATGAAGTCTCTGCCACTCTCTTCGTTTTGTTTAATGAATTCTCTGCCACTCTCTCCGTTCTGTTTAATGAAGTCTCTGCCACTCTCTCTGCTCTGTTGAATGAAGTCTCTGACACTCCGCTCCGTTTAATGAAGTCACTGCCTATCTCGCCGTTCTGTTTAATGAAGTCTCTGCCACTCTCTCCGTTCTGTTTAATGAAGCCTCTGCCGCTCTCTCTCCTCTGTTTAATGAAGTCCCTGCCACTCTCTCCGTTCTGTTTATTGAATTCACTGCCGCTCTCTGCTCAGTTTAATGAATTCACTGCCCCTCTCTCCGCTCTGTTTAAAGAAGTCTCTGCCACTCTCTCTGCTCTGTTTAATGAAATCTCTGCCACTCTCTCCGTTCTGTTTAATGAAGCCTCTGCCACTCTCTCCAACCTGTTTAAAGAATTCACTGCCACTCTCTCCGTTCTGTTTAATGAAGTCTCTGCCACTCGCTCCGTTCTGTTTAATGAAGTCTCTGCCACTCTCTCCTTTCTGTTAATTGAAGTCCCTGCCGCTCCCTCCCCTCTGTTTAATGAAGTCTCTACCACGCTCTCCATTCTGTTTAATGAAGTCTCTGCCGCTCTCTCTGTACTGTTTAATGAAGTCTCTGCCACTCTCTCCGTTCTGTTTAATGAATTCATTGCTGCTCTCTTCGCTCTGTTTAATGAACTCTCTGCCGCTCTCTGCTCTGTTTGATCAATTCACTGCCACTCTCGCCACTCTGTTTAATGAAGTCTCTGCCGCTCTCTGCTCCGTGTAATGTAATCTCTGCCGCTCTCTCCGTTCTGTTTAATGAAGTCTCTGCCGCTCTATGCTCTGTTTCATTAATTCACTTCCCCTCTCTCCGCTCTGGTTAATGAAGTCTCTGCCGCTCTCTGCTCTGTTGAATGAAGTCTCTGCCGCTCTCCGTTCTGTTTAATGAATTCACTGCTGCTCTCTCCGCTCTTTTTAATGAAGTCTCTGCCACTCTCTCCACGATGTTTAATGAAGTCTCTGCCACTCTCTCCACGATGTTTAATGAAGTCTCTGCCACGCTCCGCTCTATTTAATGAAGACTCTGCCACTCTCTCCGTTCTGTTTAATGAATTCACTGCTGCTCTCTCCGAACTGTTTACTGAATTCACTGCTGCTCTCTCCGTTCTGTTTAATGAAGTCTCTGCCACTCTCTCCGTTCTGTTTAATGAAGTCTCTGCCACTCTCTTCGTTCTGTTTAATGAATTCTCTGCCACTCTCTCCGTTCTGTTTAATGAAGTCTCTGCCACTCTCTCTGCTCTGTTTAATGAAGCATCTGATGCTCTCTCTGATCTGTTTAATGAAGTTTCTGCCGCTCTCTCCATGATGTTTAATGAAGTCTCTGCCGCTCTCTCTGATTTGTTTAATGAAGTGTCTGCCGCTCTCAGCTCTGTTTCATGAATTCACTGCCACTCTCTCCGCTCTGCTTAATGAAGTCTCTGCCGCTCTCTGCTCTGTTTAATGAAGGCTGTGCCAATCTTTCCGTTCTGTTTAATGAATTCACTGCTGCTCTCTCCGTTCTGTTGAATGAAGTCTCTGCCATTCTCTCCGTTCTGTTTAAGGAAGTCTCTGTCACTCTCTCCTTTATGTCTAATGAAGCCTCTGCCGCACTCTCTGCTCTGGTAGAATGAATTCTCTGCCACTCTCTCCGCTAAGTTTAATGATGTCTCTGCCACTCTCTCCGTTCTGTTTAATGAATTCTCTGCCACTCTCTCTGCTCGGTTTAATGAAGTCTCTGCCACTCTCTCCGTTCTGTTTAATGAAGTCTCTGCCGCTCTCTGCTCTGTTTAATGAATTCACTGCGCCTCTCTCCGCTCTGTTTAAAGAAGTCTCTGCCTCTCTCTCTGCCCTGCTTAATGAAATCTCTGCCACTCTCTCCGCTCTGTTTAATGAAATCTCTGCCACTCTCTCTGCTCTGTTTAATGAAATCTCTGTCACTCTCTCCGCTCTGTTTAATGAAGCTACTGCTGCTCTCTCTGATCTGTTTAATGAAGTCTCTGCCGCTCTCTCCGTTCTGTTTATTGAATTCACTGCCGCTCTCTGCTCTGTTTAATGAATTCACTGCTCCTCTCTCTGCTCTGTTTAACGAAGTCTCTGCCTCTCTCTCTGCCCTGCTTAATGAAATCTTTGCCACTCTCTCCGCTCTGTTTAATGAAATCTCTGCCAGTCTCTCTGCTCTGTTTAATGAAATCTCTGCCACTCTCTCCGTTCTGTTTAATGAAGTCTCTGCCGCTCTCTCCATGATGTTTAATGAAGTCTCTGCCGCTCGCTCTGTTATGTTTACTGAAGTCTCTGCCACTCTCAGCTCTGTTTGATGAAGTCTCTGTCAATCTCTCCGTTCTGTTTAATGAATTCACTGCTGCTCTCTCCGTTCTGTTTAATGAAGTCTCTGCCATTCTCTCCGTTCTGTTTAATGAAGTCTCTGCCGCTCTCTGCTCTGTTTCATGAATTCACTGCCACTCCGCTCTGCTTAATGAAGTCTCTGCCGCTCTCTGCTCTGCTGAATGAAGCCTCTGCCGCTCTCTGCTCTGTTTCATGAAGTCTCTGCCAATCTCTCCGTTCTGTTTAATGAATTCACTGCTGCTCTCTCCGCTCTTTTTAATGAAGTCTCTGCCAATCTCTCCACGATGTTTAATGAAGTCTCTGCCGCTCTCTCCACGATGTTTAATGAAGTCTATGCCACTCTCCGCTCTATTTAATGAAGACTCTGCCACTCTCTCCGTTCTCTTTAATGAAGTCTCTACCGCTCTCTCCATTCTGTTTAATGAATTCACTGCTGCTCTCTCCGAACTGTTTAATGAATTCACTGCTGCTATCTCCGTTCTGTTTAATGAAGTCTCTGCCACTCTCAATGCTCTGTTTAATGAATTCACTGCTGCTCTCTCCGTTCCTTCTAATGAAATCTCTGTCACTCCCTCCGTTCTGTTTATTGAATTCACTGCCGCTCTCCGCTCTGTTTAATGAATTCACTGCCACTCTCTCCACTCTGTTTAATGAAGTCTCTGTCGCTCTCTCCGTTCTGTTTAATGAAGTCTCTACCGCTCTCTCCGTTCTGTTTAATGAATTCACTGCTGCTCTCTCCGAACTGTTTAATGAATTCACTGCTGCTCTCTCCGTTCTGTTTAATGAAGTCTCTGCCACTCTCTCCGTTCTGTTTAATGAAGTCTCTGCCACTCTCTTCGTTCTGTTTAATGAATTCTCTGCCACTCTCTCCGTTCTGTTTAATGAAGTCTCTGCCACTCTCTCTGCTCTGTTTAATGAAGCATCTGCTGCTCTCTCTGATCTGTTTAATGAAGTTTCTGCCGCTCTCTCCATGATGTTTAATGAAGTCTCTGCCGCTCTCTCTGATTTGTTTAATGAAGTGTCTGCCGCTCTCAGCTCTGTTTCATGAATTCACTGCCACTCTCTCCGCTCTGCTTAATGAAGTCTCTGCCGCTCTCTGCTCTGTTTAATGAAGGCTGTGCCAATCTTTCCGTTCTGTTTAATGAATTCACTGCTGCTCTCTCCGTTCTGTTGAATGAAGTCTCTGCCATTCTCTCCGTTCTGTTTAAGGAAGTCTCTGTCACTCTCTCCGTTATGTCTAATGAAGCCTCTGCCGCACTCTCTGCTCTGGTAGAATGAATTCTCTGCCACTCTCTCCGCTAAGTTTAATGATGTCTCTGCCACTCTCTCCGTTCTGTTTAATGAATTCTCTGCCACTCTCTCTGCTCGGTTTAATGAAGTCTCTGCCACTCTCTCCGTTCTGTTTAATGAAGTCTCTGCCGCTCTCTGCTCTGTTTAATGAATTCACTGCGCCTCTCTCCGCTCTGTTTAAAGAAGTCTCTGCCTCTCTCTCTGCCCTGCTTAATGAAATCTCTGCCACTCTCTCCGCTCTGTTTAATGAAATCTCTGCCACTCTCTCTGCTCTGTTTAATGAAATCTCTGTCACTCTCTCCGCTCTGTTTAATGAAGCTACTGCTGCTCTCTCTGATCTGTTTAATGAAGTCTCTGCCGCTCTCTCCGTTCTGTTTATTGAATTCACTGCCGCTCTCTGCTCTGTTTAATGAATTCACTGCTCCTCTCTCTGCTCTGTTTAACGAAGTCTCTGCCTCTCTCTCTGCCCTGCTTAATGAAATCTTTGCCACTCTCTCCGCTCTGTTTAATGAAATCTCTGCCAGTCTCTCTGCTCTGTTTAATGAAATCTCTGCCACTCTCTCCGTTCTGTTTAATGAAGTCTCTGCCGCTCTCTCCATGATGTTTAATGAAGTCTCTGCCGCTCGCTCTGTTATGTTTACTGAAGTCTCTGCCACTCTCAGCTCTGTTTGATGAAGTCTCTGTCAATCTCTCCGTTCTGTTTAATGAATTCACTGCTGCTCTCTCCGTTCTGTTTAATGAAGTCTCTGCCATTCTCTCCGTTCTGTTTAATGAAGTCTCTGCCGCTCTCTGCTCTGTTTCATGAATTCACTGCCACTCCGCTCTGCTTAATGAAGTCTCTGCCGCTCTCTGCTCTGCTGAATGAAGCCTCTGCCGCTCTCTGCTCTGTTTCATGAAGTCTCTGCCAATCTCTCCGTTCTGTTTAATGAATTCACTGCTGCTCTCTCCGCTCTTTTTAATGAAGTCTCTGCCAATCTCTCCACGATGTTTAATGAAGTCTCTGCCGCTCTCTCCACGATGTTTAATGAAGTCTATGCCACTCTCCGCTCTATTTAATGAAGACTCTGCCACTCTCTCCGTTCTCTTTAATGAAGTCTCTACCGCTCTCTCCATTCTGTTTAATGAATTCACTGCTGCTCTCTCCGAACTGTTTAATGAATTCACTGCTGCTATCTCCGTTCTGTTTAATGAAGTCTCTGCCACTCTCAATGCTCTGTTTAATGAATTCACTGCTGCTCTCTCCGTTCCTTCTAATGAAATCTCTGTCTCTCTCTCCGTTCTGTTTATTGAATTCACTGCCGCTCTCCGCTCTGTTTAATGAATTCACTGCCACTCTCTCCACTCTGTTTAATGAAGTCTCTGTCGCTCTCTCCGTTCTGTTTAATGAAGTCTCTACCGCTCTCTCCGTTCTGTTTAATGAAGTCTCTGCCACTCTCTCCGTTTTGTTTAATGAAGTCTCTGCCGCTCACTCCGTTCTGCTTAAAGAAGTCTCTGCCTCTCTCTCTGCTCTGTTCAATCAAATCTCTGCCACTCTCTCCGTTCTGTTTAATGAAATCTCTGCCACTCTCTCTGCTCTGTTTAATGAAATCTCTACCACTCTCTCCGCTCTGTTTAATGAAGCCTCTGCTGCTCTCTCTGATCTGTTTAATGAAGTTTCTGCCGCTCTCTCCATGATGTTTAATGAAGTCTCTGCCGCTCTCTCTGTTTTGTTTAATGAAGTCTCTGCCGCTCTCTGCATGATGTTTAATGAAGTCTCTGCCGCTCTCTCTGATTTGTTTAATGAAGTGTCTGCCGCTCTCAGCTCTGTTTGATGAATTCACTGCCACTCTCTCCGCTCTGCTTAATGAAGTCTCTGCTGCTCTCTGCTCTGTTTAATGAAGTCTCTGCCGCTCTCTGCTCTGTTTAATGAAGGCTGTGCCAATCTCTCCGTTCTGTTTAATGAACTCACTGCTGCTCTCTCCGTTCTGTTGAATGAAGTCTCTGCCATTCTCTCCGCTCTGTTTAAGGAAGTCTCTGCCCCTCTCAGCTCTGTTTCATGAATTATCTGCCACTCTCTCCGCTCTGCTTAATGAAGTCTCTGCCGCTCTCTGCCCTGTTGAACGAAGTCTCTGCCGCTCTCTGCTCTGTTTAATGAAGTCTCTGCCAATCTCTCCGTTCTGTTTAATGAATTCACTGCTGCTCTCTCCGCTCTTTTTAATGAAGTCTCTGCCGCTCTCTCCATGATGTTTAATGAAGTCTCTGCCGCTCTCTCCACGATGTTTAATGAAGTTTCTGACTCTCCGCTCGATTTAATGAAGACTCTGCCACTCTCTCCGTTCTCTTTAATGAAGTCTCTACCGCTCTCTCCATTCTGTTTAATGAATTCACTGCTGCTCTCTCCGTTCTGTTTAGTGAATTCACTGCTGCTCTCTCCGTTCTGTTTAATGAAGTCTCTGCCACTCTCTCTGCTCTGTTTAATGAATTCAATGCTGCTCTCTCCGTTCTTTCTAATGAAGCCTCTGCCGCTCTCTCCGTTCTGTTTAATGAAGTCTCTGCCACTCTCTCCGGTCTGTTTAATGAAGCCTCTGTCACTCTTTCCGCTCTGTTTAATGAAGTCTCTGCCACTCTCTTCGCTCTGTTTAATGAAGTCTCTGCCACTCTCTCCGCACTGTTTAACGAAGTCTCTGTTACTCTCTCCGTTCTGTTTAATGAAGTCTCTGCCGCTCTCGCCGCTCTGTTTAATGAATTCACTGCCACTCTCTCCGCTCATTTTAATGAAATCTCTGTCACTCTCTCCGTTCTGTTTATTGAATTCACTGCCGCTCTCTGCTCTGTTTAATGAATTCACTGCCACTCTCTCCACTCTGTTTAATGAAGTCTCTGTCGCTCTCTCCGTTCTGTTTAATGAAGTCTCTACCGCTCTCTCCGTTCTGTTTAATGAAGTCTCTGCCACTCTCTCCGTTGTATAACAAAATCTCTGCCACACTCTCCGCTCTGTTTAATGAATTCACTGCTGCAGTCTCCGTTCTGTTTAATGAAATCTCTGCCACTCTCTCTGCTCTGTTTAATGAATTCACTGCTGCTCTCTCCGCTCTGTTTAATGAAATCTCTGCCACTCTCCCCGCTCTGTTTAATGAATTCACTGCTGCTGTCCACGTTCTTTTTATTGAATTCACTGCTGCTCTCTCCAATCTGTTTAATGAATTCTCTGCCACTCTCTCTGCTCTGTTTAATGAATTCACTGCTGCTCTCTTCACTCATTTTAATGATGAACGTGCTGCTCTCTCTGCACTGTCTATTGAAGTCTCTGCCGCTCTCTCCGTTCTGTTTAATGAATTCACTGCTGCTCTCTCTTTTCTGTTTAATGAATTCTGTGCCACACTCTCTGCTCTATTTTATGAATTCATTGCTGCACTCTCCGTTCCGTTTAATGAAGTCACTGCCGCTCTTTTTAGTGAAGTCACTGCCACTCTCTCCATTCTGTTTAATGAAGTCTCATCCGCTCTCTCTGTTCTGTTTAATGAATTCTCTGCCATTCTCTCCGTTCTGTTTAATGAATTTTATGCCACTCTCTCCGCTCTGTTTAATGAAGTCTCTGCCGCTCTCTCCCTTCTCTTTAATGAAGTCTCTGCCATTCTCTCCGTTCTGTTTAATGAAGTCTCTGCCGCTCTTTCCGTTCTGTTTAATGAAGTCTCTGCCGCTATCACCGCTCCGTTTATTGAAGTCTCTGCCACTCTCTCCACTCTGTTTAATGAAATCTGTGCCACTCTCTCCGCTCTGTTTAATGAAGTCTCTGCCACTCTCTCCGTTCTGTTTAATTAAGCCTCTGCCACTCTCTCCGCTCCGTTTAATGAAGTCTCTGCCGCTCTCTCTGCTCTGTTTAATGAAGTCTCTGCCGCTCTCTCCGTTCTGTCTAATAAAGCCTCTGCCGCTCTCTCCGCTCTGTTTAATGAAGTCTCTGCCGCTCTGTCCGTTCTGTTTAATGAAGTCTCTGACACTCTCTCCGTTCTGTTTAATGAAGTCTCTGCCGCTCTCTGCTCTGTTTAATGAAGTCTCTGCCGCTCTCTTCGTTCTGTTTAATGAAGTCTCTGCCGCTCTGTCCGTTCTGTTTAATGAAGTCTCTGACATCCTCTCTGTTCTGTTTAATGAAGTCTCTGCCGCTCTCTCGGTTCTGTTTAATGAAGTCTCTGGCAGTCTCGCCGTTCTGTTTAATGAAGCCTCAGCTGCTCTCTCCGTTCTGTTTAATGAAGTCTCTGCCACTCTCTCCGTTCTGTTTATTGAATTCACTGCCGCTCTCGGCTCTGTTTAATGAATTCACTGCCACTCTCACCTTTCTGTTAATGCAGTCTCTGCCACACTCTCTGCTCTGTTTAATGAAACCTCTGCCACTCTCTCCTTTCTGTTTAATGAAGCCTCTGCCGCTCTCTCTGGTCTAATTAATGAATTCACTGCTGCTCTCTCCACTCTGTTCAATGATGACCGTGCCGCTCTCTCTGCTCTGTTGAATGAAGTCTCTGCCACTCTCTCCGTTCTGTTTAATGAAGTCTCTGCCGCTCTCTCCGTTCTGCTTGATGAAGTCTCTGCCGCTCTCTGCTCTGTTTAATGAAGTCTCTGCCGCTCTCTTCGTTCTGTTTAATGAAGTCTCAGCCGCTCCATGGTCTGTTTAAAGAATTCACTGCTGCTCTCTCTGCTCTGTTTAATGAAGTTTCTGCCGCTCTCTCCGCTCTGTTTAATGAAGTCTCTGCCGCTCTCTCCATGATGTTTAATGAAGTCTCTGCTGCTCTCTCCGCTCAGTTTAATGAAGTCTCTGCAACTCTCTACAACCTGTTTAAAGAATTCACTGCCACTCTCTCCGTTCTGTTTAATGAAGTCTCTGCAACTCGCTCCTTTCTGTTTAATGAAGTCTCTGCTGCTCTCTCCGCTCTGTGTAATGAATTCACTGCTGCTCTCTCCACTCTGTTTAATGATGGCCGTGCTGCTCTATCCGGTCTGTTTAATGAAGCCTCTGTCACTCTCGCCACTCTGTTTAATGAAGTCTCTGCCACTCTCTCCGCTCTGTTTAATGATTTCACTGCCAATCTCTCCGCTCTGTTTAATGAAGTCTCTGCCACTCTCTCCGCTCTGTTTAATGAAGTCTCTGTTACTCTCTCCGTTCTGTTTAATGAAGTCTCTGCCGCTCTCTCCGCTCTGTTTAATGAATTCACTGCAACTCTCTCCGCTCATTTTATTGAAATCTCTGTCAATCTCACCGTTCTGTTTAATGAAGTCTCTACCACTCTCTCCGCTCTGTTTAATGAATTCACTGCCACTCTCTCCACTTTGTTTAATGAAGTCTCTGTCGCTCTCTCCGTTCTGTTTAATGAAGTCTCTGCCGCTCTCTCCATGACGTTTAATGAAGACTCTGCCGCTCTCTCCATGATGTTTAATGAAGTCTCTGCCGCTCTCAACTCTATTTAATGAAGTCTCTGCCACTCTGTCCGTTCTGTTTAATGAAGTCTCTGCCGCTCTCTGCTCTCCTTAATGAAGTCTCTACCGCTCTCTCCATTCTGTTTAATGAATTCACTCCTGCTCTCTCCGTTCTGTTTAATGAATTCACTGCTGCTCTCTCCGTTCTGTTTAATGAATTCACTGCTGCTCTCTCCGTTCTGTTTAATGAATTCTCTGCCACACACTCTGCTCTATTTTATGAGTTCATTGCTGCTCTCTCCGTTCTGTTTAATGAAGTCTCTGCCGCTCTCTCCGCTCTGTTTAGTGAAGTCTCTGCCACTCTCACCATTCTGTTTAATGAAGTTACTGCCGCTCCCTCCGTTCTGTTTAATGAATTCACTGCTGCTCTCTCCGTTCTGTTTGATGAAGTCTCTGCCGCTCTTTCCGTTCTGTTTAATGAAGTCTCTGCCGCTCTCTCCGTTCTGTTTAATGAATTCTCTGCCGCTCTCTACGTTCTGTTTAATGAAGTCTCTGCCACTCTCTCCGTTCTGTTTAATAAACTCTCTGCCACTCTCTCCGCTCAGTTTATTGAAGTCTCTGCCGCTCTCTGCTCTGTTTAAAGAAGTCTCTGCCACTCTCTCCGTTCTGTTTAATGAACTCTCTGCCACTCTCTCCGCTCAGTTTATTTAAGTCTCTGCCGCTCTCTGCTCTGTTTAATGAAGTCTCTGCGGCTCTCTCCATTCTGTTTAATGAAGTCTCTGCCGCTCTATCCGCTCTGTTTATTGAAGTCTTTGCAAGTCTCTCCGTTCTGTTTAATGAAGTCTCTGCCACTCTGTCTGCTCTGTTATATGAATTCTCAGCAAGTCTCTCCGTTCTGTTTAATGAAGTCTCTGCCACTCTGTCTGCTCTGTTATATGAATTCTCAACCGCTCTCTCTGTTCTGTTTAATGAACTCTCTGCCACTGTCTCCGTTCTGTGTAATGAAGTCTCTGCCACTCTCTCCCCTCTGTTTAATGAAGTTTTTGCCACTCTCTCTGTTCTGTTTAATGAAGTCACTGCCACTCTCTCCGTTCTGTTTAATGAAGTCTCTGCCGCTCTATCCGCTCTGTTTAATGAAGTCTCTGCCGCTCTCTCCCTTCTCTTTAATGAAGTCCCTGCCACTCTCCCAGCTCCTTTTAATGAATTCAATGCTGCTCTCTCCGCTCTGTTTAATGAAGTCTCTGCCACTCTCTCTGCTCTGTTTAATGAAATCTCTGCCACTCTCACCGCTCTGTTTAATGAAGCCTCAGCTGCTCTCTCCGCTCTGTTTAATGATGTGTCTGCCACTCTCTCCACCCTGTTTAATGAAACCTCTGCCACTCTCTCCTTTCAGTTTAATGAAGCCTCTGCCGCTCTCTCTGGTCAGTTTAATGAATTCACTGCTGCTATCTCCACTCTGTTCAATGATGACCGTGCCGCTCTCTCTGCTCTGTTTAATGAACTCTCTGCCACTCTCTCCGCTCTTTTTAATGAAGTCTGTGCCACTCTCTCCATTCTGTTTAATGAAGTCTCTGCCGCTCTCTCCGTTCTGCTTGGTGAAGTCTCTGCCGCTCTCTGCTCTTTTTAATGAAGTCTCTGCCGCTCTCTTCGTTCTGTTTAATGAAGTCTATGCCGCTCTCTCCATTCTGTTTAATGAAGTCTCTGCCGCTCTCTCCGTTCTGCTTGGTGAAGTCTCTGCCGCTCTCTGCTCTTTTTAATGAAGTCTCTGCCGCTCTCTTCGTTCTGTTTAATGAAGTCTCCGCCATTCTTTCCGTTCAGCTTAATGAAGTCTCTGCCGCTCTCTGCTCTGTTTAATTAAGTTTCTGCCGCTCTCCCCGCTCTGTTTAATGAAGTCTCTGCTGCTCTCTCCATGACGTTTAATGAAGACTCTGCCGCTCTCTCCATGATGTTTAATGAAGTCTCTGCCGCTCTCCGCTCTATTTAATGAAGTCTCTGCCACTCTGTCCGTTCTGTTTAATGAAGTCTCTGCCACTCTGTCCGTTCTGTTTAATGAAGTCTCTGCCGCTCTCTGCTCTCTTTAATGAAGTCTCTACCGCTCTCTCCATTCTGTTTAATGAATTCACTGCTGCTCTCTCCGTTCTGTTTAATGAATTCACTGCTGCTCTCTCCGTTCTGTTTAATGAATTCTCTGCCACACTCTCTGCTCTATTTTATGAGTTCATTGCTGCTCTCTCCGCTCTGTTTAGTGAAGTCTCTGCCACTCTCTCCATTCTGTTTAATGAAGTCACTGCCGCTCCCTCCGTTCTGTTTAATGAATTCACTGCTGCTCTCTCCGTTCTGTTTAATAAATTCTCTGCCACACTCTCTGCTTTATTTTATGAATTCATTCCTGCTCTCTCCGTTCTGTTTAATGAAGTCACTGCCACTCTCGCCGTTCTGTTTAATGAAGTCTCTGCCGCTCTTTCCGTTCTGTTTAATGACGTCTCTGCCGCGCTCTCCGTTCTGTTTATTGAAGTCTCTGCCACTCTCTCCGTTCTGTTTAGTAAACTCTCTGCCACTCTCTCCGCTCAGTTTATTGAAGTCTCTGCCGCTCTCTACGTTCTGTTTATTGAAGTCTCTGCCACTCTCTCCGTTCTGTTTAATAAACTCTCTGCCACTCTCTCCGCTCAGTTTATTGAAGTCTCTGCCGCTCTCTACGTTCTGTTTATTGAAGTCTCTGCCACTCTCTCCGTTCTGTTTAATAAACTCTCTGCCACTCTCTCCGCTCAGTTTATTGAAGTCTATGCCGCTCTGTGCTCTGTTTAATGAAGTCTCTACGGCTCTCTCCGTTCTGTTTAATGAAGTCTCTGCCACTCTCTCCGTTCTGTTTAATGAAGTCTCTGCCGCTCTATCCATTCCGTTTAATGAAGTCTCTGCAAGTCTCTCCGTTCTGGTTAATGAAGTCTCTGCCACTCTCTCTGCTCTGTTTAATGAATTCTCAGCCGCTCTCTCTGTTCTGTTTAATGAAGTCTCTGCCACTCTCTCCGTTCTGTTTAATGAAGTCTCTGCCACTCTTGCCGCTCTGTTTAATGAAGTCGCTGCCGCTCTCTCTCTTCTGTTTAATGAAGTCTCTGCCATTCTCTCCGTTCTGTTTAATGAAGTCTCTGCCGCTCTTTCCATTATGTTTAATGAAGTCTCTGCCGCTCTCTCCATTCTGTTTAATGAAGTCTCTGCCACTCTATCCGTTCTGTTTAATGAAGCCTCTGCCGCTCTCTCCGCTCCGTTTATTGAAGTCTCTGCCGCTCTCTCTGCTCTGTTTAATGAAGTCTCTGCCGCTCTCTCCGCTCTGTTTAATGAAGTCTCTGCTGCTCTCTACGTTCTGTTTAATGAAGTCTCTGCCTCTCTCTCCGTTCTGTTTAATGAAGTCTCTGCCGCTCTGTCCGTTCTGTTTAATGAAGTCTCTGACATCCTCTCTGTTCTGTTTAATGAAGTCTCTGCCGCTCTCTCGGTTCTGTTTAATGAAGTCTCTGGCACTCTTACCGTTCTGTTTAATGAAGCCTCAGCTGCTCTCTCCGTTCTGTTTATTGAATTCACTGCCGTTCTCTGCTCTGTTTAATTAATTCACTGCCACTCTCACCTTTCTGTTTAATGCAGTCTCTGCCACACTCTCTGCTCTGTTTCATGAAACTTCTGCCATTCTCTCCTTTCTGTTTAATGAAGCCTCTGCCGCTCTCTCTGGTCTGTTTAATGAAGTCTCTGCCGCTCTCTGCTCTGTTTAATGAAGTCTCTGCCGCTCTCTTCGTTCTGTTTAATGAAGTCTCAGCCGCTCTCTGCTCTGTTTAAAGAATTCACTGCTGCTCTCTCCGCTCTGTTTAATGAAGTTTCTGCCGCTCTCTCCGCTCTGTTTAATGAAGTCTCTGCCGCTCTCTCCATGATGTTTAATGAAGACTCTGCAGCTCTCTCCATGATGTTTAATAAAGTCTCTGCTGCTCTCTCCACGATGTTTAATGAAGTCTCTACCGCACTCCGCACTATTTAATGATGTCTCTGCCACTCTGTCCGTTCTGTTTAATGAAGTCTCTGCCGCTCTCTGCTCTGTTTAATGAAGTCTCTACCGCTCTCTCCATTCTGTTTAATGAATTCACTGCTGCTCTCTCCGTTCTGTTAATGAATTCACTGCTGCTCTCTCCGTTCTGTTAATGAATTCACTGCTGCTCTCTCCATTCTGTTTAATGAATTCACTGCTGCTCTTTCGTTCTGTTAATGAATTCATTGCTGATCTCTCCGTTCTGTTCAATGAAGTCTCTGCCACTCTCTCTGCTCTGTTTAATGAAGCCTCTGCCACTCTCTCCATTCTGTTTAATGAAATCTCAGCCACTCTCTCCGCTCTATTTAATGAAGTCTCTGCCATTCTCTCCACTCTGTTTAATGAAGCCTCTGCAACTCTCTCCGTTCTGTTTAATGAAGTCTCTGCCGCTCTCTCCGTTCTGTTTAATGAAGTCTCTGCCGCTCTCTCCGTTCTGTTTAATGAAGTCTCTGCCAGTCTCTCCGCTCAGTTTATTGAAGTCTCTGCCACTCTCTCCGCTCAGTTTATTGAAGTCTCTGCCACTCTCTCCGCTCTGTTTAATGAAATCTCTGCCGCTCTCTCCGTTCGGTTTAATGAAGTCTCTGCCACTCTCTCCATTCTGTTTAATGAAGTCTCTGCGTCTCTCTCCGCTCTGTTTAATGAAGTCTCTGCAACTCTCTCCGTTCTGTTTAATGAAATCTCTGCCACTCTCTCCGTTCTGTTTAATGAAATCTCTGCCACTCTCTCCGTTCTGTTTAATGAAGCCTCTGCCGCACTCTCCGCTCTGTTTATTGAAGTCTCTGCCACTCACACCTCTCTGTTTAATGAAATCTGTGCCACTCTCTCCGCTCTGTTTAATGAAGTCTCTGCCACTCTCTCCGTTCTGTTTATTTAAGCCTCTGCCACTCTCTCCGCTCCATTTAATGAAGTCTCTGCCGCTCTCTCTGCTCTGTTTAATGAAGTCTCTGCCGCTCTCTCCGTTCTTTCAAATGAAGCCTCTGCCGCTCTCTCCATTCTGTTTAATGAAGTCTCTGCCACTCTCTCAGTTCTGTCTAATGAAGCCTCTGCCGCTCTCTCCGTTCTGTTTAATGAAGCCTCTGCCACTCTCTCCGTTCTTTCAAATGAAGCCTCTGCCGCTCTTTCCATTCTGTTTAATGAAGTCTCTGCCACTCTCTCAGTTCTGTCTAATGAAGCCTCTGCCGCTCTCTCCGTTCTGTTTAATGAAGTCTCTGCCGCTCTCCGTTCTGTTTAATGAAGTCTCTGCCATTCTCTGCGTTCTGTTCAATGAAGTCTCTGCCGCTCTGTCCGTTCTGTTTAATGAAGTCTCTGCCGCTCTCTCCGCTCTGTTTAGTGGTGTCTCTGCCACTCTCTCTGTTCTGTTTAATGAAGTCTCTGCCGCTCTCTCCGTTCTGTTTAATGAAGCCTCAGCTGCTCTCTCCGTTCTGTTTAATGAAGTCTCTGCCACTCTCTCCGTTCTGTTTATTGAATTCACTTCAGCTCTCTGCTCTGTTTAATGAAATCACTGCCACACTCAACTCTCTGTTTAATGCAGTCTCTGCAACTCTCTCTGCTCTGTTTAATGAAACCTCTGCCACTCTCTCCTTTCTGTTTAATGTAGCCTCTGACGCTCTCTCTGGTCTGTTTAATGAATTCACTGCCACTCTCACCGCTCTTTTTAATGAAGTCTGTGCCACTCTCTCCATTCTGTTTAATGAAGTCTCTGCCGCTCTCTCCGCAATGTTTAATGAAGTTTCTGCCGCTCTTTCCGCTCTGTTTAATGAAGTCTCTGCCGCTCTCTCCATGATGTTTAATGAAGACTCTGCCGCTCTCTCCATGATGTTTAATGAAGTCTCTGCCGCTCTCTCCACTTTGTTTAATGAAGTCTCTACCGCTCTCCGCTCTATTTAATGAAATCTCTGCCACTCTGTCCGTTCTGTATAATGAAGTCTCTGCCGCTCTCTGCTCTGTTTAATGAAGTCTCTACTGCTCTCTCCATTCTGTTTAATGAATTCACTGCTGCTCTCTCCGTTCTGTTTAATGAATTCACTGCTGCTCTCTCCATTCTGTTTAATCAATTCTCTGCCACTCTCTCTTCTCTATTTAATGAATTCATTGCTGCTCTCTCCGTTCTGTTTAATGAAGTCTCTGCCACTCTCTCTGCTCTGTTTAATGAAGTCTCTGCCGCTCTCTCCGCTCTGTTTAGTGGTGTCTCGGCCACTCTCTCCGTTCTGTTTAATGAAGTCTCTGCCACTCTCTCCATTCTGTTTAATGAATTCTCTGCCATTCTCTGCGTTCTGTTTAATAGGTCTCTTCCGCACTCTCCGCTCTGTTTAGTGAAGTCTCTGCCACTCTCTCCATTCTGTTTAATGAAGTCACTGCCGCTCTCTCTGTTCTGTTTAATGAACTCTCTGACATCTCTCCACTCAGTTTAATGAAGTGTCAGCCGCTCTCTGCTCTGTTTAATGAAGTATATGCCGCTCTCTACGTTCTGTTTATTGAAGTCTCTGCCACTCTCTCCGTTCTGTTTAATGAAGTCTCTGCCACCCTCTCCGTTCTGTTTATTGAAGTCTCTGCCACTCTCTCCGTTCTGTTTAATGAAGTCTCTGCCGTTCTCTCCGTTCTGTTTAATGAAGTCTCTGCCACTCTCTCCGTTCTGTTTAATGAAGTCTCTGCCAGTCTCTCCGTTCTGTTTAATGAAGTCTCTGCCGCTCTCTCCATTCTGTTTATTGAAGTCTCTGCCACTCTCTCCGTTCTGTTTAATGAAGTCTCTGCCACCCTCTCCACTCTGTTTAATGAAGTCTCTGCCACTCTCTCCGTTCTGTTTAATGAAGTCTCTGCCACTCTCTCCGTTCTGTTTAATGAAGTCTCTACCACTCTCTCCATTCTGTTTAATGAAGTCTCTGCCGCTCTCTCCGCTCTGTTTAATGAAGTCTCTGCCACTCTCTCCGTTCTGTTTAATGAAGTCTCTGCCACTCTCTCCGTTCTGTTTAATGAAGTCTCTGCCACTCTCTCCATTCTGTTTAATGAAGCATCTGCCGCTGTCTCCGCTCCCTTTATTGAAGTCTCTGCCACTCTCACCGCTCTGTTTAATGAAATCTGTGCCACTCTCTCCGCTCTGTTTAATGAAGACTGCCGCTCTCTCCGTTCTGTCTCATGAAGCCTCTGCCGCTCTCTCCGTTCTGTTTAATGAAGTCTCTGCCACTCTCTCCGTTCTGTTTAATGAAGTCACTGCCACTCTCGCCGTTCTGTTTAATGAAGTCTCTGCCGCTCTTTCCGTTCTGTTTAATGACGTCTCTGCCGCGCTCTCCGTTCTGTTTATTGAAGTCTCTGCCACTCTCTCCGTTCTGTTTAGTAAACTCTCTGCCACTCTCTCCGCTCAGTTTATTGAAGTCTCTGCCGCTCTCTACGTTCTGTTTATTGAAGTCTCTGCCACTCTCTCCGTTCTGTTTAATAAACTCTCTGCCACTCTCTCCGCTCAGTTTATTGAAGTCTATGCCGCTCTGTGCTCTGTTTAATGAAGTCTCTACGGCTCTCTCCGTTCTGTTTAATGAAGTCTCTGCCACTCTCTCCGTTCTGTTTATTGAAGTCTCTGCCACTCTCTCCGCTCTGTTTAATGAAATCTCTGCCGCTCTCTCCGTTCGGTTTAATGAAGTCTCTGCCACTCTCTCCATTCTGTTTAATGAAGTCTCTGCGTCTCTCTCCGCTCTGTTTAATGAAGTCTCTGCAACTCTCTCCGTTCTGTTTAATGAAATCTCTGCCACTCTCTCCGTTCTGTTTAATGAAATCTCTGCCACTCTCTCCGTTCTGTTTAATGAAGCCTCTGCCGCACTCTCCGCTCTGTTTATTGAAGTCTCTGCCACTCACACCTCTCTGTTTAATGAAATCTGTGCCACTCTCTCCGCTCTGTTTAATGAAGTCTCTGCCACTCTCTCCGTTCTGTTTATTTAAGCCTCTGCCACTCTCTCCGCTCCATTTAATGAAGTCTCTGCCGCTCTCTCTGCTCTGTTTAATGAAGTCTCTGCCGCTCTCTCCGTTCTTTCAAATGAAGCCTCTGCCGCTCTCTCCATTCTGTTTAATGAAGTCTCTGCCACTCTCTCAGTTCTGTCTAATGAAGCCTCTGCCGCTCTCTCCGTTCTGTTTAATGAAGCCTCTGCCACTCTCTCCGTTCTTTCAAATGAAGCCTCTGCCGCTCTTTCCATTCTGTTTAATGAAGTCTCTGCCACTCTCTCAGTTCTGTCTAATGAAGCCTCTGCCGCTCTCTCCGTTCTGTTTAATGAAGTCTCTGCCGCTCTCCGTTCAGTTTAATGAAGTCTCTGCCATTCTCTGCGTTCTGTTCAATGAAGTCTCTGCCGCTCTGTCCGTTCTGTTTAATGAAGTCTCTGCCGCTCTCTCCGCTCTGTTTAGTGGTGTCTCTGCCACTCTCTCTGTTCTGTTTAATGAAGTCTCTGCCGCTCTCTCCGTTCTGTTTAATGAAGCCTCAGCTGCTCTCTCCGTTCTGTTTAATGAAGTCTCTGCCACTCTCTCCGTTCTGTTTATTGAATTCACTTCAGCTCTCTGCTCTGTTTAATGAAATCACTGCCACACTCAACTCTCTGTTTAATGCAGTCTCTGCAACTCTCTCTGCTCTGTTTAATGAAACCTCTGCCACTCTCTCCTTTCTGTTTAATGTAGCCTCTGACGCTCTCTCTGGTCTGTTTAATGAATTCACTGCCACTCTCACCGCTCTTTTTAATGAAGTCTGTGCCACTCTCTCCATTCTGTTTAATGAAGTCTCTGCCGCTCTCTCCGCAATGTTTAATGAAGTTTCTGCCGCTCTTTCCGCTCTGTTTAATGAAGTCTCTGCCGCTCTCTCCATGATGTTTAATGAAGACTCTGCCGCTCTCTCCATGATGTTTAATGAAGTCTCTGCCGCTCTCTCCACTTTGTTTAATGAAGTCTCTACCGCTCTCCGCTCTATTTAATGAAATCTCTGCCACTCTGTCCGTTCTGTATAATGAAGTCTCTGCCGCTCTCTGCTCTGTTTAATGAAGTCTCTACTGCTCTCTCCATTCTGTTTAATGAATTCACTGCTGCTCTCTCCGTTCTGTTTAATGAATTCACTGCTGCTCTCTCCATTCTGTTTAATCAATTCTCTGCCACTCTCTCTTCTCTATTTAATGAATTCATTGCTGCTCTCTCCGTTCTGTTTAATGAAGTCTCTGCCACTCTCTCTGCTCTGTTTAATGAAGTCTCTGCCGCTCTCTCCGCTCTGTTTAGTGGTGTCTCGGCCACTCTCTCCGTTCTGTTTAATGAAGTCTCTGCCACTCTCTCCATTCTGTTTAATGAATTCTCTGCCATTCTCTGCGTTCTGTTTAATAGGTCTCTTCCGCACTCTCCGCTCTGTTTAGTGAAGTCTCTGCCACTCTCTCCATTCTGTTTAATGAAGTCACTGCCGCTCTCTCTGTTCTGTTTAATGAACTCTCTGACATCTCTCCACTCAGTTTAATGAAGTGTCAGCCGCTCTCTGCTCTGTTTAATGAAGTATATGCCGCTCTCTACGTTCTGTTTATTGAAGTCTCTGCCACTCTCTCCGTTCTGTTTAATGAAGTCTCTGCCACCCTCTCCGTTCTGTTTATTGAAGTCTCTGCCACTCTCTCCGTTCTGTTTAATGAAGTCTCTGCCGTTCTCTCCGTTCTGTTTAATGAAGTCTCTGCCACTCTCTCCGTTCTGTTTAATGAAGTCTCTGCCAGTCTCTCCGTTCTGTTTAATGAAGTCTCTGCCGCTCTCTCCATTCTGTTTATTGAAGTCTCTGCCACTCTCTCCGTTCTGTTTAATGAAGTCTCTGCCACCCTCTCCACTCTGTTTAATGAAGTCTCTGCCACTCTCTCCGTTCTGTTTAATGAAGTCTCTGCCACTCTCTCCGTTCTGTTTAATGAAGTCTCTGCAACTCTCTCCGTTCTGTTTAATGAAGTCTCTACCACTCTCTCCATTCTGTTTAATGAAGCATCTGCCGCTGTCTCCGCTCCCTTTATTGAAGTCTCTGCCACTCTCACCGCTCTGTTTAATGAAATCAGTGCCACTCTCTCCGCTCTGTTTAATGAAATCTGTGCCACTCTCTCCGCTCTGTTTAATGAAGACTCTGCCGCTCTCTCCGTTCTGTCTCATGAAGCCTCTGCCGCTCTCTCCGTTCTGTTTAATGAAGTCTCTGCCACTCTCTCCGTTCTGTTTAATGAAGTCTCTGCCACTCTCTCCGTTCTGTCTAATGAAACCTTTGCCGCTCTCTCCGCTCTCTTTAATGAAGTCTCTGCCACTCTCTCCATTCTGTTTAATTAAACCTCTGCCACTCTCTCTGCTCCGTCTAATGAAGTCTCTGCCGCTCTCTCTGTTCTGTTTCATGAAGTCTCTGCCGCTCTCTCTGTTCTGTTTAATGAAGTCTCTGCCGCTCTCTCCATTCTGTTTAAAGAAGTTTCTGCCGCTCTGTCCATTCTGTTTAATGAAGTCTCTGACACTCTCTCTGTTCTGTTTAATATAGTCTCTACCGCTCTCTCCGTTCTGTTTAATGAAGTCTCTGCCGCTCTCTGCTCTGATTAGTGAAGTCTCTGCCGCTCTCTTCGTTCTGTTTAATGAAGTCTCTGCCGCTCTGTCCGCTCTGTTTAATGAAGTCTCTGCCACCCTCTGCGTTCTGTTTAATGAAGTCTCTGCCACTCTCTCCGATCTGTTTAATGAATCCTCTTCCAACCTCTCCACTCTGTTTAATGAAGTCTCTGCCACCCTCTCCACTCAGTTTAATGAAGTCTCTGCCGTTCTCTGCTCTGTTTAATTAAGTTTCTGCCGCTTCTCCGCTCTCTTTAATGAAGTCTCTGCCGCTCTCTCCATGACGTTTAATGAAGTCTCTGCCGCTCTCTCCATGATGTTTAATGAAGTCTCTGCCGCTCTCTCCACGTTGTTTAATGAAGTCTCTACCGCTCTCCGCTCTATTTAATGAAGTCTCTGACACTCTGTCCGTTCTGTTTAATGAAGTCTCTGCCGCTCTCTCCGTTCTGCTTGATGAAGTCTCTGACACTCTCTGCTCTGTTTAATGAAGTCTCTACCACTCTCTCCATTCTGTTTAATGAATTCTCTGCTGCTCGCTCCGTTCTGTTCAATGAATTCACTGCTGCTCTCTCCGTTCTGTTTAATGAATTCTCTGCCACTCTCTCTGCTCTATTTAATTAATTCATTGCTGCTCTCTCCGTTCTGTTTAATGAAGTCTCTGCCACTCTCTCCGTTCTGTTTAATGAAATCTCAGCCACTCTCTCCGCTCTATTTAATGAAGTCTCTGCCGCTCTCCCAATCTGTTTAATGAAGCCTCTGCCACTCTCTCCGTTCTGTTTAATGAAGTCTCTGCCACTCTCTCCATTCTGTTTAATGAAGTCTCTGCCACTCTCTCCATTCTGTTTAATGAAGTCTCTGCCATTCTCTGCGTTCTGTTAATGAAGTCTCTGCCGCTCACCGCTCCCTTTAGTGAAGTCTCTGCCACTCTCTCCATTCTGTTTAAAGAAGTCACTGCCGCTCTCTCCGTTCTGTTTAATGAAGTCTCTGCCGCTCTTTCCGTTCTGTTTAATGAAGTCTCTGCCGCTCTCTCCGTTCTGTTTAATGAAGTATCTGCCAATCTCTCCGCTCAGTTTATTGAAGTCTCTGCCGCTCTCTGCTCTGTTTAATGAAGTCTCTGCCGCTCTCTCCGTTCTGTTTAATGAAGTCTCTCCCACTCTCTCCGTTCTGTTTAATGAAGTCTCTGCAACTCTCTCCGTTCTGTTTAATTAAGTCTCTGCCACTCTCTCTGCTCTGTTTAATGAATTCTCAGCCGCTCTCTCCGTTCGGTTTAATGAAGTCTCTGCCACTCTCTCCGTTCTGTTTAATGAAGTTCCTGCCACTCTCTCCGCTCTGTTTGATGAAGTCTCTGCCGCTCTCTCCTTTCTGTTTAATGAAGTCTCTGCCACTCTCTCCGCTCTGTTTAATGAAGTCTGTGCCACTCTCTCCGCTCTGTTTAATGAAGTCTCTGCCACTCTCTCCGTTCTGTTTAATTAAGCCTCTGCCACTCTCTCTGCTCTGTTTAATGAAGTCTCTGCCGCTCTCTCGGTTCTGTCTAATGAAGCCTCTGCCGCTCTCTCCGCTCTGTTTAACGAAGTATCTGCCGCTCTCTCCGTTCTGTTTAATGAAGTCTCTGCCGCTCTCTTCATTCTGTTTAATGAAGTCTCTACCGCTCTGTCCGTTCTGTTTAATGAAGTCTCTGACACTCTCTCCGTTTTGTTTAATGAAGTCTCTGCCACTCTCTCCGTTCTGTTTATTGAATTCACTTCAGCTCTCTGCTCTGTTTAATGAAATCACTGCCACACTCAACTTTCTGTTTAATGCAGTCTCTGCCACTCTCTCTGCTCTGTTTAATGAAACCTCTGCCACTCTCTCCTTTCTGTTTAATGTAGCCTCTGACGCTCTCTCTGGTATGTTTAATGAATTCACTGCTGCTCTCTCCACTCTGTTCAATGATGGCCGTGTCGCTCTCTCTGCTCTGTTCAATGAATTCTCTGCCACTCTCACCGCTCTTTTTAATGAAGTCTGTGCCACTCTCTCCATTCTGTTTAATGAAGTCTCTGCCGCTCTCTCCGTTCTGCTTGATGAAGTTTCTGCCGCTCTCTGCTCTGTTTAATGAAGTCTCTGCCGCTCTCTTCGTTCTGTTTAATGAAGTCTCAGCCGCTCTCTGCTCTGTTTAAAGAATTCACTGCTGCTCTCTCCGCTCTGTTTAATGAAGTTTCTGCCGCTCTCTCCGCTCTGTTTAATGAAGTCTCTGCCGCTCTCTCCATGATGTTTAATGAAGACTCTGCCGCTCTCTCCATGATGTTTAATGAAGTCTCTGCCGCTCTCTCCACTTTGTTTAATGAAGTCTCTACCGCTCTCCGCTCTATTTAATGAAATCTCTGCCACTCTGTCCGTTCTGTATAATGAAGTCTCTGCCGCTCTCTGCTCTGTTTAATGAAGTCTCTACCGCTCTCTCCATTCTGTTTAATGAATTCACTGCTGCTCTCTCCGTTCTGTTTAATGAATTCACTGCTGCTCTCTCCGTTCTGTTTAATGAATTCACTGCTGCTCTCTCCATTCTGTTTAATCAATTCTCTGCCACTCTCTCTTCTCCATTTAATGAATTAATTGCTGCTCTCTCCGTTCTGTTTAATGAAGTCTCTGCCACTCTCTCTGCTCTGTTTAATGAAGACTCAGCCACTCTCTCCACTCTGTTTAATGAAGCCTCTGTCACTCTCTCCGTTCTGTTTAATGAAGTCTCTGCCGCTCTCTCCGTTCTGTTTAATGAAGCCTCTGCCACTCTCTCCGTTCTGTTTAATGAAGTCTCTGCAACTCTCTCCATTCTGTTTAATGAAGTCTCTGCCACTCTCTCCCTTCTGTTTAATGAAGTCTCTGCCACTCTCTCCCTTCTGTTTAATGAAGTCTCTGCCATTCTCTGCGTTCGGTTTAATGAAGTCTCTGCCGCTCTCTCTGCTCTGTTTAATGAAGTCTCTGCCACTCTCTCCGTTCTGTTTAATGAAGTCTCTGCCATTCTCTGCGTTCGGTTTAATGAAGTCTCTGCCGCTCTCTCTGCTCTGTTTATTTAAGTCTCTGCTGCTCTCTCCGTTCTGTTTAATGAAGTCTCTGCCGCTCTCTCTGTTCTGTTTAATGAACTCTCTGACATCTCTCCACTCAGTTTAATGAAGTGTCAGCCGCTCTCTGCTCTGTTTAATGAAGTATATGCCGCTCTCTCCGTTCTGTTTAATGAAGTCTCTGCCACTCTCTCTGCTCTGTTTAATGAAGTCTCTGCCACTCTCTCCGTTCTGTTTAATGAAGTCTCTGCCACCCTCTCCGTTCTGTTTAATGAAGTCTCTGCCGCTCTCTCCGTTCTGTTTAATGAAGTCTCTGCCACTCTCTCCGTTCTGTTTAATGAAGTCTCTGCCACTCTCTCCGTTCTGTTTAATGACGTCTCTGCCACTCTCTCCGTTCTGTTTAATGAATTCTCTACCACTCTCTCCATTCTGTTTAATGAAGTCTCTGCCGCTCTCTCCACTCTGTTTAATGAAGTCTCTGCAACTCTCTCCGTTCTGTTTAATGAAGTCTCTGCCTCTCTCTCCGTTCTGTTTAATGAAGTCTCTACCACTCTCTCCGTTCTGTTTAATGAAGCATCTGCCGCTGTCTCCGCTCCCTTTATTGAAGTCTCTGCCACTCTCTCCGCTCTGTTTAATGAAATCTGTGCCACTCTCTCCGCTCTGTTTAATGAAATCTGTGCCACTCTCTCCGCTCTGTTTAATGAAGTCTCTGCCGCTCTCTCCGTTCTGTCTCATGAAGCCTCTGCCGCTCTCTCCGTTCTGTTTAATGAAGTCTCTGCCACTCTCTCCGTTCTGTTTAATGAAGTCTCTGCCACTCTCTCCGTTCTGTCTAATGAAACCTCTGCCGCTCTCTCCGTTCTGTTTAATGAAGTCTCTGCTGCTCTCTCCGTTCTGTCTAATGAAGCCTCTGCCTCTCTCTCCGTTCTGTTTAATGAAGTCTGTGCCACTCTCTCCGCTCTCTTTAATGAAGTCTCTGCCACTCTCTCCGTTCTGTTTAATTAAGCCTCTGCCACTCTCTCTGCTCCGTTTAATGAAGTCTCTGCCGCTCTCTCTGTTCTGTTTCATGAAGTCTCTGCCGCTCTCTCTGTTCTGTTTAATGAAGTCTCTGCCGCTCTCTCCATTCTGTTTAAAGAGGTCCCTGCCGCTCTGTCCATTCTGTTTAATGAAGTCTCTGACACTCTCTCTGTTCTCTTTTATATAGTCTCTACCGCTCTCTCCGTTCTGTTTAATGAAGTCTCTGCCGCTCTCTCTGTTCTGTTTAATGAACTCTCTGACATCTCTCCACTCAGTTTAATGAAGTGTCAGCCGCTCTCTGCTCTGTTTAATGAAGTATATGCCGCTCTCTCCGTTCTGTTTAATGAAGTCTCTGCCACTCTCTCTGCTCTGTTTAATGAAGTCTCTGCCACTCTCTCCGTTCTGTTTAATGAAGTCTCTGCCACCCTCTCCGTTCTGTTTAATGAAGTCTCTGCCACTCTCTCCGTTCTGTTTAATGAAGTCTCTGCCACTCTCTCCGTTCTGTTTAATGAAGTCTCTGCCACTCTCTCCGTTCTGTTTAATGAATTCTCTACCACTCTCTCCATTCTGTTTAATGAAGTCTCTGCCGCTCTCTCCGCTCTGTTTAATGAAGTCTCTGCAACTCTCTCCGTTCTGTTTAATGAAGTCTCTGCCACTCTCTCCGTTCTGTTTAATGAAGTCTCTACCACTCTCTCCGTTCTGTTTAATGAAGCATCTGCCGCTGTCTCCGCTCCCTTTATTGAAGTCTCTGCCACTCTCACCGCTCTGTTTAATGAAATCTGTGCCACTCTCTCCGCTCTTTTTAATGAAATCTGTGCCACTCTCTCCGCTCTGTTTAATGAAGTCTCTGCTGCTCTCTCCGTTCTGTCTCATGAAGCCTCTGCCGCTCTCTCCGTTCTGTTTAATGAAGTCTCTGCCACTCTCTCCGTTCTGTTTAATGAAGTCTCTGCCACTCTCTCCGTTCTGTCTAATGAAACCTCTGCCGCTCTCTCCGTTCTGTTTAATGAAGTCTCTGCCACTCTCTCCGTTCTGTTTAATTAAGCCTCTGCCACTCTCTCTGCTCCGTTTAATGAAGTCTCTGCCGCTCTCTCTGTTCTGTTTCATGAAGTCTCTGCCGCTCTCTCTGTTCTGTTTAATGAAGTCTCTGCCGCTCTCTCCATTCTGTTTAAAGAAGTCTCTGCCGCTCTGTCCATTCTGTTTAATGAAGTCTCTGACACTCTCTCTGTTCTCTTTTATATAGTCTCTACCGCTCTCTCCGTTCTGTTTAATGAAGTCTCTGCCGCTCTCTGCTCTGATTAGTGAAGTCTCTGCCGCTCTCTTCGTTCTGTTTAATGAAGCCTCTGCCGCTCTGTCCATTCTCTTTAATGATGTCTCTGACACTCTCTCTGTTCTGTTTAATGAAGTCTCTGCCACTCTCTCCGTTCTGTTTAATGAAGTCTCTGCCGCTCTCTGCTCTGATTAGTGAAGTCTCTGCCGCTCTCTTCGTTCTGTTTAATGAAGCCTCTGCCGCTCTGTCCGTTCTGTTTAATGAAGTCTCTGACACTCTCTCTGTTCTGTTTAATGAAGTCTCTGCCGCTCTGTCCGTTCTGTTTAATGAAGTCTCTGCCGCTCTGTCCGCTCTGTTTAATGAAGTCTCTGCCACCCTCTCCGTTCTGTTTAATGAAGTCTCTGCCACTCTCCCCGTTCTGTTTAATGAAGTCTAGCCACCCTCTCCGTTCTGTTTAATGAAGTCTCTGCCACTCTCTCCGTTCTGTTTAATGAATCCTCTGCCACCCTCTCCACTCTGTTTAATGAAGTCTCTGCCACCCTCTCCACTCTGTTTAATGAAGTCTCTGCCACCCTCTCCGTTCTGTTTAATGAAGTCTCTGCCACTCTCTCTGTTCTGTTTAATGAAGTCTCTGCCACTCTCTTCGCTTCGTTTAATGAAGTCTCTGCTGCTCTCTCCGCTCTGTTTAATAAAGTCTCTGCTGCTCTCTCCACGTTGTTTAATGAAGTCTCTGCCACTCTGTCCGTTCTGTTTATTGAAGTCTCTGCCGCTCTCTCTGCTCTGTTTAATGAAGTCTCGGCCGCTCTCTCCGTTCGGTCTAATAAAGCCTCTGCCGCTCTCTCTGCTCTGATGAATGAAGTCTCTGACACTCTCTCCGCTCCGTTTAATGAAGTCGCTGCCACTCTCTCCCTTCTGTTTAATGAAGTCTCTGCCACTCTCTCCGTTTTGTTTAATGAAGCCTCTGCCGCTGGTTCTGCTCTCTTTAATGAAGTCTCTACCGCTCTCTCTGCTCTGTTTAATGAAGTCTCTGCCACTCTCTCCGTTCTGTTAAATGAAGCCTCTGCCGCTCTCGCCGCTCTATTTAATGAAGTCTCTGCTGCTCCCTCTGCTCTGTTTAATGTAGCCTCTACCGCTCTCTCCCTTCTGTTGAATGAACTCACTGCTGCTCTCTCAGGTCTATATAATGAAGTCTCTGACACCCTCACCGCTCTATTTAATGATACCCCTGCCACTCTCCCAGCTCCTTTTAATGAATTCAATGCTGCTCTCTCCGCTCTGTTTAATGTAGACTCTGCCATTCTCTCCGTTCTGTTTAATGAAGCCTCTGCCACTCTCTCCGTTCTGTTTAATGAAGCCTCTGCTGCTCTCTCCGTTCTATTTAATGAAGTCTCTGCCGCTCTCTCCGCTCTGTTTAATGAAGTCTCTGCCACTCTCTCTGCTCTGTTTAATGAAATCTCTGCCACTCTCACCGCTCTGTTTAATGAAGCCTCAGCTGCTCTCTCCGCTCTGTTTAATGATGTGTCTGCCACTCTCTCCACCCTGTTTAATGAAACCTCTGCCACTCTCTCCTTTCTGTTTAATGAAGCCTCTGCCGCTCTCTCTGGTCTGTTTAATGAATTCACTGCTGCTATCTCCACTCTGTTCAATGATGACCGTGCCGCTCTCTCTGCTCTGTTTAATGAACTCTCTGCCACTCTCTCCGCTCTTTTTAATGAAGTCTGTGCCACTCTCTCCATTCTGTTTAATGAAGTCTCTGCCGCTCTCTCCATTCTGCTTGGTGAAGTCTCTGCCGCTCTCTGCTCTTTTTAATGAAGTCTCTGCCGCTCTCTTCGTTCTGTTTAATGAAGTCTATGCCGCTCTCTCCATTCTGTTTAATGAAGTCTCTGCCGCTCTCTCCGTTCTGCTTGGTGAAGTCTCTGCCGCTCTCTGCTCTTTTTAATGAAGTCTCTGCCGCTCTCTTCGTTCTGTTTAATGAAGTCTCCGCCATTCTTTCCGTTCAGCTTAATGAAGTCTCTGCCGCTCTCTGCTCTCTTTAATGAAGTCTCTACCGCTCTCTCCATTCTGTTTAATGAATTCACTGCTGCTCTCTCCGTTCTGTTTAATGAATTCACTGCTGCTCTCTCCGTTCTGTTTAATGAATTCTCTGCCACACTCTCTGCTCTATTTTATGAGTTCATTGCTGCTCTCTCCGCTCTGTTTAGTGAAGTCTCTGCCACTCTCTCCATTCTGTTTAATGAAGTCACTGCCGCTCCCTCCGTTCTGTTTAATGAATTCACTGCTGCTCTCTCCGTTCTGTTTAATAAATTCTCTGCCACACTCTCTGCTCTATTTTATGAATTCATTCCTGCTCTCTCCGTTCTGTTTAATGAAGTCACTGCCACTCTCGCCGTTCTGTTTAATGAAGTCTCTGCCGCTCTTTCCGTTCTGTTTAATGAAGTCTCTGCCGCGCTCTCCGTTCTGTTTATTGAAGTCTCTGCCACTCTCTCCGTTCTGTTTAGTAAACTCTCTGCCACTCTCTCCGCTCAGTTTATTGAAGTCTCTGCCGCTCTCTACGTTCTGTTTATTGAAGTCTCTGCCACTCTCTCCGTTCTGTTTAATAAACTCTCTGCCACTCTCTCCGCTCAGTTTATTGAAGTCTATGCCGCTCTGTGCTCTGTTTAATGAAGTCTCTACGGCTCTCTCCGTTCTGTTTAATGAAGTCTCTGCCACTCTCTCCGTTCTGTTTAATGAAGTCTCTGCCGCTCTATCCGTTCCGTTTAATGAAGTCTCTGCAAGTCTCTCCGTTCTGGTTAATGAAGTCTCTGCCACTCTCTCTGCTCTGTTTAATGAATTCTCAGCCGCTCTCTCTGTTCTGTTTAATGAACTCTCTGCCACTCTCTCCGTTCTGTTTAATGAAGTTTCTGCCACTCTTTCCGCTCTGTTTAATGAAGTCGCTGCCGCTCTCTCTCTTCTGTTTAATGAAGTCTCTGCCATTCTCTCCGTTCTGTTTAATGAAGTCTCTGCCGCTCTTTCCGTTCTGTTTAATGAAGTCTCTGCCGCGCTCTCCGTTCTGTTTATTGAAGTCTCTGCCACTCTCTCCGTTCTGTTTAGTAAACTCTCTGCCACTCTCTCCGCTCAGTTTATTGAAGTCTCTGCCGCTCTCTACGTTCTGTTTATTGAAGTCTCTGCCACTCTCTCCGTTCTGTTTAATAAACTCTCTGCCACTCTCTCCGCTCAGTTTATTGAAGTCTATGCCGCTCTGTGCTCTGTTTAATGAAGTCTCTACGGCTCTCTCCGTTCTGTTTAATGAAGTCTCTGCCACTCTCTCCGTTCTGTTTAATGAAGTCTCTGCCGCTCTATCCGTTCCGTTTAATGAAGTCTCTGCAAGTCTCTCCGTTCTGGTTAATGAAGTCTCTGCCACTCTCTCTGCTCTGTTTAATGAATTCTCAGCCGCTCTCTCTGTTCTGTTTAATGAACTCTCTGCCACTCTCTCCGTTCTGTTTAATGAAGTTTCTGCCACTCTTTCCGCTCTGTTTAATGAAGTCGCTGCCGCTCTCTCTCTTCTGTTTAATGAAGTCTCTGCCATTCTCTCCGTTCTGTTTAATGAAGTCTCTGCCGCTCTTTCCATTCTGTTTAATGAAGTCTCTGCCACTCTATCCGTTCTGTTTAATGAAGCCTCTGCCGCTCTCTCCGCTCCGTTTATTGAAGTCTCTGCCGCTCTCTCTGCTCTGTTTAATGAAGTCTCTGCCGCTCTCTCCGCTCTGTTTAATGAAGTCTCTGCTGCTCTCTACGTTCTGTTTAATGAAGTCTCTGCCTCTCTCTCCGTTCTGTTTAATGAAGTCTCTGCCGCTCTGTCCGTTCTGTTTAATGAAGTCTCTGACATCCTCTCTGTTCTGTTTAATGAAGTCTCTGCCGCTCTCTCGGTTCTGTTTAATGAAGTCTCTGGCACTCTTACCGTTCTGTTTAATGAAGCCTCAGCTGCTCTCTCCGTTCTGTTTATTGAATTCACTGCCGTTCTCTGCTCTGTTTAATTAATTCACTGCCACTCTCACCTTTCTGTTTAATGCAGTCTCTGCCACACTCTCTGCTCTGTTTAATGAAACCTCTGCCATTCTCTCCTTTCTGTTTAATGAAGCCTCTGCCGCTCTCTCTGGTCTGTTTAATGAAGTCTCTGCCGCTCTCTGCTCTGTTTAATGAAGTCTCTGCCGCTCTCTTCGTTCTGTTTAATGAAGTCTCAGCCGCTCTCTGCTCTGTTTAAAGAATTCACTGCTGCTCTCTCCGCTCTGTTTAATGAAGTTTCTGCCGCTCTCTCCGTTCTGTTTAATGAAGTCTCTGCCGCTCTCTCCATGATGTTTAATGAAGACTCTGCAGCTCTCTCCATGATGTTTAATAAAGTCTCTGCTGCTCTCTCCACGATGTTTAATGAAGTCTCTACCGCACTCCGCACTATTTAATGATGTCTCTGCCACTCTGTCCGTTCTGTTTAATGAAATCTCTGCCGCTCTCTGCTCTGTTCAATGAAGTCTCTACCGCTCTCTCCATTCTGTTTAATGAATTCACTGCTGCTCTCTCCGTTCTGTTAATGAATTCACTGCTGCTCTCTCCGTTCTGTTAATGAATTCACTGCTGCTCTCTCCATTCTGTTTAATGAATTCACTGCTGCTCTTTCGTTCTGTTAATGAATTCATTGCTGATCTCTCCGTTCTGTTCAATGAAGTCTCTGCCACTCTCTCTGCTCTGTTTAATGAAGCCTCTGCCACTCTCTCCATTCTGTTTAATGAAATCTCAGCCACTCTCTCCGCTCTATTTAATGAAGTCTCTGCCATTCTCTCCACTCTGTTTAATGAAGCCTCTGCAACTCTCTCCGTTCTGTTTAATGAAGTCTCTGCCGCTCTCTCCGTTCTGTTTAATGAAGTCTCTGCCGCTCTCTCCGTTCTGTTTAATGAAGTCTCTGACACTCTCTCCACACAGTTTAATGAAGTGTCTGCCGCTCTCCGCTCTTTTTAATGAAGTATATGCTGCTCTCTACGTTCTGTTTATAGAAGTCTCTGCCACTCTCTCCGTTCTGTTTAATGAAGTCTCTGCCACTCTCTCCTTTCTGTTTAATGAAGTCTCAGCCAGTCTCTCCGCTCAGTTTATTGAAGTCTCTGCCACTCTCTCCACTCTGTTTAATGAAATCTCTGCCGCTCTCTCCGTTCGGTTTAATGAAGTCTCTGCCACTCTCTCCATTCTGTTTAATGAAGTCTCTGCTGCTCTCTCCGCTCTGTTTAATGAAGTCTCTGCAACTCTCTCCGTTCTGTTTAATGAAATCTCTGCCACTCTCTCCGTTCTGTTTAATGAAATCTCTGCCACTCTCTCCGTTCTGTTTAATGAAGCCTCTGCCGCACTCTCCGCTCCGTTTATTGAAGTCTCTGCCACTCACACCTCTCTGTTTAATGAAATCTGTGCCACTCTCTCCGCTCTGTTTAATGAAGTCTCTGCCGCTCTCTCCGTTCTTTCAAATGAAGCCTCTGCCGCTCTCTCCATT
Organism: Cetorhinus maximus; assembly: GCF_964194155.1. Lineage (NCBI taxonomy): Eukaryota > Metazoa > Chordata > Chondrichthyes > Lamniformes > Cetorhinidae > Cetorhinus > Cetorhinus maximus. Next base: position 52,037,327 of record NC_135888.1, on the reverse strand, counting down.
CTGTTTAATGAAGTCTCTGCCACTCTCTCCTTTCTGTTTAATGAAGTCTCTGCCATCTCTCCGCTCAGTTTATTGAAGTCTCTGCTACTCTCTCCGCTCTGTTTAATGAAATCTCTGCCGCTCTCTCCATTCGGTTTAATGAAGTCTCTGCCACTCTCTCCATTCTGTTTAATGAAGTCTCTGCTGCTCTCTCCGCTCTGTTTAATGAAGTCTCTGCAACTCTCTCAGTTCTGTTTAATGAAATCTCTGCCACTCTCTCCGTTCTGTTTAATGAAATCTCTGCCACTCTCTCCGTTCTGTTTAATGAAGCCTCTGCCGCACTCTCCGCTCCGTTTATTGAAGTCTCTGCCACTCACACCTCTCTGTTTAATGAAATCTGTGCCACTCTCTCCGCTCTGTTTAATGAAGTCTCTGCCGCTCTCTCCGTTCTTTCAAATGAAGCCTCTGCCGCTCTCTCCATTCTGTTCAATGAAGTCTCTGCCACTCTCTCAGTTCTGTCTAATGAAGCCTTTGCCGCTCTCTCCGTTCTGTTTAATGAAGCCTCTGCCACTCTCTCCGTTCTTTCAAATGAAGCCTCTGCCGCTCTTTCCATTCTGTTTAATGAAGTCTCTGCCACTCTCTCAGTTCTGTCTAATGAAGCCTCTGCCGCTCTCTCCGTTCTGTTTAATGAAGTCTCTGCCGCTCTCCGTTCTGTTTAATGAAGTCTCTGCCATTCTCTGCGTTCTGTTCAATGAAATCTCTGCCGCTCTGTCCGTTCTGTTTAATGAAGTCTCTGCCGCTCTGTCCGTTCTGTTTAATGAAGTCTCTGCCGCTCTCTCCGCTCTGTTTAGTGGTGTCTCTGCCACTCTCTCTGTTCTGTTTAATGAAGTCTCTGCCGCTCTCTCCGTTCTGTTTAATGAAGCCTCAGCTGCTCTCTCCGTTCTGTTTAATGAAGTCTCTGCCACTCTCTCCGTTCTGTTTATTGAATTCACTTCAGCTCTCTGCTCTGTTTAATGAAATCACTGCCACACTCAACTTTCTGTTTAATGCAGTCTCTGCAACTCTCTCTGCTCTGTTTAATGAAACCTCTGCCACTCTCTCCTTTCTGTTTAATGTAGCCTCTGACGCTCTCTCTGGTCTGTTTAATGAATTCACTGCCACTCTCACCGCTCCTTTTAATGAAGTCTGTGCCACTCTCTCCATTCTGTTTAATGAAGTCTCTGCCGCTCTCTCCGCAATGTTTAATGAAGTTTCTGCCGCTCTTTCCGCTCTGTTTAATGAAGTCTCTGCCGCTCTCTCCATGATGTTTAATGAAGACTCTGCCGCTCTCTCCATGATGTTTAATGAAGTCTCTGCCGCTCTCTCCACTTTGTTTAATGAAGTCTCTATCGCTCTCCGCTCTATTTAATGAAATCTCTGCCACTCTGTCCGTTCTGTATAATGAAGTCTCTGCCGCTCTCTGCTCTGTTTAATGAAGTCTCTACTGCTCTCTCCATTCTGTTTAATGAATTCACTGCTGCTCTCTCCGTTCTGTTTAATGAATTCACTGCTGCTCTCTCCATTCTGTTTAATCAATTCTCTGCCACTCTCTCTGCTCTATTTAATTAATTCATTGCTGCTCTCTCCGTTCTGTTTAATGAAATCTCAGCCACTCTCTCCGCTCTATTTAATGAAGTCTCTGCCACTCTCTCCACTCTGTTTAATGAAGCCTCTGCCACTCTCTCCGTTCTGTTTAATGAAGTCTCTGCCGCTCTCCCAATCTGTTTAATGAAGCCTCTGCCACTCTCTCCTTTCTGTTTAATGAAGTCTCTGCCACTCTCTCCATTCTGTTTAATGAAGTCTCTGCCACTCTCTCCATTCTGTTTAATGAAGTCTCTGCCATTCTCTGCGTTCTGTTAATGAAGTCTCTGCCGCTCACCGCTCCCTTTAGTGAAGTCTCTGCCACTCTCTCCATTCTGTTTAAAGAAGTCACTGCCGCTCTCTCCGTTCTGTTTAATGAAGTCTCTGCCGCTCTTTCCGTTCTGTTTAATGAAGTCTCTGCCGCTCTCTCCGTTCTGTTTAATGAAGTATCTGCCAATCTCTCCGCTCAGTTTATTGAAGTCTCTGCCGCTCTCTGCTCTGTTTAATGAAGTCTCTGCCGCTCTCTCCGTTCTGTTTAATGAAGTCTCTCCCACTCTCTCCGTTCTGTTTAATGAAGTCTCTGCAACTCTCTCCGCTCTGTTTAATGAAGTCTCTGCCACCCTCTGCGTTCTGTTTAATGAAGTCTCTGCCACTCTCTCCGTTCTGTTTAATGAAGTCTCTGCCACCCTCTCCGTTCTGTTTAATGAAGTCTCTGCCACCCTCTCCACTCAGTTAAATGAAGTCTCTGCCGTTCTCTGCTCTGTTTAATTAAGTTTCTGCCGCTCTCTCCGCTCTCTTTAATGAAGTCTCTGCCGCTCTCTCCATGACGTTTAATGAAGACTCTGCCGCTCTCTCCATGATGTTTAATGAAGTCTCTGCCGCTCTCTCCACGTTGTTTAATGAAGTCTCTACCGCTCTCCGCTCTATTTAATGAAGTCTCTGACACTCTGTCCGTTCTGTTTAATGAAGTCTCTGCCGCTCTCTCCGTTCTGCTTGATGAAGTCTCTGACACTCTCTGCTCGCTTTAATGAAGTCTCTACCGCTCTCTCCATTCTGTTTAATGAATTCACTGCTGCTCGCTCCGTTCTGTTCAATGAATTCACTGCTGCTCTCTCCGTTCTGTTTAATGAATTCTCTGCCACTCTCTCTGCTCTATTTAATTAATTCATTGCTGCTCCCTCCGTTCTGTTTAATGAAGTCTCTGCCACTCTTTCTGCTCTATTTAATGAAGCCTCTGCCACTCTCTCCGTTCTGTTTAATGAAATCTCAGCCACTCTCTCCGCTCTATTTAATGAAGTCTCTGCCACTCTCTCCACTCTGTTTAATAAAGCCTCTGCCACTCTCTCCGTTCTGTTTAATGAAGTCTCTGCCGCTCTCCCAATCTGTTTAATGAAGCCTCTGCCACTCTCTCCGTTCTGTTTAATGAAGTCTCTGCCACTCTCTCCATTCTGTTTAATGAAGTCTCTGCCACTCTCTCCATTCTGTTTAATGAAGTCTCTGCCATTCTCTGCGTTCTGTTAATGAAGTCTCTGCCGCTCACCGCTCCCTTTAGTGAAGTCTCTGCCACTCTCTCCATTCTGTTTAAAGAAGTCACTGCCGCTCTCTCCGTTCTGTTTAATGAAGTCTCTGCCGCTCTTTCCGTTCTGTTTAATGAAGTCTCTGCCGCTCTCTCCGTTCTGTTTAATGAAGTATCTGCCAATCTCTCCGCTCAGTTTATTGAAGTCTCTGCCGCTCTCTGCTCTGTTTAATGAAGTCTCTGCAACTCTCTCCGTTCTGTTTAATTAAGTCTCTGCCACTCTCTCTGCTCTGTTTAATGAAGTTCCTGCCACTCTCTCCGCTCTGTTTGATGAAGTCTCTGCCGCTCTCTCCGTTTCGTTTAATGAAGTCTCTGGCACTCTCTCCGCTCTGTTTAATGAAGTCTGTGCCACTCTCTCCGCTCTGTTTAATGAAGTCTCTGCCGCTCTCTCCGTTTCGTTTAATGAAGTCTCTGCCGCTCTCTCCATTCTGTTTATTGAAGTCTCTGCCACTCTCTCCATTCTGTTTAATGAAGTCTCTGCCACCCTCTCCGCTCTGTTTAATGAAGTCTCTGCCACTCTCTCCGTTCTGTTTAATGAAGTCTCTGCCACTCTCTCCGTTCTGTTTAATGAAGTCTCTACCACTCTCTCCATTCTGTTTAATGAAGTCTCTGCCGCTCTCTCCGCTCTGTTTAATGAAGTCTCTGCAACTCTCTCCGTTCTGTTTAATGAAGTCTCTGCCACTCTCTCCGTTCTGTTTAATGAAGTCTCTACCACTCTCTCCATTCTGTTTAATGAAGCATCTGCCGCTGTCTCCGCTCCCTTTATTGAAGTCTCTGCCACTCTCACCGCTCTGTTTAATGAAATCAGTGCCACTCTCTCCGCTCTGTTTAATGACATCTGTGCCACTCTCTCCGCTCTGTTTAATGATGACTCTGCCGCTCTCTCCGTTCTGTCTCATGAAGCCTCTGCCGCTCTCTCCGTTCTGTTTAATGAAGTCTCTGCCACTCTCTCCGTTCTGTTTAATGAAGTCTCTGCTGCTCTCTCCATTCTATCTAATGAAGCCTCTGCCTCTCTCTCCGTTCTGTTTAATGAAGTCTGTGCCACTCTCTCCGCTCTCTTTAATGAAGTCTCTGCCACTCTCTTCGTTCTGTTTAATGAAGTCTCAGCCGCTCTCTGCTCTGTTTAAAGAATTCACTGCTGCTCTCTCCGCTCTGTTTAATGAAGTTTCTGCCGCTCTCTCCGCTCTGTTTAATGAAGTCTCTGCCGCTCTCTCCATGATGTTTAATGAAGACTCTGCCGCTCTCTCCATGATGTTTAATGTAGTCTCTGCCGCTCTCTCCATGATGTTTAATGAAGACTCTGCCGCTCTCTCCATGATGTTTAATGAAGTCTCTGCCGCTCTCTCCACTTTGTTTAATGAAGTCTCTACCGCTCTCCGCTCTATTTAATGAAATCTCTGCCACTCTGTCCGTTCTGTATAATGAAGTCTCTGCCGCTCTCTGCTCTGTTTAATGAAGTCTCTACCACTCTCTCCATTCTGTTTAATGAATTCACTGCTGCTCTCTCCGTTCTGTTTAATGAATTCACTGCTGCTCTCTCCATTCTGTTTAATCAATTCTCTGCCACTCTCTCTTCTCCATTTAATGAATTCATTGCTGCTCTCTCCGTTCTGTTTAATGAAGTCTCTGCCACTCTCTCTGCTCTGTTTAATGAAGTCTCAGCCACTCTCTCCACTCTGTTTAATGAAGCCTCTGTCACTCTCTCCGTTCTGTTTAATGAAGTCTCTGCCGCTCTCTCCGTTCTGTTTAATGAAGCCTCTGCCACTCTCTCCGTTCTGTTTAATGAAGTCTCTGCAACTCTCTCCATTCTGTTTAATGAAGTCTCTGCCACTCTCTCCCTTCTGTTTAATGAAGTCTCTGCCATTCTCTGCGTTCTGTTTAATGAAGTCTCTGCCGCTCTCTCTGCTCTGTTTAATGAAGTCTCTGCCACTCTCTCCGTTCTGTTTAATGAAGTCTCTGCCATTCTCTGCGTTCTGTTTAATGAAGTCTCTGCCGCTCTCTCTGCTCTGTTTATTTAAGTCTCTGCCGCTCTCTCCGTTCTGTTTAATGAAGTCTCTGCCGCTCTCTCTGTTCTGTTTAATGAACTCTCTGACATCTCTCCACTCAGTTTAATGAAGTGTCAGCCGCTCTCTGCTCTGTTTAATGAAGTATATGCCGCTCTCTCCGTTCTGTTTAATGAAGTCTCTGCCACTCTCTCTGCTCTGTTTAATGAAGTCTCTGCCACTCTCTCCGTTCTGTTTATTGAAGTCTCTGCCACCCTCTCCGTTCTGTTTAATGAAGTCTCTGCCGCTCTCTCCGTTCTGTTTAATGAAGTCTCTGCCACTCTCTCCGTTCTGTTTAATGATGTCTCTGCCACTCTCTCCGTTCTGTTTAATGAAGTCTCTGCCACTCTCTCCGTTCTGTTTAATGAATTCTCTACCACTCTCTCCATTCTGTTTAATGAAGTCTCTGCCGCTCTCTCCGCTCTGTTTAATGAAGTCTCTGCAACTCTCTCCGTTCTGTTTAATGAAGTCTCTGCCACTCTCTCCGTTCTGTTTAATGAAGTCTCTACCACTCTCTCCGTTCTGTTTAATGAAGCATCTGCCGCTGTCTCCGCTCCCTTTATTGAAGTCTCTGCCACTCTCTCCGCTCTGTTTAATGAAATCTGTGCCACTCTCTCCGCTCTGTTTAATGAAATCTGTGCCACTCTCTCCGCTCTGTTTAATGAAGTCTCTGCCGCTCTCTCCGTTCTGTCTCATGAAGCCTCTGCCGCTCTCTCCGTTCTGTTTAATGAAGTCTCTGCCACTCTCTCCGTTCTGTTTAATGAAGTCTCTGCCACTCTCTCCGTTCTGTCTATTGAAACCTCTGCCGCTCTCTCCGTTCTGTTTAATGAAGTCTCTGCTGCTCTCTCCGTTCTGTCTAATGAAGCCTCTGCCTCTCTCTCCGTTCTGTTTAATGAAGTCTGTGCCACTCTCTCCGCTCTCTTTAATGAAGTCTCTGCCACTCTCTCCGTTCTGTTTAATTAAGCCTCTGCCACTCTCTCTGCTCCATTTAATGAAGTCTCTGCCGCTCTCTCTGTTCTGTTTCATGAAGTCTCTGCCGCTCTCTCTGTTCTGTTTAATGAAGTCTCTGCCGCTCTCTCCATTCTGTTTAAAGAAGTCTCTGCCGCTCTGTCCATTCTGTTTAATGAAGTCTCTGACACTCTCTCTGTTCTCTTTTATATAGTCTCTACCGCTCTCTCCGTTCTGTTTAATGAAGTCTCTGCCGCTCTCTGCTCTGATTAGTGAAGTCTCTGCCGCTCTCTTCGTTCTGTTTAATGAAGCCTCTGCCGCTCTGTCCATTCTCTTTAATGATGTCTCTGACACTCTCTCTGTTCTGTTTAATGAAGTCTCTGCCACTCTCTCCGTTCTGTTTAATGAAGTCTCTGCCGCTCTCTGCTCTGATTAGTGAAGTCTCTGCCGCTCTCTTCGTTCTGTTTAATGAAGCCTCTGCCGCTCTGTCCGTTCTGTTTAATGAAGTCTCTGACACTCTCTCTGTTCTGTTTAATGAAGTCTCTGCCGCTCTGTCCGTTCTGTTTAATGAAGTCTCTGCCGCTCTGTCCGCTCTGTTTAATGAAGTCTCTGCCACCCTCTCCGTTCTGTTTAATGAAGTCTCTGCCACTCTCCCCGTTCTGTTTAATGAAGTCTAGCCACCCTCTCCGTTCTGTTTAATGAAGTCTCTGCCACTCTCTCCGTTCTGTTTAATGAATCCTCTGCCACCCTCTCCACTCTGTTTAATGAAGTCTCTGCCACCCTCTCCACTCTGTTTAATGAAGTCTCTGCCACCCTCTCCGTTCTGTTTAATGAAGTCTCTGCCACTCTCTCTGTTCTGTTTAATGAAGTCTCTGCCACTCTCTTCGCTCCGTTTAATGAAGTCTCTGCTGCTCTCTCCGCTCTGTTTAATAAAGTCTCTGCTGCTCTCTCCACGTTGTTTAATGAAGTCTCTGCCACTCTGTCCATTCTGTTTAATGAAGTCTCTGCCACTCTGTCCGTTCTGTTTAATGAAGTCTCTGCCGCTATCTCCACGCTGTTTAATGAAATCTCTGCCACTCTCTCCGCTCTGTTTAATGAAGTCTCTGCCACTCAAAGGCTTGTGGATTTTATCAAACAGCATGCCCCCGTCGCTGATTGCAATGGGCAGGATGCAGATCAAATCTGACCAGCCCATGCTTGCAAACTCAAAACACAATGTTTCAACATTAGGTGTGATTCCGCGATTGGACAGCATTTGCTAAATAATCCCCAATACACTAAGAGTTACGCTGACTGCCAATTTAAGATTTTCAGTTGGGCATGCAGTGTGGCTTTGGTGGAGTGGGCAGATAAGTGGCAGATGAAATTCAGTGCAGAGAAGTGTGAGGTGATACACTTTGGTACAAAGAACATGGAGAGACAGTATAAAATAAAGGATACTATTCTAAAGGGTGTGCAGGAGCAGAGAGACCTGGGTGTATATGTACATAAGTCAGTAAAGGTGGCAGGACAGGTAGAGAGAGCTTTTTCTAAAGCCTACAGTACTCTAGGCTTTATTAATAGGGGCATAGAGTACAAGAGCAAGGAGGTTATGATGGTCTTATATAAGACACGAGTTAGACCTCAGCTGGAGTATTGTGTACAGTTCTGGGCACCACAATATAGGAAGTATTGGAGCGAGTGCAGAAGAGGTTTACTTAAATGGTTCAGGGATGAGACACTTCAGTTCTAAGGAAAGATTGGAAAAGTTGGGACTGTTTTCCTTAGCGAGGAGAAGGCTAAGAGGAGATTTGATAGTAGTTTTCAAAATCATGAGGGGTCTGGACAGGGTAGATAGGGAGAAATTGTTCCCGCTCGTAAATGGATCGAGAACCAGAGGGCACAGTTTTAAAGTGTTTTCCAATAGAAGCAAGTACGAGGCAAGAAAAAACTTTTTCTCACAGCAAGTAGTTAGGGCTTGGGATGCACTGCCTGGGAGTGTGGTGGAGGCAGGTTCAATTGAGGCATCAGGAAGGCATTGGATGATTATTTAAATAGAAACAATGTGCAGGGTTACGGGGAAAAGGCAGGAGATTGGCACTAAGTTAAAATTCTCGGAGAGCAGGTGCTGACACAATGGGCCAAATGCCCTCTTTCTACACCACAACAATTCTGTGATTCTGTGGCACATTTTTATGTACTGGGAGCTACATGTATTAATACACAGGGCCCTGTTCTTTGCAGACGGAAAGAACATGAACATTGTGCCGGTTTCAGCTAAACAAAATAAGTGACAGCCTTTCGCTGATTCATTCCGCAGGGCACTGCTTTGACCAATCAGGGTCAAGCAGCCTGGTTTAAATTTCAAACAATGCTTGGCAGTTAACTGTCAATCACCAGCAGTGGTGCATTCTCCATGGCAACACCACTTTCCAACCTATCAGCACTCTCTTCACATACAGTATAAATTGATGTTTTCCCTTTATATTGGTACTCTTGCAAGTGTCCTGATGAGTGCAAGATGAAAAACTTAAACATGTCTCTTTTTCCAACAATACTCAAGTTCTGTACTACCAAACGACAACATAAGAACTCATGGCATTTGGGGTGGCATGTTCGCATGGTTAGAGGATTGGTTAGCTAACAGGAAACAAAGAGTAGGCATATATGGGTCATTTTTGGTTTGGCAAGATGTAACTAGTGGAATGCCGCAGGGATCAGTGCTGGTGCCTCAACTATTTACAATCTATAGTAATGACTTTGATGGAGGAACAGAAGGCGTGGTTGCTAAATTTGCTGATTACGCAAAGGTAGTAGGAAAGTAAGCTACAAAGAGGATATAAGGAGCCTGCAAAGGGATTAGATAGATTAAGTACAAAAATTTGGCAGATGGAGCATAATGTGGGAAAATGTGAATTTATCCACTTTGGCAGGAAGAATAGAAAAGCAGCATATTATTTAGATGGAGAAAGATTGTGGAATGCATGCAGTACAGGGGGGTCTGGGTGTCCTAGGACATGAATCACAAAACATTAGCCTGCAGGTACAGCAAGTGATTAGGAAAGCAAATGGAATGTTGTTGTTTATTGTAAGGAGAATGGAACATAAAAATGAATAGAAAATGAAAATCGGGATGTTTCGCTGACACCACATCTGGAGTACTGTGTACAGTATTACTCTTCTTATTTAATAAAGGAAACAGTTCAGGGAATGTTCACATGACTGATTCCTGGCATGTGGGGGGTTGTCTTATGAGGAAAGATTGAACATGTTGGGCCTATATCCATTGAGATTTACAAGAATGGGAGGTGATCTTATTGAAACATATAAGATTCTGAAGGGTAGATGCTGAAAGGATATTTCCCATTGTGATAGAGTCCAGATCCAGGTGACATTGTTTAAAAATAAGGGGTCTCCCATTTAAGATGGAGATGAGGAGACTTTTTTATTCTCTGAGAGTCTGTGGAACACTCTTCCCAGAGACCAGTGAGGTAGGGTAATTGAATATTTTTAAAGCAGAGGTAGATAGATCCTTGATTAACAAGGGAGTCAAAGGTTATCGGGGGTTGGCCAGAAAGTGAAGTTCAGGCCACAATCAGATCAGCCGTGATCTTATTGAATGGCAGAGCAGGCTCAAGGGGCCGAATGGAATCCATTATTATTTGGAATCCATTATTAAAGAAGTAGCAAAGGGGCATTTGGAAAGTCAAAATGCAATCCATCAGAGTCAACATGGTTTGATGAAGAGCAAATCGTGTTTGACTAATTTGCTAGAGTTCTTTGAAGATGTGACCAGCAAAGTGGATAATGGGAACAAAAACAAAAATAGCTGGAAAAACTCAGCAAGTCTGACAGCATCTGCGGAGAGGAACACAGTTAACATTTCGAGTCCGTATGACTCTTCATCAGAAGTGGATAATGGTGATCCTGTAGATGTAGTATATCTGGACTTCCAGAAGGCCTTTGATAAGGTGCCGCACAAAAGATTAATACACAAGATAAGATCACACGGAGTTAGGGGTAATATATTAGTTTGGATAGAAGGTTGGCTAACCAACAGAAAGCAGAGAGTCAGGATAAATGGGTCTTTTTCTGGATGGCAAGCTGCAATTAGTGGGGTGCCACAGGGTTCGGACCTTGGGCCCCAACTATTTACAGTCTATATTAATGACTTGGATTCAAGGATAGAAGGTACTGTAGCTAAATTTGCAGATGACACCAAAATAGGTGGGAAAGTAAGTTGCAAGGAAGAAATAAGAAATTTACAAATGGATATGGACAGGTTAGGTGAATGAGCCAAAATTTGGCAGCTGGAGTTTAACGTGGATAAGTGTGAGGTTATCCATTTTGGTCGGAAGAATAAAAAGGCGACTTATTATTTAAATGAAGAGAAACTTCAGAATGCTTCAGTGAAGAGGGATCTGGGTGTCCTTGTGCATGAACTGCTGAAAGCTAGTATGCAGGTAGAGCAGGTAATAAGGAAGGCAAATGGAATTTTGGCCTTTATTGCTAAAGGAATAGAGTTTAAAAATAGGGAAGCATTGTTGCATCTGTGCAAGGCATTGGTGAGACCGCACCTGGAGTACTGTGCACAGTTTTGGTCCCTTTACTTGAGGAAGGATGTAGTTGCATTGGAGGCGGTTCAGAGGGGGTTCACCAGATTGACTCCAGAGATGCGGGGCTTGTCTTATGAGGAGAGATTCAGCAGTTTAGGCCTATACTCACTAAAGTTTAGAAGGATGAGAGAAAAACTAATTGAGGTATATAAGATGCTCAAGGGGATAGACAAAGTAGACGTGGAGTGGATGTTTCCCCTTTTGGGGCATTCTAGAATGAGAGACCATAATTTTAGGCTAAGTGGTGATAGATTTAAATCAAAGATGAGGAGGAATTACTTTTCTCAAAGGGTCGTGAATCTGTGGAATTCACTACCTCAGAGTGCAGTGGATGCTGAGACGCTGAATAAATTTAAGGAGGAGATAGACAGATTTTTAATTTGAAACATGTTGAAAGATTATGGGGAGAGGGCGGGAAATTGGAGTTGAGGCCATGATCATAATGAATGGCGGGTCAGGCTCGAGGGGTTGAATTGTCTACTCCTGCCCCTATGAGCCCCTGTTCTTCTGAATGGCCTACCCCTTCTAATTCATGTGTTCAAAAATTACCTTCTTCAATCACTTTCTTCAGAACAGATTTTGTCATTACATTGGGTGAAATTTTCTGTGCCCACCGGTGGCGGGCGTGTTAGATGGCGTGAGCGGATGATATGGCACAATTGGTTTCACGATGGCAGGAAGGCAAGGTCACAATTGTCCGCTCAGCCTGCCAATGGCGGGCCAGGTTTCCTGCCATCGGTTGTCGGGAACCTCATTGTAATACATCAGCATATCATTATCAGGCCACCCCGCCAGGCTCTTGCAACCCCACTGGATCGTCCGACCACATTGCCGGGAAAGCACACTGTGTTCCACAACAGCACAGAGGTGATGTGCACTTGGCGGCCTTCACGAGGGAACTGGAGGTGAGTGAGCAGTTGCAGTTGTTCTGCAGAGCTCACCAGGCTCACCTGTTGCTTTGCAGATTCAGGGGTGCAGGGGGGGTCGGGGTTAAGTCTGCCTTGCCCGACTGGTGGCGGTGATGGGGGGTTTCAGGTGGCAAGTGCAGCCCTGCCTCTGAGTTGACTTTTGAGGGTGAGGAGGAGCGGGGGAGCAAGTGCAGCCTTTTTCTTGAGGCAGCTTGTGAGGGGAGGCAAGTGCAGCCTTGCCGTTGAGGCAAGGCGGGGGTGGTGGTTAAGTGCAGCCCTGCCTCTGAGGCAACTGGTGGCGGGGGGCTGGGGGGGTTGGCGATGGGCAAGGACAGCCCTGCTGTTGAATATAGTACACAAGCATTTAGGATGAAGGTAGGATGGGCGAGGGAAGCGGCCACGAATGAGGGAAACCTATAGAAAGTGACCATTCCTCTGCAACTGAGACAGTTCAGGTGCAGCCACATTGATATGAGTGGGGTCCGGCTCCTAGCTTATCTGTCCACTCAAGCAATGCAGAGGCATCAGAGTGTCACCAAGTTCTCCAGAGCTTCCCCCAACCACCCCCCTGACCCTGTCCCGCACCCCAGCACAGACCGCAAGTTCATGAGCACTTTAGTGGACTGCAGAGCAGCTGGACTGCTCATGTTGTACAATCTCCTCATAAAGCTCGCCATGTAGCAGTCACTGCTGCAGGTGCTTACATACCCTTGCAAATGTCAGCATCCTGGTTTGGACCAGTCTCTCCCATGGTTCAAGCTAACAGGGCAGCCATGCAGCGCACTAATCTCTGGCCATCCAAGTGGTGATCAGCACTCTCCGGGAAGCATTAAGGGGCCTTCACACTTAACCAGGACAGGTTCTTACTACACCCGTGGTAACCATGTCTCTCTCTCTCTCTTTCATCCTTCAGGAGGAGTACATAAGGATCATGGAACCTGGTGACCTAGCTGTATGCCTGATGGTCTACAGAGCGCAAAGACGACAGAGGAGAGAGCAACTGAGGCTCCTGGCTGTGCAGAGGCAGGAGCAGCAACCTTATGAAGAAGTGGCGGCTGGGGCTCTTGCACACGCTGCCCAGGAGTGACAGCAAGCCTTGGCTGGTTGGCACCTAGTGACACCCAGGGCATATAGACACCGCCTGCCATTCCTGCAGATGACTGAGAACCAGTGTAGCCGACGACTGCACATGTCTAGGGACCTGTTCAGTCACATCTGCCACTTACTGCAGGACTTGGCGCCAAGGGGACATGGAGGGCATCCACTGCCAGTGGCTGTGAAAGTGACTGCGGTGCTCAATTTCTATACCAGTGGCTCCTTTCAGGGCTCCACAGGTGACCTCTGTGGCATTTCACAATCCACCGCCCACAAATGCATCCATGAGGTCTTCTACATGGCACACAACTTTGTGCATTTCACCCGGGACCAGGACAGCCAGGATGCAAGAGCGATTGGATTTGCCCTGACCTCGAGATTCCCACAGGTACAGGGTGCACTCATGTGGTGCTCAGGTCTCTGTCGCTACACTATGGACTACATCAACTGCAAGGGATTCCATTCGCTGAATGTGCAGTTGGTATGCGACCACCAGAAATGCATCCTGCAGGTGTGCACACGGTTTCCAGGGAGTGTGCATGATGCCTACATCCTCAGTCAATCACAGACCCCTGGAATCTTCCAGGTTCCACAGTGGCTGCAGGTGGCTCCTTGGGGACAAGGGCTCCACGCAGAGGCCGTGGCTGATGACACCCATGTGGTGGCCTCAGACTGCAGCAGAGCGACAGTGTTATGACCCAGCAGTTGGCAAAGCTGAGTTCTTTACAAAAAAAATCCCAGAGGGAAACTTTAAACAACTGTCATAACCTATATTTTTAAGTGCTCTGTTTGAGATGCAACTCTGAATTCAGGAATCAGGCCACCATTTATCGACAGGTTTTATATTAAACTAAATGAAAGATTTTATTAACTTACACAAGTTAAATATATACACATGGCTACAGCTTACTACTATCAGAACTTTTAACAAATTCCCAAATTAATCTCCATTAAAGCAACAGCAACCCATTGACTTAACCAAACACCAGGCAAAGTATTTTCACCGTACAAATTCAAAATGAGGTTCCTTCCACTTTGGTTCCATGCGGACATAGTGATAGGTTCAGTGATAGGCTGACAGACCAATGTTACATTGCCTCTGCTCTGCACACACAAAACTGCCTTCGGTTATATCCAGCACATCTCATTGAATGTAAATTCTCATTGTATCACTAACCTCTTTGAACTCCACCTTTTCTAACAATAAAACTCCTTTCAGAGTACCAATTTTATTAGTAGTATAAACATATTGTTTTGTATCTGCTCAGTAGGTGCCAGATTTCACCCCACTTCTTGAATGCTCTATTCAAAAACTGCAAATGCAATCTACCTCTCTTCCATCGCAAAACTAATACACATCAAAGCACCCAGACGAGCTGGCTTTAATCCAATTAAGATACACCCACAGTCTAAATCTCTATTTTAAAAGAAAAATATTCTCCAATAATGTTTTATACATTAATAGCTTCATGACAGATGGTGTCATGAGGCTCATGCAGCAGCTCGCAACTTGGTGGAGCAGACCATTGGGATGCTGAAGATGTGGTTCCGGTGCCTGGAGTGGTCTGGCGGAGTCCTGCAATACAGTCTGCAGAGGGAGTCATGCATCATCGTCTTCAGCTGCACCCTTTACAACCTGGCGCTGCAATGGGGAGAGGAGCTGGCTGAGGAGGAGATGGAGGAGCTGCACATCTCCTCCGATGAGGAGAATGTTGATGAGGATGAGGCTAAGGAGGTCCTCAGAGGCAACGATGACAGGGATGAGGGCCTTGTACTGGCTAGACAAGGTAGGCACAATCAGGAGGCCCTCATAGCTGCTAGATTTGTGGAGGATGATGACGATGTACAGTGAGGTGACTAATAGTTCCTCACATCACATTTGTGAATTCTTGACTCCAGTCTGGCTTACGACAGCACACATACCCTCTGTGAGAATGCTCCTGTCATGGAGATGTGGTGGAAGCCCTAATAGTCACTTGATCGCAGGAGGGTGATGACAACATACAGTGAGGACACTCCATGGGTCTTCATATAGCCTCTGAGAATGTCTGACTCCTGTCTGGCCGAGGGCAGCTCGTTTGTGCTCTGTGGTCAGGGCCATCTCAGAGAGACAGCCATGAAACTTTAGATGCATCTGATGCTGTGTCTGCGTTCAGCACCTCAGCCCTTCAGGAGCTGGTGCACAGCGTCACTGGTCAGAGATGCTGGTGTGATGGGGGCCAGCCCCACCTTAAAGGTGCTGAGAGCTCACAGGGAGAATGAGAGAACTCATTCTGGCAGCAATGACCAGCACTGCCGAGGTGCAGGCATCGGTAATGTTTCCAGGGAGT
The DNA here is from genome assembly GCF_964194155.1 of Cetorhinus maximus. Taxonomy (NCBI): domain Eukaryota; kingdom Metazoa; phylum Chordata; class Chondrichthyes; order Lamniformes; family Cetorhinidae; genus Cetorhinus; species Cetorhinus maximus. Next base: position 52,022,234 of record NC_135888.1, on the reverse strand, counting down.
GTGAGTCTGGGCCATCACTATGGTCTGAAGGCTGCACGGAAGGGGCCCTGGCCTGAGACACCTGCCTTTTATCTTGTGCAGAAAAGTTTCACATCTGAGTGACAAGAACACTGCTCATCAGAACAAGGAGCCATAGGCAGGGAGACATTCTTAGGAGTTTATTGACAATAGTGAGCAGTTTGTACAAGGGATCAACACCTGTGGCTAGGCTGTGCAACTACTTTTACCTAACTTTCCGGACCCTGCCGCTATGTCTTGGTGCTCCCCGGACATCCACAGTGGAGGCAGAGGCAGCCTGCTGACTGTGACGCCCTGTCTGTAATGACTTTGGCAGGCGTCCCCTGGAGAGCCGAGATTTGGAGGGCCCCGGCCTGCTTTCGGGGTCCCGCTGTGTGGCAGTGGCACCCTCCTCGGCCTGTGAAGCTGGATCAGCGGAGATCACAGGAAGAGGGGAGTCGGTTGGGCCAGTAACTCCCAGAGTCACCTGGGTGGATGGCCCCGGAGCGTGCACCTGCTGACCTTCCTCCATATGGGTGCCCAAGGACCCCTGGCTGACTCCGTGAGTGGAAGGGGTAGCTGGAGTGAGACCGAGCTGCCCACACCCCTCTCACGTACACACTGTTGGAGGCCAACTATGGCATCAGCAATGGAGTTAAGCCCACGCAGCAGTGCAAGAGCGAATTCCTGGACCAAGGTCTCCATGGCAGCCGCCATCCTGCCAGTGTTGACCTCGGTGCATTGGTATGCCAGCGCTATCACCTCAGACTGAAGATGGACAGACTCCTCCATCATGCTTTGCAATCTGAGGAGTGCAGCGACATCCCTTCCTGATGTTCCTGAGCTTGCCTTTGCAGCTTCAGCTACTGTGACATGACTGAGTCCAGAGGCTCGTCATCTGACTCGGACTCAGAAACATTCTGGCCTCCAGCATCCTCTGAGTGCCGGGGACCTGGGAAGCCCCTGCCTCTGCCTGCTGTGGATCAGACAGTGCAATGTGCTCACCAGATTGTGAGCCCGAGGCTACTCTAAAGCTAGGTCCCACCGAGGTGTGTGTCTCTGCACTGGTGGAGGGTGTGGGTGAGCACTGTGATGGGACGTCAGGGAGAGTGCCTCCAGATTCCTCTTCAGAAGTTTCTTCGGAGCTTGATTGGAGGCCCTGAGTAATGGACTCTGTTGGCTGTTTGGCAGACATGCCTGCGAAAGCAAGGAGAGATAATTATTGCACGGCAATGGCCTGTGAAAGAGGACACATCACTCACAGCATGGTTGTCTGATGGATGTTGCACTGCTGGATCCTCACCTGGTAGAGCAGCGCCGACCTCACCATCAGCACAGGACCGGTCCGGGTCACCACCGGACCACCACCACCACCAGAGCTGGATGGCTCTGTTTTCAAAGTCTATGAGGACCTTGATTTCAGGCATTCCTCCACCTGTCTGTGGTCCTTCCCTCCTGCTGTGTGTCAGCTTGTCCTGCATGGATAGAGATGGGGAAAGTGTATCAGGATGCCTGCCGGGTCAGATGATAATTATGCCTGGTCTGTGTGGGTGGTGAGTGGTCCCATAGACGGGATGAGGACAATGGTGGTGAGTGTGAGAGAGTGAATGGTGATGTCCCTTGCACTGGCAGTGAGTGAGGACCCTGTGTGTGTGTGATGGATTTCTGAGTGTGAGAGTTGGGAGTGATGAAAAGAGTGACTTGCCCTGGTGGAATGGAGGAGATCATTCATCCTTTTGTGGCACTGGGTGGCTGTCCTCTTCTGTGGGGCATTCACTCTGAACACCGCTGCCACGGCCTCCCAAGCCAGGTTGGTGACGCCACTGCCCATCCTGTGGCCAGAGCGGGGGTAGAGCATTCAGCAGTCGCTCAAGGGACCCATCGATGAACCTGGGGGCTCCAGTCTTCTTCAGTTTCAAGGCCATGTCTTCTGTTCAGCAGTGGTGAGCCGGAAGCACTGAAACGTGTGTTTGCGGCTGGACTTTAAAGATGGTGGCCGGCATGATGCAGCCATGAGGTGAGGGCGGGCAGGCGAATGAGAGCCCGCCCACTGTGGAAACGGCATGTTTCCTGGGAGTGCATAATTGATGAAGCAGGTTTGGTAGGATACGGCGTAAAAACCTGCCATCGCAGCCGGCGGGTAAAACATTGTTTTACCCACCCGCTACCACACAGTGCAAATTTGGGAAAATTCTGCCCTTTTTTTCTGATAAACATTTGATGAATAAACCTGCACTGCTCCCTTTAACTTGTCATCTTCTAGTTTAGCCGAGAGATGTGCCACAGATGTCTGCACACGTTCCTGTTCTTCCGACAGATGCTTCAAAAGATGCCTTAATCTCCACCTTCATTCAAAATTTCATCCAAATACTTGTTTACTTTCTTATTTTCCAATTTCAAGTTTGTTGGTCTTTTCATTCAGCTCTGCAATTGCTCTACTCTTTAAGGCATCTCCCTCAACCAGTGAATATTCATTTATTTTACATGCTTTGTTTGCTGGTTTCAGTAGTCTATGAAGTTCCTCAGTAGCTTTAGTGAGTTCTTCCTTTGTTTTCAGTGGGGAGATGGTAGTTGTAATGTAGTACTCCCGAGCCCCAGGCTAATTCTCATGGAGGCATGTGTTCAAATCCCATTGTGGCAGCTGGTGGAATTTAAATTAAATTAAAGTTAGTCTCAGTATTGGTGACCATGACAACTATTATCAATTGTCATAAAAATCCATCTGGGCCACTAATGTCCTTTAGGGGAGGGAATCTGCTGTCCTTACCTGATCTTGTCTACATGTGACTCCAGACCCACAGCAATGTGGTTGACTTTTAACTGCCCCCTGAAATGGCCAAGCAAGCCACTCGGTTCAAGGGCAATTGGGGATGGGCAACAAATGCTGGCCTTGCCAGTGACGTCCACATCCCATGGAGCCCTTATATAAACATGGGCATTCAGTTCATTTTGGAATCATTCTTCCATGATTGCTGATTGCTCCTTCAATTTACTCGTTAAATTCTCAATCTGTTTCTCTGTTTTCTTTAGCTTTTGAAGGCTGCATCTGCTGCTTGCCATGCATTCCATCTTTATCTGTTCTCCAGCTTGCAACAGAGTGCAAACATTTTGTTGTTCTTTTCACGGCAAAGTTTCAGTTTTGTGTTTGTCTTGGTTTTTAATTCTGCATCCAACCAACTGTTTTGATTCATCAGTAATTCCTTTTCCTATTCAAGGGGTTTTTATAATACTTAGAGATACTTGAAGTTCATCAAGTTTTAATTGAAGATCATCTTTGTTGACTTTACTTGTACAAACTTATATCATTTAGATATTTCAAATCCTCATTCAAATGTTCAATTTCCTGTGACCAATGCTCATATTTGGCTTTTAAGTTAGTTATATCGGCCGATTAATTGGTGATAAGCATCTCTAGTTTGGCCAGAATACTTTTGGGGAGTTTTGCAAGTTCAGCATGATCGAGCAACTGCTATAATACAGCTGCCACCATATTCCCATCTGTGCCTGTCAAATCATTACCCATTATAAAATCCAGTCCCTCATTGGGTAAACTAGGAACACTTCCCACAATAACAAATTGGTCTACTAAGTCACTTCATCAATTAACCCCATACAAGGAAACAGGTTCATAAGTTCCATTAATACTATCTATTAATACTTTCTCTTTTATCAACCCTTTTGAGATAAAAGCCAGCATTCCTCTGCCTTAATTATTTTTGCCCACCATGATTACTGCAGTAGGACACCTACATATTTCTGTTCATCCACAATTCCCAGCTTCTCATTATTTAGAAACTTCTGGGGAGCACCTCACAACATTTCCCCCCAGTTGAAAAGCAACCATTTACTGCTTTCTGATTTTGTATTTGTGTTATTGGAAGTATTTATAAATCTAAAATATGTTCAGTAAGAACAACACCAATTGTCATTTGAACTTCAGAATAAGGAATAACAAAGTTCATTTTGTGACAAATGAATGTAGTTTTTCCACTGAACATCAACTAATATCTGTATCCAATTGCTGCACATGTGCCTCTTGCTTAGAATTTGAATTTCATTGAATTGCACTTTTGTTCTATTTTTAATATTTCTGTTTGCAGTTTTTTTTTTAAAATGAAGGGACACAACAAACAACTGACTGTGAGAAGCCTGATAATCACAGTGCTGATCTCTGCAATCATCGCCCTGATTCTCAGTCTAGTTGGCTCCCAGTATCTCCAACTACATCCTGGAACTAAGGTCAGTCCAACAGAGATTCCCAGCAATTTTCACAACCACACCATGTTTTACATCAATTGACATCTCCCTATCTGTGTGCAGTCCTTCACCCCATGCCGCTCCCACCACCACCATATTCCAACAATGGAATTGTACCAAATAGGGAATGAGAGACCATGGAATTGGACATAAGAACTGGGGACGTCTGGGGCACAAAGTTGTGGAACAGAGCACTGCACTGTCAGAGGGTTAGTACTGAGGGAGTGCTGCACTGTCGGAGAGTTAGTACTGAGGGAGCACTGCACTGTCAGAGAGTCAGTACTGAGGGAGCACTGCACTGTTGGAGGGTCAGTACTGAGGGAGAGCTGCACTGTCAGAGGGTCAGCACTGAGGGAGCACTGCACTGTTGGAGGGTCAGTACTGAGGGAGTGCTGCACTGTCAGAGTGTCAGTACTGAGGTCACACTGCACTGGCAGAGGGTCCGTACTGAGGGAGCGCTGCACAGTCAGAGGGTCAGTACTGAGGGAGTACTGCTCTGTCAGAGGGCAGTACTGAGGGAGCGCTGCACAGTCAGAGGGTCAGTACTGAGGGAGTGCTGCACTGTCAGAAGGTCAGTACTGGGGGAGTACTGCTCTGTCAGAGGGCAGTACTGAGGGAGCACTGCACTGTCGGAGGGTCAGACTGAAGGAGTGCTGCACTGTCAGAGAGTTAGCACTGAGAGAGTGTTGCACTGTCAGAGATAACATCTTTCGGGCCCCATTTTCCCCCTCAGGTAGATGTAAAAAAATTCATGTGGCACTATTCGAAAGGAGAGCACAGTCTTTATTCCTCACCTTTAATGTCCTCATTGTCCTGAATGCTAGCTTGCCCCACTCCTCAATGTTCATACTCCTCACTCCTACACCTCATTATTTCTTTCATCACTGTCCACAGCCTCATTTCAAAATTTCCTCCCTTGTCCTTGTCACTCTCATTTCCAAATGTGGCTGTTCAGTGCACTCAGCTGTTTAATAACTTTTTCTTCAGTGTTCTCTGCCAGAATATAGGCCTGACCCACAGCACTGCAATCTCTACTGCAGGTAGGGAAAGGGAGGGAGCAGGCCCCAAATCCCCCTCAGCCAGAACACCAACCTGAATCGTTACTGGCTCTGCAGCCAACTGTTCTCCCAAGGAGTTGGCAACATATACTTTCCATGTAGGTTGTAATCTGAAGCTATGGATAGTGAAGATAGAGGCTCCAACATTCTTTCCACCACAAGGCTGACCAGGAATCTCTCCCACTTTTACCATCTGCCGTCAAGTCCTGGAGGGGGGACTTGAACCCAGAGCTTCTGGCTCAGAGGCAGGGACACTATCCACTGCGCCACAAGACTTTCATGCTTAATAGCAAATTGCTGATATTTAACCATATTTTTACTCATTCAGTATGGAATTGTGCTTGATGCTGGATCAACACACACCTCGCTTTATCTTTACCACTGGCCTGCCAATAAAGAGAATGAGACCGGGGTCATCAGTCAGCTGTATGAATGTGACATCAACGGTAATGACTCTCACTGTGATAAGTCGATAGTCCCCCTTAAAGCACTCTCTTTCACCTTGGTCAATCCTGTGGTATGGCCCTCACCTGCCCCACTAAGTCCAAGGGACATTGTGGGAAAGATGGTGCATCGTGGTAATGTCACTGGACTAGTAATCCAAAGGCCCAGGCAAATGCTCTGGCGACATGAGTTCATATCCCACCAGCACAGCTGGTGACTATGAAACGGTTGTCATAAAGACACATCTGGTTCACTAATGTCCTTTAGGGAAGGAAATCTGCTGGCCTGACCTGCATGTGACTCCAGACCCACAGCAATGTGGTTGATTCTTCACTGCCCTATTTAAGCTACTCAGTTCAAAGGCAATTAGGGATGGGTCACAAAGGCTGCCCTTGTCAGTGATGACCACATCCCATGAAAGACTACAGAAAAAAACACAATCTTGAGTGAATATATGGGAGATAACTGGGTTAGCTGTTCACTATCAGATCTGGCTGCACCACTTAGAGGATTGATCCTACTCTCTGCAAAAACTGCTCATTATTCCAGAATGCAACTGGAATGCAAAGATAACTCCCAACTTATTGTTGTATAATGCCTCTCAGAAGCATCTTGGGATGTTTTATTACATTAAATAGACTATATAAATGCAACTTGTTACTATTATATTATGTGACATATATGTTAATGTGATAATCAGGGTGAAAACTGAGTATTTTCAAGTGCCCTCACACTATGCCCTGTTACTTTCTCCATACGTTGAGATAGATGGTAATAACCCTCCGTAATTGTGTGAAGTAGGCACATGTCCTGGTACATGGATATCCCTCGGTACCTTACAGTTTACAATGTAGAATATTTTCTTGTTTTAATTTTTGATGCAATAGGGATAGATCCATGATTATCTTTCTCCATCACCATTTGAGCTAACTCTGAAAATGTCTGGGTCACTGGCCTCACCTCGCCCTGTCTGTCTATATACAGGTGGTTTGGATGAGCTTTCAGGTTTCCCCAGTAGGCCAACTGGGAAAAGGGGATTTTTAAAAACTTCTTTCACAGGATGTGGGTGATGCTGGCTAGGCCAACATTGTTGCCTATTCCTGAGACCCCATTGAGACTGGCAAAGAGAAAGAATTGAGCAGTGAGTAAAGTGTGGCTTGCCCGTCCCTGGATCCCTCTGCCTTTCACTGACTTACCTCGGACACCTCTGCTGCCCAAACCTGAGACCCTCACGCATGATCCTAATCCTGGCTGCATGTTTTGCTGCCAGATTCTGGGGTGTTATTGCCAGTTTTCAATGGGCCATGGCCATTGGAGGATAATTAATCCATGGAAACACACTGCCAGTGATGGAGGTGGAGAGACACCTGTTATTCTTGACCCATTGTAGCTCAGTATTGTATTTGCCAACTGTGTGTCTGGGCTGAGCCATTTTGTGATACTGACACATGCACTGCAAATGTGGCTCGTAACGTTATGTCATTGTGTTTGCAGAAGGGATTTCCAGCTTTGCCAATGACCCACCAAAGGCTGGCCAGTCACTCAGACCCTGTTTAGACAAAGCACTAATGTTCATCCCATCAAAGGAACAAAGGAAAACTCACATCAGTCTGGGTGCCACGGCAGGCATGCGCTTACTTGAGTAAGGAGAATTCCAACATTGATCTATGTATGGAGAGGGTTTTGTATTCGATATGTTGGATGTTATTTTAGTAAAAGGTTAATTGCTGTGCAAATAAGACATGCCTGTTTGAAAGTCTGGTGTTGCCAGAAATGTTGGCCCTAATTGCTGATTACCATCATTTGGATGCCTGCAGGTTTAGCACTCAAATGTCAATGAGGGATCATTTTCATTGATGGAGAAGAGTCAAATGGACTCATACCGTTAACTCTGTTTCTCTTTCCATAGTAGCTGCCAGAATGCTGAGTTCTTCCAGCATTTTCAGTTTTTATTTCAGATTTCCAGCATCTGCAGTGCATTCCTTTTATCATTTTCATTTACACTCACTTACTTCCAATGAAGCTGTGGAATATGCTGCCAGTTTCTGGGGTGTTATTGCCAGTTTTCAATGGGCCATGGCCATTGGAGGATAATTAATCCATGGAAACACACTGCCAGTGATGGAGGTGGAGAGACACCTGTTATTCTTGACCCATTGTAGCTCAGTATTGTATTTGCCAACTGTGTGTCTGGGCTGAGCTATTTTGTGATACTGACACATGCACTGCAAATGTGGCTCGTAACGTTATGTCATTGTGTTTGCAGAAGGGATTTCCAGCTTTGCCAATGACCCACCAAAGGCTGGCCAGTCACTCAGACCCTGTTTAGACAAAGCACTAACGTTCATCCCATCAAAGGAACAAAGGAAAACTCACACCAGTCCTGCTTATTCCAGGAAGCATCAGAAATCAAGGGAGAGGGCACATAGGTCCTTGGATACAGCACCGTAGGTTCTGCTGGAGGAGGTCCCAACGAGGTTATCCTGTACCTGCGGCGAGGAAGGGGGCCACCTCAACCTCCTGTTCCACTCTTCTGTACTGTGTGGCCTCATGTCCTCCCCAACCACCTCCCCCATTCTTCCTGCAGACTTAAAGGGGACCCCTAGCAAGATGTCCATGACCAGGCAACCCTACCCTACCACCTGGTGACTCTTCTAGCACAGTTCTCACTCTTTTTAGATAATGTGCTCAAAGAATTTCTGCACTAACTATTCACAGAGTAAATTCTTGACAAAGTGTTTCAAAATAGTCTCCTGATGTGCTTCAACAGTACTGTTCAAATCCCAATGCACCATGAATAGTGAAAGCTGATGTACCTTTACACAGTGCTCACAATCCTCTAAAATGGATTGTTTACTCCCAGTCCATTGGTTACAATTATGAGAGGATTGTAAAGGCTTCCAGCCTCCTTAATGATCACTGATAGGCAACTTTATTGACAGCTTTTATTTATTTATTTTTCCACGTGATGCGGGAATCACTGAAAAGGCCAGCATTTGTTGCCCATCGTTAATTGCCCTTCAGAAGGTGGTGGTGGGCCATCTTCTTGAGCTTCTGCAGTCCCTGTGGTGTAGGTACACCCATAGTGCTGTTAGGGAGGGAGTTCCAGAATTTTGACCCAGCGACAGTGAAGGAACGGCGATATCTTTCCAAGTCAAGTCACATTGGCTTGGAAGCTTTCTGATAATTCTAAGTTGCGCATGATCAAGAATGAACAACAAGCTGCCTGTTAGTAAAAAAGGACAGCTGATCATTTATGACATACTACTAAAGGTCTTCTGTATGCCACATTTCCCACGTCCGCCAGGCGAGCGGGGATTCGGCACTGGGAATCCCTCTTCACTCGCAGTTACTTGGGGAATCCTTGTTAGTTTCTTTTCCTCATCTTAGTAATATGCTTAAATTCAGCAGTGATGTTCCCACGCATCTGCTGCCCTTGCCCTCCTGGATGGTAGAGGTTGCGTGTTTGGAAGGTGCCAGTATTGCTGAAGGCACTGGGTATTGCAAAGGCTTTGGGCCCTGACAATATTCTGGCAATAGCACTGAAGACTTGTGCTCCAGAACTTGCCGTGCCCCTAGCCAAGCTGTTCCAGTACAGCTATAACACTGGCATCTACCCGGCTATGTGGAAAATTGCCCAGATATGTCCTGTACACAAAAAGCAGGACAAATCCAACCCGGCCAATTCCTGCCTCATCAGTCTACTTTCAGTCATCAGTAAAGTAATGGAAGGTGTCATCAACAGTGCTATTAAGCAGCACTTGATTAACAATAACCTGCTCACTGATGCTCAGTTTGAATTCTGCCAAAACCGCTCAGCTCCTGACCTCATTACAGCCTTGGTTCAGACATGTACAAAAGAGCTGAACTCCCAAGGTGAGGTGAGAGTGACTGCCCTTGACGTCAAGGCAGCATTTGACTGAATGTCAAGGGGCATCAAGGAGCCCTAGCAAAACTGGAATTGATGGGAATCAGGAGAAAGCTCTCTGCTGGTCAGAGTCATACCCGCCCACATTTCATGAATGAATAAAGAAAAAAATGAATCTCTTGTTTTTGACATAGACCATGTTTATAGGCAGATTGGGTTAAACAGACACAATCATGTGGGAACGGGATCTTCTCAGCTATTATGAAGCTCCGCTTAACACAGGTTTGGAGCTGGATTGCCAGGGATTTGACTCATTAAGATTTTACTGTATTAATTTCTAACGAGGTTTTTAACAGCCATTGTGCATCTTATATCCAAATGGTGCTTGAAGGCTGGATCATTGTGTCAACCTGTTGGAAAAGTGTGATATACATTATGTTGGAGACTGTGAAGTTACATGTATTGAATATTATTTTGCCAGTGAGTTGAAGGGTATGAGGATAGTGTGTTGCGAACATGCTGGAAATTATGCTAGAGAGTGTTTTTGATAATTTGTTGGTGAGTTCAGTGGGAGTGTTTCTTTATTCATTCACGGGGTGTGGGCATTACGGCGAGGCCAGCATTTATTGAGCATTGCTAATTGCCCCTGAGGTGGTGAGCTGCCTTGTTGGATACAACCAACAGGATTGCTAACTACATTGCTGTCAGGCTGGAGTCACATTTAGACCACCCTGAAGTAGATGGATTCAGTGACAAACCCCAGCTGACATTGTGGAATTTAACTCACACCTCTGGATCATTAGTGTAGATCTCTGAATTACTAGTCCAGTAACATAACCAGTGTGCAACCGTACACCTAGGGTGTGTTGGAGAATAAGTTTGATAGTGTGATGACTGGCATGCTGGAGAGAGTGTTGTGCAGCAGGATGATTGAGGCCCCTGATCCCGAAGCAAAATCCCTTTGTGAACTACTTCTTCAAAGATAATTGCACCAAGATTGAGAGAACATAGGATGTGTCAACCTTGCCCTCAAATTTGTGATTATACCGTTCCAAACCAGCTACTCCAGATATATCTGTGCCTCTTTGACACAATGGGCCAAATTTTCATGGTTGAGGCAGGAATGAGGAGTCAGGCCATGTCCCAACATTACAATCCTGCCTCCTGAGCAGCTGTACCCACGCAGTGGATTTTCAGGTTCTGCAATCGTGCACCAGCATGAAGGCGCAATCAGGGGCGGGAACAGTGATTACACAGAGGCAGGACCAACCTATCCCAGGACCAATAAAAGGGCTTCCTCCAGAGCAGTCTTGGTGCTGTAAGAAGTGAAGGAAGTCCTGTGAGGAGACAGTGAGACACAGGGAATTAGCTGAACTTTGACCTGTGAGTGCTTACTTTTTTATTCATTCATTTTTTAAAATTCATTCACGGGATGTGGGCTTCGCTGGCTGGGTCAGCATTTTATTGCCCATCCCTAGTTGCCCTTGAGAAGGTGGTGGTGGTGAGCTGCATTCTTGAACCACTGCAGTCCCTGTGGTGTAGGTACACCCATAGAGCTGTGAGGAAGGGAGTTCCAGGGTTTTGACCCAGCGACAGTGAAGGAATGGCGATTTATTTCCAAGTCAGGATGGTGAGTGACTTGGAGGGGAACTTCCAGGTGGTGGTGTTCCCAGTTATCTGCTGCCCTTGTCCATCTAGATGGTAGTGGTCATGGGTTTGGAAGGTGCTGTCAAAGGAGCCTTGGTGTATTCCTGCAGTGTATCTTGTAGATGGTACACACTGCTGCCATTGTGTGTCAGTGGTGGAGGGAGTCAATGTTTGTGGATGGGGTGCCAATCAAACGGGCTGCTTTGTCTTGGACGGTGTCATGCTTCTTGAGCGTTGTGGGAGAAAAACTTATCCAGGCAAGTGGGGAGTATTCCATCACACTCCTGACTTGTGCCTTGTAGATGGTGGGCAGGCTTTGGGGGGGGTCAAGAGATGGGTTACTTGTCACAGGATTCCTAGCCTCTGACTTGCTCTTGTAGCCACAGTATTTATATGACTAGTCCAGTTCAGTTTCTGGTCAGTGGTAACCCCAGGGTGTTGATAGTGGGGGATTCAGTGATGGTAATGTCATTGAACATCAAGCAGCGATGATTGGATTCTCTCTTGTTGGAGATGATCATTGCCTAACACTTGTGTGGTATGAATGTTACTTGCCACTTGTCTGCCCAAGCCTGGATGTTGTCCAGGTCTTGCTGCATTTGGACATGGACTGCTTCAGTATCTGAAGAATCATGAATGGTACTGAACATTGTGCAACAATCAGCGAACATCCCCACTTCTGACCTCATGATGGGAGGAACGTCATTAATGAAGCAGCTGAAGTTGGTTGGGCCAATGACAATACCCTGAGGAACTCCTGCGCTGATGTCCTGGAGTTGAGATGACTGCCCTCCAACAACCACAACCATCTTCCTTTGTGCTAGGTATGACTCCAACCAATGGAGAGTTTTCCCCCAATTCTCATTGACTCCAGTTTTGCTCGGGCTCCTTGATGCCACACTCTGTCAAATGCGGCTTTGATGTCAAGGGCAGTCACTCTCACCTCACCTTGGGAGTTCAGCTCTTTTGTCAATGTTTGAGCCAAGGCTGTAATGCGGTCAATAGCTGGGTGGCCCTGGCGGAACCCAAACTGTGCGTCGGTGAGCAGGTTATTGCTAAGCAAGTGCCGCTTGATAGCACTGTTTATGACCCCTTCCATTACTTTACTGATGATGGAGAGCAGACTGATGGGGCAGTAATTGGCTAGGTTAGATTTATCCTGCTTTTTGTGTACAGGACATACCTGGGCAATTTTCCACAAAACCGAGTAGATGCCAGTGTTGTAGCTGTACTGGAACAGCTTGGCTAGGGGCGCGGCAAGTTCTGAAGAACAAATCTTCAGTACTGTTGCTGGAATATTGTCATAGATTTGCAGTATGCAGTGCCTTCTTGATGTCACATGGAGTGAATCAACTTGGCTGAAGACTGGCATCTGTGATGCTGGGGACCTCACGAGGAGGCCGAGGTGGATCATCCATTCGGTATTTCTCTGTTGCGAATGCTTCAGCCTTATCTTTTGCATTGATGTGCTGGGCTCTGTTAATATGGCAATCACCTTGTTAAAAACAATTGCTAGTTAAACAGGTGATGGGCATTGATTATCCCATCTAAATAGAATAAAAAGATACAGGTGGAATGCTTTGTCTGGAAGCTACTTGGAAGTCAGTAGCACTGAGGAGTTGTCTTGAAAATAAACCAGCTTGAACTGAAAGACCAGCCTGGATTAATTCTTTCACCACAACCTCTTATTGTGAGTAACAGACTCCTCCATCATTGAGGAGGGGGTATTTGTGGAGCCTCCTCCTCCAGTGAGTTGTTTAATGGTCCACCACCATTCATGACTGGATGTGGCAGGATTGCAGGCCATAGCTCTGATCCGTTGGTTGTGGGATCACTTAGCCCTGTCCGTCACTTGCTGCTTATGCTGTTTGGCATGCAAGTAGTCCTGTGTTGTAGCTTCACCAGGTTGACACCTCATTTTTAGGTATGCCTGGTGCTGCTCCTGGCATGCCTTCCTGCACTCTCCATTGAACCAGGGTTGATCCCCTGGCTTGATGGTAATGATAGAGTGGGGGATATGTGGTCCATGAGGTTACAGATTGTGTTCAAGTACAATTCTGCTGCTTCTTGAGTTGCTAGATCTGTTCGAAATCTATCCCATTTATCATGGGGTATCCTCAATGTGAAGGTGAGACTTCGTCTCCACAATGACTGTGCGGTGGCCACTCCTACCGATACTGTCACGGACAGATGCATCTGCGGCAGGCAGGTTGGTGAGGATGACGTAAAGCCTGTTTTTCCCTCACCACCTGCTGCAGACCCAGTCTAGGAGCAATGTCATTTAGGACTCGGCCAGTAATGGTGTCTGGGACATTATCTGTCAGGTATGATTCCATGAGGATGACTATGTCAGGCTGTTGCTTGACTAGTCTGTGAGACATCTCTCCCAACTTTGGCACTAGCCCCCAGATATTAGTAAGGAGGGTCAACAGAGCTGCGATTGCTGTTGTCATTTCTGGTGCCTAGGTCGATGCCAGGTGGTCTATCCGGTTTCATTCTTTTCTTTTGTGACTTTGTTACAACTGAGTGGCTTGCTAGGCCCATTTCATTTAAGAGTCAACCACATTGCTGTGGGTCTGGAGTCACATGTAGGCCAGACCAGGTAAGGATGGCAGATTTCCTTCCCTAAAGGGTATTAGTGAACCAGAAGAAATGGGAGAGATACTAAATGAGTACTTCTCATCAGTATTCACCAAAGAGAAGGACTTAGCAGTTGATTTGTCTAGGGAAGAGTGTGTAGATAGCCTGGATCATGTTGAAATCAAAAAAGAGGTGTCAGGCGTCTTGAAGAATATTAAGGTGAATAAGTCCCCAGGGCCAGATGGGATCTCCCCCAGAGTACTGAGGGATGCAAGGGAGGAGATTGCTAGGGCCTTAACAGTAATCTTTGTATCCTCACTGGCTACGGGTGAGATCCCAAAGGACTGGAGAATGGCCAATGTTGTTCCATTGTTTAAGGAGGAAATTACAGGCCGGTGAGCCTTACGTCAGTGGTAGGAAATTATTGGAGAAGATTCTTCATGACAGGATTTACTACCATTTGGAAGCAAATGGGTGTATTAATGAGAGGCAGCATGGTTTTGTGAAGAGGAGGTCATGTCTCACTAACTTGATCAAGTTTTTCGAGGAAGCGACAAAGATGATAGACGATGGAAGGGCAGTGGATGTTACCTACATGGATTTCAGTAAGGCCCTTGACAAGATCCCTCATGACAGAAGGTAAAGTTGCACGGGATCAGAGATGAGATGGCAAGATGGATACCGAATTGGCTTGGTCATAGAAGACAGAGGGTTGCTTTTCTGAATGGAGAGCTGTGACTAGTGGTGTTCAGCAGGGGTCAGTGCTGGGACCTTTGCTGTTTGTAGTATACGTAAATGATTTGGAGGAAAATGTAACTAGGCTAATTAGTAAGTTTGCAGAGGACAAAGGTTGGAGGAGTTGCAGATAGTGAAGAGGATAGTCAAAGGATAAAATGGGATATAGATCGATTGGAGACTTGGGCGGAGAAATGGCAGATGGAATTTAATCCGGACAAATGCGAGGTAATGCATTTTGGAAGGTCTAATACAGGCAGGAATTATACAGTAAATGGCAGAACCCTTAAGTGCATCGACAGGCAAAGGGATCTGGGTGTACAGGTCCACAGGTCACTGAAAGTGGCAATATAGGTGGATAAGGTAGGCATATGGCATGCTTGCCTTCATCGGCAGGGGTATTGAGTATAAAAGCTGGGAAGTCATGCTGCAACTGTATAGAACTTTGGTTAGGTAGCACTTGGAATATTGTGTGCAATTCTGGTCGCCACATTACCAGAAGGATATGGAGGTGTTGGAGAGGGTGCAGAGGAGGTTTACCAGGATGTTGCCTGGTCTGGAGATTATTAGCTATGAGGAGAGGCTGGAGAAACTCGGATTGTTCTCACTAGAGAGACGGAGATTGAGGGGCGACTTGATAGAAGTTTACAAAATTATGAGTGGCATGGACAGAGTAGATAGTCAGAAGCTTTTTCCAAGGATGGAAGAGTTAATTACTAGGGGACATAGATTTAAGGTGAGAGGAGAAAACTTTAGAGGAGATGTGCGGGGCAGGTTTTTTATGCAGAGGGTAGTGAATGTCTGGAATTCGCTGCCAGAGGTGGTGGTGGAAGCAGGTACAATATTAGTGTTTAAGAGGCAGCTTGACAAATACATGAATAGGATGGGAATAGAGGGATATGGACCCCGGAAGTGCAAAATGTTTTAGTTTGACATGCAATATGCAGGGCCTGTTCCTGTGCTATACTTCCCTTTGTTTAGATGGGTTTTTACAACAATTGACAATGACCAGACTTCTAATTCCAGATTTTTTTTTTTTTTTGAATTCAAATTCAATCATCTGCCATAGTGGGATTAGAACCCAGCCCCCAGGGCATTGCCCTGGATTTTTGGATTACTAGTCCAGCGACAATACCACTATGCCATCACCTCCCTCTGTCATTGCTGATATCATTGCTGGCATTTGGCATGTGAAATTTGGGTTAATATGAAAAGATCCTCAGCAAACTCTCAGCCCATTGCAAGATACATTGCTGACCTGGCGTGTGAAGAGGCAGCTCTGTGGATTGTGCTCGCAGAGCCTTTAGCTGCTCTCCCCTACAACTGGCTGCTCTCTGCAAACTGAGCTTGCAGCAGCTCACAGCAAAGTTCCACAATCAGCAGAGCAGCTCAGGAGCAGATCCTTACAATCGGACCCCAATTCTGGAGCCTCTCACAACTCTCCTCTCCCTGCAACCAAAGCACAGGAGACCAAACATTGAGAAATCCATCTACTCCCAGCTTTACCTCATACAAAGGTATGTGTGCCCCTAATGGAGCTCTGCCTATCCCAACATTGTCAATGTATGCCCGCTTGCACTCACAGAACGCTGAGGCTTTAAGCCTGTACATAGTGAACCCACCAGTGATATGTCAAACTGTAAAACACCCTCCCCTCACGATCATGGGATTCTGCTGAGCTAACAATGTACCACATCCAGGGACAACACACAGACTGACTGAAGTACCTCATCTACTCGAATGGCAGGATGGCTGAAGTGGGAAAAGCCAAGAGCACCAGGACAAAGGATGCAGGTCAAGGGAGACAGGACAATGGAGCCAGGACAAGAGAGCGAGGACATTGGAGCCAGGATAAGGGATTTGGGACAGTGGATCCTGGGCATGGGAGACAGGACAAGGGAGACAGGACAAGATTCATGAACAGAGACTGTGACCTCCTGGTCCAGGTGCTGAATGATATGAGGGCCATACTGTTCTCTCCAAGCCGCAAGCCATCCCTCCATTGTAACCAGGCGGATGCAGATAGCAATTGTGATTGTGGTCAAGGTCTCCAGGGAGCACCAATGTACATGGGTGCACTGCCACAAGTGCTTCAGTGACCTGCTGTATTCTGGCAAACTAAATGAGAC
Organism: Cetorhinus maximus; assembly: GCF_964194155.1. Lineage (NCBI taxonomy): Eukaryota > Metazoa > Chordata > Chondrichthyes > Lamniformes > Cetorhinidae > Cetorhinus > Cetorhinus maximus. The sequence continues at coordinate 52,005,519 of NC_135888.1, read as the reverse complement.
ATCCACCTTCTCAATGTCTCCTCTCAGATCACAGCATGCAACATGCAAATCATCCAGGATCACAGGGTGCATGATGTTCCTCAGCCTTGGAGGAGTGTGTGTCCAGGTCACTGACACAGTGCCCAGTGCTAATGGTTAAGGCTGCCAAACAGGAGATGCTGATTCAAACCAGGTGGAGGCGTACTCTATTACCATACATCCTGGAAATGTCTCTTCACCTTTTTGCCCTTACGGGAGAAATGGGCGTACGATGCCTGTGAGGGGAAGAGGACTGGGGGTGGGATCCCACTGCTCTGGCTCTAGGAGCTGTGGAGGAGAGGGCCATGGAAATCACAAGAGCTCAATCTAGGGAATGTATGTGTGGCAGTGAATCCCCGATTCCAAGTGCACAGGGCTGTGGAGGCGGTGTTCTTGGGAATGGTATGGTGCTGGCTGTCATGGTGGTGGATCATGAGAGTAGTTGTACTGAGCGGTGGTGGGCAGTTAGTGTTTGACAGTGGCACTCAGTTGACCAGGAGAGCCTAGTCTGACAGCATACTGAGCACTGCACGCAATGTGCAGAGATATCTGAGGAATGATGAGGGTCTCATTAGTTCTCTGGTTCCTCTCTCAGGTTCCAGCAGCATGGCTCTGCCCCCTAGACCCAAACAGTGTCTTGGACACCAGAGGAAGGAACCTTATCCAAGGGAGCAGTATCATACCCAACTAGCTCACCAGCAGCCAGCACCAATACTTGCACCTCAGTGGAAGGGCACAGTTTGACAGTCAGGGGCACTGGGTGAGGAGCACAGCACTAATGTGAAGGAAGAGATGCCTGAGGCAGAGGCATGTGTGGACAGTCTTTGTTGGAGGGGTAGGACAGTCCAAGTGATGCTCTGTGAGGCAGTGAACAGGGTTTCAGGAGTCACATAAGGGACTCATTATTTGGACCTGCAGCAGCAGATGTTTGGCCACCTGGCAGAATTCCCTAAGGCATTGAGTGTGTGCGCAATGAATGGATGACTCTTCAGTGCAGAATAATGTGACCGTGTTTCAGGGCATTGAATGCATGAGGTCCACCCATGAGTGAGTGGCCAACCTCATGGAGAGCCACATGTGGCAGCATCTGGAGTGCATACATGATGTCCTTCACAGGGTCAGTGGTTTTCTCCATAGCCCAGAACAGTCTGTTCAGACTCTGCGCACTAATGTCTGTGGGGGGGTGTGAGGAACTGCAGACTGGGAATGGTACACTGCCTCAGGTCACCCAACGATGGCAGCTGTGTCTCCGCCTTCAAGCTGTCAAATGAGGATGAGGATTCCTTGCAGCCCCTCCTGGGCTTCCTCAGCTCCCTTGTCAAGGGGAGCACCTATGAGCCAGGACCAACTGTCTATGCCTTCCCCAGCTAAGATCAGGCTGCACAGTTGCAGCAAGGGCCCCCATGAATGCCAGCATGAGGAGGCCGGCCGTCATAGTCCTCACAGACATATAGCCAGACACATGAGCAGGCTGCCTCCGCCTCCTCAAGGCAATAAAAGGAGTACTGCATAGGATTATCCACAGCCGCAGGACAGCGCATCAGCTACCACACTTAGCGACGCACTGTGCCGTGTAATCTATTTATGGAGATAAGAAAACTGTCTGATGAAATTCTACAGTATGCAAGAGTTTGTATACTGTTTACATCATTTACATTAACAACACAATAAGAAGGGATCCAGCCAGGATAAAATGGAACCAGAGATTGACGAGATAAACAGTAACAGAATAATGGGGGACCTTTACGGAAAGATGCTTCAGGTACAGTCTAGGTATATTCCAACATCCGTGAAAGGTAAGGGAGCCAAATCCATGGGCCCTTGGATGATGAGAGGTCAGAGATTATAATAAAACAAAAAAGAGTGTCTGATGCATGTCAGTTGAATTCTTTAAGTGGGAACCAGGTCAAATACAATAGGTTGTATTTGTGAAGAGGGAAGTAAGACTGGCAAAGAGAGTATGAGAAGAGAATGGCAGTTAACAAAATCCAAAAATCTTCCAGCATGTGAATAGTAAGCAGGTAGTAAGAAATGGAGTGGATCCTGTTAGGGACAAAGAGGATGACATATGCTTAGAGACACAGGGTAAGGCTAGAATACATAACCTGTACTTGGTATCAGTGTTTTCCATGGAAGAGGAATCTGACAAAACATCAGTGAAGTGGAGGCAATGGATAGAGCGAAAATTGAAAGGGAGGAGATACTAGAAAGACTGGCTATAGATAAGTCACCCCGCCCACATGTCTTGAATCCCAGGCTACTAAGGGAAGTGGGGGTGGAAATAGTGGAAGGCCTTGTCATAATGTTTCAATCTTCCTTAGAAATGGGGGAGGTGCCAGAGGATTAGAAAGTGGAAACTGTTCACTGCACTGGGGGCATTGTCGCTGCATGTGAAGGTTCTCCCAACCTGCGCAGCTGCACATTTCTTCCCAGATCTTCCAATCCCAGCTGTCAAAGAAATGTGCAGTGCAGCATTCCCTGGAGAATTCCGGCAGAGTGGAGTAGAGTCAGGGGAAGACAGGACAAGCCCACTTTATATGATTCTAGTGACCTTGTGGCAAGCTTAAAGATTCAGTCTTTGAATGTTAGTGAATGGGTGGATGAGTAGATAAATGGGTGAGGTGGGTACGAGCATAGGGTGGCTGGGTTGATAGTCGGGTGGGGCATGTGAATGGGTGGTAGGGGGTAGTCATATGGTTGGATTGGAGTAATAATCGTGTGGTTGGGTTGGAGGTAAACAGCCTAGTGAGGGGATAGTCAAGTGACCGGGAGGTAGTCGGGTCAGATTCAGGGAGGGTCGGGTCAAGGGGGTAGTTGGGCAGCCGGGGGTAGTCGAGACAGATTGGAGGGGTAGTTCAGTCAGTGGGTTAGTAGAGTCAGAGGGATGGTCGGGTTATCAGGAGGGTGGTCGGGTCGGGGGGTTGTTGGGCCGGGTTTGAGGTAGTCAGTTTGAGTCAGGCGGTAGTTGGGTCAGGGGGGTAGTCAGCTGGTCAGGGGTGTGATTTGTGGTCAGTTCTGTACTTACCCAGATGTTAGACAAGGTTTTAAATGGTCTAACATTGCCTGAGTAACTACCCAGGTAAGTACCAAACATCAGTCCCACATCTCAGGCTTGAGCTCAGAGTCAGAGACATTCATGGAGGGTCCTGGGCAGCAGGGAATCAGCCCATCAGAAGTTTAAACTGCCTCAGCAATTCCCACATAGATCCACACATCAGGGCTTCTGTCATGTCCCAACGCGCATTGTCACTTGTACAAGCGATCTCCGAGTGTCCAGAGACCGAAGGATTTAGGCCTCTTATTCAAGAAAAGGTGTAAGGACAGTTCTACCAGCTACAGGCCTGTTTGTTCCACATCAGTTGTGGAATTCGTAATCAGGGAAAAAAATCAACAGGCACTTGGAGCAGTTTGAGTTAATTCAGAGAGCTGGCAAGGATTTGTAAAAGGTAAATTGTGCTTGACTCATCAAATTTAATTTTTTCATGAAGTAACAGAGAAGGTTGATGAAGGTAACGTGGTGGATGTTGTTTATATGGATTTTAAGAAAGTGTTTGACAAAGTGCTGCATAAAAGACTGGTTAGCAACATTGAGGCTGATGGAATTAAGAGGGTCAGTGTCCAATTGGATAAAAAATTGACTTAAGGACAGAAAGCAGCAAGTTGTGGTAGATGATTGCTTTTCAGGCTGAAGGCTGGTGTTCCCCACGGGTCAGTGCTAGGGCCACTGCTTTTTGGCTTTATATAAATGACTTGCATCTTGGAATACAGAGCAAAATTTCAAAATTTGCTGATCATTCCAAACTTGGAGGAGTGGCAAACAGTGAGAATGCAACAAGACAGAATGAGACATGCGAGCAGAATGAGCTGACAAGTAGCAGGTGGAATTTAATACAGAGAAGTGTGAGGTGATGCATTTTGGCAGAAGGGATAGGGAGAGGCAATATAGACTTTATGGCCCAGTTCTAAAGAGTGTGTATAGACACAGGGAGTTGGGGGTGCATGTGCATTGATTTTTGAAGGTGATAGGTCATGTTGAAAGCGTGATTAGAAAGCATATGGGATCTTGGGCTTCATAAATAAGAGACATTGAGTACAAAAGCAGGGAAGTTATGATTAACCTCTATAAAGCTCTGGTTAGTCCAAAACTACAATATTGTGTTCACTTCTGGTCACAACACTTTAAGAAAGATATGATCTGCCTTGCGAGTGTGTAGAGGAAATTTACCAGAATGGTTCCAGGGATGAGGGATTTCAGCTACGAGGCTAGGTTGGAGAAGCTGGGGTTGTTGTCCTTGGAGCAAAGGAGATTGAGGGGAGATTTCTATAAGATTTTGACAGGTTTAGATAAGATAGCCAAGGAAAGCTCTTCCCTTTAGCAAATGAAGAACTTTTTTATTGTAGTGAGTGGTAATTATAATGTTTTTGGTCTCATTGTGTGAACACAGAATATTCAAAGTCCCCTGAGGAAAGGAAAACACTAACTTTATTAAGAAACAATTTACTGTGGCTTTATCTTGCCAAGACATTCACAAGAGAGAGCAAGAGCACAAGACATTGTATCACGTCCTGTGATGATGTATACTGTAATGCATTAGCATATCACAGTTAGAGTTAAAACCTTATACTGTATGTCCCCCAAGTCTCTGATTCAAGCTATTAAACTGCATTTCGCACAAATCTCTGATTCACCCTATTAAACTACATTTCTCCCAACTCTCTGAGTCATCCCATTAAATGACATCTCCCTGAAATCATTGATTCACCCCATTAAACTAAATTTCCCCCAATTCTCTGAGCCATCCCATTAAACTACATCTCATCCAAATCTCCAATTCACCCCATTAAACTGCATTTCCCCAACTGAGTCATCCCATCAAACTACATCTCCCTAAATCTCTGATTCACCCTATTAAGCTAGATCTCTCCCAAATCTTTGATTCACCCTATTAAACTAGATCTCTCCCAAATCTCTGATTCACCCTATTAAACTACATTTCCCCCAACTCTGAATCATCCCATTAAACAACATCTCCGTGAAATCTCTGATTCGCCCTATTAAACTACATTTCACCCAACTCTGAGTCATCCCATTAAACAACATCTCCCTGAAATCTTTGATTCACCCTATTAAACTACATCTCCCTGAAATCTTTGATTCACCCTATCAAACTACAACTCCCTGAAATCTTTGATTCACCCTATTAAACTACAACTCCCTGAAATCTCTGATTCACCCCATTAAACTACGTCTCCCCCAAATCTCTTATTCACCCCCATTAAACTACATCTCCTGCAAATCTGTTTCACCCCCATTAAACTATATCTCCCCCAAATCTCTGTTTCACCCCCATTAAACTACATCTCCTGCAAATCTGTTTCACCCCCATTAAACTACATCTCCTGCAAATCTCTGTTTCACCCCCATTAAACTATATCCCTCCCAAATCTCTGATTCACCCCCATTAAACTACATCTTCCCCAAATCTTTGATTCACCCAATTAAACTGCATCTCCCTCAAATCTCTGATTCATCCCATTAAACTACATCTCTCCCAAGTGTCTGATTCATCCCATTAAACTACATCTCTCCTAAGTCTCTGACTGCAGTTTCTTTTTATAGGGAGAACCGCTGAGATGGTTTTACTACTCAGCCCAAACAGTTCCTCAGCTCCTTTGGAAGAGATTGTAGCCACCCGGCCCATCGAGTCTGGTCTGCCATTCAATGAGATCATGGCTGATCTAATAATCCTCAATTCCACTTTCCTGCCATTTCCTCATAACCCTTTACACCCTTACCGATTAAAAAATCCTCTTATCTCAGCCTTGAATATACTTAATGACCCAGCCTCTACAGCCCCCTGCGGTAAAGAATTCCACAGATTCATTACCCTCTGAGAGCAGAAATTCCTCCTCATCTTTGTCTTAAATGGGTGACCCCTTACCCTGAGATTATGCCCTCTGTCCTGGACTCTCCCACAATGGGAAACAACCTCTCAGCATCTACCCTGTCAAGCTGCTTAAGAATCTTATATGTTTCAATAAGATCACCTCTCATTCTTCTAAACTCCAATGAGTATAGGCCCAACCTACTCAACCTCTCCTCATAAGAAAACCTCTCCATCCCCAGGACCAACATAGTGAGCCTTCTCTGGACTGCCTCCAATGCCAGTATATCGTTCCTTAGATAAGGAGACCAAAACTGTTCACAGTATTCTAGATGTGGTCTAACTAGAGCTTTGTATAGTTTTAGCAAGTCTTCCCTATTTTTATACTCCATTACCTTTGAAATAAAGGCCAACATTCCATTTGCCTTACCTATTACCTGCTGAATTGTACACTAGCTTTTTGTGATTCATGCACGAGGACCCCAAATCCCTCTGTGCTGCAGCTTTCTGCAGTCTTTCTCCATTTAAATAATATTCAGCTCTTCTATTCTTCCTGCATAATCTCATATTTTCCCACATTATATTCCATCTGCCAAGTTTTTGCCCACTCACTTAACCCTCTGTAAATTCTTTGTGTCATCCTCACCACTTGCCTTCCCACCTATTTTTGTGTCATCTACAAACTTGGCAATAGTACATTAATTTCCCTCATCCAAGCCATTAAGATATATTGTAAATAATTGTGGCCCCAGCACTGATCTCTATGGCACTCCAGTAGTTACAGGTTGCCAGTCTGAAAATGCACCCCCTTTATCCCAATTCTCTACCTTCTATTAGTTAGCCAATCCTCTCTCCATGCTAATATACTACCGCCAACACCATGGGCTCTTATCTAAGTAACCTTATGTGTGGTACCTTATCAAATGCCTTATGGAAGTCCAAATATATTACGTCTACTGGTTCCCCTTTATCTATCCTGCTTGTTAACTCCTCAAAGAGTTCTAATAAATTTGTCAGGCATGATTTCCCCTTCATGAAGCCATGCTGACTCTGCTTGATTAGATTATGCATTTCTAAATGTTCTGCTATTACATCCTTTATAATAGACTCAAACATTTTCCCAATGACGGATGTCAAGCTAACTGGCCTATATTTACCTGTTTTTTGTTTCCCAGCCTTTTTGAATGAGGGTGCTACATTGGCAGTTTTCCAGACTCTGGAACTTTTACAGAATCTTTTATTCGAATCATGATATGAAATTGGAATTGAAACTTTGGAAGAAGTTGCACAGTTATGGGATAATTAAAATTTTTTATAAAAAACAAGATATGTTCTTGATTGGTAGGGGGGTCAAAGGTTACAGGGAGAAGGCGGGAGAATGGGGTTGAGAAACTTATCAGCCATGATTGAATGGCGGAGCAGACACGATGGGCCTAATGGCCTAATTTCTACTCATATGACTTATGGTCTTATGGAATCTTGGAAGATTACTACCAGTGCATCCATTCTCTCTGCAGCTATTTCCTTTAATATCCTAGGATGCAACCCATCAGGTCCAGGGGACTTATCGACCTTTAGCCCCATTAGTTTCCTAGTAATACCTCCCTAGCGATAGTTATCATATTTATTTCCTCCCCCACCCCCCTTTTGCCCCATGATTATTTAGTATATTTTGGAATGCTATTAGTGTCTTCTACCATGAAGACTGATACAAAGTATTTATTCAACTCCTCTGCCATTTCCTGGTTCCCCATTATTATTTCCCCACCCTGATTCTCTAAGGGGCCTATATTCACTTTGGCCTCTCTCTTCCTTTTTATATATTTAAAGAATTACTGCCCATCTTTATATTACTTGCTAGTTTACCCTTAAAGTTTATTTTCTCCCTCTTTATTATTTTTTTGGTCTCAGACCCTGCTGGGCAGTAGGAGAATTAATAGACCATTTAGTTCACCAGTCTGGTCATTATCTGGATTGGTAAATGAATGCAGCACATCTGGCCTGTTTGATTCAGTAGATGACTGTTCCAAATATGTAGAAAGTTGAAATAAAAATAGAAAATACTGGTAAAACTCTGCAGGTCTGACAGCATCTGTGGAAAGAGAAACAGAATTAACTTCCTGAGTCCATATGACTCTGTAGAAAGTGTTTGGAAACCAGTGCATGCCTGTTCCATCTCACTGTAACATTTTCAGTTTGGATGAGGTAGGGCAATGGGTATGCTGTCTGTTCACCCTTTTGTCCATGACAGGCTTGGTCTCATATCCAAACTGGCTCTCCTAGTTGGAGGTCTGGCAGGTTGTGTGCTTTGTGACATTTGTCATCCTCTTTTCCCTCACTTTGGCCAAGTCATCAGCTTGTATTTGCAGCATGGCTATGTGTGGGAGAGTAGGGAGTTGAGTTCTCAGTCTGCTTCCGATGAGGAATTCACATGGAGTTAAACCATCTTGGAGTGGAGTTGAATGATAGCTCAGAAGTGTAAGTTGGATGTCATCGTTCTTCAGCAATGTTTTCACTGTACGCACTCCTCTTTAAAGTCCACCATTGGCTTGAGGTTTTCTTGAGCTGGTAGTATGGACAAATCCATATGATGTCATGAACTCTTTAGAGTATTCATTGATGAACTGCAATCCATTGTCTGAGATTACAAGGTCTGGATCTCCTTCAGCAATGTGATCACTGCTTCAGAAATGTGACCCTGCAGTTACTTGACTTCTATCCATCTGTAGTAGTCATCTACTGCGATCAGGAACATCTTACCTCTGTATTCAGAGAGGTCCATCCCCACACATTCCCATAGCCTTGCTGAAAGGAAGATGACATCAATGGTTCCCTTGTCCCCCAATGATGAATAGCACAAGTATTACAGTTTGATATCATCTCTTCCAATGACTGACAGACCTGCCACTGAACAGAATATCTTGCTCTGGCTGGACATTTTGTGATACTGCAACAATTGCACCAAGGATATTTGGGTATGTCGAGTCTCAGAATCCTTAGTGACTGCGCTCTCATCATGGATGAGTAAATCATGAACCACACTAAGGTGTCTCTCTGTTCATAATATTGTTTGAGAGTGGGATTGTTTTGCATGCGTATTGGCCATCCTTTGACACAGTACTGTCTGATCTGAGCACATTCTTCATCAGGTTTCCCTGCCATCTCTGATTTTACTCAATCACTGAGTTGTTGCTGGTAGAGTTGTGGTTGTTGTCGATGTGAATGTTTCTACCTCTTCAACAAGGGCTGTGTCACCTTGTTCACACCTTGCCACTGATGTAGGACAAAGCATTTGCTATGGTTTGTTGTTTCCCTGGAACATACTCTGTGTTTACATCAAACCTCATCACCCTCCGTCTGAATCATTGTACTCGTGGAGGGTATTTTTGCTAAGTCCTTAGAATTTGAGTGTCACTAAGGGTTTGTGGCCTCTCTCTATCTTGAAGTGGAGACCAGGAAAGTAATCTGCCAACTTTTCACAAGCCCCTGTGGCAGCTAATGCTTCTTTCTCTATCATTGCATATCTGTTCAGTCTCTGTCGGTGAATGAGATGCGACGTACACTAGTCTACACTTTCCATCCATCTGTGTCTGACCTTTCTTATCACACACAGCTCTCAGTCCTGTAGAAGATGCATCTGCAGCAATGACAGTTGGTAGCCCTGGGTCAGAGTGAGCTAAAATATCAGTAGAAATGATCATCGCTTTGATTGTCTCGAAAAACCTCTGTTATGCTTCCTCCATGCATTGTCTTGTTGTAACAGTTGATGCAGTGGCTTTTTGATGACAACTAAGTTGGGAAAGAACTTTCCAACTTGGTTTACCACACCCATGGCTCTCTGGAGCTCAGTCATGTTCTGAGGAGCTGGAAACTCCATGATTGCTCTTGTCTTCTCTGGGTCAACTCTGACACTGGATGTATCCACATTATGCCCAAGCAATTTGACAGTTGGATGCAAGAATTCCCATTGGTTGTTGTGTATGTTCTGCTTCCTGTATGTGTCGCAACACAGCTCACACTCCAGTGTCATGTTCTGTCTGACTGAACCCATGGATCAAGACATGATACATGTGACATACAACTCCATCCAGTCCTTCTAGGATACTTGACATTGTCCTCCGGAAGATGTCTGGTGCTGAAGTGATGTCAAAGGGTAATCTGTTAAACTTTTATCCACAAACAACAAAGGATGAGTGTTATGATTCAAGCTGAGGCTATCCCTGGACAAGCCTGATCCCAGAGTGGAACCCAGCTTGATAGATCCTAACTTTTATTGTTGTTAATTTAGATACGTGGAGAGTAGCTACTGAACAGAGCACAGGAGTCAGCTGATGAACTTTTAACAAAAGAATAAAACATTTATTCAACAAGAAAAGATGAACTATATTACAATACTCCTTCATCCACAACTATACCTTTATAGATAAATACATATTTGTAAGGATAACACAAGTTACAGAAACTATCTTATACTTTAATGTTCACAGTAAGTACACAGTCCATGTAAAGCTGTTCTCATTTTAAATCTGAAGCTTGGAGCCTTTCTCTCTGCCTCTCACTCTCAACTTCACTTAACAGGACCTTTTCCCAGGTTCCCTGTCCTTCCTTTAACTAGAACGCCTTCTTTGGACTTTCTTTTCTTCCATTCCCCTGGACTTTTGCGGTTTTTCTTAGCTTGGGACTTGCTATCTGTCCCCCTTTCAGGCTGCTTCTGCTTCATAGCTGCCTTCAAACCAGCTGAACCCCAACAGCTTCCAAAACAGACTGCTGTCTTTCTTCTATGTGTGTGTCTGTGGGAGCAACCTGCCTATCTGGCTCCATGTTGCTAGGCAACAGCACTGTTCTTCCTACTCTTGTGTGCTTATTTTCACTTTATAAGGGTCGTAAACATCTCATTCGAAATGCAAGCAGCCTTTTAAAGTGAAACTAAAACTCCATTTGACCTTTCTTATCACACACACAAATACAAATCAAACTTAAACTTTAATGCTAAAACTCGTTCCTAACACCCACAAATACAAATATTTGCTTTGTTTAGCTGTGTAAGATCTACACAAATTCTGATGGATCCGTTGGGTTTTGGCACTGGGACCATCCCCGAGCACCAGCTTGTTGGTTCTGTCACAGGTGAAATAACCCCTTGCTTCAACATGTCCTTTAGGGAAGGAAATCCACTGGCCTCATTTACATGTGACTCCAGACTCAGAACAATGCGGTTGACTCTTCAATGCCCTCTGAAATGGCCTAGCAAGCCACTCAGTTGTGTCAAACCATTACAAAGTCAAGATGGAATTAAACTGGATGGACAGCCTGGGATCAACCTAGGCACTGGAAATGACAATGGCAAACTCAGCCCTGTCACCTTCACTGTCACTGTGGCAAAATCTTGGAACTCCCTCCCTAAAAGCACTGTGGGTGTACCTACACCACATGGACTGCAGCGGTTCAAGAAGGCAGCTCACAAGGGCAGTTGAGGATGGGTAATAAGTGCTGGCCCTGCCAGTGATGCTTACATCTCATGAATGAATAAATAAAAACAGAGTCAATTTCCTTCTTTATCTTTGGCAAGAATAGATGAGGAACTTTTCTGGGCGTAAACAGGCACATTGGCTTTGTTTCAGGATGTAGAGTGATGTGGTACACTGCCTTCAGCTTTCCTAGTCCTGTGAGCAGCTGTGGGAATTCAGCTCTGGAGGTTTTAGGCTGATCTGCTTGGTTTTTCAATTCCTCTGCTCTGCAAATCAGATATAAGCCAAAACAGAATTACCTGGAAAAACTCAGCAGGTCTGGCAGCATCGGCGGAGAAGAAAAGAGTTGACGTTTCGAGTCCTCATGACCCTTCAGCAGTTCTGCCAGACCTGCTGAGATTTTCCAGGTAATTCTGTTTTTGTTTTGGATTTCCAGCATCCGCAGTAGTTTTTTGTTTTTATACAGATATAAGCCAATACTGGCTAACCTGCTTAAGAGTGGACGACCCTGGTTCATATAGGTTTCATTGAGCTTTCTCTCTCTAATGAAGGGTTGCATTCAGTTGAGAGAGAGGCTGAGTTCTATTCCTCCTGGCCTGGGTAGATTTGTGCATGATGCTAAAGAGAACTTTTCTCCAACCACAGTTTAGCATCAGAAAGGAGCAAAACTGCTGCACCTGTTTCTTACTTCAAGCGTGCCTCATTTCCCTCCACTGGAATATCAGCATTCCCATAGCTTCCACTTGCTTCCCAGATCTACCCAAGGAAAAGCATCTTCTTCTATTTCATGGAACTTTCCACCTTTCAAAGACTCCCTCTTTTTGCTTATTCTGTTCAAGTTTCTTACTATGACACACAGCCTTTAAGTGACCCTTCTTTCTGCAAGAATGGCATCTAGCCTCTTTGGCAGGACAGTTTTTGTGCCTGTGTTTTTTCCTACCACACCAATTGCAGTAACTGGGGTGGTTGATGGATGCTCTTCCTGTCTCTGCTGCTTTTCTACAGCCACCTCTCTGCTTTCAAAAGCAACATACTCCACTGAGCCAGTCACTTTTGGGATATGGCTCTCCCTATCATTTGTTGCAGACTCCAGCCGCCCTCTGGGTGAAAAAACTTTTCCTCACATCACATTTACTCGTTTTGCCAATTATTTTGAATTTATGCCCTCTCGTTCTTGATGCTGTCTTGAGTGGGAATAGTTTCTCACTATTTACTCCTCAGGATCTTGAATACCTCTATCAAGTCTCCTCTCGGCCTTCTTTTCTCCAAGGAAAACAGTCCCAACCTCTCCAATCTATCCTCATAGCTACAGTTCTTTATGCCAGGAATCATTGTTGTGGATCTCATCTGCAGTCTGTCCAATGCCTTCACACCCTTCCTCAAGTATGGCACCCAGACTGTATGGATGCACTACTCCACATGGGACTAACTAATGTCGTATACAAGTTCAACATGACCTCCTTACTCATGTACTCAATGCCCTTATTAATAAAGCCTGATGCTATATGTTTTATTAACTACTCATTCAACATACCTTGCCATCTTCAATGATCTATGTACATATATGCTGAGGTCCCTCTGTTCCTGCACCTCTTTTAGAGTTTCTCCCTTTATTTTATACTGTCTCACAATATTTTTCCCATCAAAATGAATCACCTCATATTTCTCTGCATTGAACTTCATCTGCCATTTGTCGGCCCAATCCACCAATGTTTCTATGTCCTTTTGAAGTTCAAGACTATTCCCATCATAGTTGAAAACATATCTGATCTTCATATCATCTGCAATTTCTGAAATCATGCCCTGAACACCACAGTCTAGGTCATTAATATATATCAGGAAAAGCAAGGGTCCCAACCCCTGGGGAACTCCACTCCAAACCTTCCCCCAATCTGAAAAAACAACCATTTATCACTATTCTCTGTTTCCTGTCACTCAGCCAATTTCTTATCCAAGTGTCTACTTTCCTTTTTATCTCATGGCCTAGAAATTTGCTCAAGTCTGTTGTTTGGCACTGTATCAAAGGCCATATACACCACATCAACAGCATTTCCTTAATCAACCTTCTCTGTTACCTCCTCAAAAAACTCCAAGTTAGCTAAACATGATTTTCCTTTAATGAATCCATGCTGGCTTTCCTTAATTATCTTGACTACATGACTATTGATTTAATCCTGTACTATAGTTTCCAGAAGTTTCCTTATCACTGAAGTCAAACTGATTGGCCTGTAGTTACCAACTTTATTCTTGCACCCCTTTTTGAACAAGGGTGTAACATTCACAGTTCTCCTGTCCTCTGGCACCTCCCCTGTGCCTAAGGAAGATTATCACTAGTGTCTCTGCAATTTCTACTCTCGCTTCCCTCTGTACCCTTGGATCCATCTCATCCGGCCCTGGTACTTTATCTATTTTAAGTAAAGATAGCCTTTCCAACACCTCCTTCCTCTCAATTGTAAGTTCTTCCAGTGTACCATTTACCTCCTCTCACCTCGGCCTGGGTAGCAAGTTCTTCCTTTGTAAAGACAGTTGCAAAGTACACGTTCAACACCTCCGCCATTTCTCCAGCCTCCACATGCAAGTCCCCTTTTTTGTCCTTAATTGGCCCTACTCTTTCTTTTACCATCCTTTTATTATTTACATGCTTATAGAAGACTTTGGGATTGCCTTTTATATTCGCTGCCAGCCTCTTTTCATGCTCTCTCCTTGCTTTTCTTATTAGTTTCTTCACTTCCCCTCTGGTCCTTCCATATTCAGCCTGATTCTCTATTGTATTTTCCACCTGGCATCTGTCATACACGCAGTTCTTCCTTTTCATCTTCACCTCTATCTCTCCCATCATCCCGGATGCTCTGGATTTATTTGTCCTCCCTTTCCTCTTCAAGGGAATATACCTTGACATTGTCTGCAATACTTTTTTATTTGAAGGTGGCCCATTGTTTAGCCACTGTCTCTTCTGACAACATTCAATTACAACTCACTTGAATCAGGTGAATTTTCATCCCATTGAAGTTGACTTTCCCCAATTAATTATCCCTGATCTAGGTTATTCCCTGTCTTTTTCTATGATTAACCTAAACCTTTTGATACAATGATCACTGTTCCCTAGAGGCTCTCCCACTGATATTTGATCCACTTGGGCCAACTCATTCCCCAGAACCAGGCCCAAAAGTGCATGTCCTCTTGTTGGACTGGAAACATACTGCTGCAGAAAATTATCTTAAACACACTCCAGGAACTCTTGTCCCTTTGCACTATTCCTATCCCAGTCTATATTGGGATAATTGCAGTCCCCCATTATGATTACTCTATAACTCTTGTACCTCTCTGTAATTTCTTCACAAAGTTGTCTCTACATCCCTTCCACTAGTTGGTGGTCGATATGCTACACCAATCAATGTTATTGCACCTTTCCTATTTCTTACCTCTAGCCAGAGAGATTCTGTTCTTGACCCCTCTGGAACATCCTCTCTCTCCAGTACTGTAATAGCATCTTTAACTAATATTGCCTGCCCCCCCTTTTCTTCCTTTCCTGTCTCTCCTAAACACCTTGTACACCTAGTCCTGCCCTTCTTTGAGCCAGGTCTCTGTTATAACAATGATATCATAATTCCATTTGTCAACCCTATACCTGTAGTTCACCAATCTTATTAACCGCACTTCGTGCATTCACGTACATGCACATTAGCCCTGATTTAAGCTTTTTGACTTTCCCCCTTATTCTGATCTCAGGTATCTATCTTGATATACCCTCGTTATCAGTTGATACTTCCCACTGCCAGTTTTTCTCCTCTGCACTCTGAATTTCCCCTCAGGTTCTCATGCCCCTGCCAATCTAGTTTAAAGCCTTCCCAACAGCACTAGCAATCCTCCCCGCAAGGACATTAGTCCCAGTCCTGTTAGTGTAATCTGTCCTTCTTGTACAGGTCCCGCCTGCCCCAGAATAGGTCCCACTGCCTCAGAAATCTAAAGCCCTCCCTCCTATTCCATTTCTCCAGTCATGTGTTGAACTGCTTAATCTTCCTATTCTTATCCTCATGAGCATGTGGCACTGGGAGTAATCCTGAGATTACTGCACTTGAGATCCTGCTTTTTAATTCTCTTCCTAACTCTCTAAAATCTGCTTTCAGCACCTCATCCCTTTTCCTACCTATGTCATTGGTCCGAATGTGGAACAGGACCCCTGGCTGTTCACCGTCCCCCAAAAAAAATGTCCTTCACAGCCTTCTGTGCTAGAGAATTCCACAGGTTCACCACCCTCTGAGTGAAGACGTTTCTCCTCATCTCAGTCCTAAATGGTCTACCCATATCCTGAGGCTGTGACGCCTTGTTCTAGACACCCCCCCAGCCACAGGAAATATCATCCCTGCATCCAGTCTATCCATCCCTGTCAGAATTGTATCTGTTTCAATGAGATCCCCTCTCATTCTTCTAAGCTCCAGTGTATACAGGCCTAGTCAACCCAATCTCAGCTCATACAACAATCCTGCCATCCCAGGAATCAGTCTGGTGAACCTTCGCTGCACTCCCTCTATGGCAAGCATATCGATTCTTAATTAAGGAGACCAAAACTGCACACAATACTCTGGGTGTGGTCTCACCAGGGTCCTGTACAGCTGCAGTAAGACATCCTTACGCCTGTACTCAAGTCCTCTCACAATGAAGGCCAACATACCATTTGCCTTCCTAACTGCTTGCTGTACCTGCATGCTTGCTTTCAGTGATTGGTGTACAAGGATTGAGAATTGATTAGCAGACAGGAAACAGAGAGTAGGAATAAATGGGTCTTTTTCAGAGTTGCAGGTGGTGTACAAGGACACCCAGGTCCCTTTGTACATCAACATTTCCCAATCTATCACCATTTAAATAATACTCTGCCATTCTGTTTTTCTTACCAAAGTGGATAACTTCATATTTATCCATGCTATACTGCATCTGCCATGTATTTGCCCATTCATTCAACTTGTCTAAATTGCCTTGAAGCCTCTTAACATCCTCCTCATCACTCTCATTTCCACCAAGTTTCATGTCGTTAAACTTGGAAATATTACATTTGGTTCCCTCGTCTAAATCGTTGATATATATCATGAATAGCTGGGGCCCAAGCACTGATCCCTGCGGATACCCCAATAGTCACTACCTGCAATTCTGAAAAAGACCCATTTATTCCTACTCTCTGTTTCATGTCTGCTAACCAATTCTCAATCCATGCCAAAATATTACCCCAATCCCATGTGCTTTAATTTTACACAATAACTCTTATGTGGGACTTAATCAAAAGCTTCCTGAAAATCCAAATACACCACATCCACTGGTTCTCCCTCAGCTATTCTGTTAGTTACATCCTCAAAAAACTCCAGTAGGTTTGTCAAACATGATTTCCCTTTCAAAATCCATGTTGATTTTGCCTAATCCCATTGATATTTTCTAAGTGTCCTCTTATCACATCCTTTAGAATAGACTCTAGCATTTTCCCTGCTACTAATGTTAGGCTAACCGGTTTGTAATTCCCTGTTTTCTCCCTCCCTCCTTTTGTAAATAGTGGGGTTACATTTGACACCATCCAATCTGCTGGGACTGTTCCAGAATCTATATAATTTTGGATGATCGCATCCACTATTCCAAATCCTTAACAATCCTTAATTTCCTTTGTTAGCCACGTTGACTGACTTTTCTTTTTGGGTCTTTGTGCCTTGAAGGAATGTTATTGCTGTAAACTATGTAATAATTCTTAAAGACTATTCATTGCCTGTGTACCATCATGCCTTTTAATGTATTTTCCCAACCCACCTCGCCAATTTACCCTTCATACCTTCAAAATTTCCTTTGCTCAAATTTACCCTGGCTTCAGATTGAACTACCTCACTTTCAAACATAACATAAAATTCATATTATAGTCACTCACCCCTAAAGTTTCTTTCACAACAAGATTATGCATTGGCCCTTTCTTGTTACATAATACTCGATCTAAAATAAACTGCTCTCTAGTTGGTTCCTCAACATACTGCTCTAGAAAACCATCCCTAACACGCTCCAGAAACTCATCCTCCACAGCATTAGTGCTCATTAGATTTACCCAGTCTATATGCAGGTTGAAGTCCCCCTTGATTACTGTATTACCCATGTTATATGCTTCCTTAATCTCCTGATTAATACCATGCCCCACACTACCACTACTGCTTGGTGGCCTATAAACAACTCCTACCAATGTTTGCTGTCCCTTGCTGTTTCTTAGCTCCACCCAGATTCCCACACATTGTTCTTCTGAACTGAGGTCCTCCCTCACTAAAGTACTGATTCCATCCCTTATTATCAGCACAACGCCACTCCTCTTCCTTTTTGCCTGTCCTTCCTAAATGTTGAATATCCTTGATTATTCAGTTCCCAGTCTTGGTCACCCTGCAGCCATGTTTCTGAAATAACAATTAGATCATACCCATTTACCTCTATTTACGCCTTTAAGTCATCTACCTTGTTGTGAATGCTACGTACATTCAGGTAGAGTGCCTTAACTTTGTCTTATTGCCATTATTCTACATTCTAAGCCTAGTTGATGCTTGCCTCCGTTTCACCTGCCTTATTATTTCACTTGCTACTTTTCTGCTTCCTGTCACCAGTTTCACCTCCTTCCAATTTGAGCTACCCCTCAGGTTCCCATCTCCCTCACAAGTTAGTTTAAACCCTCCCCAACAGCACTAGCAAATCTCCCGGTGAGGATATTAGTCCTGGTCCTGTTAAGGTGTAACCCGTCCAGCTTGTACAGGTCCCACCTGCCCCAGAACCAGTCCCAATGCCTCAGAAATCTGATGCCCTCCCTCCTATACCAGTTCTCCAGCCACATGTTCAATTGCTCAATCCTCCTATTCCTATGCTCACTAGCACGTGGGACTGGGAGTAATCCTGAGATTACTGCTCTTGAAATCGTGCTTTTTAATTTCCTTCCTAACTCCCTAAAATCTGCTTTCGGAACCTCATCCCTCTTCCTACCCCTGTCATTGGTACCAATGTGGACCATGACCTCTGACTGTTCACCCTTCCCCAGAAGAGTGCCCTGCAGCCACTCCATCACATCCGTGGCCCTGGCACCAAGGAGGCAACATACCATCCTGGAGTTATGTTTACAGATGCAGAAATGCCTGCTTGATCCCCTGACTATTGAATCCCTTATCACTATTGCTCTTGCACCCTTCCTCCTCCCCTCCTGTGCAGCTGAGCCACCCGTGGTGCCACAAACTTGGCTCTGGCTGCACTCCCCTGAAATAGTGCAGCAGGCCGAAAGCAGAAATATCAGCGTGGGAACAAGGTGGAGAATGAAAATGACAGGACACTGGAAATTCAGGGTCATGCTTGCACACTTGAGTGCAGATGTTCCACAAAATGGTCACCTAATCTGCATTTGGTCTCCTCACTGTAGAGGAGGGCACATTGTGAGCAGTGAATACAGTAGACTAGATTGAAAGAAGTACATGTAAATCCCTGCTTCACCTGCAAGGAGTGTTTGGGGCCTTGGACAATGAAGTGACAGATGGCCTAAACAAAAACAGAATTACCTGGAAAAACTCAGCAGGTCTGGCAGCATCGGTGGAGAAGAAAACAGTTGACGTTTCGAGTCCTCATGACCCTTCGGCAGAACTGAAGTATAGTTAGGAGAGAGGTGAAATATAAGCTGGTCTAAGGTGGGGGGCGGGGGGAGAGAGAAGTTGAGGGTGGGGTGGTTGTAGGGATAAGCAAGCAGTGATAGGAGCAGATAATCAAAAGATGTCACAGACAAAAGGATCAAAGAGGTGTTGAAGGTGGTGATATTATCTAAGAAAAGTGCTAATTAAGAATGGATGGCAGGATACTCAAGGTACAGCTCTAGTGGGGGTGGGGTGAAAAGACTAACAAAGTATTAGTTGTAGATTTAAAAATAATGGAAATAGGCGGGAAAAGAAGAATCTATATAAATTTTTGAAAAAAAAGGGAGGGGGAAGCCAGTCCTACTCCAGCCCCCTCCCACAACTCTTTCTCCGGTACATCGATGATTACTTCGGTGCTGCTTCATGCTCTCGTCGGGACCTGGAAAAATTTATTAATTTTGCTTCCAATCTCCACCCCTCAATCATTTTCACATGGTCCATCTCTGACACTTCCCTTCCCTTCCTTGACCTCTCTGTCTCAATTTCTGATGATAGACTGTCCACCAATGTCCATTACAAGCCTACCAACTCTCACAGCTACCTTGACTACAGCTCCTCACACCCCGCTTCGTGTAAAGACTCCATCCCATTCTCTCAGTTCCTTCGCCTCAGTTGCATCTGTTCTGATGACACTACCTTCAAAACCAGCTCCTCTGACATGTCCTCCTTCTTCCTTAACCGCGGTTTTCCACCCACGGTCGTTGACAGGGCCCTCAACCGTGTCCGGCCCATATCCCGTGCTTCCGCCCTCACGCCTTCTCCTCCCTCCCAGAAACATGATAGGGTCCCCCTTGTCCTCACTTATCACCCCACCAGCCTCCGCATTCAAAGGAACATCCTCCGCCATTTCTGCCAACTCCAGCATGATGCCACCACCAAACACATCTTCCCTTCACCCCCCCTGGCGGCATTCCGTAGGGATCGTTCCCTTCGGGACACCCTGGTCCACTCCTCCATCACCCCCTACTCCTCAACCCCCACCTATGGCACCTCCCCATGCCCACGCAGAAGATGCAACACCTGGCCCTTCACTTCCTCTCTCCTCACCGTCCAAGGGCCCAAACACTCCTTTCAAGTGAAGCAGCATTTCACTTGCATTTCCCCTAACTTAGTCTACTGCATTCGTTGCTCCCAATGCGGTCTCCTCTACATTGGAGAGACCAAACGCAAACTGGGCGACCGCTTTGCAGAACACCTGCGGTCTGTCCGCAAGAAAGACCCAAACCTCCATGTCGCTTGCCATTTTAACCCTGTTCTCTTGCCCACATGTCTGTCCTTGGCTTGCTGCATTGTTCCAGTGAAGCCCAACGCAAACTGGAGGAACAGCACCTCATCTTCCGACTAGGCACTTTACAGCCTTCCGGGCTGAATATTGAATTCAACAACTTTAGATCTTAAACTCCCCCTCCCCCCATCCCCACCCCGTTTCTTCCCCCTCCCCTTTTTTTTCAATAATTTATATAGATTCTTCTTTTCCCACCTATTTCCATTATTTTTAAATCTACAACTAATACTTTGTTAGTTTTTTCACCCCACCCCCACTAGAGCTGTACCTTGGGTATCCTGCCATCCATTCTTAATTAGCACTTTTCTTAGATAATATCACCACCTTCAACACCTCTTTGATCCTTTTGTCTGTAACATCTTTTGATTATCTGCTCCTATCACTGCTTGCTTATCCCTACAACCACCCCACCCTCAACTTCTCTCTCCCCCTGCCCCCCACCTTAGACCAGCTTATATTTCACCTCTCTCCTAACTATACTTCAGTTCTGCCGAAGGGTCATGAGGACTCGAAACGTCAACTGTTTTCTTCTCCACCGATGCTGCCAGACCTGCTGAGTTTTTCCAGGTAATTCTGTTTTTGTTTTGGATTTCCAGCATCCGCAGAAGCTTTTAGCTTTTTGTTTTTATGACAGATGGCCTGAGTGGGGGAAAGATTAAAGGCCAAAAGTTAGGGATAAAACTGAATAAAAAAGGAAATAAATTTGAAAAATAATAATAACGAAAATAAGTGGGGGGGAATAAATATTAAGAAATAAAAATAAGTAAGAAAAAGGGGAGGGCGGGGAAGAGATCAGAAAGGGGTGGGGATGGAGGGGAGAGTTCTGGTCTGAAGTTTTGAAATGTTTTTAAGTCTGGAAGGCTGCAAAGTGCCTAATTGGAAAATGAGGTGCTGTTCCTCCAGTTTGCGTTGAGCTTCACGAACATTGCAGCAGGCCAAGGACTGACATGTAGGCATGAGAGCAGGATGGTGTGTTGAAATGGCAAGCAACAGGAAGATCTGGGTCATGCTTGCAGACAGACCAAAGGTGTTCTGCAAAGCGGTCACCCAGTTTGTGTTTCCTCTCTCCAATGTAGAGGAGACTGCATTGGGAGCAGCGTATACAGTAGACCAAATTGAAGGAGGTGCAAGTGAAATAGTGCTTCACTTGAAAGGAGTGTTTGGGCACTTGGATTGTGAGGAGGGGGGAAGGGGCAGGTGTTGCACCTTCTGCGATTGCATGGGAAGGTGCCATGGGAGGGGATTGAGGCGTTGGGGTGATGGAGGGGTGGACCAGGGTGTCCCGGAGGGAATGGTCCCTCTGGAATGCCAACAAGGGTGGTGAAGGGAAGATATTTGGTGGTGGAATCATGCTGGAGTTGGCGGAAATGGCAGAGGTTGATCCTTTGAATGCAGAGGCTGGTGGGATGAAAAGTGAGGTCAAAGGGGACTCTATCATGGTTCTGGGAAGGAGACCAAGGTGTGAGGGCAGAGGTGGGGGAGATGGGTCAGACATGGTTGAGGGCCCTGTCAACCACCATCAGTGGGAAACATCAGTTTAGAAAGAAAGAAGACATGTCAGAAGCACTGTTTTGGAAAGCGGCATCATCGGAACAGATGTGACAGAACTGAGAATGGGATAGAGTCCTTACAGGAAGCAGGGTGTGATGAGCTGTAGTCAAGGTAGCTGTGGGAGTCGGTGGGCTTGTAATGAATATTGGTGGACAGTCTTATCACCAGGAATTGAGACAGGTCAAGGAAGGGAAGTGTCAGAGATGGAAGTGATGGAGGGGTGGAAATTGAAGGCAAAATTTATTAAATTTTTCCAGGTCCTCATGGGCCCCAGTTATGCCTGTCTCTTTATGGGTATGTGGAACATTCCTTGTTACAGTCCTACTCAGGCCCCTTCCCACTTTTTTTCAGGACATCAATGGCCCCTCTGTCTCAATTTATGGTGATATACCATCCACCAATATTCATTACAAGCCCACTGACTCCCACAGGTACCTCGACTACAGCTCCTCACACCCTGCTTCCTGTAAGGACTCCATCCCATTCTCTCAGTTCCTTCGCCTCTGTTCCAGTGATGCCACTTGCCAAAACAGTGCTTCTAACATGTCTGTCTCCCTTCCTTAACCGAGGTTTCCCACCCATGGTGGTTGACAGGACCCTCAACCATGTCTGACCTATCTCCCATGTCTCTGCCCTCACATCTTCCTCTCCCTCCCAAAACCATGATAGGATCCCCCTTGTCCTCACTTTTCTCCCCACCAGCCTCCGCATTCAAAGGATCATTCTCTGCCATTTCTGCCAACTCCAGCATGATGCCACCACCAAACATCTTCCCTTCACTGCCGCCGCCCCCCCCCCCCCCCCCCCACCCCTGCCCTGCACCCCCCCAACTCCTTGTCAGCATTTTGTAGGGGCCGTTCCCTCTGGGACACCCTGGTCCACTCCTCCATCACCCCCAACACCTCAACCCCCTCCCACAGCACCTTCCTATGCAATCGCAGAAGGTGCAACACCTGCCCTTTTACTTCCCCACCCCCCTCACCATCCAAGTGCCGAAACACTCCTTTCAAGTGAAGCAGCATTTCATTTGCACCTCCTCCAATTTGGTGTACTGTATTCGCTGCTCCCAATGTGGTTTCCTCTACATTGGAGAGACCAAACACAGACTGGGTGACCGCTTTGTGGAACACCTTCGGTCTGTCTGCAAGTATGACCCAGACCTCCCTGTCGCTTGCCATTTCAACACCATCCTGCTCTCATGCCCACATGTCCGTCCTTGGTCTGCTGCAATGTTCCAGTGAAGCTCAACACAAAGTGGAGAAACAGCACCTCATCTTCTGATTTTAGGTACTTTACAGCCTTCCAGACTTAACATTTAGTTCAACAACTTCAGACTATGAACTCTCTCCTCCATCCCCAGCCCTTTTTTTTTCTTATTCATTTTTATTTTTTTAATATTTATTTGTTATTATTTTTCCCCACTTATTTTCATTATTATTATTTTTAAAATTTATTTCCATTTATCCCCAGCTTTTAATCTTTGATCTTTTTTCCCCACCCCACCCCCACTAAGGCTGTCTGTCACTTTCCAGAGTGCTTACCCTGGTCCTGCCATTATCACATTCTGCTTTCTACTCTTAATGTCACCATTAGCACTTCCTTTAGCCAGCACCACCACTATTAACAACCCTTTGACCTTTTTGTTTGACATCTTTCACAATCTCTCCGTTTGCCTCTACCTATCGCTGGCCCTGTACCCAGCTTCACCTGTCACACACACACACACACACACACACACTGCCCCAAACAGTATATATTTCACCACAGTTCTACTTTCCTTCAGCTCTGAAGTCATACGGATTTGAAACGTTAACTCTGTTTTTCTCTCCACAGATGATGTCAGACCAGCTGAGTTTTTCCAGCATTTTTTTTTTGTTCTGACCTCCAAGCACTCATTGGGCAGATTATTATGCAGATTGGCTACCTGATGCTACTGGGCAGATCATCCAGAGGCAGGAACATGTCAGCCTGCTGAGCTGATGCCAACTTCTGTGAAATTTCCCCAGTGCCACCTTCAAGCCTACCCCATGGTACCAAGAAGATTACGCCCAAAGTCTCTCACTTCTTAGGTCTGCATTGAATTAGCTGATCTAAGATGAAGTATTAGTAGAGTCTTAAAATTGGCCTCAGTGCCCTGGATCATTGAGGGGAAAACTGACCAGGGTCTTTTGCTCTTTATTACTACCCAGTGATCCATGTGGTGAGTGTAGTGTCTGGTTATCGGATGGAGTCGGGTTCTGAAATCCCTGAAAACTGAATAACCTATTGTGCAGAGCCACATATCAAGACTAACCACTCGAGTGAGGCACTGAAGTGTCCAACATCTTTGGAATCATAACCCAGCAGAGCCCAGCCTAAAGGGCAGGGGTAAAAGGGCAGGGGTTACATCTCCTGTGTTTGCATGGAAAGGTGTTATGTGAAGGGGTGGGGTTTTGGGGCTGTCTTGAGGAATGGACCAGGGAACGGACAGAGGGAATGATCCCTTCAGAGCGTTGAAAAGGGAGAGGAGAGTAAGATGTGTTTGGGGGTGACGTCGCACTGCAGGTGTTGCAGAAATGATCCATTGAATGTAGAGGCTGGTGGGTTGAAGGTGAGGAAAAGGGAAACCCTATTGTGGTTCTGGGAGGGAAGGGGTGAGAACAGACATGCAAGAAATGTATTAGATACGGTCAAGGGCACTGTCAACCAGGGTGTGGGTGGAAATCCTTTGTTGAGAGAAAAAGAGGACATCTCAGAAACACTGTTGTGGAAGATTGCGTCATCAGAACAGATGTGATGGCGATGGAGAAACTATGAGAATGGTATGGAGTCCTTAGTGGGTGTAGGAAGTGTGCAGAGGTATAGCAAAGCAGGTCTGGGAGTCACTGGGCTTATAATGAGTATTAGTTGGTAACCTAGCACCAGAAATAGGCCTTCGTGCAAGGAAGAAGCAGAGTGCTGAGACATCCTGGAGGCGGAAGGAGGTATGGTGAGATTGGATTTCATCGTGAAAAAGAGACAGTTAGGCCAGGAAACTGGAAACTTTTAAAGTGACAGAGAGCATCAGAAGATCCATGGATGTAGGTAGGGAGAGAATGGAGGGAAGAAAAAAATAGTCAAGGTGGAAAGAAATCAGTTCAGTGGGGCAGGAACAGGCTGAAATAATAGGTCTATTGGGACAATCACAGAATCACACAGTGCAGAAGAGGCCCTTCGGCCCATCAAGTCTGCACCAACATGTGAGAAACACCTGACCTACCTACCTAATCCCATTTACCAGCATTTGGCCCATAGCCTTGAACGTTATGATGTGCCAAGTGCTCATCCATGTACTTTTTAAAGGATGTGAGGCAACCCGCCTCCACCACCCTCCCAGGCAGTGCATTCCAGACCATCACCACCATCTGGGTAAAAACGTTTTTCCTCACATCCCCCCTAAACCCCGTGCCCCTCTCCTTAAGCTTATGTCCCCTTGTGGCTGACCTTTCAACTAAGGGGAACAGCTGCTCCCTATCCACCCTGTCCATGTCCCTCATAATCTTGTACACCTCGATCAGGTCACCCCTCAATCTTCTCTGCTCCATTGAAAACAACCCAAGTCTATCCAACCTCTCTTCATAACTTAAATAACTTTCATCCCAGGCAACGTCCTGGTGAATCTCGTCTACACTCCCTCCAGTGCAATCACATCCTTCCTATAATGTGGTGACCAGAACTGCATACAGAACTCCAGCTGTGGCCTCACCAAAGTTCTATACAACTCCAACATGACCTCCCTACTTTTATAATCTATGCCTCGATTGATAAAGGCAGGTGTCCCATATGCCTTTTTCACCACCCCACTAACGTGCCCCTCCGCCTTCAGAGATCTATGGACGCACACGCCAAGGTCCCTTTGTTCCTCAGAACTTCCGAGTGTCGTGCCATTCATTGAATACCTCCTTGACAAATTACTCCTTCCAAAGTGTCTCACCTCTCACTTTTCAGAGTTAAATTCCATCTGCTACTTATCTGCCCATTTGACCATCCCATCTATATCTTCCTGTAGCCCAAGACACTCAACCACCTGGCCAATCCTTGTGTCATCCACAAACTTACTAATCCTACCCCCCCCACATAGTCATCTATGTCGTTTATATAAATGATGAATAATTGGGGACAGAGCACAGATCCTTGTGGTACGCCACTGGACACTGGCTTCCAGTCACTAAAGCATCCTTTTGTCATCACCCTCTGTCTCCTACAACTCAGCCAATTTTTAATC
Organism: Cetorhinus maximus; assembly: GCF_964194155.1. Classification (NCBI taxonomy): domain Eukaryota; kingdom Metazoa; phylum Chordata; class Chondrichthyes; order Lamniformes; family Cetorhinidae; genus Cetorhinus; species Cetorhinus maximus. Next base: position 51,979,393 of record NC_135888.1, on the reverse strand, counting down.
CACCTTATCAAATTACCCTGTATCCCATGTGCATTTGCCTTCTTTATAAGTCTCCCATGTGGGACCTTGTCAAAGGCTTTGCTGAAATCCATATAAACTACATCAACTACACTACCCTCATCTACACACCTGGTCACCTCCTCAAAAAATTCAATCAAATTTGTTAGGCATGACCTCCCTCTGACAAAGCCATGCTGACTATCCCTGATCGAACCTTGCCTCTCCAAGTGGAGATAGATTCTCTCCTTCAGAATTTTCTCCAATGGTTTCCCTACCACTGACGTGAGACTCACTGGCCTGTAGTTCCCTGGCTTCTCTCTACAACCCTTCTTAAATAGCAGAACAACATTAGCTGTTCTCCAGTCCTCTAGCACCTTCCCCGTGGCCAGAGAGGAATTAAAAATTTGGGTCAGAGCCACTACAATCTCCTCCCCTGCCCCCCTCAGCAGTCTGGGACACAAATCACCTGGACCTGGAGAGTTGTCCACTTTTAAACCTGCCGACACCTCCTTCTTGGGAATGAGATAGAAGTGGGCTGTAAAGCTGGCAAATTATGAGCTAAGAAGTCCGAGATCCAAGGCAATTTGGCAAATTGGATCTAAAATTGGCTTAGTGGCAGGAGGCAGAGGATGATGGTTGAAGGTTGCTTTTGTGACTTGAAACCTGTGTCCAGTAGCGTACCGCAGGGATCGGTGCTGGGTCTCTTGCTATTGGTAGTGTACATTAATGATCTAGGTATGAATGTAGGAGGTATGATCAGTAAGCTCGCAGATGACATGAAAATTGGTGGTGTGGTAAATAGTGAGGAGGGGAGCCTTAGACGGCAGGACGATACAGACGGGCTGGTCAGATGGGCAGAATAGTGAAAAATGGAATTCAATCTGACCGCAGTACTTACAAGAGAAGGAGGAAATTGTCTTTTGAGAATATTCTGATTTCTATAAGATGAAAGTGAGGATAATTTAATAATTTTCAGTTGATCTTGTTACACAGAATTCAGAATCAATCACAGTCCAGGATGGTGCTTGATGAAGTTCAGAAAACTCTCTACTCCCATCCATTTCATTTCCATCAGGCTCGGATTATCTCAGGAGCAGATGAGGGAGCCTATGGATGGATCACAGTGAACTATCTTCTGCCGTCCTTCCTCAAGGTAGGAAACTGGATAAGTGAGCTACGTGCATTTGATGAGCAGGTGGAGCAGGGCAGACCAAACCTGCCCCTTTTGGCTCCCATTGACAGCAGATTTGGGCCTTGTGATACAAACACTCACTGTAGCTGGCAGTTCAAGTGCAGACAGAATGGGATACGGACAAATACAACGTTCACCAACTCTCCATTGTTTAAGTGTGAAAGGGGCCACTGCACTTGTACACTGGTTTCTCACACCTACCCGCCCCAATGCCCCACATGCATTACCTGATTAGGGCAGGGTGACTTGCTGTAGCATCAATTTCTACTCTTGTGTCTGTTGGTAAATCTCTCCACAACCTTTAGCTGCTCACCTCTAGATTTAGACAATGCATATCATTGCCAGCGGGTCATCCTTGTGTATCATTTTTGTTTGTTTGTTTGTTTGTTAGTTATTCATTTCCAGGATGTGGGCATTGCTGGCTAGGCCAGCATTTATTCCCTTGTATATTACTCCCTGTGGGCATGCCCTTAGATAGCAGTTCCAGTGTGACATATTTGTCTGTCATTCCCAATGGGCTATCACTGGTAAATTATTTGTAGTGGGCTTGCCTGAATACCATTCCCAGTGGGAATATCCTGATGTATCAATCCTAGTGGGAATATCTTTACTTATGATTCCTAGTGGGAACACATGTGCGTATTATTTCCAATAGGTATATCCAAGTATAAGATTTCCATTGAGCAAAAGTATACCTTTACCAGTGGACATATTATTGCATCTGATTCCCAATGGGAACACCCCTGTATAACATTCCCAATGAACCTTCCTTCAGTTCCAGTGTGCATTCTATATCATGTCCAGTGAAACAACATTTACACATCATTCCCAATGAACATATCCTGGTATATGATTCCCAGTGGGAATGTATTTGTGTATAATTCACTATGGGCTTACTTTGACTACCAGTCCCAGGGGACATATCCTGACCTGCTTAGTATTTATAGAACCATAGAATGCTTACAACACAGAAGGAGGCTAATCAGACCATCATGTCTATGCTGGCTCTCTGAAGCAGCAATTCACCTGGTGCCACTCCCCTACCTTTGCCTTGTAGCCCTGCACATTCCTTCTTTTCAGATAATCCAATTCCCTCTTCAAAGCCTCAATTGAATCTGCCTTCACTGTACTCAGTGCATTCCAGATCCTAACCACTCGATTGACCCTGTCTCCTCCACACTCTCAGGCAGTGCATTCCAGATCCCTTGTGTCTCCATTGCTTCTTTTGCAAATCACCTGAAATCCGTGCCCTCAGATTCCTGATCCTTCCACCAATGGAATGGTTTCTCCCTATCTACTCTGTCCAGACCCTTCATGATTTTAAAAAATATATTCATTCATGGGAAGTGGGCATCACTGGCTAGGGCAGCATTTATTGCCCATCCCTAACTGCCCTTGTTAAGAGGGCATTTACGAGTCAACCACATTACTGTGGGCCTAGAGTCACATGTAGGCCAGGTAAGGATCGCAGATTTCCTTCCCTAAAGGGCAGGGGTTTTTATGACAATTGACAATGGTTTCATGGTCGTCACCAGACTTATAATTCCAGATTTTTCTTATTGAATTCAAATTTCACCATCTGCCATGGTGGGATTTGAACCCAGATCCCCAGAGCATTATCCTGGGTCTCTGGAATACTAATCCAGTAATTGCACCACTATGCCACCACCTCACCAGATTTTGAACACCTCTACCAATATTTTTTTAAATTATTCTTTCATGGGATGTGGGTTCACTGGCAAGGACAGCATACCAAATCTCCTCTCAACCTTCTCTTCTCCAAGGAAATCAGTCCCAATTTCTCTAATCTATGTAACTGATTTCCAGCATTTTCTGTGTTAATCAGAGGTTGATTGTTTGCATAGTCAATACCATTATTTTAGTATGATGTGTCTACCAGGATGGTAGAAGGTGAATTAGATGGACATGAGTCTGAATTCATCCAACAATTCCTGGATTCAACTGTTGCAGTGCCCTTGACTTTCTACAACTTAAGCTCATTTCAACCACATGCAAAATACCTAACAGGACACTGATAACACTGGGACCTTGGTACCCTGTCCACCAGGGACACATTCCCCTGGACACTGATAACACTGGGAGCTCGGTACCCTGTCCACCAGGGACACGTTCCCCGGGACACTGACACTGTTTGGCACTTGCATTTTCAGGGTGAAATGATGCCTGAGGAGTCAAAGAGTTCTGGACAGGACCCATGTGGCTCTCTGAGCCCATTCATTCATGGCGTCATACACATTGGTGCAGTCACGAGGATTGCTGTTTCACAAGCTAATAAAGAATGAAGAGTTGTAATGGGCTGTGAAGCACAGTTAAAACCCAAACAGCCTGATTACCTTGACCCATCCTGGTTAAACCATGAAATCTTTCTCAGCATTGATTGGCTGATCTGGGGGTTGCGGAAGTGACATCACAGTGCCAGTAACCTCTTTACACTCTGTTCTCAGTCTAGCCTCCCTCTTTTTAGCCTCACTGCCTCTCTGAATATCTACATCACCAGCAGTTCTCATGGCTGACATATTCTATAGGATGCTGGAGGACAGCCAACACCCATGCATTCCTGCATGATACTGCTCAACAACTGACCATGGTGAGCAGCGCAGACTGGCACCCAAGTGAGTCACAGGAATGCAGCCTGCAAACAGCTCTCAAGACAATCCAGCCAACCAAACCCTCCATGTACGTCCCCTATGCCATTCCTTGTTTGTTCCTGACGTCCGCCCCAGCCCATCTCCCTGCAGACCCCCACACCCTCCCTGTCCATCCTGCATGTGGTCCCCACACCATCTCTAATGCCCTCCCCTATCCACCTAGTTTCTCCGGGCTCACAATCTCTCCTCTCACTTTGGGCAATTTTGAAAACATTTAAGAGATGAACTGAAGAAGAATATGAAAAATGAAATAAAGGCCCAGAAAAGGCAAAGATTTAAACAGAGCAGGAGCTGAAAGTCAGAGTGAAGAATTAAACAGAGGGGGGAGCTGAGAGTCCGAGCAGAGAATTAAACAGAGCGGGAGCTAAGGATCAGAGCGGAGAATTAAACAGAGCGGGAGCTAAGGATCAGAGCGGAGAATTAAACAGAGCGGGAGCTAAGGATCAGAGCGGAGAATTAAACAGAGCGGGAGCTAAGGATCAGAGCGGAGAATTAAACAGAGCGGGAGCTAAGGATCAGAGCGGAGAATTAAACAGAGCGGGAGCTAAGGATCAGAGCGGAGAATTAAACAGAGCGGGAGCTAAGGATCAGAGCGGAGAATTAAACAGAGCGGGAGCTAAGGATCAGAGCGGAGAATTAAACAGAGCGGGAGCTAAGGATCAGAGCGGAGAATTAAACAGAGCGGGAGCTAAGGATCAGAGCGGAGAATTAAACAGAGTGGGAGCTAAGGATCAGAGCGGAGAATTAAACTGAGTGGGAGCTGGAATCGGGGCTGAAAGCGATGCAAGGACAGAGCAAGGGTTCCAGGGAGACTCAGGGCTGACCAAAGAGGAGAGGCCAGCGAGGGCTGTATAAAAGGGTGCGCCAAACAGAGCCAGAAACCGGAGAGGAGTGGCAGCAAGAGCGGTATAAAAGGGTGGGCAAAGCAAAGGCCGAGACTTGAGAGGACAGCCATACCTCTTCAGGCTGTGGAGTTTGAAGTGACGTCATGATTCAAAAAGTGGCGCGATGCAGGGGAGGCAGCTAATTGGTGAGTTAGGTCAGGTGAGCACTTCCACTTCTACTTTTTCTACTAATTAAACTGCTGCAGTCCATTAGCTTAAAGAAAATAAGGTTTTGGACTGTAGTGGGAGTATTGGGAGTGGAATAAGGCCCCTAACATAGTTAGTATTCTTTAAAGGGAGTAACTAATGAGCTTAATCTAAAAGGAAGTCATGGCAGCAGAGCTTGCACCCGTGATATGCTCCTCCTGCACTATGTGGGAAGTCATGGACGCTTCCAGTGTCCCTGGCGACCATGTGTACAGGAAGTGTGTCCAGTTGCAGCTGCTGGCTAACCACATTTCGGAGCTGAAGCTGCAGGTGGATTCACTGTGGAGCATCCGCGATGCTGAGATTATCGTGGACAGCACGTTCAGTGAGGGGGTCATAGTGCAGGTAAAGAATGAACAGGCAGAAAGGGGATGGGTGACCACCAGGCAGAGTACAGGAAGGCAAGTAGTACAGGAGCCCCCTGTGGCCGTCTCCCTCTCTAACAGATATACTATTTTGGATACTGTTGGGGGAGACAACTTCTCGGGGGAAAGCAGCAGGAGCCAAGTTCATGGCACCATGGGTGGCTCTGCTGCACAAGAGGGGAGGAAGATGAGTGGCAGGGCTATAGTGATAGGGGTTCAATAGTAAGGGGAACAGAAAGGTCCAGTTGAACCAATCTCTCCTCATACGAGGGGGTGGTGGGGGGCAACTGATTCCTGGCCCGCAGGCGATGCCGAAGTGGTGGGGGTGGGGTCAAGTGCTGCCCTGGTGCTGCATCCCGCACACAGGCAATTGGAGGTGGAGATGGGGCAGGGTAAGCGAGGGGAGTGGCCACGCATTACGGACACCTGTATAAACTGACCATGTCTCTGCAACTAAGACAGATCAGGCGTGGACACAGTGATATGATTGGGGTCGGGCTCCTAGCCTGCCCGCCCATGCAAGCATCGCAGAGGCACCAAAGGGCCACCAAGCGCTCCATACCTTACCCCCTGACTCCCAGCACCCCCCCCCCCACCCCCCGCCCCCCACCCACCACCCCCCCAGCACAGGCTTTGAGTCCGCCACCACTTTATTGGGCTGCAGAGCGGTTGGACTGCACACATTGTACAATCTCCTTGCCAACGCTGGCCATGGAGCAGTCACTGCTGGAGGTGCTCACAGCCCCTTGCAATCTCAGCATCCTGGTTTGGACCAGTGTCCCCCGTGTCACAGGTTAACAGGGCAGCCATGCAGCGCACTCATCTCTGACCATCCGAGGGGTGACCAGCATTAAGGGGCGGTCACACAGGGCCAGGAAAGGTGCTAAGTACAGCCATGATAACCACATCTCTCTCTCTTTCATGCTGCAGGAGGACCACGTCACTGGCAGTGAGTGAGGGCCCTGTGGATGTGTGATGGGTTTGTGAGTGTGAGAGTTAGGAGTGATGAAAGAGTGATGGTGGAATGGAGGAGATCATTCATCCTTTTGTGGCACTGGGTGGCTGTCCTCCTCTGCAGGGCGTTGGCGCTGACCACTGCTCCCCCCCCACCCCCCCCCACCCTTGTATGAGGAGAGATTGGTTCAACTGGACCTGTATTCACTAGAGTTTAGAAGAATGAGAGGGGATCTGATTGAAACATATAAAATTCTAACAGGGCTAGACAGACTGGATGCAGGGAGGATGTTTCCCCTGGTTGGGGAGTCTAGAACCAGGGCCACAGTCTCAGAATACAGGGTAGGCCATTTAGGACTGAGATGAGGAAAAATTTCTTCACTCAAAGGGTAGTCAACCCATGGAATTCTCTCCCACAGAAGGCTGTGGAGGTCGGGTCACTGAGTATAGTCAAGAAAGAAATTGATAATTTTTTGGATATTAGGGGCATCAAGGAGTATGGAGAGGAAGTGGGAATATGGCGTTGAGATAGAGGATCAGCCATGATCATATTGAATGGCGGAGCGAGCTCAAAGGGCCAAGTGGCCTACTCCTGCTCCTAGTTTCTATGTGTCTATCTTCCACTCTCCAGATGGTCAGAGACCAGATGTACTCTGGAAGATTCGCTACGGGACCCCTTGGAAGTCCAAATGCAAGGGCTCCACGAGAATTACTTGGGAGGTTTCAACTTCCAATGGAGAATTCCCCAGTTCCCTGGGACCCTCTGAAAAAGCCTCCACCTCTGAGTCAAAGTCAGAAACTTCAGAGGGAAGACTCGTTTACCTAGGTAGTCACCCAGGAAATGTTAGCCAGAGAAAAAACAGGTCTAACTCCTGGGTAACTATACCACTGAACTCCCCCCAACTCCCCTGTGCCACCCCCACCCCCCACACCACCCCCATCCTGCACACCCCTGACTCTCACCCATCCAACTCTTTCCCCCACCCGACCAAACCTGACCCAACTTCACCCACCTTGCCATATAACATCCTGCCACCTTACCCAGCTGGCACGCTAGCCACCCTATCCACTTACCTCACTCACACTCATTCACTAACACACTGAAAAGATATTTAAATGTCCTGAAGCTTTTCCCTGTGTTAGTCAATGAAGACTAACTAAAGTATGGCAGCTAGTGCAGTAAACAGGGGTATGGCTTGGCTTCCCCATGAGCCCAGATCAGGCATTTCTAAAAAGACTCAGTGCAGATGTCCAGACCAGAAATGCAGAACTCCAGCATTGGGTAAGAAAATGGGAGCACAGTAGCATTCCAACAGTGATTTCCACTCACTCAGAATAGTTGGCCCAATAATGAGAGCTGTAAAATGTATCTGAGAAATGTCGCTCCCTTTCTTTAGTTGCAGTATTCCTGGGAAGGGACCTGGCTGCATCCAGAATCGGCCCAAATCCAGGGAGCACTGGACCTTGGGGGTTCATCCACTCAACTGACCTTCACCCCAATAGGAAATATCAACCGTATGCCGGGAAAGATGGATTTGAAACTGTATGGCTACAATTACACCATTTACACCCACAGCTATCTGTGTTATGGGCAGCAGCAATCCATCAGAAAGGTGGGGTTATTGCTCTCTATCTGCCTCTTTCATTGCCAGAGTGACTCTGATTCTGACACCATGGCACCTGCTTCCACGTCAAACCCTAAAATTAGAGTCAAGGTAATTCCCCTCTCTGTATTCAAGTCCTTCCCCTCGAGCTCAATGATGTTGTTCACAATTAGTTCCACCATTCTCCTTCCTTCTGTACATTCTTAAATCACCTCAGAGGCTCCGTTTGTGCTTCTGTTCTGTGCTGATTTTATATTTCTTCATTAACTGGCTCCAATTTTGTTCCCTATAATCTGCCAATTAATACAGAGACACTTTGCTGTGTTGATTAGATTCCAGCCTAAAACTCACTCCCAGGTACCTCTTAATCTATATATAACCCTCCCATACCCAATGATTAGATTCTAGCTTGTAACTCATTCCCAGGTATCTATTATTCCATATACTGTATAAGCTCCCTGGTTAGATTGCCGCCTGCAAGTCACTGCCACCATAAGTCTACATACCTGACATAGACTGCCCAAACTCTTCAATGTGATGCTTTGTGTCTGAGATAATCTCTGTTTCTAGGGGAAGGATTTAAAGGCTCGAATTGAGAACCCATGTTATTTGAAGGGGTATGAGACAAATTTGATTTTGGGCTCCGTCTACGACAGTCCATGTACCACTGCCCAGAGACCATCACCATATGACAGAATGCAAAGTGTCACTGTTTTTGGATCAGGAAGGTCAGCTGAATGCAACCAGGGACTCAAGACGATATTCAATTTCACAGCATGTGGAGGGAGCAATACCTGTTCATTTGATGGAGTCTATCAACCTGCAGTTAATGGGCCCTTCTATGTAAGACAATTTTTTCTTTCATTACTATCTTCATTTCTTTAAATTCGCTTAATATTTTTCAAACTGTACAGTTCCTGAGTGAAGGATGGATTTATCACAGATGGACACTGACTAAATAGTTCACTCAGTCCCACATCTCACAACAAAATAGTCATAAAAGCATAAGAAATAGGGAAAGAATAAAGCCATTTGCCCCCTCAAGAATGCTCTACCAATCAATAGCATTGTTTCATGTTCAAAGATAACAGTGCTCCCTCAGTTAGAAGTCTTTATTGAACTGATTGTAAGATGGTAGCTTACAGAGCCCCCCTCATGGCAGAGGTCACATGACTACAGCAAACCAGATAGGACACGTAGTACTGTTGCATTTCAAAACCCAAACATCCCCCTTTACCTAATGAACAGGAGACACATTTGCATTCATGATCATGTGAGTGAGTTACCCACTATACACCCACTGTTCTCATGCATTAACGACCGTTTATTCTACTCATCAGTCTCTGCACCTGCATTTCATACATAGGGCAGATTTTAGCCCTTGTCAGGCAGGGGCGGGCGGGGGCAGTCGGGATCGAGGTAGGGAGGGCCGATTAAGGCCTACCCAGTGTGAAACATGAGCAGCAGTGCTCCCCATGCAGGGGCGGCGAGCGGGGCGAGCCCAAACTTTGTGCATGAGCATTCATGCACACTTGAGAATCTCCGAGGCACAGAGCTGCCACAGGGAGATGAAAAGTTTTCAGGAAAAATGAGAAAGAATTGAAAAATGTTATAAAACATGTCCCCTCATGTGACTCTGTCACATGAGCAGGGACATGTTATTAATTAAAATTTTTAATTTTAATTTTATTTTTATTTGCTTTTGGAAACCATATCCTGCCTGTGAATGAGGCTTCCTAAAAAGTGCAAAGGCCGCTTGGCCTTATCACCTGCCCGCCAACTGTAAGGACAGGCAGCGAAAAATGTCAGTTAATTGAGACTTTAATGGTCTTAACAGGCCTTTTAATATCACATGACTGCACATTAACGTCAGGACGTTCACCCGATGTCAACGCCTATCATTTTACACTTGAGCGGGTCGGGCGCGCGCCCGCCCACTGTGGTAAAAGTTTTGCCCTTTAAAAAGACTTTGTCTTTAAATCGTGCAGGTCTGTTAATGATACGCGTGCGTGTTGCCATTGGCTGTCCATCTGGGTGATGTTCCTTGTCCAGAGAGTGTCGATCCCGTGGCACTTGTTGCTCTGGTAACTGTTCCATGTCCATTGTTGGGGATCCGTGGACCTCTGGCAGTGATGGTTGTTCTGTACTCAGTACAGCTGGTGAGATCCCTTCTTCCTGACCGGCCATTTGCAGTAAAGGAACAGCTTCTCTAGTTGTCCATCTATGCCTGTGGTTATGCCAGTATATTTAGTCATTTACTTATGATCAAGGTGACAATTTCTCTAAACGTCCCGAGTTGCTGCGTGGGCTGACACCTGTTGAGCCATTAAAGGATTGTACCCTTGACTGGCTCTCCAATGCTCTGGCAGTGGTTTGGCAGTCTTGTCAAACTGAAATTTGGCTTTCTGCCGTTTCACCTTGAATTTTTCATGTCTCACATCTGTTACTACTTCTGGTTTCAGTAGCTTTTTTTTGCTATTGGAGGAGTCATTTATGTGCAGCATGACATTAGTCTTTGGACTGGACTACTTTCCATGTCTTCAGTCGGTGTGTTTCTCCACTTGAAAATTGCCTTCTAAATATCTGTGCTAGATTTGCTCTATTTCTCGATGATTCCTTTGGCAATTTTCACTGCTGCCTCATTCTTTCCATTCAGCTGGGGACAGTACAGAGATGATGTATACTGTTGAATTTCCTTTGTGAAGCGGCTGAATTCTTCACTCGTAAACTGAGGGCCATTGTTACTCATCACAATGTCTGTAAAGACTGAAGTGTGCTTTCAGGCATTCCACTATTTCATGTCATTGTTGAAGTCAGCTGGTCTAAATCCCAGCAGTCAGAATAGTAGTCTTCAGTGACAAGATAATCAATTCCTGTTATAGTGAAGCGGTCTACTCCCAGCCTCATCCATGGTCTGTCTGGGATCTCATGAGTCATCAACGGCTCTCTAGCTTGTTTAGTTTGGTACTTGTTACAAGCACTGCACTGGTCTATGTGGTCTTTAAATCATTGCTCATGTTTGGCTAGTAGAGCACTTCTTGTGTCTTTCTCAGACTCAGTTCAATTCCTTGATGGCTTGTATGGATACACTTCAGCATCTCTCATCTCATTTCCCTAGGGATGTTGACTCTAATTCCTTTGTACAAGTTGTCAACTTGGTCTGCCAATTCACCTCAGTAGTGCCAAATATGTTCTTGGTGACCTTTGTGACACACAGGTCCTTGATGCTCTCAGGCCATCCTTTCATCACTACTTCTTGCACCATTTGGAGAGTTGCACCTTGTTGGATAGTCTGTGTTTTGAGAAAGGTGCTTGTCTGTTAGATTCAATTGGCAGATTTTATGGCAGGGGAATTTTATGTTCCCGCTGAAGTCAATGGAGTTTAGAATGGCTTGCCACATTTTAGGGTCCACAAGGGGGCTGTAAAATTCCAGCCAATGTCTCTACTAGGTTTATGTCTTCCAGGCCATGCCGAGCTGGTGCTTCATGTTGAATCTGGAAGATTTCACACTCTGTAGTAGCATCCTCAGTGTTCTTCATGGGGAGCGTTGCTCTTGAAAGCATGTCTGCAATATATACCTGTCCTTTGCTTGTATGTCACATCCAGATGATATCTCTGTAAACAAAGTAACATGCATCGCAGACACTTTGGGGCAGATAGTAGCAGTTTTGGAAAAATGCTTTTTAAGAGGCTTGTGGTTGGGCTCCACAGTGACTTTGTCTCTCCCAAGCCTCTATTAATGAAAATGCTCACAAGAAAAAGCCAGGCATCTTTCTTGATCTGAATATAGTGCCATTCTGTTTGCGTTAGTGCCCTGGATGTAAATGTGACTGGTTGTCCTGCTGCATTAGGGTTGCTCTAAGACCTGTCTCACTGGATCACACTGCAAGGTGACTCATTATTGACATCATAGTACTTCACTGGCATTGTTGTTGCTGTTTGTTTGATTTTAGTGAACACCGTTTCTTGTACTGTGCCCAATACCACTGCACCTCCTTGGCAGTGAGCTTGTGTTAGGAAATAGAGATAGTTTAAGTTATATTTGTACTTGTAGGTTTTAGGAATGCATTTTAGCTTTAATGTTTAAGTTTGATTTGTATTTCTGTATCTGTTATGAAAGGTCAAATTGAGTTTTAGTTTCACTTTAAAAGGTGTCTAATGAGAGTTTTATGACTTAAGAAGTTAAGCAAACAGAAGAATAGAGAAACTGGGTTGTTGCCAAGCAACAGGGGCCCAGACAGGCAGGTCCTTCCGACAGGCACACACAGAAAAATTAAAGAAACAGCAGTTTTTGAGTTCAGTTTTGAAGACAGCTGCCAGGCAGAAGCAGCCTGGAAAGGGAAGATAGCCAGTTCCAAGCTAAAGTTGGTTGAAGGTAGCTGCCAGAGCGAGACTGGAGAAAAGGGGACAGATCCCAAGCTAAAGAAGAAAGTCCTCAAGAATCCAGGGGGGTGGAACAGGAGAAAGCCCCAAGCAGACCTTCTTGTCAAAGGAAGAACAGGAACCTGGAAAAGGTCCTGTTAAGAGTGAGGGGCAGAGAAAGGCTCCAATCTTTAAGTTTAAAACTTCAAGCTTAAAGAGACGAAGGCCTGAGAAGTCAGAAGGTCGAAAGAGACAACTGAAGGTCTGTAACTCTTTGCTATGGGCATGTGAAGCAGTGGTGTACTGTTGATGGCTGAGTCAGTGAGAGTGCGTGGAAGACAGCTTGAATACAAGTGGTGACCCAAGGAAGAGGAACATCAGAAGGAGAGTTTGAAACCCTGGAGGTGAACCCCTGTGGAAGGTGCCTGAGAGAAAGTGTCGGTTTGGGAGAAAATTCCAAAGCAAGGTCTTGGAGAGTGGAGATTGGGAACCCTTGTGTGAAGGACGGAGTTCAGTAAGGCTGGTTGGCTCACGGTGACAAGCGTCTTGGGGGAGTTGAGGAGGGACCTATAGCATCTGGGTGAGGTGACATCTGTCACTTGAGGTCTTAGTGTGATGTGTCTGACCACAGGGTGCCATAGGTTTACATGGACTGGGTACTTACTGTGTACATTAAAATATAAGATAGCTTTTGTATCTGGTTATCCTTACAAATCTGTATATATCTGTAAAGGTATAGTTGTGGGTGAAGGGGTATTGTAATATAGTTCATCTTTTCTTGTTAAATAAATGTTTTATTATTTTGTTAAGTTCATTAGCTGACTCCGATGACTCTGTTCAGTCATCCCTCTCCACGTATTTAAACAAAGAAATAAAAGTTAGGATCTATCAGGCTGGGTTCCACCCTGGGATCAGACTTATCCAGGGGTAACCTCAGCTGGGATCATAACACTTGTGTAATGGTTCACACTCCAATGACTAATTGGGCAAAAATTGTGCTAAATAGGTCACAAATCCAACAAATCATTGCGCTGTTTTCACATCTGTTGGTCGCTGCATCGCTGCTACAGCTCTCACCTTGTCAGGATCCAGGCAAAACCTTTTTGCTGTCAGTACATGACCTATGTACTTGACTTCAGGCACCTTCAATTACAATTTTTTTCTTGTTCAGCTTCACGTTCATCTGGTGAGCTCTCTCCAGCACTAGATTCTGATCATGGTCAGCAATGGCTCCTTCCATTGTGTCTCCACATCCATAGACTAGCAGATCATCCACTGTGGCTTCCACTCTGGGAAGATCACTGACTATCTCATGCTGTCTGTGTTGATACTCTTTTGGAGCCATGGAAATAACAAATGGTTTGTGTTACCATCTGTATCTCACAAACGGCATCCAGAATGTCATTAGAAAGCTGCTGCTTTCATGCAGATTCACTTGCCAGTAAATTCTTTCAATGGTTGGCTTCTGTCTTCATGGAAGAAGGTACAGAAAATCTCCCAGAAATCCCAGGTGACCAAGGGACTTGTGAAACTGAGGAACTAAGGGAAATTAGTATTAGTAAAGCGATAGTGCTTGAAAAGTTATCTGGGTTGAAGGTTGATAAATCCCCTGGAGCAGATGAGCTTCATCCCAGAGTGTTGAAGGGGGTGGCTAGAGAGATAATAGATGCATTGGTGGTTATCTTTCAAAATTCTATTGGTGGAATCGTCCCAGATTTGCATTAAGTGCAGTAGCAGGCAGGAAAAACTACAGAGGACATAGAGAAGGAGGAACTTAAAACAATCACCATCACTAGAGAAAAAGTGCTGAGCAAACTATTGGGATTAAAGGGTCACAAGTATCCAGGGCCTGATGGCCTACATCCCAGGGTCTTAAAGGAAGTGGCAGTGGAGATTGTGGATGCATTGGCTATAATATTCCAAAATTCCCTGGGTTCTGAAAAGGTTCCAGTGGATTGGAAAAATGCTAATATAACACCCTTATTCAAAAGGGGGGGAGGCAGAAAGGAAACTATAGACCAGTTAGTTTAACATCTGTCATTGGGAAATTGTTGGAATCCATTATTAAGGAACTAGTAATGGGGCATTTGGAAAGTCAAAATGCAATCCATCAGAGTCAGCATGGTTTTATGAAGAGTAAATTGTGTTTGACTAATTTGCTAGAGCTCTTTGAAGATGTGACTTAGTTTTAGGCTAAGGGTTGGTAGATTTAAATCAGAGATGAGGAGGAATTACTTTTCTCAAATGGTCGTGAATCTGTGGAATTCACTACCTCAGAGTGCAGTAGATGCTGGGATGCTGAATAAATTTAAGGAGGAGATAGACAGATTTTTAATTAGTAATGGGTTGAAAAGTTATGGGGAGAGGGCAGGAAATTGGAGTTGAGGCCGAAATGAGATCAGCCATGATCATATTGAATGGTGGGGCAGGCTCGAGGGGCTGAATTGCCTACTCCTGCTCCTAGTTCTTATGTTCTAATATGCTGTCTGTTTCAATGAGATCACTTTTCATTCTTCTAAACTTCAGAGAGAATGAGCCAACCTGCTTAATGTTTCCTTATGGGACAAGCAATAAATCAGTCTTGTGAACATCCATTGCACCACTCTAAGATGTGCCAAGAACAAAAATGTGCCTAGTATTCCAGAAACTCACCCAAGTGGTGTACGATTGCAACAAGACATCTGCACTTTTGTATTCCAAACAACTTGCAATAAAGGACAACAAACCATTTGCCATCATAATTGACAGTTATTGCTGTATGTTATTCCTTGGTGTTCAGTCCAGCTCTTCAACTGTAAATCATCTTTCTTTTCTCCTTATAAACCATGACACTGGCAGATGTTGGCAAATCTCTTTAAATAACAAAGTTTGTGGAATTCAAAGGCAATGTTACACTCAGTTTAACAGGAAGAGTTACTCGGAGTAAATCAGAGGCATTGATACAGTCAGTGCCACGGATAACATTATGGTCAGTGTAAAAAGGTAATATTAAAGGTCTGTATAACTCAGGAACTAACAGATAATGTTATTATCAATATAATAATGTTAAAGTCAGTTATATTACAGTCAGTACAGCTCATGAGAAATATGTCAGTTAGTGCAACAGGGTATGTTAACTCATAGGCAATCTTACACTCTCTACATTATAGGCAATCTTAAAGTTAATAAAACTCACAGGCAATGTTACAGTCAGGGTAACAGGTAATTTAATATTTTGTGCAAATTACAGGCAATGTTAGATTTGGTGTAACAAGCTCCAGTCAGTCTAATTCACACATAGGACAGAATTTAATGAAGTCTCTGGGAGTGGGAAATGTGGTGGCCAATGTGGCTTAATTATGTGGATCCAAGCTGTTGAAATTATGTCAGCGGGTTCAGATTGAAAAATTAAGTCGGTGATGTGGCCGACTTGTAATACATTTGCATGTCAGAAATTAACTCAAACCTTCAAGGTTAAGTCAATGGCACATAAAACCTTCTGGCACCCAATTCACATTTGTTTAAAAATAGTATGCACCAGTTGTCCTTGTGCAGCTGTGTCTGAGGTGAATGTTGTCTTTGTTGAACTTGGGGGGAGGAGGAGAGCAGGAGAATAGCAACTTGGATGCAGGGTCAGGACTGGGTGAGGGTGGGGGCAGGTTTGAGGGTGTTTGGCAGGGGCATGGAGGAAATCAATGGGCTTTGAGGACAGTGGATGAGATTGGGGCATGTAAGTGTAGAGTGGGAAGGGCCTGGCATCTTGGGTGTGGTGGAGGAGAGTGAGGGCTGTCAGTGAAGATAAACAAAATGAGGCACCTAAAGGTGGAAGCAGGACTGCCCACATGTGAGTCTTGTGGATCAAACTCAGGATGCTGCCTGGCAGAGAGGGAATGTTCTCAGTCACAGAGTTTCTGATTTGGTAGAGGGCAGCTCCAGTCTGAGGTAGGATATTAGAGTGTCTCACTGGCATCTCGGGATCTAATTCTGAGGATGATGTGGTCTAGCGTCAGAGGGGGAATCTTGACAGGAATGGGAATAGTCTCAGGGAAGAGAGATGGCATGTCCACTTCCATGATGACAGGGTCTAGAGTGATGGGGGGAGGTTCAAGGGTGATGGGAACAAAGTCAAAGGTGACAGGGAGGGTGGAGGGTGGAGGGTCATGGGTTGCAAATTGATCACTTGCACTGTGTAATGGGCCATGTTGAAAAGCTTACTTGTGGCTGCCAGGAGTGTAGCTGCAAGTGGAAGGAGGCCAGTGTGGGCTGGGTGGAGTTTCAGGTGTGGACAATGAGAGGACAGGAAATCTCAGTTCTCAGCAGCTATGTGGATGAAACTATTTTCACACAGTTTGCTTGCTAGAAGAGCTATGAACTTCATATGTCCAATATTCCAACACCCTCAGGAGCAGGAGGAGAGGGTGAGGAGGGCTCTTGCTAGCCAACAGCAGAGGCTGCAAGGTCAGCAGCAGGCAGTACCAGTGGGGGAGGGTGATCAGGAGACAACCATCCAGGAAAGGTAAAAGAGGTCACTAGCACATCAACGTACCTTCAGGACATGGACAAACTACCACCAGATGTCCGGGAGGCAATTCCAGAGACGCCTGAGGCTGTTCCAGGATGTAGTCATCACAATTTGCCGGATCCTGCAGCAAGCCACATGGATTTGGTGGCAACCCCATTCCTGTGGCCCTCAAAATGAGAGCAGTGTTCATAGGCTGCTTCTAGAGCTCCACAGGCAATATGTGGCATTTTGCATGCTGGCACACACACAGCTTCATCAAAGAGCTGACCAATACTCTCTTCCACCTTGCCAATGAGTTCATCAGGTTCACCACAGCCTGGCAGCCACTAGATTGCAAGTGGTAATTGACTGCATTTATGTTGCCATTAAAGCTCCCTGGGAACAGCAAAAAACACACTAAGGCTCCACCGAGTTTGTGAGCACAGCATGATTCATCCCATGGTCCTGAGCAACCAATATGGCAGCATCTGGTTACATTCTGACTCTGCTACCTCTCCAGTTCGGCCAGCCTGTTCTCCTGAAATCTGGGCTTCCACCTCAGCAGGGGTGAGGATCTTGAGATTGGGCTCCCCTCTGCCTGCCTTTACCCTTTCCTTCAGGCTAAGAATCTGTTTGTCCTGCATGGGAAAGTGGAGTGGAAGTCGAGACTTGGCAAATGTCAGCCGACCACCTTGGCTGCACCTATCCCCATCACACATACTGGCCTGTCAATGTGCTAGGTTGTATTCAAATGCTCCCTCAAACTAAACTATCTCACACTTTGGCTTCAAGTGCCACGCAGTCCTGAGGCTGATCATGCATTTAGCCACCTAGCCTAGCTACACACTTGTATAAATACATAGCCTGATGCCCACACGAGAAAATGCCATGCCACTGTATTACTTGCCTGGAATGAACGAGATCATTGACCATTTCCTGACATGGCACCAATGATATTGAGTGAATCCCATGATTGTTAACCACCTCTGCGAACTCCATCCAGGCTGCCTTGGTCAGGAGGGAGGGTCTCCTGTTGCCATTGCTCGGGAAGAGCACTTCCTGCTAATCCCTAAGAACCTGGAGGAGGTGCTGCTGTGACACATTGCTGAACTGTGGTGCTGGTCTATGTCTTTTCTCTGACATCTCCAAAGTGTTGTGTAAGGAGCTTGGACATGATGGGGTTGGGGAGGGCTGGTGTGGTGTGCCCAGGACAATGAAGGTTATTAAAGCAGGGAGTAATGCAGGGAGAAGTTTGAGGGGGGCAAGGTGCAAGGGATTATGTGCAGGGGTACGGGGAAAAAGTAGGAAAATGGCACTAAGCCATGATGCTCATTTGGAGAGCCAGCGCAAACACAATGGGCCGAATGGCCTCCTTCTGTGCAGTAACAGTTCTATGATCCTGGGCTGAGGGGGATGCACAGAACAAATGGTTCAGATTTCTGACATAAAGGAGGTGGACAAGAAAGCTGGGGACTTGATTCTTGTCCAAATGGTTTTTTTATAGCCCACCCAGACCTGCTGACCTGATGTTGGGATCCTCTAACAGAAACCCACACACGCCTGCCACTGGCCCTTTAAATTTTCATACGAATCACATGAGTTCCGGCTCCTGACATAAAAATGGACACACCCAGTCTGCCATCAGGAACCGTACACCTCTGATTAAATTCCACCCATAATGTTAGTTTAACAAATAAGGTGATATTCAGTGTAACACCCAGCGAATGTTACAAGCAATGTTACTGTCAGCGTGACTCACACGAAACATCAGCAGAGTGTCGAACAGATAATGTTACACAGTGTTCCAGGTAATGCTACACTCAGACCAGGCAGTAACCGTTATCATTCATGGGCTTTCACTTTCTCCAAGTTCAACTGCTCTATGTCCACTGCAAATGGATCTTTCAAGTGTGCGCACAAATTCTGGGAAACTGCCACAATGCAGCACCCATCTCACCCACCGACACCTCGACCCTGGATGACTTCAAGCATGGATATTGAGGGACAAGGTCTAACCAATGAGGATATTGTTACTAACACCAGGGAGCAAACCAAGCCCAAATGCAGAGTCTTCTATGGGTCAAAACATGTGATCATTCAGAAGGATTTAGGGCATCTGAAGGTGCACTTCAGGTGGTTAGGTTGATCCAGTTTTAAATTCCCGAATTTCTCCCTAGGGCTAGAGAGACAGTCCGGGATTGAAAACCGCACTAGTGGAGAAGCAATTTGGAGATTGAACTTAGCGCGAGAGAGGCAGTCAAGAGATTCAAAATAGCCCGAGTGGAGAGGCAGAAGGGAGATTGAAAACAGCACGAGAGAGGCAGTAGGGATTTTGAAAACAGCACGAGAGATGCAGTCGGGAGATTGAAAACAGCGCGAAAGAGGCAGTCGGGAGATTGAAAAGAGCGCGAGTGGAGAGGCAGTCGGGAGATTGAAAACAGCGCGAGGGAGACAGTCGGGAGATTGAAAACAGCCCGAGTGGAGAGGCAGTCGGGAGATTGAAAACAGCGCGAGAGGAGAGGCAGTCGGGAGATTGAAAACAGCCCGAGTGGAGAGGCAGTCGGGAGATTGAAAACAGCGTGAGAGGAGAGGCAGTTGGGAGATTGAAAACAGAGCGAGAGGAGAGGCAGTCGGGAGATTGAAAACAGTGCGAGAGGAGAGGTGATTGGGAGATTGAAAACAGTGCGAGAGGAGAGTCAGTCGGGAGATTGAAAACAGAGCGAGAGGAGAGGCAGTTGGGAGATTGAAAACAGAGCGAGAGGAGAGGCAGTCGGGAGATTGAAAACAGTGCGAGAGGAGAGGTGATTGGGAGATTGAAAACAGAGCGAGAGGAAAGACAGTCGGGAGATTGAAAACAGCGCGAGAGAAGAGATGATTGGGAGATTGTAAACAGCGCAAGAGGAGAGATGATCGGGAGATTGAAAACAGAGCGAGAGGAGAGGCTGTCAGGAGATTGAAAACAGCGCGAGAGGAGAGGCAGTCGGGAGATTGAAAAGAGGCCAAGTGGAGAGGCAGTCGGGAGATTGAAAACAGCGCGAGAGGAGAGTCAGTCAGGAGATTGAAAACAGCGCGAGAGGAGAGTCAGTCAGGAGATTGAAAACAGCGAGAGGAGAGGCAATCGGGAGGTTGAAAACAGTGCGAGAGGAGAGACAGTTGGGAGATATAAAACAGTGCGAGAGGAGAGGCAGTCGGGAGATTGAAAACAGCGCGAGTGGAAAAGCAGTCGGGAGATTGAAAACAGCCCGAGTGGAGAGACAGTCGGGAGATTGAAAACAGAGCGAGAGGGGCAGTCGGGAGATTGAAAACAGAGTGAGAGAGGCAGTCGGGAGATTGAAAACAGCCCGAGTGGAGAGGCAGTCGGGAGATTGAAAACAGCCCGAGTGGAGAGGCAGTCGGGAGATTGAAAACAGCCCGAGTGAGAGATAGTCGGGAGATTGAAAACAGCATGAGCGAGACAGTCGGGAGATTGAATACAGAGCGAGAGGAGAGGCAGTCGGGAGATTGAAAACAACCGGAGAGGAGAGGCAGTCGGGAGATTGAAAACAGCACGAGAGGAGAGGCAGTCAAGAGATTGAAAAAAGCGCGAGAGGAGAGGCAGTCGAGAGATTGAAAACAGCCCGAGTTGAGAGGCAGTCAGGAGATTGAAAACAGCCCAAGTGGAGAGACAGTCAGGAGATTGAAAACAGCCCAAGTGGAGAGGCAGTCAGGAGATTGAAAATAGCGCGAGTGGAGAGACAGTCGGGAGATTGAAAGCAGCCCGAGTGGAGGGGCAGGCGGGAGATTGAAAACAGCCTGGGTGTAGAGGCAGGCGGGAGATTGAAAAGAGAGTGAGGGAGACAGTCGGGAGGTTGAACACAGCGCGAGGTAGACAGTCGGGAGATTGAAAACAGCGCGAGAGGAGAGACAGTCGGGAGATTGAAAACAGAGCGAGAGGGGCAGTCGGGAGATTGAAAACAGAGCGAGAGAGTCAGTCGGGAGATTGAAAACAGAGCGAGAGAGACAGTCGGGAGATTGAAAACGGAGCGAGAGAGTCAGTCGGGAGATTGAAAACGGCGCGAGAGAGGCAGTCGGGAGATTGAAAACAGCGCGAGAGAGGCAGTCGGGAGATTGAAAACAGCGCGAGAGTGTCAGTCGGGAGATTGAAAACAGCGCGAGAGAGGCAGTCGGGAGATTGAAAACAGCGCGAGAGAGGCAGTCGGGAGATTGAAAACAGCGCGAGAGTGTCAGTTGGGAGATTGAAAACAGCGCGAGAGAGGCAGTCGGGAGATTGAAAACAGAGCGAGAGAGTCAGTCGGGAGATTGAAAACGGCGCGAGAGAGGCAGTCGGGAGATTGAAAACAGCGCGAGAGAGGCAGTCGGGAGATTGAAAACAGCGCGAGAGTGTCAGTTGGGAGATTGAAAACAGCGCGAGAGAGGCAGTCGGGAGATTGAAAACAGCGCGAGAGAGGCAGTCGGGAGATTGAAAACAGCGCGAGAGTGTCAGTTGGGAGATTGAAAACAGCGCGAGAGAGGCAGTCGGGAGATTGAAAACAGCCCGAGTGGAGAAGCAGTCGGTGAGATTGAAAAGAGCGCGAGAGGAGAGGCGGTCGGGAGATTGAAAACAGCCCGAGTGGAGAGGCAGTCGGGAGATTGAAAAAAGCGCGAGTGGAGAGGCAGTCGGGAGATTGAAAACAGCGCGAGTGGAGAGGCAGTCGGGAGATTGAAAACAGCCCGAGTGAGAAATAGTCGGGAGATTGAAAACAGCACGAGAGGAGAGGCAGTCGGGAGATTGGAAACAGCGTGAGCGAGACAGTCGGGAGATTGAATACAGAGCGACAGGAGAGGCAGTCGGGAGATTGAAAACAACCGGAGAGGAGAGGCAGTCGGGAGATTGAAAACAGCGCGAGTGGAGAGGCAGTCGGGAGATTGAAAACAACCGGAGAGGAGAGGCAGTCAGGAGATTGAAAACAGCGCGAGAGGAGAGAGTCATGAGATTGAAAACGGCGCGAGAGGAGAGGCAGGCGGGATATTGAAATCAGCCCGAGTGGAGAGGCAGTAAGGAGATTGAAAACAGCGCGAGAGGAGAGACAGTCGGGAGATTGAAAACAGCCCGAGTGGAGAGACAGTCAGGAGATTGAATAGAGCGCAACTGGAGAGGCAGTCGGGAGATTGAAAACAGAGCGAGAGGAGAGTCAGTCGGGAGACTGAAAACAGCGCGAGAGGAGAGACGGTCGGAAGATTGAAAACAGCGCGAGAGGAGAGGCAGTCGGGAGATTGAAAACAGCCCGAGTGGAGAGGCAGTCGGGAGATTGAAAACAGCGCGAGTGGAGAGGCAGTCGGGAGATTGAAAACAGCGCGCGTGGAGAGGCAGTCGGGAGATTGAAAACAGCGCGAGTGGAGAGGCAGTCGGGAGATTGAAAACAGCCCGAGTGAGAAATAGTCAGGAGATTGAAAACAGCACGAGAGGAGAGGCAGTCGGGAGATTGGAAACAGCGCGAGCGAGACAGTCAGGAGATTGAATACAGAGCGACAGGAGAGGCAGTCGGGAGATTGAAAACAACCGGAGAGGAGAGGCAGTCGGGAGATTGAAAACAACCGGAGAGGAGAGGCAGTTGGAAGATTGAAAACAGCGCGAGTGGAGAGGCAGTCGGGAGATTGAAAACAACCGGAGAGGAGAGGCAGTCGGGAGATTGAAAACAGCCCGAGTGGAGAGGCAGTCGGGAGATTGAAAACAGCCCGAGTGAGAGATAGTCGGGCGATTGAAAACAGCGCGAGCGAGACAGTCAGGAGATTGAAAACAGCGCGAGAGGAGAGAGTCATGAGATTGAAAACGGCGCGAGAGGAGAGGCAGTCGGGAGATTGAAAACAGCCCGAGTGGAGAGGCAGTCGGGAGATTGAAAACAGCCCGAGTGAGAGATAGTCGGGAGATTGAAAACAGCGCGAGCGAGACAGTCGGGAGATTGAATACAGAGCGAGAGGAGAGGCAGTCGGGAGATTGAAAACAACCGGAGAGGAGAGGCAGTCGGGAGATTGAAAACAGCGCGAGAGGAGAGGCAGTCGGGAGATTGAAAGCAGCGCGAGAGGAGAGGCAGTCAAGAGATTGAAAACAGCGCGAGAGGAGAGGCAGTCGAGAGATTGAAAACAGCCCGAGTCGAGTGGCAGTCAGGAGATTGAAAACAGCCCAAGTGGAGAGACAGTCAGGAGATTGAAAACAGCCCAAGTGGAGAGGCAGTCGGGAGATTGAAAACAGAGCGAGTGAGTCAGACGGGAGATTGAAAACAGCGCGAGAGAGGCAGTCGGTAGATTGAAGACAGAGCGAGAGAGGCAGTCGGGAGATTGAAAACAACCGGAGAGGAGAGGCAGTCGGGAGATTGAAAACAGCACGAGAGGAGAGGCAGTCAAGAGATTGAAAACAGCGCGAGAGGAGAGGCAGTCGAGAGATTGAAAACAGCCCGAGTCGAGAGGCAGTCAGGAGATTGAAAACAGCCCAAGTGGAGAGACAGTCAGGAGATTGAAAGCAGCCCGAGTGGAGAGGCAGGCGGGAGATTGAAAACAGCCTGGGTGTAGAGGCAGGCGGGAGATTGAAAAGAGCGTGAGGGATACAGTCGGGAGGTTGAACACAGCGCGAGGTAGACAGTCGGGAGATTGAAAACAGCGCGAGAGGAGAGACAGTCGGGAGATTGAAAACAGCGCGAGAGAGGCAGTCGGGAGATTGAAAACAGAGCAAGACAGGCAGTCGGGAGATTGAAAACAGAGCGAGAGAGTCAGTCGGGAGATTGAAAACGGCGCGAGAGAGGCAGTCGGGAGATTGAAAACAGCGCGAGAGAGGCAGGCGGGAGATTGAAAACAGCGCGAGAGTGTCAGTTGGGAGATTGAAAACAGCGCGAGAGAGGCAGTCGGGAGATTGAAAACAGCGCGAGTGGAGAGGCAGTCGGGAGATTGAAAACAGCCCGAGTGGAGAGGCAGTCGGGAGATTGAAAACAGCCCGAGTGAGAAATAGTCGGGAGATTGAAAACAGCACGAGAGGAGAGGCAGTCGGGAGATTGGAAACAGCGCGAGTGAGACAGTCAGGAGATTGAATACAGAGCGACAGGAGAGGCAGTCGGGAGATTGGAAACAAACGGAGAGGAGAGGCAGTCGGGAGATTGAAAACAGCGCGAGTGGAGAGGCAGTCGGGAGATTGAAAACAACCGGAGAGGAGAGGCAGTCAGGAGATTGAAAACAGCGCGAGAGGAGAGAGTCATGAGATTGAAAACGGCGCGAGAGGAGAGGCAGGCGGGAGATTGAAAAGAGGGCAACTGGAGAGGAAGTCGGGAGATTGAAAACAGCGCGAGAGGAGAGGCAGTCGGGAGATTGAAAACAGCCCGAGTGGAGAGGCAGTCGGGAGATTGAAAACAGCCCGAGTGAGAGATAGTCGGGAGATTGAAAACAGCGCGAGCGAGACAGTCGGGAGATTGAATACAGAGCGAGAGGAGAGGCAGTCAAGAGATTGAAAACAGCGCGAGAGGAGAGGCAGTCGAGAGATTGAAAACAGCGCGAGAGGAGAGACAGTCAGGAGATTGAAAACAGCCCAAATGGAGAGACAGTCAGGAGATTGAAAACAGCCCAAGTGGAGAGGCAGTCGGGAGATTGAAAACAGAGCGAGTGAGTCAGACGGGAGATGGAAAACAGCGCGAGAGAGGCAGTCGGGAGATTGAAGACAGAGCGAGAGAGGCAGTCGAGAGATTGAAAACAGAGCGAGAGAGGCAGTCGGGAGATTGAAAACAGAGCGAGAGAGGCAGTCGGGAGATTGAAAAAAGCGTGAGAGAGGCAGTAGGGAGCTTGAAAACAGCCAGAGTGGAGAGACAGTCGGAAGATTGAAAACAGCGCAAGTGGAGAGACAGTCGGGAGATTGAAAACAGCGCGAGAGGAGAGACAGTCGGGTGATTGAAAACAGGCCGAGTGGAGAGACAGTCGGGAGATTGAAAACAGCGTGAGAGGAGAGACAGTTGGGAGATTGAAAACAGCGCGAGAGGAGAGACAGTCGGGAGATTGAAAACAGCGCGTGAGGAGAGACAGTCGGGAGATTGTAAACAGCGCGTGAGGAGAGACAGTCGGGAGATTGTAAACAGCGCGTGAGGAGAGACAGTCGGGAGATTGTAAACAGCGCGTGAGGAGAGACAGTCCGGAGATTGAAAACAGCGCGACAGGAGAGGCAGTCGGGAGATTGACAACAGCGCGACAGGAGAGTCCGTCGGGAGATTGAAAACAGCGCGACAGGAGAGTCCGTCGGGAGATTGAAAACAGCGTGAGAAGAGAGTCCGTCGGGAGATTGAAAACAGCGTGAGAAGAGAGTCCGTCGGGAGATTGAAAACAGCGCGAGAGGAGAGGCAGTCGGATGATTGAAAACAGCGCGAGAGGTGAGGCAGTCGGGAGATTGAAAACAGCCCGAGTGGAGAGGCAGTCGGGAGATTGAAAACAGCGCGAGAGGAGAGGCAGACGGGAGATTGAAAACAGCGCGAGAGGAGAGTCGTCGGAAGATTGGAAACAGCGCGAGTGAGAGATAGTCGGGCGATTGAAAACAGCGCAAGAGGAGAGGCAGTCGGGAGATTGGAAACAGCACGAGCGAGACAGTCGGCAGATTGAATACAGAGCGAGAAGAGAGGCAGTCGGGATATTGAAAACAAGCGGAGAGGAGAGGCAGTTGGGAGATTGAAAACAGCATGAGAGGAGAGGCGGTCGGGAGATTGAAAACAGAGCGAGAGGAGAGACGGTCGGAAGATTGAAAACAGCGCGAGAGGAGATGCAGTCGGGAGATTGAAAACAGCCCGAGTGGAGAGGCAGTCGGGAGATTGAAAACAGCGCGAGTGGAGAGGCAGTCGGGAGATTGAAAACAGCCCGAATGAGAAATAGTCGGGAGATTGAAAACAGCACGAGAGGAGAGGCAGTCGGGAGATTGGAAACAGCGCGAGCGAGACAGTCGGGAGATTAAATACAGAGCGACAGGAGAGGCAGTCGGGAGATTGAAAACAACCGGAGAGGAGAGGCAGTCGGGAGATTGAAAACAGCGCGAGTGGAGAGGCAGTCGGGAGATTGAAAACAACTGGAGAGGAGAGGCAGTCAGGAGATTGAAAACAGCGCAAGAGGAGAGAGTCGTGAGATTGAAAACGGCGCGAGAGGAGAGGCAGTCGGGAGATTGAAAACAGCCCGAGTGGAGAGGCAGTCGGGAGATTGAAAACAGCCCGAGTTAGAGATAGTCGGGAGATTGAAAACAGCGCGAGCGAGACAGTCGGGAGATTGAATACAGAGCGAGAGGAGAGGCAGTCGGGAGATTGGAAACAGCGCGAGCGAGACAGTCGGGAGATTAAATACAGAGCGACAGGAGAGGCAGTCGGGAGATTGAAAACAACCGGAGAGGAGAGGCAGTCAGGAGATTGAAAACAGCGCGAGTGGAGAGGCAGTCGGGAGATTGAAAACAACTGGAGAGGAGAGGCAGTCAGGAGATTGAAAACAGCGCAAGAGGAGAGAGTCGTGAGATTGAAAACGGCGCGAGAGGAGAGGCAGTCGGGAGATTGAAAACAGCCCGAGTGGAGAGGCAGTCGGGAGATTGAAAACAGCCCGAGTGAGAGATAGTCGGGAGATTGAAAACAGAGCGAGCGAGACAGTCGGGAGATTGAATACAGAGCGAGAGGAGAGGCAGTCGGGAGATTGAAAACAATCGGAGAGGAGAGGCAGTCGGGAGATTGAAAACAGCGCGAGAGGAGAGGCAGTCGGGAGATTGAAAACAGCGCGAGAGGAGAGGCAGTCGAGAGAATGAAAACAGCGCGAGAGGAGAGGCAGTCGAGAGATTGAAAACAGCCCGAATCGATAGGCAGTCAGGAGATTGAAAACAACCCAAGTGGAGAGACAGTCAGGTGATTGAAAACAGCCCAAGTGGAGAGGCAGTCGGGAGATTGAAAACAGAGTGAGTGAGTCAGACGGGAGATTGAAAACAGCGCGAGAGAGGCAGTCGGTAGATTGAAGACAGAGCGAGAGAGGCAGTCGGGAGATTGAAAACAGAGCGAGAGAGGCAGTGGGGAGATTGAAAACAGAGCGAGAGGGGCAGTCGGGAGATTGAAAACAGAGCGAGAGAGGCAGTCGGGAGATTGATAACAGAGCGAGAGAGGCAGTCGGGAGATTGAAAAAAGCCCAAGTGGAGAGGCAGTCGGGAGATTGAAAACAGAGCGAGTGAGTCAGACGGGAGATTGAAAACAGCGCGAGAGAGGCAGTCGGGAGCTTGAAGACAGAGCGAGAGAGGCAGTCGGGAGATTGAAAACAGAGCGAGAGAGGCAGTCGGGAGATTGAAAACAGAGCGAGAGAGGCAGTCGGGAGATTGAAAACAGCGCGAGAGAGGCTGTCGGGAGATTGAAAAAAGCATGAGAGAGGCAGTCGGGAGCTTGAAAACAGCCCGAGTGGAGAGACAGTCGGAAGATTGAAAACAGCGTGAGAGGAGAGACAGTCGGGAGATTGAAAACAGCGTGAGAGGAGAGGCAGTCGGGAGATTGAAAACAGCGCGAGAGGAGAGGCAGTCGGGAGATTGAAAACAGCCCGAGTGGAGAGGCAGTCGGGAGATTGAAAACAGCCCGAGTGGAGAGGCAGTCAGGAGATTGAAAACAGCCCGAGTGAGAGATAGTCGGGAGATTGAAAACAGCGCGAGCGAGACAGTCGGGAGATTGAAAACAGCCCGAGTGAGAAATAGTCGGGAGATTGAAAACAGCACGAGAGGAGAGGCAGTCGAGAGATTGAAAACAGCCCAAGTGGAGAGACAGTCAGGAGATTGAAAACAGCCCAAGTGGAGAGGCAGTCGGGAGATTGAAAATAGCGCGAGTGGAGAGACAGTCGGGAGATTGAAAGCAGCCCGAGTGGAGAGGCAGGCGGGAGATTGAAAACAGCCTGGGTGTAGAGGCAGGCGGGAGATTGAAAAGGGCGTGAGGGAGACAGTCGGGAGGTTGAAAACAGATCGAGAGAGGCAGTCGGGAGATTGAAAACAGAGCGAGAGAGGCAGTTGGGAGATTGAAAACGGAGCGAGAGAGTCAGTCAGGAGATTGAAAACGGCGCGAGAGAGGCAGTCGGGAGATTGAAAACAGCGCGAGAGAGGCAGGCGGGAGATTGAAAACAGCGCGAGAGTGTCAGTTGGGAGATGAAAACAGCGCGAGAGAGGCAGTCGGGAGATTGAAAACAGCCCGAGTGGAGAAGCAGTCGGGAAATTGAAAAGAGCGCGAGAGGAGAGGCGGTCGGGTGATTGAAAACAGCCCGAGTGGAGAGGCAGTCGGGAGATTGAAAACAGCGCGAGTGGAGAGGCAGTCGGGGGATTGAAAACAGCGCGAGTGGAGAGACAGTCAGGAGATTGAAAACAGCCTGAGTGGAGAGACAGTCAGGAGATTGAAAACAGCGCAACTGGAGAGGCAGTCGGGAGATTGAAAACAGCGCGAGTGGAGAGGCAGTCGGGAGATTGAAAACAGCCCGAGTGAGAAATAGTCGGGAGATTGAAAACAGAGCGACAGGAGAGGCAGTCGGGAGATTGGAAACAGCGCGAGCGAGACAGTCGGGAGATTGAATACAGAGCGACAGGAGAGGCAGTCGGGAGATTGAAAACAACCGGAGAGGAGAGGCAGTCGGGAGATTGAAAACAGCGCGAGTGGAGAGGCAGTCGGGAGATTGAAAACAACTGGAGAGGAGAGGCAGTCAGGAGATTGAAAACAGCGCGAGAGGGGAGAGTCGTGAGATTGAAAACGGTGCGAGAGGAGAGGCAGGCGGGATATTGAAATCAGCCCGAGTGGAGAGGCAGTCAGGAGATTGTAAACAGCGCGAGAGGAGAGACAGTCAGGAAATTGAAAACAGCCCGAGTGGAGAGACAGTCAGGAGATTGAATAGAGCACAACTGGAGAGGCAGTCGGGAGATTGAAAACAGAGCGAGAGGAGAGTCAGTCGGGAGACTGAAAACAGCGCGAGAGGAGAGGCAGGCGGGAGATTGAAAACAGCCCGAGTGGAGAGGAAGGCGGGAGATTGAAAAGAGGGCAACTGGAGAGGCAGTCAGGAGATTCAAAACAGCGCGAAAGGAGAGTCGGTCGGGAGATTGAAAACAGAGCGACAGGAGAGTCGGTCGGGAGATTGAAAACAGCGCGAGAGGAGAGTCGGTCATGAGATTGAAAACAGCGCAAGAGGAGAGTCCGTCGGGAGATTGAAAACAGCGCGAGAGGAGAGACAGTCGGGAGATTGAAAACAGCCCGAGTGGAGAGGCAGTCGGGAGATTGAACACAGCGCGAGAGGAGAGACAGTCGGGAGATTGAAAACAGCGCGAGAGGAGAGGTAGTCGGGAGACTGAAAACAGCGCGAGAGGAGAGTCGGTCGGGAGATTGAAAACAGCGCGAGAGGAGAGTCGGTCGGGAGATTGAAAACAGCGCGAGAGGAGAGTCGGTCGGGAGATTGAAAACAGCGCGACAGGAGAGTCCGTCGGGAGATTGAAAACAGCGCGAGAGGAGAGTCCGTCGGGAGATTGAAAACAGCGTGAGAAGAGAGTCCGTCGGGAGATTGAAAACAGCGCGAGAGGAGAGTCCGTCGGAAGATTGGAAACAGCGCGAGTGAGAGATAGTCGGGCAATTGAAAACAGTGCGAGAGGAGAGGCAGTTGGGAGATTGAAAACAGCGCAAGAGGAGAGGCGGTCGGGAGATTGAAAACAGAGCGAGAGGAGAGACGGTCGGAATATTGAAAACAGCGCGAGAGGAGAGGCAGTCGGGAGATTGAAAACAGCGCGAGTGCAGAGGCAGTCGGGAGATTGAAAACAGCACGAGTGGAGAGGCAGTCGGGAGATTGAAAACAGCCCGAGTGAGAAATAGTCGGGAGATTGAAAACAGCACGAGAGGAGAGGCAGTCGGGAGATTGGAAACAGCGCGAGCGAGACAGTCGGGAGATTGAATACAGAGCGACAGGAGAGGCAGTCGGGAGATTGAAAACAACCGGAGAGGAGAGGCAGTCGGGAGATTGAAAACAGCGCGAGTGGAGAGGCAGTCGGGAGATTGAAAACAACCGGAGAGGAGAGGCAGTCAGGAGATTGAAAACAGCGCGAGAGGAGAGAGTCGTGAGATTGAAAACGGCGCGAGAGGAGAGGCAGTCGGGAGATTGAAAACAGCGCGAGAGGAGAGGCAGGCGGGATATTGAAATCAGCCCGAGTGGAGAGGCAGTCAGGAGATTGAAAACAGCGCAAGAGGAGAGACAGTCGGGAGATTGAAAACTGCCCGAGTGGAGAGACAGTCAGGAGATTGAATAGAGCGCAACTGGAGAAGCAGTCGGGAGATTGAAAACAACCGGAGAGGAGAGGCAGTCGGGAGATTGAAAACAGCGCGAGTGGAGAGGCAGTCGGGAGATTGAAAACAACCGGAGAGGAGAGGCAGTCAGGAGATTGAAAACAGCGCGAGAGGAGAGAGTCGTGAGATTGAAAACGGCGCGAGAGGAGAGGCAGTCGGGAGATTGAAAACAGCGCGAGAGGAGAGGCAGGCGGGATATTGAAATCAGCCCGAGTGGAGAGGCAGTCAGGAGATTGAAAACAGCGCAAGAGGAGAGACAGTCGGGAGATTGAAAACTGCCCGAGTGGAGAGACAGTCAGGAGATTGAATAGAGCGCAACTGGAGAAGCAGTCGGGAGATTGAAAACAGAGCGAGAGGAGAGGCAGGCGGGAGATTGAAAAGAGGGCAACTGGAGAGGCAGTCGGGAGATTGAAAACAGCGCGACAGGAGAGTCGGTCGGGAGATTGAAAACAGCGCGACAGGAGAGTCGGTCGGGAGATTGAAAACAGCGCGAGAGGAGAGTCCGTCGGGAGATTGAAAACAGCGCTAGAGGAGAGACAGTCGGGAGATTGAAAACAGCCCGAGTGGAGAGGCAGTCGGGGGATTGAAAACAGCGCGAGAGGAGAGTCGGTCGGGAGATTGAAAACAGCGCGAGAGGAGAGGCAGGCGGGAGATTGAAAGCAGCCCGAGTGGAGAGGCAGGCGGGAGATTGAAAAGAGGGCAACAGGAGAGGCGGTCGGGAGATTGAAAACAGCGCGAGAGGAGAGTCGGTCATGAGATTGAAAACAGCGCGAGAGGAGAGTCGGTCATGAGATTGAAAACAGCGCGAGAGGAGAGTCCGTCGGGAGATTGAAACCAGCGCGAGAGGAGAGACAGTCGGGAGATTGAAAACAGCGCGACAGGAGAGTCGGTCGGGAGATTGAAAACAGCGCGACAGGAGAGTCCGTCGGGAGATTGAAAACAGCGCGAGAGGAGAGTCCGTCGGGAGATTGAAAACAGCGCGAGAGGAGAGTCCGTCGGGAGATTGAAAACAGCGCGAGAGGAGCAACAGTCGGGAGATTGAATACAGCGCGAGAGGTGAGGCAGTCGGGAGATTGAAAACAGCGCAAGAGGAGAGGCAGTCGGGAGATTGAAAACAGCGCGAGAGGAGAGTCGTCGGAAGATTGGAAACAGCGCGAGTGAGAGATAGTCGGGTGATTGAAAACAGTGCGAGAGGAGAGGCAGTCGGGAGATTGGAAACAGCGCGAGCGAGACAGTCGGGAGATTGAATACAGAGCGAGAGGAGAGGCAGTCGGGAGATTGAATACAGAGCGAGAGGAGAGGCAGTTGGGAGATTGAAAACAGCGCGAGAGGAGAGAGTCGGGAGATTGAAAACAGCACGAGAGGAGAGGCAGTCAGGAGATTGAAAACAGCGCGAGAGGAGGGGCAGTCGAGAGATTGAAAACAGTGCGAGAGGAGAGACAGTCAGGAGATTGAAAACAGCCCGAGAAGAGAGTCCGCCAGGAGATTGAAAACAGCGCAACTGGAGAGGCTGTCGGGAGATTGAAAACTGCGCGAGGGGAGCGGCAGGCGGGAGATTGAATACAGCGCGAGAGGAGAGTCGGCCGGGAGATTGAAAACAGCGCGAGAGGAGTCGGCCGGGAGATTGAAAACAGCACGACAGGAGAGACAGTCGGGAGATTGAAAACAGCGCGACAGGAGAGTCCGTCGGGAGATTGAAAACAGCCCAAGAGGAGAGACAGTCAGGAGATTGAAAACAGCGCGACAGGAGAGGCAGTCGGGAGATTGAAAACAGCGCGAGAGGAGAGACAGTCAGGAGATTGAAAACAGCGCGAGAGGAGAGACAGTCAGGAGATTGAAAACAGCCCGAGTGGAGAGACAGTCAGGAGATTGAAAACAGCGCGAGTGGAGAGAGAGTCAGGAGATTGAAAACAGCGCGAGTGGAGAGACAGTCAGGAGATTGAAAACAGCCCGAGTGGAGAGACAGTCAGGAGATTGAAAACAGCGCAACTGGAGAGGCAGTCGGGAGATTGAAAACAGCGCAAGAGGAGAGGCAGTCAGGAGATTGAAAACAGACCGAGTGGAGAGGCAGTCGGGAGATTGAAAACAGCGCGAGTGGAGAGGCAGTCGGGAGATTGAAAACAGCACGAGTGGAGAGGCAGTCGGGAGATTGGAAACAGCGCGAGCGAGACAGTCGGGAGATTGAATACAGAGCGACAGGAGAGGCAGTCGGGAGATTGAAAACAACCGGAGAGGAGAGGCAGTCAGGAGATTGAAAACAGCGCGAGTGGAGAGGCAGTCGGGAGATTGAAAACAACCGGAGAGGAGAGGCAGTCAGGAGATTGAAAACAGCGCGAGAGGAGAGAGTCGTGAGATTGAAAACGGCGCGAGAGGAGAGTCGGCCAGGAGATTGAAAACAGCGCGAGAGGAGAGTCGGTCATGAGATTGAAAACAGCGCGAGAGGAGAGTCCGTCGGGAGATTGAAACCAGCGCGAGAGGAGAGACAGTCGGGAGATTGAAAACAGCCCGAGTGGAGAGGCAGTCGGGAGATTGAACACAGCGCGAGAGGAGAGTCCGTCGGGAGATTGAACACAGCGCGAGAGAAGAGGCAGTCGGGAGATTGAAAACAGCGCGAGAGGAGAGTCGGTCGGGAGATTGAAAACAGCGCGAGAGGAGAGTCGGTCGGGAGATTGAAAACAGCGCAAGAGGAGAGTCGGTCGGGAGATTGAAAACAGCGCGACAGGAGAGTCGGTCGGGAGATTGAAAACAGCGCGACAGGAGAGTCCGTCGGGAGATTGAAAACAGCCCGAGTGGAGAGGCAGTAAGGAGATTGAAACAGCGCGAGAGGAGAGACAGTCAGGAGATTGAAAACAGCCCGAGTGGAGAGACAGTCAGGAGATTGAAAACAGCGCGAGTGGAGAGACAGTCAGGAGATTGAAAACAGCCCGAGTGGAGAGACAGTCAGGAGATTGAAAACAGCGCAACTGGAGAGGCAGTCGGGAGATTGAAAACAGAGCGACAGGAGAGTCAGTCGGGAGATTGAAAACAGCCCGAGTGGAGAGACAGTCAGGAGATTGAAAACAGCCCGAGTGGAGAGGCAGTCAGGAGACTGAAAACAGCGCAACTGTAGAGGCAGTCAGGAGATTGAAAACAGCGCGAGAGGAGAGGCAGTCGGGAGATTGAAAACAGCCCGAGTGGAGAGGCAGTCGGGAGATTGAAAACAGCGCGAGTGGAGAGGCAGTCGGGAGATTGAAAACAGCGCGAGTGGAGAGGCAGTCGGGAGATTGAAAACAGCGCGAGTGGAGAGGCAGTCGGGAGATTGAAAACAGCGCGAGTGGAGAGGCAGTCGGGAGATTGAAAACAGCCCGAGTGAGAAATAGTCGGGAGATTGAAAACAGCACGAGAGGAGAGGCAGTCGGGAGATTGAAAACAACCGGAGAGGAGAGGCAGTCAGGAGATTGAAAACAGCGCGAGAGGAGAGAGTCGTGAGATTGAAAACGGCGCGAGAGGAGAGGCAGTCGGGAGATTGAAAACAGCGCGAGAGGAGAGGCAGGCGGGATATTGAAATCAGCCCGAGTGGAGAGGCAGTCAGGAGATTGAAAACAGCGCAAGAGGAGAGACAGTCGGGAGATTGAAAACTGCCCGAGTGGAGAGACAGCCAGGAGATTGAATAGAGCGCAACTGGAGAGGCAGTCGGGAGATTGAAAACAGAGCGAGTGGAGAGGCAGGCGGGAGATTGAAAACAGCCCGAGTGGAGAGGCAGGCGGGAGATTGAAAAGAGGGCAACTGGAGAGGCAGTCGGGAGATTGAAAACAGTACGAGAGGAGAGTCGGTCGGGAGATTGAAAACAGCGCGAGAGGAGAGTCAATCGCGAGATTGAAAACAGCGCGACAGCAGAGTCCGTCGGGAGATTGAAAACAGCGCAAGAGGAGAGTCCGTCGGGAGATTGAAAACAGCGTGAGAGGAGAGTCCGTCGGGAGATTGAAAACAGCGCGAGAGGAGAGACAGTCGGGAGATTGAAAACAGCGCGAGAGGAGAGGCAGTCGGGTGATTGAAAACAGCGCGAGAGGAGAGGCAGGCGGGAGATTGAAAAGAGGGCAACTGGAGAGTCCGTCGGAAGATTGAAAACAGCGCGACAGGAGAGTCGGTCGGGAGATTGAATACAGCACGACAGGAGAGTCAGTCAGGAGATTGAAAACAGTGCGAGAGGAGAGTCGGTCGGGAGATTGAAAACAGTGCGAGAGGAGAGTCCGTAGGGAGATTGAAAACAGCGCGACAGGAGAGTCAGTCGGGAGATTGAAAACAGCGCGACAGGAGAGTCCGTCGGGAGATTGAAAACAGCGCGACAGGAGAGTCAGTCGGGAGATTGAAAACAGCGCGACAGGAGAGTCCGTCGGGAGATTGAAAACAGCGCGAGAGGAGAGACAGTCGGGAGATTGAATACAGCGCGAGAGGAGAGGCAGTCGGGTGATTGAAAACAGCGCGAGAGGAGAGACAGTCAGGAGATTGAAAACAGCCCGAGTGGAGAGACAGTCAGGAGATTGAAAACAGCGCGAGTGGAGAGACAGTCGGGAGATTGAAAACAGCGCGAGAGGAGAGGCAGTCGGGTGATTGAAAACAGCGCGAGAGGAGAGGCAGGCGGGAGATTGAAAAGAGGGCAACTGGAGAGTCCGTCGGGAGATTGGAAACAGCGCGACAGGAGAGTCGGTCGGGAGATTGAATACAGCACGACAGGAGAGTCAGTCAGGAGATTGAAAACAGTGCGAGAGGAGAGTCGGTCGGGAGATTGAAAACAGTGTGAGAGGAGAGTCCGTAGGGAGATTGAAAACAGCGCGACAGGAGAGTCCGTCAGGAGATTGAAAACAGCGCGACAGGAGAGTCCGTCGGGAGATTGAAAACAGCGCGACAGGAGAGTCCGTCGGGAGATTGAAAACAGCGCGAGAGGAGAGTCCGTCGGGAGATTGAAAACAGCGCGAGAGGAGAGACAGTCGGGAGATTGAATACAGCGCGAGAGGAGAGGCAGTCGGGTGATTGAAAACAGCACGAGAGGAGAGGCAGTCGGGAGATTGAAAACAGCCCGAGTGGAGAGGCAGTCAGGAGATTGAAAACAGCGCAAGAGGAGAGGCAGTCGGGAGATTGAAAACAGCGCGAGAGGAGAGTCCGTCGGGAGATTGGAAACAGCGCGAGTGAGAGATAGTCGGGAGATTGAAAACAGTGCGAGAGGAGAGGCAGTCGGGAGATTGGAAACAGCGCGAGCGAGACAGTCGGGAGATTGAATACAGAGCGAGAGGAGAGGCAGTCGGGAGAATGAAAACAACCAGAGAGGAGAGGCAGTTGGGAGATTGAAGACAGCACGAGAAGAGAGAGTCAGGAGATTGAAAACAGCACGAGAGGAGAGGCAGTCGGGAGATTGAAAACAGCACGAGAGGAGGGGCAGTCGAGAGATTGAAAACAGTGCGAGAGGAGAGACAGTCAGGAGATTGAAAACAGCCCGAGAGGAGAGTCCATCGGGAGATTGAAAACAGCGCAACTGGAGAGGCTGTCGGGAGATTGAAAACTGCGCGAGGGGAGCGGCAGGCGGGAGATTGAATACAGCGCGAGAGGAGAGTCGGCCAGGAGATTGAAAACAGCGCGAGAGGAGAGTCGGCCGGGAGATTGAAAACAGCGCGACAGGAGAGACAGTCGCGAGATTGAAAACAGCGCGACAGGAGAGACAGTCGCGAGATTGAAAACAGCCCGAGT
The DNA here is from genome assembly GCF_964194155.1 of Cetorhinus maximus. Classification (NCBI taxonomy): domain Eukaryota; kingdom Metazoa; phylum Chordata; class Chondrichthyes; order Lamniformes; family Cetorhinidae; genus Cetorhinus; species Cetorhinus maximus. The sequence continues at coordinate 51,943,653 of NC_135888.1, read as the reverse complement.
GGAGATGTGATTGGGAGATTGAAAACAGCGCGAGAGGAGAGACAGTCGGGACATTGAAAGCAGCGCGAGAGAGACAGTCGGGACCTCAAATGTAATCAGCTCTGTATTATTACCTGAGCCATAAGCAAATGGGCATCAGACAAATAAGATTAGAGAAATAAATGTGTGGCTCAAAGACTGGTGTGGTAGAAGTGGATTCCGGTTTGTGGGATACTGGCACCAGTACTGGGGAAAGTGGGATCTGTGTCATTGGGACAGTCAACACCTGAACTGTGCTGGGACCGGTTTTCTTGTGAATTGCACAACTCGGGAAATAGAAAGTGTTTTAAACTAAATCATGGGGGCAAGGAATCAAATTTGGGAAGGTGTGGTATACCACAAGGTAATAGAGGAAGGTATTAACATATGAAATGATAAACAGGCCGTGACAGGAAGGGACCGAGGGTATAAATCTAAGAATAGATCAACAGATAAGGCTAATGGGTACAAAAATAATAAAAGGACAAAACTTAAGGTTCTGTATCTGAATGCATGTAGCATTCAAAAAAAACGGATGGACTGATCGTGCAAATAGAAATTAATAAGTATGATCTAATAGCCAATACAGAGACATGGTTGTAGGATGGGATATTCTGGGACCTGAATATTGAAGAGTATGCGACTTTTAAGAAGGAAAGGAAGTTAGGAAAAGGTGGAGACGTGGATCTGTTAATTAAAGATGACAATGCAACAGAGAGAGGGATGACCTAACTTCAGGAAACCTGGATATAGAAGTGGTTTTGGGGAGAGATGAGGAATGATAAAGGTAAGAAGTCACTTGTGGAAGTGGTGGACAGGCCTCCTAACAGTAATCACGTAGGAGGACAGGGTATCAAAGAAGAAATAATGGGAGCTTATCTGAAAGGTACAACGACTATCATGGGGGATTTTAATCTACATATAGACTGGAGCAACCAGATGGGCAAAGGTAGCACAGATGACAAATTCATGGAATGTTTTTGGAATAATTTCTTAGATCAGCCACATGGTGAGCTGCAAGAAATATACATGGGCCAGGGTTTTCTGAATGGTGGGGTTTCCCTTCCTGCCATCCAAAGAGTCGGGATACTGGCTGCTCCCGCCATTCAATGTTCCAATGAGCATTAATTGGCTGGAGGTGAGACTTCTGCCCCTCATTGGCGAGGAAGCCCACTTCAGAGAGCTGCTGGCCCATCTGATTGGCTAGCAGCCTTCTAGGCCCTGCAGCATGAGAAGCTGCAGTGAACAGGAAGGACTGGGGCTGCAAGCAGTCCACACAGTCTAAGTTCCAGGAGCTCAAAACCATGGGGTTTTGGGGGGGGGGGTTCTCAGAGTGGAGAAGGGAGGTGAGGCCCAGGGAGCTGAGTGGGCAATGGGGGTGTTGATGGAGAGGTCTGGGGGGAGGGAGCAACCACAGTGGCCAGACCTTGTGGGCAAGGTGCCCAAAATTGAAAGGAGCTGCCCAGCCCTCCTTCCTGCCTGAGGTCTGAGCAGGATCACTCTCTGGGCATCCTCCCTGCTGCTGAACTCCTCCTGCCAGCCTGAAAATTGGGGCTGGGTGGGAAATGATCCCTAAGTGGTCATTAATTGGCACCTAAGAGTTTCAACTGAGGCAAGGGTGGGCTGGCCACCCTAGGCCATGCCCATCCCACTGTAAAATTGTGGAGAGGTCGGAGCACATAGGCGCCTGGTGGGAAGAATTTTACTGGCCCTCCCCCACCACCTACAAATCCGCCAGTGGAGGAACGTAAAATTCTGTTCATGGCGACCCTCCATGAATCTAAAGTGTGATTATTTCTAAATTATGGAAGCAGAAGACGGAACATTATGTAAAAACAAATTTTCCTCATGTCGCCTTTGCTTCTTGTCAGCCAGCTTAATTCTGCATCCTCTTTTCCTCAACCCTTCTACCAATGGGCACAGTTTCTTTCTATCTACTCTGTCCAGACCCCTCATGATTTTGAACACCTCTATCAAATTTCCTCTCATCCTTCTCTTCTCCAAAGAAAACAAGTACAGATTCTTCAATCTATCCACGTAACTGAAGTCACTCATCCCTGGAACCATTCTTGTGGCTCTTTTCTGCCCTCTCACATCCTGTGCCTTCCTCAAGTCTGTTTTCCAGAATTGGACACGTTACTCCAGTTGAGGCTGAACCAATGTTTTGTAAAGGTTCATTTTTGTGAAGGTTGTTTTTTCTGTTGTCTCTGACTCTTCCCTTTTACCTGATGGTCTCTAGCACTGTTTCTCACTCGTCATTTTCACATTGGTGTAAGTTGCAGGTTGTTGTTAACCTGTTTTTCTAACTACCAAACATCACTTTATGAAAGTGGGAGTCACACTGAGCTACAGTTCTTTCTTTGACTTATTAACACAGTTGCATTGTCTATGGCCTTCACTCAGTAGGCACTGTATCATCAGCAAGCTCAGCCTCTTCTACATTTCTTGTTTTGGTGGGTCACATACCTCTACCCTCCCCCCCAGACATGAGTCTGAGTCTGATGAGCTGTCACAGGTCAACACTGGACCCATGTGCCAGGGTCAGGTCTTCCTGATGTAGTTGGTCCTAATGGCAGGTGAGCTTTCATTCCTCATACTTGAGAGAGATTCAGATGAACCCTGAGTAACCTGTGCCTTTCTTTCCCCTCAGGCTTTCTCAGCATTTTTCTATGTCTTTCGTTTTTTGAACTTAACTTCAGGAAGCCCAAGTCTGGACATGGCCAAAAGGACAATTGAAGAATTCTGCTCCAGGAACTGGGCAGAGGTAAGAGATCAGAAAGCAGCCAAACCCGGCACATCTGGGCTTGCCCCAGATACGACAGATAAACAGTGTTGGGGGATGAGTGGTAGGGGGAGGTTTGATGGACATACCACAGGGAAATAAACATACAAAGATTATGGGTGATACCACATGGATACAGGGGTTTCAGACTGTGCTACAGAGACAGGTATTGTAAAGGTCCCTTTCCATTACGCCATCTAACACACCCCATCCCCTTTGTGTCATCTCTCACAGAATCACACTGTGTAGAAGAGGCCCTTCGGCCCATCGAGTCTGCACCGACACGTGAGAAACACCTGACCTACCTACCTAATCCCATTTACCAGCACTTGGGCCATAGCCTTGAATGTTATGAAGTGCCAAGTGTTCATCCAGGTACTTTTTAAAGGATGTGAGGCAACCCACCTCCACCACCCTCCCAGGCACCCTTCCAGACCGTCACCACCCTCTGGGTAAAAAGGTTTTTCCTCACATTCCCCCTAAACCTCCTGCCCCTCACCTTGAACTTGTGTCCCCTCATGACTGACCCTTCAACTAAGGGGAGTAGCTGCTCCCTGTCCATGCCCCTCATAATCTTGTACACCTTGATCAGGTCGCCCCCTCAGTCTTCTCTGCTCCAATGAAAACAACCCAAGTCTATCCAACCTCTTTTCATAACTTAAATCTTTCATCCCAGGCAACATCCTGGTGAATCTCTTCTGCACCCCCTCCAGTACAATCACACCCTTCCTATAATGTGGTGACCAGAACTGCACACAGTACTCCAGCTGTGGCCTCACGAAGGTTCTATACAACTCCAACATGACCTCCCTACTTTTGTAATATATGCCTCGATTGATAAAGGCAAATGTCCTATATGCCTTTTTCACCACCCCACTAACATGGGGATGTCTGCCTTCAGACATCTATGGACACACACGCCAAGGTTCCTTTGTTCCTCAGAACATCCTAGTGTCATGCCGTTCATTGAATACTTCCTTGTCAAATTACTCCTACCTATCACTTTTCAGGGTTAAATTCCATCTGCCACTTATCTGCCCATTTGACCATCCCGTCTATATCTTCCTGTAGCCCAAGACACTCAACCTCACTGTTAACCACCCGGCCAATCTTTGTGTCATCCGTAAACTTATTAATCCTACCCCCCACATAGTCCTCTATGTCATGTATATAAATGGCGAATAATAGGGGACCCAGCACAAATTACAAATTACCCTGTATCCCATGTGCATTTGCCATCTTTATAAGTCTCCCATGTGGGACCTTGTCAAAGGCTTTGCTGAAATCCATATAAATTACATCAACTGCACTACCCTCATCTACACACCTGGTCACCTCCTCAAAAAATTCAATCAAATTTGTTAGGTATGACCTCCCTCTGACAAAGCCATACTGACAATCCCTGATCAAACCTTGCCTCTCCAAGTGGAGATAGATTCTCTCCTTCAGAATTTTCTCCAATAGTTTCCCTACCACTGACGTGAGACTCACTGGTCTGTAGTTCCCTGGCTTATCTCTACAACCCTTCTTAAATAGTGGAACCACATTAGCTGTTCTCCAGTCCTCTGGCACCTACCCCGTGGCCAGAGAAGAATTAAAAATTTGGGTCAGAGCCCCTGAGATTGCCTTTGCCTCCCCCAGCAGTCTGGGACACAAATCATCCGGACCTGGAGATTTGTAGACTTTTAAGCCTGCCAACACTTCCAATACATTGTCACTCCCTACATCAATTTGCTCAAGAACCTTGCAGACTCTCTCCCCGAGTTCCATACCTTCATCCTCATTCTCTTGGGTGAAGACGGATGTGAAGTATTTGTTCAACGCTCTACCAATATCCTCTGGCTCCAGCCATAGATTGCCCCCTTGGTCCCTAATGGGTCCTACTCTTTCCCTGGTTATCCTCTTCCCATTATAGAATCTCTTGGGATTTTCCCTACTTTTACCAGCCAGAGCTTTCTCACATCCCCGCTTTGCTCTCCTAATTGCTTTCTTAAGCTCCACCCTGCACTTTCTGTACTCCACTAATGCCTCCGCTGATTTGTTCCCCTTGTACCTGCTAAAAGACTCTCTTTTCCTTCTCATCGTATCCTGAATATCTCTGGTCATCCATGGTTCTCTGGACTTGTTACTCCATCCTATCACCCTAGAGGGAACATGTTGAGCCTGTACCCTCTGTATTTCCTTTTTGAACACTGCTCCTCTGTAGATTTCCCAGTCTACCTTGGCCAGTTCCTGCCTTATTTTACTAAAATCCACCCTCCCCCAATCCAAAACATTTTTTTGCAACTTGTCTATTTCTTTGTGCATAACAAGCTCTCACTGCCATTTTGTTTTCAATTAGAAACTATTTTGAGTATTGAGCTGATAGACACTGGTTTGAGAGTGTGAACTAATTCTGTGTGTGATTAATAGAACCAGAAGTTGTGAAAAATGACTCAATAAAATTGCAGCTTGGTTCTCCCAACTCCTTTTAGGGAGTGAACCAGTTCAGTGTTAAATCTGATTTCAATTTTTTGCTCTTTTTTTTCCTTGGGGCAACTGTTGCCTTGCTAGCTTCTGACAAATCATATTTAAAAATCGAAAGACGACTCCTGCAGTTATCCATTAAATAATTAATGTGTCAGTGCAATAAGTTCAATTTTTGGGACTTCACAGGTGATTGCTGCGTACCCAAATGAGAGGCATGACAGGCTGAGAGACTACTGCACCTCAGCAAACTATATCTATATCTTGTTAGGCGATGGCTACAAGTTTAACTCCAGCACCTGGGAGAATATAGTTTTCAAACAGAAGGTAAGTCCTTAAGATACAAGGGTGAGGCAAATAAAAAGCACGCAGGAATGCTGAGCCACAGTGCGTTGGCTGCAGTTCCTACCACCGCAAGTGAGCTGGCGTGTCCACTGACAAGAGAAAAGGAATATGTTTGACCTTTGGTCTCATAGTAAAAAGGAGGGGGGATTGAGACACAAACAGGGTTAATACGACAAAACAGAACCAGATGTACACAACCCAAGGGGAGTGAAAAGCCCCCACTGTGGTCATTGGCCAATGAGGGCCTCATGGACACAAAAACAGAAAATGCTGGAAAAACTCAGCCGGTCTGGCAGTATCTGTGGAGAGAGAAACAGAGTTAACGTTTCGAGTCTGCATGACCCTTCTTCAGAGCTGAAGAGAAGTGATGAAATTTATACTGTTTGGGGGGGTGGTGATGGCAGGTGGAGCTGGATAGAAGGACAGCGAAAGGTGGGGACAATGGAGGGATTGAGAAAGATGTCATGAACTGAAGGACAAAGGGAGTGTTGGTGGTAGTGGTTAGACCTCATGGACATGGACCAAGAGCACTGCCAGATCTTGAAACTTAGAAACATAGAAAAGAGGAGCAGGAGTAGGTTTGTCAGCCCTTGGAGCCTGCTCCGCCATTCAATTTGATCATGGCTGATCCTCTATCTCAACACCGTACTCCTGCTCTCTCCCCATACCCTTTGACACCTTTGGAGTCTAGAAATCTATTTCCTTCTTAAATATATTCAGTGATTTTGCCTCCACAGCCTTCTGTGGTAGAGAATTCCACAGATTCACCACCCTCTGAGTGAAGACATTTTTCCTCATCTCAGTCCTGAATGGTCTACTCCGTATCCTGAGACTGTGACCCCTTGTTCTAGACCCCCAGCCAGAGGAAACATCATCCCTGCATCCAGTCTGTTCATCCCTGTCAGAATTTATACGTTTCAATGAGATCTCCTCTCATTCTTCTAAACTCCAGTGAATACAGACCTAGTCGGCCCAATTTCTCCTCGTATGACAATCCTGCCATCTCAGGAATTAGCCTGGTGAACCTTTGCTGCACTCCCTCTATGGCAAGTATATGCTTTTTTAGATAAGGAAACCAAAACTGCACACAATACTCCAGTTGCGGTCTCACCAGGGCCCTGTACAGTAAGACATCCTTGCTCCTGTACTCAAGTCTCCCCACAATGAAGGCCAACATACCATTTGCCTTCCTAACTGCTTGCTGCATCTGCATGCTTGCTTTCTGTGATTGGAGCACAAGGACACCCAGGTCCCTTTGTACATCAGCATTTCCCAAACTACCAATATTTATATAATACTCTGCCATTCTGTTTTCCCTACCAAAGTGGATAACTTCACACTTATCCACAGGGATGCATCTGCTATGTATTTGCCCACTCACTCAACTTGTTTAAATCGCCTTGAAGTCTCTTAACATCCTCCTCACCACTCAAATTCCCACCTAGTTTTGTGTCATCAGCAAACTTGGAAATATTACATTTGATTCCCTCATCCAAATCATTGATATATATTGTGAATAGCTGGGGCCCAAGCACTGATCCCTGCAGTACCCCACTAGTCACTGCCTGCCACTCCGAAAAAGACCCATTTATTCCTACTCTCTGTTTCCTGCCTGCTAACCAATTCTCAATCCATGCCAATATATTACCCCCAATCCCATGTGCTTTACTTTTGCACACTAACTTCTTATATGGGACTTTATCAAAAGCTTTCTGAAAATCCTAATACACCGCATCCACTGGTTCTCCCTTATCTCCCTCCTACTGGTTACATCCTCAAAAAACTCCAGTAGGTTTGTCCAGTAGGTTTCCCTTTTAAAATCCATGTTGACTTTGTCTAAGCCCATTGATATTTTCTAAGTGTCCTCTTCTCACATCCTTTATAACAGACACTAGCATTTTCCCCACTACTGATGTTAGGCTAACCGGTCTGTAATTCGCTGTTTTCTCGCTCCCTTGTTTTTTGAATAGTGGGGTTACATTTACCACCCTCCAACCTGCTGGGACTGTTCCAGAATCTACAGCATTTTGGGGGAGGTGATGGCTTAGTAGTATTGTCGCTGGACTAGTAATCCAGAGACCCAGGTTTCTGAGGACGCGGGTTCGAATCACAGAATCTCACAGTGCCGAAGAGGCCCCTCGGCCCATCGAGTCTGCAGTGACACAAATCCCAACATGGCAGATGGTGGAATTTGAATTCAATAAAAATCTGGAATTAAAAGTCTGAGGATGACCATTAAACCATTGTTGTAAAAACCCATCTGGTTCACTAATGTCCTTTAAGGAAGGAAATCTCTCGCCCTTACCTGGTCTGGCCTACACATGACTCCAGAACCACAGCAATGTGGTTGACTCTTCAGGGGGCCTGAAATGGCCTAGCAAGCCACTCAGTTGTAACAAACCACTACAAAGTCACAAAAAAAGAATGAAACCAGATGGACCACCCAGCATCGACCTAGGCACCGGAAATGACAACGGCAAACTCAGCCCTGTCAACCCTGCAAAGTCCTCCTCACTAACATCTGGGGGCTAGAGCCAAAATTGGGAGAGTTGTCTCACAGACTAGTCAAGCAACAGCCTGACATAGTCATCCTCACGGAATCATACCTTACAGATAATGTCCCAGACACCACATCACCATCCCGGCAGGACACACCCAGCAGAGGTGGCAGCACAGTGGTATACAGTCTCATGGCATCAGGTCAAACATGGGCAAGGAAACCTCCGGCTGATTACCATATACCACCCTCCCTCAACTGATGAATCAGTGCTCCTCCATGTTGAACACCACTTGGAGGAAGCACTGAGGGTAGAGAGGGTGCAGAATGTACTCTGGGTGGGGGATTTCAATGTCCGTCACCAAGAGTGGCTCGGTAACACCACTACTGACTGAGCTGGCCAAGTCCTAACTGACATAGCTGCTAGACTGGGTCTGCGGCAGGTGGTGAGGGAACCAACAAGAGGGAAAACATACTTGACCTCATCCTCACCAACCTGCCTGCAGCAGATGCATCTGACCATGACAATATCAGTAGGAGTGACCACTGCACAGTCCTTGTGGAGATGAAGTCCTGCCTTCACACTGAGGATACCCTCCGTTGTGTTGTGTGGCACTACCACTGTGCTAAATGGGATAGATTTTGAACAGATGTAGCAACTCAAAACTGGGCATGCACGAGGTTCAGTGGACCATCAGCAGCAACAGAATTGTACTCGAGCACAATCTGTAACCTCATAGTCCGTCATATCCCCCACTCTGCCATTAACATCAAACCAGAAGATCAACACTGGTTCAATGAAGAGTGCAGGAAGGTATGCCAGAAGCAGCACCAGGCAGACATAAAAATGATGTGTCAACCTGGTGAAGCTATAACTCAGGACTACTTGCATGCCAAACAGCATAAGCAGCAAGTGATAGACAGAGCTAAGCGATCCCACAACCAACAGATCAGATCTACACTCTGCAGTCCTGCCACATCCAGTTGTGAATGATGATGGACAATTAAACAACTCACTGGAGGAGGAGGTTCCACAAATATCCCCATTCTCAATGATGGAGGAGCCCAGCACATTAGTGCAAAAGATAACACTGAAGCAATTGCTACAATCTTCAGCCAGAAGTGCTGAGTGGATGATCCATCTTGGCCTCCTCCGGAGGTCCCCAGCATCACAGATGCAAGACTTCAGACAATTCGATTCACTCCGCGTGATATCAAGAAATGGCCAAAGACACTGGATACTGCAAAGTCTATGGGTCCTGACAATATTCCAGCAATAGTACTGAAGACTTGTGCTCCAGAACTTGCCGCACCCCTAGCCAAACTGTTCGAATGTAACTACAACATTGGTATCTACCCAGCTATGTGAAAAATTGCCCAGATATACCCAGTACACAAAAAGCAGGACAAATCCAACTCAATTAATTATTGCCCCATCAGTCTATTCTCGATCATCAACAAAGCAATGGAAGGGGTTATCAACAGTGCTATCAAGCAGCACTTGGTTAGCAATAACCTGCTCACTGACGCCTTGGTTCAAACATGGACAAAAGAACTGAACTCCCAAGGTGAAGTGAGAGTGACTGCCCACCTGCAGGCACTTAATGCTCATTTGAATGTGAAATGGCTGCAGGGCACTTGGAGTTGGCAGCAATGTGTTCCCAATCAACTCTTTGGATGGCAGGAGGCGAGACTCCAGCATCTGAAAATTTCAGGCCGTAGGCACTCTGGTGGAATGGTCGAAGAAGTAGCAGATGAAATTTAATGCAAAGAAATATGAAGTGATTCATTTTGGTAGGAAGAGGTAGTATAAAACAAAGGGAGTTCAGGAGCAGAGGAACATGGGGGCATATGTGTACAAATCATTGAAAGTGGCAGGGCAGTTTGAGAGAGACATTAATAAAGCATACAGGACACTGGGCTTTATAAAGAGGAGTTTAGAGTACAACCGGTGTTTGACACTATCTGTACCCCACTTACCCGAGCCTTGTTTATGATATTCTTGGAGGGTGAAAATGGAAAATGTTGGCCCTTGCCTGGGAAGCTGTGGTTAAAAGTACCTTAGCCGCAGAAACATTGGCTCTAGTGGAAGCAATAGATATGTGGTTCTACTATTCAAATATTTTCAGGGAAGTTCTATTCAAGGGGAATTCTGAGAATAGTTTGTCTATTGTAACAATTACTTTATTTAAGTGTAAGTGAGATTTGATACACTCAATATTTGAGTTTCATAGAACCAGCACGGACAAGACTCGCTGAATGGTTTTTTCATTACCCATTAGGGTGGTGGAAGTGAAAACAATGCATGATTTCAAAAGGAAATTGGATGTGCACTTGAAGGATTCAAACTTGCAGGGCTGCAGGGATTGAGTGGGGGAATAGGATTGCTCCATGAGGAGTCGGCATGGATTCGATGGGCCGAATGGTCTCATTCTGTGCTGTAAATGACTCTAAGTTGTGATAAACTTGTAGAAAACACTTGTTCGACCCATTTTTAAAAAATTATTTCATGGGATGTGAGCACCGCATGCAAGGCCAGCATTTGATGCCCATCCCTAATTCCCTTGAGAAGGTGGTGGTGATGGGCTGACTTCATGAACCATTACAGTCCATCTGATTCAACGTTTCTGTAGTGGTTTGGTAATTCTGACCATTTCAGAGGGCAGTTAATAGTTAACCACGTAGCTCTGGATCTGGAGTTACCTGTAGGCCAGACTGGGAGAGGGCAGCAGATTTTCTTCCCTGAAGGACATTAGTGACCAGATGGATCTTTATGACTACTGATAATAGTTTCATGGTCACCATCACAGAGACTAGCTTTTAATTCCAGGTTTATTAATTAATTGAATTTAAAGTGCACAGATTTGAGGTAACTGGATTGGCGTAAAAAGCAATGGTGACATGAGGAAAATCTTTTTTATGCAGCAAGTAGTTAGGATCTGGAATGCACTGCTGTGGAGACATTCAAGAGGGAATTGAATTATTATCTGAAAAAGAATAATGTGTAGGGCAATGGGGTGAAGGCAAGGGTGGGCACTGGGTAAGTTGCTCTTTCAGAGAGCCGAAATGATGGGCTGAAGGACCTCCTTGTGTGCTGTAATCATTCTATGATTCTGTTCTATTGCACCAAGGTTATGAACAGTCTGATTTCATCTCAAAACTGGCAGGGAGATGGATGGAATTGGTAGCTGGGAACAGAGTTCGGAGCTGGGGCTGAAGAATATGGCTTCAGTCTTCTAAATATTTGATCAGAAGAAATTTATGGTCTTCCAGTAGTGGATATCAGATGAGCAGTCCAATAATTTAGCAACAGTGGAGAGAGGTGGTGGTGAGGTAGAGCTGGGTGTCATCAGTGTACATGTGAAAACCAACACTGCGCCTTGGATGATGTTGCTAATGGAAAGCATGTAGAGGCAAAATAGCAGGGGCCCAAAGACAGATCCAGAGGTAATGATACAGGAGCGGATAGAGAAACCATTGATCTGGCTAAGATAAGAACGGAACCAGGTGACAGCAGTCCCACTCAGCTAGACAACAGTGGAGGAGGATGGAGTGGTCAACCATGTCAAAAGCTGCAGACAGGTCGAAAAGGATGAGAAGAGAAAGTTTACTTTTGTCACTGTCACATAGGATGTCATTTGTGGCTTTGTGAAGAGCAGTTTCAGTAGTGGCAGATGTGAAACCTGATTGGAGGGATTCAAACACGGAGTTCTGGTAAAGATGGGAATGGATTTGGGAGGTGACAACATCTTCAAGAACTTTAAAGAGGAAAGGGAGGTTGGAGATAGAGCGGTAGTTTGCAAAAAGTCAAATGTTAGAGGGGTGATGTTGGCAGATTTAAAGGACAGAGGGACAGTACAGAAAGAGAACCCTTAATGGGCCAAGGGAACAGAAGGTGGGTCTCATTGACAAGATGAGCTTGGAGAGGAAATGAGGGGAAAGAGAAACTAGAGAAAGATACCAGTTCAGGACTAAGGCTGGGGAGGGGGTTCAGTAATTGCTGCCTCAATCTAAGATATTGTTTGTGCAGTTCCTGACATATAGAAACCAAGTGACTATTATGTAACCACATGATTTTGTAGAACAGACACAAGTGTTCACAACTGCTGAGTGTCCATTGTCCCTGTCTCTGACTTGTCTTTACTGTGTAGGCGAGATAAGATTGAGCTTCTGTGATGGTTCCCAGGGTCAATTGACTAGCTAGCATGGTGTAAGCTCACATATGAAGAATAATCACTTGGGGGAGTCCGGCTGCAGTGTCCTGGGCCCCAGGAATAGTCCACGTCTTCAGGAGAGTGGGATACATGTTAAACTAGTTGGCCAGGTCCATTGTGAATGTACATATGATTGTAAGAAGGATTGTACAGTCTTAAGCTGGCAGAGTGAAAGCTCCCACTATCAGACATATTTTAAAACAAAATAATGTGGGGTTAATGAGACTGCCACTGATGTTCATGACACATTTCTTTCTTCGCCAGGTCGGAAGTACAGCTATCGGGTGGACTCTGGGCTATATGCTGAATCTCACCAACATGATCCCTTCACAATCTCCAATTGTTGTAAAGGCTCAGTATAAAACACTCTGGTCTGCTGCCTGCTTCTTCCTTGTACTGGCCATCTTATTATCCCTGGCCAGTCTACTGGTCAGCTGGCTTGATTTTAAGCAATGCAAAACCCAATCGCTTGCACGGAGTGAGAATCAGGCCCAGTGATTCCAAGATTAAAGGTTATCACTGAAGGTGAGGCACAACTGTGATGTTTGTACAATAAATTAACATTTTGGTTGCATCTGAATATGTTGTTGGCATTATTTGATTCAGTAGCTTTTCTATGTCAATGCAGATAGTAGCTCACACGTAATGTTTACACCATGTAATGCACACTGGGTCAGAATCTCTCACATTCCTCATACCAGAATAGTTCAGGGGCTTGGGATTGGGCCTGGGTCAGGGAATTTTGGATGTCAATGAAGGAATTGGATCAAGGTTGGGATGAGTGTTAATTGTGAACTTGGTTAGAGCAGGGTTTACATTCAGGTAAGGTTCTGACCTCTGATATTAGCCGATTCTTAGGTCCAGTTTTCTGCAGTGGTGCCAGCAGCCACAGGGCAAACTAGTCTCAGAGAAGGGACATGAAGCAACTCTTATGTCCCTTATTTGCATCTACAAATGTGGTAAGGCTGGTTTCGGCCTTTAGGTGTGAGAGAAGGACGCTTCATTTTTGATCTTGCCCAACATGGCCGCTGATACAAAATGTATACACGCTTCCTGATCACCATTTTGAGGACATAGTAATGCCTGAAACACATGCACAATACAAATTGATTTCTAGGCCAGTTTTTCTCCTAAAGTGGATCTACATTTAATTTGATTTGTCCCTTTATAATCTCAGTGTATAATTGTTGCAAACAAGCTTCTATCCATTCCTTACCATAGGCTCAACCTGTAGGACCACACCTTACAGAGAGAGATAAACATGCTACTTTGGAAATTTAAGATTAACTTTATCAATGAAGCTGACTCTGGGTATACATGGAAGACTAACACAACATTAATACAAAATCAAAATGTCACAGATGATGGAAATCAGAAATAAAAACATAAATATGCTGGAAATACTCAGCAGGTCAGTCAGCATCTGTGGAGAGAGCAATAGAGTCAACATTTCAGGTAAATGACCTTTCATCAGAACATGGAAAAATTAAAAATATGTCAGGTTTTAAGCAAGTGAAAGTGGTGATGAGAGAAAAGCACAGAGGGGAAGGTCTGTGATAGGTTGGAAGGGAGAAGTTAAATGACAAAAGTGATAATGGTGCAATAAATAAAGGGGCAATAAGGGGGCAAGAAACAAGAGAAGCTGTACGTTTTTTTTTGTTTTTGGGATGTGGATGTTTCTATCCATAATTGCCCCTTGAGAAGGTGGTGGTGAGCTGCCTTCTTGAACCGCTGCAGTCCATGTGGTATAGGTACACCCACAGTGCTGTTAGGGGAAACATTAGAAGCTACTATTAAAGATGCTATGGCAGGGCACTTGGAAAAATTCAAGGCAATCAGACAGAGTCAACATGGTTTCGTAAAAAGGAAATCATGTTTAACCAATTTATTGAAGTTCTTTGAAGGAGTCCAGGTGCTGTAAAGGCTTCCCCTTTACCCACAGCACCTGGACTCCTTCAAAGAACTTCAATAAATTGGTTAAACATGATTTCCTTTTGGTGGGTGTACCACACTTAGATTTCCAGAAGACATTTGATAAAGTGCCACATCAAAGGTTATTGTGGAAAATAAAAGCTTATGGTGTAGGGGGTAACATATTGGCATGGATAGAAGATTGGCTCGCTAACAGGAAACAGAAAGTAGGCATAAATGGGTCATTTTCTGGTTGGCAGGATGTAACGAGTGATGTGCCACAGGGATCAGTGCCGGGACCTCAACTTTTTACACTTTATATAAATGTCATGGATGAAGGGACCGAAGGAATGGTGGCTAAATTTGCTGATGACACAAAGATAGGTAGGAAAGTAAATTGTGAAGAGGACAGAGGAGGCCACAAAGTAACATAGATAGGTTAATTGAGTGGACAAAGGTCCGACAAAGGGAGTATAATGTGGGCAAATGTGAAATCGTTCATTTTGACGGGAAGAATAAAAAAAAGCATATTATATAAATGGTGAGAGATTGCAGAGCTCTGAGACGCAGAGGGATCTGGGTGTCCTAGTGCATGAACCACAAAAGTATGCAGGTATAGCAAGTATTGGGAAAGCTAATAGAATGTTATTATTCATTGTGAGAGGAATTGATTACAAAAGTAGGGAGGTTATGCTTCAGTTGTACAGAGCATTGGTGAGACCATATCTGGAGTATTGTGTACGGTACTGGTCTCCTTATTTAAAGAAAGATGCAAATGCGTTAGAAGCAGTTCAGAGGTTTACTCCACTAACATCAGGAATGAGCAGGTTGTCTTATGAGGAAAGGCTGGACAAGTTAGGCTTGTAGCCACTGGAGTTTAGAAGAGTAAGAGGCAACTTATAAATATTACATATTAATTGAAACCTTAAGATCCTGAGGGGACTTGACAGGGTAGAGAGGATGTTCCCTCTTATGGGAGAATCTAGAACTAGGGATCACTGTTTAAAAATAAGGGGTCACTCATTTAAGACAGAGATGAGGATAAATTTTTTCTCTGAGGGTTGAGAGTCTTTGGAACTCTCTTCCTCAAAAGGCGGTGGAAGCAATTCACATGAAAACTAACATTTTTAAGACAGAGCTAGATAAATTCTTGGTTAAAAATGGGTTGAAAGGTCTTCAGGAATTGTGGGATTGAGGTTACATTCAGATCAGCCATGATCTTATTGAATGGCGGAGCATGGTGAGGGGCCGAGTGGCCTACTCCTGCTCCTAATTGGTATGTATATTCGTAGGAATCGTAGAAAGGGAGTTTGGATTTTGACCTAGCGACAATGAAGGAATGACAGTATAGTTCCAAGTCAGGATGGTGTGTGACTGGAAAGAGAACTTGCAGATGGTGGCATTTCCTTGCATCTATTGCCCTTGTCTTTCCAGGTGTTCGAGGTCACGGGTTTGGAAGATGCTGTTGAACGCAACATGGCCAGTTGCTCCATTCCTTTCTTGTAGATAGTACACACTGCTGCCACTATACAAATGTTTAAGTTGGTAGATGGGGTGCCAATCAAGCAGGCTACTTTGTCCTTGATGGTGTCAAGCTTCTTGAGTGCTGTTGGAGCTGCACTCATCCAGACAAGTGGAGAGTATTCCATCACTCTCCCAACTTGTGCCCTGTAGATGATGGACAGTCTTTGGGGAGACAGGAGGTGAGTTACTTGCTGCAGGATTCCTAGCCTCTGACCTTCCTTGTAGCCACAGTATTTATACGGCTAGTCCAGTTTCTGGTTAATGGTAACCCCCAGGAGTTCAGCAATGGTAATGCCATTGAATGTCAAAGGTACATGGCTATATTCTCTCTTTTTGGATATGATCATTGCTTGGCACCTATGTGGCGCAAATGTTACTTGCCACTTATTAGCTCAATCCTGAATGTTGTTGAATGTTGCTGAACATTGTGCAATCATCAGTGAACATCCCACTTCTGACCTTATGATGGAAGGTAGGTCATTGATGAACCCGCTGAAGATGATTGCGTCTAGGACACTACCCAAAAGAGCTCCAGCAGCTACGTCTTGACTGAGAAGATTGACCTCCAACAACCACAACCATCTTCTTTTGTGCTAGGTATGACTCCAACCAGCCGAGAGTTTTCCCTCCGATTCCCATTGACTCCAGTTTTGCTAGGGCTCCTTGATGGCACACATGGTCAAATGCTTAAAATAAAAACAAAAAACTGCGGATGCTGGAAATCCAAATCAAAAACAGAAACAGAAATACCTGGAAAAACTCAGCAGGTCTGGCAGCATCGGCGGAGAAGAGCACAGTTGACGTTTCGAGTCCTCATGACCCTTCAACAGAACTAAGTACAAATAGGAAAGGGGTGAAATATAAGCTGGTTTAAGGTGGGGGGGGGAGGGGGAGAGAAGTGGGGGGTAGTTGTTGGGACAAGCAGCCAGTGATAGGTGGAGATAGCCTAAAGATATCACAAACAAAAGAACAAAGAGGTGTTGAAGGTGGTGATATTATCTAAAGCAATGTGCTAATTAAGAGTGGAGAGCAGGACAAGCAAGGTACAGATAGCTCTAGTGGGATTAGGGTGAAATAAGACTAAAAGGGCATAAAAGGTATAGATAAACGATGGGTGGAAATACATTTAAAAATAATGGAAATAGGTGGGAAAAGAAAAATCTATATAAATTATTGGAAAAAACAAAAAGGAGGGGTGCGGTTGTTGTCTGGCGCACTGACCTCTACCTCGCGGAGGCTGAGCATCAACTTGCAGACACTTCCTCCAACCTCTCCCTGGACCATGACCCCATCACTCAACATCAAGCCATTGTTTCCAGGACTGTCACTGACCTCATCTCCTCTGGAGATCTTCCTTCCACAGCTTCCAATCTGATAGTCGCCCAACCTCGGATGGCACGCTTCTACCTCCTACCCAAAATCCACAAACAGGACTGTCCGGGAAGACCAATTGTGTCAGCCTGTTCCTGCCCCATGGAACTCATTTCTCGCTATCTTGACTCCCTTCTCTCTCCCCTTGTCCAGTCCCTTCCCACCTACATCCATGATTCCTCTGACACCTTACGTCACATCAACAATTTCCAGTTCCCTGGCCCCAACCGCCTCCTCTTCACCATGGACGTCCAATCCCTCTACACCTCCATCCCCCACTGGGATGGTCTGAGGGCTCTCTGCTTCTTCCTCGAACAGAGGCCCGAACAATCCCCATCCACCACTACTCTCCTCCGTCTGGCTGAACTTGTTCTCACACTGAACAATTTATCCTTTAACTCCTCTCACTTCCTCCAAATAAAAGGTGTGGCTATGGGTACCCGCATGGGCCCCAGCTATGCCTGTCTCTTTATGGGGTATGTGGAACATTCCTTGTTCCAGTCCTACTCCAGCCCCCTCCCACAACTCTTTCTCCAGTACATCAATGATCACTTCGGTGCTGCTTCATGCTCTTGTCGGGACCTGGAAAAATTTATTAATTTTGCTTCCAATCTCTACCCCTCCATCATTTTCACATGTTCCATCTCTGACACTTCCCATCCCTTCCTTGATCTCTCTGTCTCAATTTCTGGTGATAGACTGTCCACCAATATCCATTACAAGCCTACCGACTCCCACAGCTACCTTGACTACAGCTCCTCACACCCTGCTTCCTGTAAGGACTCCATCCAATTCTCTCAGTTCCTTCGCCTGATGCTACCTTCAAAAACAGTTCCTCTGACATGTCCTCCTTCTTCCTTAACCAAGGTTTTCCACCCACGGTAGCTGACAGGGCCCTCAACCGTGTCTGGCCCATCTCCCGCGCATCTGCCCTCATGCCTTCTCCTCCCTCCCAGAAACATGATAGGGTCCCCCTTGTCCTCACTTATCACCCCACCAGCCTCCGCATTCAAAGGATAATTCTCCAGCATTTCCGCCAACTCCAGCATGATGCCACCACCAAACACATCTTCCCTTCACCCCCCCTGGTGGCATTCCGTAAGGATCATTCCCTCCGTGACAGCCTGGTCCACTCCTCCATATCACCCCCTACTCCTCAACCCCCTCCCATGGCACCTCCCCATGCAAACGCAGAAGATGCAACACCTGCCCCTTCACTTCCTCTCTCCTCACCGTCCAAGGGCCCAAACACTCCTTTCAAGTAAAGCAGCATTTCACTTGCACTTCCCTCAACTTAGTCTACTGCATTCGTTGCTCCCAATGCGGTTTCCTCTACATTGGAGAAACCAAACGCAGACTGGGTGACCGCTTTGCAGAACACCTGCGGTCTATCCGCAAGCATTACCCATACCTCCCTGTCGCTTGCCATTTCAACACTCCACCCTGCTCTCTTGCCCACATGTCTGTCCTTGGCTTGCTGCATTGTTCCCGTGAAGCTCAACGCAAACTGGAGGAACAGCACCTCATCTTCCAACTAAGCACTTTACAGCCTTCCGGACTGAATATTGAGTTCAACAATTTTAGATCTTGAATTCCCTCCTCCATCCCCAGCCCCTTTCCGTTTCTTCCCCTTCCTTTTTGTTTTTTCCAATAATTTATATAGATTTTTCTTTTCCCATCCATTTCCATTATTTTTAAATGTATTTCCACCCATCGTTTATCTATACCTTTTATGCCCTTTTAGTCTTATTTCACCCCACCCCCACTAGAGCTATCTGTACCTTGCTTGTCCTGCTCTCCACTCTTAATTAGCACATTGCTTTAGATAATATCACCACCTTCAACGCCTCCTTGTTCTTTTGTCTGTGACATCTTTTGGTTATCTCCTCCTATCACTGGCTGCTTGTCCCAACAACACACCCCACCCCCCCACCTCCCCAAACCAGCTTATATTTCACCCCTTTCCTATTTGTACTTAGTTCTGTTGAAGGGTCATGAGGACTCGAAACTTCAACTGTGCTTTTCTCCGCTGATGCTGCCAGACCTGCTGAGTTTTTCCAGGTATTTCTGTTTCTGTTTTTGTCACGGTCAAATGCTGCCATGATGTGAAGGGCAGTTGCTCTCACCTCACGTCATGAGTTCAGTTGTAAGAATCCCAACGCATGTATTGACCAGTTTGTGGTAGGCCATGGTAGAGTATCCCCTGGCAGATTTCTCAACTAGTGTGTCAAGGAAAGGCAGTTCATTTGACTGCTCCATTTCAAAGGTGAATTTGAGTGCAGGATGGAGCCCATTAAGACATGTAAGGAAATTGTCACATGCAGCTCCAGATTTAAATATAACAAACGTATCATTCACATAGTGGAAATATGCGAGGAATGGGTGGTTGGGTGTCATTCCACACACTTTAAGATTGGTCTTATTGGCAACCTTGTAAATAGGGCCCGAGCCCAAGCCATTTGCTCAGGGTGCAAGCTTGATGCTGAAATAGAGCGCATCAAAGGCATCCTGTGGATCAGATCATTTCACTCTGTATATCGCACAAACTCATGAACAGGCCTAAGGCCACCATTTTCAGTCCTAAAAAGCGCCCAGTTTACCTCAGATTAACCTGGAAGGGCAAGATATCTCAAAAATTTGAGCAACAGGTGAAGCTAGCTGTTTCACGCTGCTACTATGCAGTAGCAACATGAGTGGTTTCTCAATCTGGAAACATCTTCTGCCTACTGTACAAATGAGTAATGTGGTATATGAATTTCAGTGCCAATGTGATGTTAGGTATGTACGCCGTACATCCCAAAGACTGGCGGATCATACCAAACAGCGTGTCCCAGCCACTATTCACAATGGGCAGGGTACAGACCATACCTAACCAGCCAGTGCTTGCAAAATTCAAAACACAGTGTCCAACATTAGATGTGATTCTGCAATTGGACAACATTTGCTAAATAATCCTCTGTGTGCTAAGAATTACATTGCAAACCAATTTAAGATTGTCAGCTGGGCTCAAAGTGTGGCACAATTGCCTGTCCTGGAAGCTACATATATTAATACACAAGGCCCTGTACTTTGCAGACAGAAAGCACATGTACATAGTTTGTTTAGCTGAAACAGATGCAATGTAAGTGACAGCCATTCACTGACTCATTCCTCCGGGCAATGCTTCGACCACTCAGGGTCAAGCTGCTTGGTTTAAATTTCAAACAATGCTTGGCAGTTAACTGTCAGTCACCAGCAGTGGTGCATTCTCCATGGCAACAGCACTTGCCACCCAATCAGTACTCTCCTCACAGTATAAATTGTTGTTTCCCCCTTATATTGGTATTCTTACAAGTGTCCTGATGAGTGCAAGACAAAAAACTTAGACATGTCTCTTTTTTCAGCAATACTCAAGTTCTGTTCTACCAAACAGCTTTGCTGATGATTGTGAGTAGACTGAAGGGGGCAGTAATTGGCCAAATTGGATCTGTTCTATTTTTTGTGGACAGGACATATCTGGGCAATTTTCCACTTTGTCAGGTAGAATGCCAGTGTTGTAGCTTTACTGAAACAGCTTGGCTAAAGTTGCAGCTAGTTCTGGAACACAAGTCTTCAATACTACTGCGGGAATGTTATCAGGATGCATAGCCTTTGCTATATTCAGTGCCTTCAGCCGTTTCTTAAAAATAGAAGGCAACAGTAGAGTTTATACTATGTTAACTTGAAGAGTGGCAGTTGATCAGATCTTCATTTGGGAGCTGGTTATTTTGCTTACACTTTGAGTGTTCTTGACTGGCACAATATTGTGTTTGTTGACAGTTCGATAGTCTATCGAAAATGTCTATTCATAATCTATTGGTATTAGTAGATTATAAAAGGTGAGAGAGTAGCTGTCCATCATGGCAACATTTGATTGTATGTTGTATCAAGGAGCCCTAGCAAAAATGGAAGTCAATGAAAGTCAATCTCCACTGGTTGGAATCATACCAAGCACAAAGGAGGAGGGCTGCGGTTGTTGGAGGTCAATCATCTCCGTTCCATATCGCTGCAGGAGTTCCTTAGGTAATAGCCTAGGCCAAACCATCTCAACATTAGGTTAGAAGTGGGGGTATTCACTGATGAATACAGTGTGTTCAGTACCATTCACAATGCCTCACATACTGAAGCAGCCTATGCCTGCATGCAAGCATAAGCTGTACACCCTGACATACACCCACTCAATCAGTAAAAATTATCTACCTCATTAAAGGCAGCAATTCATGTCTAATCCTAGCTAACCTGGGAACTATGTGTGTCATCTAAATGGTGAGGGACTAGAGTCATGTGTAGGCCCAGGCTGGGTTGGGGTGGGGAGGCCAGTTCCCTTCCATG
The DNA here is from genome assembly GCF_964194155.1 of Cetorhinus maximus. Classification (NCBI taxonomy): domain Eukaryota; kingdom Metazoa; phylum Chordata; class Chondrichthyes; order Lamniformes; family Cetorhinidae; genus Cetorhinus; species Cetorhinus maximus. The sequence goes on along the minus strand of NC_135888.1, from coordinate 51,922,175 downwards.
AGCCAATTGGGTTTTTACAACAATCTGGCAGATAACATGGTTGTTGTGCCCTTCAGCCAGACCCTAATAAGCAAGTTTTTTTAATTGAATTTCCCAACCTCCCTCATCAGTTCTGGATAAATGGCCCAGGGTCAGATCTTCCAAACTGACTCACTCCTACTGAGAGATCACAGGGAACTACATAGAGTCATTAAATCTTCTTTGATGATAAATTTATGTTATTTAACATAAAGTATAATCAGCAAATATAGGGAAAAATGTTAGATAAAATATTTGGGTAATTGGATCAGATGCACAGAGTGGACCAGATTTAATAATTTAATTTAATGATGGCATCATCCAGTGGCTGAAGAACCAGTGGCAAACCCAAAGCAGCCATTTTCCAGATCCCTGATTGGATTAAACCCAAATCGGGCACTTAGCTGCCTATATGAGGGTTCCCAGGAGCTCCCGTCTCCAAGAGCGGCTGGCCAGTTGGCCTGGGATGACGAGTAGCCATGGAGGACCCAGAGTGCAGGTAAGTAGGGTGGCCTCACCAGGCTCAGGCAGGCAGGCCCTGCGCCTGGTGGGCTCAGTTTGTAGGGCAGGGGGGTCTTCCCTCAGGAGCAGCTCTTGTCACTAGGGGGGCATAGGGTGCCCGAACAAGAAGGCCTCCCCCAGCAGGCAGCCAAATGCCAACCTAGACCTTTCCCACCTGCCCCTCACTTAATTACCCCTCCCTGATTGGCCAGGATTATTGCATATCAAAGACCTTTTGAAGTAAATGTGAAGTGCTACACAATAGACTTGTTTGTAAATTTAAAGCCCATGCAATTAGAGGGACAGTGACAGCATGGATACAAAATTGGCAAACATGCTGACAGTAGAGCATTGGTTGTCACTTGTCTTTCAGGCTGTACACAGTCTGTGTTCCCCTGGGGATCAGCATTAGGAGCACCGCTGCTTTGAATTGGTTCAGATCTTACCAGGGCTCATACCCTTGAGGTACCCTGAGAGATGCACTGGAGAACCCCTCAGAAGTCCTCACACAAGGACTGCACGGGAACTACCCGGGAAGCTTCAACTTCTGTTGAGCAATTACCCAGAACCCGGGACCCTCTGATTTAAATCAGAGACTTCGGAAGGTTCCGACTCTCTTAGCGGAGTAGTTACCTCGAAAAAGTTAGAAGGATTAAAAACACTTTTAATTCTTGTGTAACTATGATACAGACTCCCCTGCCCCAACATTGGACCCCCCCCTCCCCACCTCCAACCCAGTCACCAAGACACTCCTCACCACCCACCCCCTAACTACCTGACGCCCCGGGGATGAGCAGGGATGAGGGGAGTGAGTGGCAGTACATGAATTACTCCTTAGGAGCTGATGGTTCGAATGGCCTTGTTCTGCGCTGTAATGATCCGATTCTATTCCATACCGCCCAATCACCCTACTAACCCACCGACCCCAAGACTGTCCCCCACAACCACCCCACCATGCCCCAACTGCCCAACTACCCCCAACCCAACTACCCACTGACTACCAGTCTCCTCCGTCCAACCACCTGACTAACCCCCAACCCAACCACCCCCCCAGACCACCTCATCGACTGCCCCTGACTACACCCCTCAACCACACGACTAACCCCCAACCACCTCCCCATGACTACACCCCCAAACACCGGATTACACCCCCACCCCAATCCAACCTCTCACCAACTACCCAACACCACCTGACCATCTGCCCAACAGCCCGGCCCAACCACGCCCACACCAACCCCCCTGGCTATCTCACTGACTACCCCGACTCCCCACCAACTAATACTAACAGTGTATTAAAAAGGGGACATGGGCTTCACTGCTGCCCTGGGCTGAAGGCACTCCAGGGCAGCTACACTGCATATTTCACACCAGACTTGGGTCAGAGGTCTGGATGAGAAATGTGCAGCTCCAGTCTAGGGTAAGTAAAAGGAACAGAGTGGCAGTGCTTGCCACTGCACGAAGAATCAGCCCATTAACGACCCTGGACTTGGATATACAGGGCACAATTTTAAAGCTTGCTGATGATTTGAAACTCGGAAATGTAATAAATGATCAGGTGGATAGTAACAGATTTCAGGTGGGTACAGCCTGGTGAAATGGTCAGATACATGGTGGGTGAAACTTAACACAGAGAAGTGTGAAATGATCTATTCTGGTAGGCAAAATAAACTAAATGGTCCAGCTTCACAGGGGTGCAGGATCAAAGAGCTGGGGTGTATGTACACAAATCTTTAAAGGACAATTTTGGGAGGCTGTTTCAAAAGCACATGAGATCTTTGGGTTTATGAATAGAGGAATAGAATACAACAGCCAGGAAGTAATGCAGAATCTTGATACAACACTGCTGAGGTACCAGTTGCAGGATCCTGACCAATTCTGGGCAGCAGATGTGATATGAGGAGAGATATTTTTACATATTGAGTTGTTGTGATCTGGAACTCTCTGCCTGAAAAGGTCGTGGAACCTTCAGCACAGCCCATACACTGGATAAACTTGAAGGGAGAAATTTGTATGGCTATGGGGAAAAAACAGCAGAAGTGAATTAATTGGGGGTAGCTCTGCCAATGAGCTAGCACAAGTAGAATGAGACTAATGAGCTTCTTCTGTGCTGTGTCATTCAATCATTTTACAGAATTGCTGGAAGGAGTCAACAATGACACATTGGAATCATACTACTCACTAATAAGCAGCTCAGTAATAACCTGCCCATACACTGTTTTCTCGTATCCTCTGATTCTACGATAAGAAATTTAAGATACAAGAGTTTATGAGCAGTAGGGAAACCATAAAGGGACCAAACTCTTGAAGCTATGTGAGGAAGTTAGAATCATTTTGGGAGAGCTGGGACAACAGGTTTGTATTGGCTAAAAGTTAGAGGAGAAACGGAAGACCTTACTATACACAGGGAGTAGAGAAGGTATGGAACAGTCCATTCCAGAGAGGATAAGTAATCACATAGTTAAATAGAAACCACACCTCAATGATTTATACCAGGTTCCTGGCTACAAAGCTGAGGACCGTTCCCCTGTGCGGGGGGGGGGGTGTTGGGGGAGGGGGGGGGGGGGGCAGCGTGAGGGCTGTTCCCCTGTCCAGGCAATGATTCAATAATGTCACATTGTAACAAGTTTAAACATCAATGGAAACATTGCAAATCGTCAAAAGCTCTTTAATATCAATTACAGACCGAATCATTCACCCCACTGCTCATGAGCTCCACTCCTCCCTAGGACAGTGACTGTGCCTCACTCCCACTTCCTTGGGAGACCCCCTGAAATGCTGAGCTCAGACTCCAGTCCATGGATCCTGGCTGCACTTTCCTCTTCTCCATTCCACAGTCTGTGTGCAGACAGTTGCTTCAGAGCTGGATGATCTCCTAGGAATCAGCAATTACTGAACTTCTTGGGCTGACAAAACAACGGGGAAAGATACCAATATTTCCATTTGAATGTCCTTCCAGCCACTCCTCATTCACTGCAAAGAAGTAGATTAAAATAATGTGGCTGCATAAGGGAGGGAGAGACAGAGAGGGAGAGACAGGGAGAGAAAGGGAGAGACACAGAGAGAGAAAAAGAGACAGATAGGCAGAAAGGGGGAGAGAGACAAAGAGAGAGAGACAGATAGAGAGAGGCAGAGAGACAAGAGAGAGAGACACGCCCAGAGAGAGAAGGAGATAGAGGGTGAGAGAAAGCGAGGGAGAGAGAGACAGTGAGGGAGATGGACGGACAGAGCGAGGGAGATGGAGAGACAGAGAGAGAGAGAGACAGCGAGTAATAAAGTTAGAGCAAGTGAGAGAGAGAGAGAGAATGAGAGAAGTCAGAGACACATGGAGCGAGGGAGAGAGACTGAGCGAGGGAGGGAGCAGGACAGAACGAGGGGGGAGAGGGACAGAGCAAGGCAGGCAAAGACTCCGATCGAGGGAGAGAAACCAAGTGAGAGAGGGACACTGAGTTAGGGTGTGACAGAGCAAGGGGGAGAGCGAGAGAGACCGAGCAAGGGAGAGAGAGACAGTGAGGGAGAGACAGTGCGAGAGAGAGGGAGAGAGAGAGACAAAGAGAGATAGACAGAGGGAGACAGCACGAGAGAGAGAAAGCGAGATAGAGAGAGGGAGACCATGCTAGAGAGACAAAGAGCGTGAGAGAGAGAGAGAGCATGAGAGAGTACGTGCGAGAGAGAGCGAAAGAATAGGCAGAGCAAGGGACAGAGGCAGAGCAAGGGACAGTGACAGAGCGAGGGATTGAGAGAGACAGAGAGAGGCAGACTGAGGGGGATAGAGCAAGAGAGAGAGACAGAGAGGGAGAGAAAAAGAGAGGGATAGTCAGAGAGAGGGGGAAGAGACAGGGAGAGAAAGGGAGAGAGAGAGACACAGTGAGGAAGAAAGATAGAGAAAGAGAGACAAAGATAGAAAGAGAGGGAGAGAGACAAGGCAAGAGAGGGAAAGAGACAGAGCAATAGAGGGAGAGAGGGAGACCAAGAGAGGGAGAGAGAGACAGAGTGAGAGAGCGAGGCAGAGCAAGAGAGAGACAGATGGAGCAAGGGAAACAGACAGAGCGAGGGAGAGAGGCAAAGTGAGGGAGAGAGATGGAGCAAGGGAGAGACAGAGCGAAGGAGAGGCAGATCAAGGGACAGAGGCAGAGTGAAGGACAGAGACAGAGTGTGGGACAGAGACAGAGCGAGAGAGAGAGACAGAATGAGAGAGACAGGGTGAGAGAGATAGACAGTGAGAGAGAGGGAAAGACAGAGAGAGTGAGAGATAGGAAAAGAAACAGAGTGACTGACAAAGAAAGTCATAGAATCAGATCCAGCACAGCAGGCTGCAATTCGGCCCATCAAATCGATGCCGGCTCTCCCTGGAGCAATCCAGTCACAGAATCACAGAATCTCAGTGCAGAAGAGGCCCTTCGGCCCATCAAGTCTGCACCGACACGTGATAAACACCTGACCTACCTACCTAATCCCAATTACCAGCATTTGGCCCATAGCCTTGAATGTTATGACATGCCAAGTGCTCATCCAGGTACTTTTTAAAGGATGTGAGGCAACCCGCCTCCACCACCCTCCCAGGCAGCGCATTCCAGACCATCACCACCCTCTGGGTAAAAAGGTTTTTCCTCACATCCCCTCTGAACCTACTGCCCCTCACCTTGAACTTATGTGCCCTTGTGACTATCCCTTCAACTAAGGGGAATAGCTGCTCCCTATCCACCCTGTCCACGCCCCCCATAATCTTGTACACCTCGATCAGGTCACCCCTCAGTCTTCTCTGCTCCAATGAAAACAACCCAAGTCCATCCAATCTCTCTTCATAACTTAAATGTTTCATCCCAGGCAACATCCTGGTGAATCTCCTCTGCAGCCCCTCCAGTGCAATCACATCCTTCCTATAATGTGGCGACCAGAACTGCACATAATACTCCAGCTGTGGCCTCACCAAGGTTCTATACAACTCCAACATGACCTCCCTACTTTTGTAATATATGCCTCGATTGATAAAGGCAAATGTCCTATATGCCTTTTTCACCACCCCACTAACATGCCCCTCCACCTTCAGAGATCTATGGACACACACACCAAGGTCCCTTTGTTCCTCAGAACTTCCTAGTGTCATGCCGTTCATTGGATACTTCCTTGTCAAATTACTCCTTCCAAAGTGTATCATCTCACTCTTTTCAGAGTTAAATTCCATCTGCCACTTATCTGCCCATTTGACCATCCCGTCTATATCTTCCTGTAGCTCAAGACACTCAACCTCACTGTTAACCACCTGGCCAATCTTTGTGTCATCCGCAAACTTACTAATCCTACCCCGCACATAGTCATCAATGTCATTGATATAAATGACAAATAATAGGGGACCCAGGACAGATCCCTGTGGTGCGCCACTGGACACTGGCTTCCAGTCATTAAAGCATCCTTTTGTCATCACCCTCTGTCTCCTACAACTAAGCCAATTTTGAATCCACCTTATCAAATTACCCTGTATCCCATGTGCATTTGCCTTCTTTATAATTCTCCCATGTGGGACCTTGTCAAAGGCTTTGCTGAAATCCATATAAATTACATCCTCATCTACACACCTGGTCACCTCCTCAAAAAATTCAATCAAATTTGTTAGGCATGACCTCCCTTTGACAAAGCCATGCTGATTATCCCTGATCAAACCTTGCCTCTCCAAGTGGAGATAGATTCTCTCCTTCAGAATTTTCTCCAATAGTTTCCCTACCACAGACGTGAGACTCACTGGCCTGTAGTTCCCTGGCTTATCTCTACAACCCTTCTTAAATAGTGGAACCACATTAGCTGTTCTCCAGTCCTCTGGCACCTTCCCCGTGGCCAGAGAAGAATTAAAAATTCGGGTCAGAGCCCCTGCGATCTCCTCCCTTGCCTCTCTCAGCAGTCTGGGACACAAATCATCCGGACCGGGAGATTTGTCCACTTTTAAGCCTGCCAACACCACCAATACCTTGTCACTCCCTATATCAATTTGCTTAAGAACTTCGCAGTCTCTCTCCCCGAGTTCGATACTTTCATCCTCATTCTCTTGGGTGAAGACGGATGTGAAGTATTCATTCAACACTCCAGTGATGTTATCTGGCTCCACCCATAGATTGCCTCCTTGGTCCCTTATGGGCCCTACTCTTTCCCTGGTTATCCTCTTTCCATTGATATACTTATAGAATCTCTTGGGATTTTCCCTACTTTTACCAGCCAGAGCTTTCTCATATCCCCTATTTGCTCTCCTAATTGCTTTCTTAAGCTCCACCCTGCACTTTCTGTGCTCCACTAATGCCTCCACTGATTTGCTTCCCTTGTACCTGCTAAGAGCCTCTTTTTTCCTTCTCATCGTAACCTGGATATCTCTGGTCATCCATAGTTCTCTGGGGTTGTTACTCCTTCCTATCACCCTAGGGGGAACATGTTGAGCCTGTACCCTCTGTATTTTCTTTTTGAACACCCCCCCTGCTCCTCTGTAGATTTCCCCACAAGTAGGTGTTCCCAGTCGACCTTGGCCAGATCCTGCTGTATTTTACTAAAATCTGCTCTCCCCCAATCAAAAACATTTTTTTGCAACTTGTCTATTTCTTTGTCCAGAAGAAACTTAAACTGTACCATGTTGTGGTCGCTATCACTAAAATGCTCCCCCACCACCACCTCAGCCACCTGTCTGGCTTCATTCCCCAAAATTAGGTCCAGCACTGCACCGCCCCTTGTTGGACCATCTACATATTGACCTAAAAAGTTCTTCTGTACACATTTCAAGAAATCCACTCCATCCAAGCCCTTAACACTATGTCTATCCCAATTAATGTTGGGAAAGTTGAAATCACCTAATATAATTACCCTATTGTTATTGTTTTTACACACCTCCGCAAATTGTGCACATATTTGCTCCTCAATTTCCCACTGACTATCTGGGGGTCTATAATAAACACCTAACAATGTGGCTGCCCCTTTTTTATTTCTAAGCTCTACCCACAAAGCTTCATTTGATGTCCCCTCCAAGATATTATCTCTGCTTACTGCAGTAACTGACTCCTTAACTAATAATGCAATGCCTCTTCCTCTTTTACCCCCTCCCCTGTCTCGCCTGAAGATTCTATATCCCAGAATGTTGAGCTGCCAATCCTGCCCTTCCCTCAACCACATCTCAGTGATGGCTACTATATCACAATTCCACGTGTCAATCCTCATCCTTAACTCATCCGTTTTACCTGTAATGCTCCTGGCATTAAAGTAGAGGCCATCCAGCCTTGCCTTACACCCTTGAAACTTAATGCAGCTGTACTCCCTCTGACTTGATTGTTTTACTGTATTATGATGTGTCCCTATTCTGCTAACAATCTGTGTCCCCTCCCTCTGCCGAATTAGTTTAAACTCCTCCCAACAGCACTAGCTTACCCACCCACAAGGATGTTAGTCCTGCTCTGGTTCAGATGTAAACCGTCCCGCTTGTACGGGTCCCACCTTCCCCAGAAATGGTCCCAGTGATCCGGGAATCTAAAACCCTCCCTCCTGCACCAACTCTTAAGCCACGTATCCATCTGCGCTGTTCTCCTATTTTTGTGCTTGCTAGCACGTGGCACTGGGAGTAATCCAGAGATTACAACCCAAGAGGTCCTGCTTTTTAGTCTACTGCCTAACTCCCTGAATTCTTGATGCAACACCTCATCCCTCTTTCTGCCTATGTCATTGGTACCAACATGTATCATGACCTCTGCCATATCACTCTCCCCCTTCAGGATGCCCTGCAGCCGTTCAGTGACATCCTGGACCTTGGCGCCAGGGAGGCAACACATCATCCTGGAGTCACGTTGATGGCCACAGTAGCGCCTATCTGTTCCCCTGATTATAGAAGCCCCTATTACTATTGCTCTTCCTCTCTTCCTCCCCTCCTGTACAGACAGGCTTGTGGTGGTCGCCCATTCCCTTCCTTCCTCAAGTCCTTCAGCTGCGGTGTGACCACCTCTCTAAACGTGCTATCCACGATGCTCTCAGACTCACGGATGCTCCACAGTGTCCCCAGCCGCCGTTCCAGCTCTGAAACCCGAGCTTCCAGCAGCTGCAGCTGGACACACTTCCTGCACACATGCTGGTCCCGGGCACTGGAAATGGCCGAGGAGCACACCACGGCTTTGAGCTCTCCTGCCATGACTTATCCCTTTAAATTAAGCCTTTTAAATCAATTACCCTAGGGCCCTTCTTTCCTGATCCTCGTTACTGTAGAATATACAAACTATAAACCACAAAAAGACCTTAAACTATTAGTGATTAAAGTAGTAAATACATTACCCACTATTTATCAGTCATTCCTTTCCCTTGTAGCCTCTACTGCTGCAGCAGGGCAAGACCACTCTCTGAAGATTTAAGAAGTTGGATAGCAAGGAAAAATTGCAAAGTGCACCTCTTCCCCTATGCACCGAATTCCCACTGTGCACCAAATTGCCGAAACACACTCTGGCTGTCTCTCACTCTGGCTGTCTCTCACTCTGGCTGTCTCTCACTCTGGCTGTCTCTCACTCTGGCTGTCTCTCACTCTGGCTGTCTCTCACTCTGGCTGTCTCTCACTCTGGCTGTCTCTCACTCTGGCTGTCTCTCACTCTGGCTGTCTCTCACTCTGGCTGTCTCTCACTGAGGATGAGCTCTCACTGAGGATGAGCTCTCTCCCCTGTTTGTGTGCAAGCACTGTCAGGCCCATCCCCTGCTCGATTCCCATCGCTCTGTAAGTATTTCCTTCAAGTGCACATCCAATTTCCTTTCAAAATCATTGATTGTTTAAACTTCCACCACCCTTGTGGGCACCAAGCTCCGGATTATTACTACTTGCAATGTAAAATAGTTATTTCTCACATTTCATCTGCAACTCTTGTCCAAAGCATCACATCTGTCTTTGAGCCCTAGTGCCATCAGCTAATGGGAAGAATTTCTCTTTGTTTACCTGATCGAAACCTGTGATAATTTTGTCCACCTCTATCAAATCTCCCCTCAATCTCCTTTGCTCCAAGGAGAACAACCCCAGCTTCTCCAGTCTAACTATGTGACTAAAATCCCTCATCCCTGGAACATTCTGCTAAATCTCCTCTGCAGCTTCTCAAGGGCCTCACATCCTTCCTAAAGTGTGGTGACCAGGACTGGACACAATACTCTAGTTGGGGCTGAACTAGAGCTTTATAAAGGTTCAACAAAACTTCCCTGATTTTGTACTCAGTATGAAGGGCACGATCCCATATACTTTGGGAGGTGACAACTGTGGTATTGTTGCTGGACTAGTAATCCAGAGAACCAGGGTAATGCTCTGGGGACCCGGGTTCAATGGAATTTGGGTCCAGTAAAAATTTGGAATTAAAAGTCTGATGATGACCATGAAACCATTGTCAATTGTTGTAAAAACTCATCTAATTCACTAATGCCATTTACTAATGTCCAGACCCACAGCAATGTGGTTGACTCTTAAATGCCCTCTGAACAAGGGCAATTAGGGATGGGCAATAAATGCTGGCCTAGCCAGTGATGCCCACATCCCATGAATGAGTATTAAAAAAAAATCACTCTCTCAACATATCCTGTCACATATGAGAGAGAGACAGAGTTAGAGAGAGCGACTGTTGGTCCTTCATCAGTCCAGTAAGTGAGTCAGACCGAGATGGACTGGAAAAAGACCCTACCTTCAGACAGCACATCAATGATATCACCCTCATTAAACTCCATATCCTCAGCTCCAGGTCCATTATAGTCATAGAGGGCCAGGGTTTGGTAGAGTACCTGACGCCCAGACAAAGGATCTGTGCACTGTAAAAAAAGGTAAGACAAGTTACGGCAAATACGCCAAGATCATGTGTGTGTGTGTATGTGTGAGCACTGAAGTGTGCGTGTGGGGGTGTATGGAGCTGTGTGTGCGTATAGAGCAGCATCAGTGCTTGTGTATAGAGCAGTGTGCATGTGCGTATAGAGCAGTGTGTGAGTGCGGGTAGAGCGGTATGAGAGTGCGGCTAGAGCAGTGTGTGAATGCAGGTAGAGCGGTATGTGAGTGCGGGTAGAGCGGTATGAGAGTGCGACTAGAGCAGTGTGTGAGTGCGGGTACAGCAGTGTGTGAGTGCGGGTAGAGCATTGTGTGAGTGCGGGTAGAGCAGTGTGTGAGTGCGGGTAGAGCAGTGTGTGAGTGCGGGTAGAGCAGTGTGTGAGTGCGGGTAGAGCAGTATGAGAGTGCAGGTAGAGCAGTATGAGAGTGCGCGTAGAGCAGTGTGTGAGTGCGGGTAGAGCAGTATGAGAGTGCAGGTAGAGCAGTATGAGAGTGCGCGTAGAGCAGTGTGTGAATGCGGGAAGAGCAGTGTGTGAGTGTGGGTAGAGCAGTGTGTGAGTGTGCGGGTAGAGCGGTATGAGACTGCGGGTAGAGCAGTGTGTGAGAGTGCGGGTAGAGCAGTGTGTGAGTGTGGGTAGAGCAGTATGTGAGAGTGCGGGTAGAGCAGTGTGTGAATGCGGTTAGAGCAGTGTGTGAGTACGGGTAGAGCAGTGTGTGAGTGTGGGTAGAGCAGTGTGTGAGTGCGGGTAGAGCAGTGTGTGAGTGCGGGTAGAGCAGTGTCAGAGTGCGGGTAGAGCAGTGTCAGAGTGCGGGGAGAGCAGTGTCTGAGTGCGAGGAGAGCAGTGTCTGAGTGCGGGTAGAGCAGTGTGTGAGTGCAGGTAGAGCAGTGTGTGAGTGCGGGTAGAGCAGTGTGTGAGTGCGGGTAGAGCAGTGTGTGAGTGCGGGTAGAGCAGTGTGAGAGTGCGGGTAGAGCAGTGTGTGAGCGCGCGTGGAGCAGTATGTGAGGGCGCGTACAGCAGCGTGTGAGGGCGCGTAGAGCAGCGTGTGAGGGCGCGTAGAGCAGCGTGTGAGGGCGCGTAGAGCAGCGTGTGAGGGCGCGTACAGCAGTATGTGAGTGCACGTAGAGCAGCATGCGAGTGCGCATAGAGCAGTTTGAGTGTGTGTGTGTGTGTGTATAGCCATGTGTGTATGCATAAAGAGCAGTGTGCGTGTGTGCGCGTGTCGAGCCATGTCTGTGGGTATAGAGCAGTGTGCGTGGGTGCGCGTGTCGAGCCATGTCTGTGGGTATAGAGCAGTGTGTGTGTGAGTGCATGTAGAGCAGTGAGTGCATGTAGAGCAGTGAGAGAGTGCGCGTAGAGCAGCGTGTGAGCGCACATAGAGCAGTGTGTGAGATCGCATGCAGCAGTGTGAGAGTGTGCGTAGACCATCGTGGGAGCACGTAGAGCAGCGTGGGAGCACGTAGAGCAGCGTGGGAGCACGTAGAGCAGCGTGGGAGCGCGTAGAGCAGCGTGGGAGTGTGCTTAGTGCAGCATATGAGGGCGCGTAGAGCAGCGTGTGAGGGTGCGTAGAGCAGCGTGTGAGGGCGCGTAGAGCAGCGTGTGAGGGCACGTAGAGCAGCGTGTGAGGGCGCGTAGAGCAGCGTGTGAGGGTGCGTAGAGCAGCGTGTGAGGGCGCGTACAGCAGTATGTGAGTGCACGTAGAGCAGCAGGCGAGTGCGTATAGAGCAGTTTGAGTGTGTGTGTGTGTGTGTATAGCCATGTGTGTATGCATATAGAGCAGTGTGTATATAGAGCAGTGTGTGTGTGTGCCTATAGAGCAGTGTGCGTGTGTGTGCGTGTCGAGCCATGTGTGTGGGTATAGAGCAGTGTGTGTGTGAGTGCGCGTAGAGCAGTGAGTGCACGTAGAGCAGTGTGAGAGTGCGCGTAGAGCAGCGTGTGAGAGCGCGTAGAGCAGTTTGAGTGCGTGTGTGTGTATGTGTGTGTGTATAGCCATGTGTGTATGCTTATAGAGCAGTGTTTGTTTATAGAGCAGTGTCTGTGTGTGTGTCTGTAGAGCAGTGTGTGTGTGTGTACATAGAGCCACGTGTGTGGATATAGAGCAATGTGTGTGAGCCCGCGTAGAGCAGTGTGAAAATGCGCGTAGAGCGGTGTGAGTGTGCGCATAGAGCAGTTTGTGTGTGTGTGCGTGTGTGTTGAGCCATGTGTGTGTGTGTGTAGAGCAGTGTGTGTGCGTGTATATATATAGAGCAGTATCTCTGTATACAGAGCAGTGTGTGTGCACCTACAGAGCAGTGCGTGTGCACCTATAGAGCACTGTGTGTGTGTGCGTATAGAGCCATGTGTTTGGGAATAGTGGTGTGTGTGTGTGAGCGGGCGTGGAGCAGTGTGTGAGCGCGCGTGGAGCAGTGTGTGAGCGCGCTTGGAGCAGTGTGAAAGTGTGCGTAGAGCGGTGTGAGTGTGCGCGTAGAGCAGTTTGTGTGTGTGTGTTAAGCCATGTGTGTGTGTGTATAGAGCAGTGTGTGTGTAGAGCAGTGTGCGTATGCTTGTAGAGCAGTGTGTGTGTGTGTGTGTGTGCATATAGAGCAATGTGTTTGGGAATAGTGCAGTGTGTGTGAACGCGCGTGGAGCAGTTTTGTGTGTGTGTGTTAAGCCATGTGTGTGTGTGCATAAAGCAGTGTGCTTGTGTGTAGAGCAGTCTGTGTGTGTATAGAGCAGTGTGTCTGCATGTAGAGCAGTGTGTGTGTGTATGCTTGTAGAACAGTGTATGTGTGCGTGTGTAGAGCAGTGTGTGTGTGTGTGTAGTGCAGTGTGTGTCCCTGTAGAGCAGTGTGTGTGCATGTAGAGGAATGTGTGTACATACATAGAGCAGTATATGTGTATACAGAGCAGTGTGTGTGCACCTACAGAGCATTGCATGTGCACCTACAGAGCAGTGTGTGTGTGTGCGTATAGAGCCTCGTGTTTGGGAATAGTGCAGTTTGTGTGAGCGCGTGTGGAGCAGTGTGAGAGCGCACGTGGAGCAGTGTGAGAGCGCGCGTGGAGCAGTGTGAGAGCGCGCGTGGAGCAGTGTGAGAGCGCGCGTGGAGCAGTGTGAGAGCGCGCGTGGAGCAGTGTGAGAGCGCGCGTGGAGCAGTGTGAGAGCGCGCGTGGAGCAGTGTGAGAGCGCGCGTGGAGCAGTGTGAGAGCGCGCGTGGAGCAGTGTGAGAGCGCGCGTGGAGCAGTGTGAGAGCGCGCGTGGAGCAGTGTGAGAGCGCGCGTGGAGCAGTGTGGGAGCGCCCGTGGAGCAGTGTGAGAGCGCGCGTGGAGCAGTGTGGGAGCGCCCGTGGAGCAGTGTGGGAGCGCCCGTGGAGCAGTGTGAGAGTGCCCGTGGAGCAGTGTGTGAGCGTGCATGGAGCAGTGTGAGAGTGCCCGTGGAGCAGTGTGTGAGCGTGCATGGAGCAGTGTGAGAGCGTGCGTAGAGCAGTGTGAGAGCGTGCATGGAGCAGTGTGAGAGCGTGCGTAGAGCAGTGTGAGAGCGCGCGTGGAGCAGTGTGAGAGCGCGCGTGGAGCAGTGTGAGAGCGTGCGTAGAGCAGTGTGAGAGCGTGTGTAGAGCAGTGTGGGAGCACGTAGAGCAGCGTGGGAGGGCATGTAGAGCAGCATGTGAGGGCGCGTAGGGCAGCGTGTGAGGGCGCGTAGGGCAGCGTGTGAGGGCGCGTAGGGCAGCGTGTGAGGGCGTGTAGAGCAGCGTGTGAGGGTGCGTAGAGCAGCGTATGAGAGCGCGTACAGCAGTATGTGAGTGCACGTAGAGCAGCATGCGAGTGCGCATAGAACAGTTTGAGTGTGTGTGTGTATAGCCATGTGTGTATGCAGTGTGTGAATATAGAGCAGTGTGCGTGTGTGCCTATACAGCAGTGTGCGTGTGTGCGCGTGTCGAGCCATGTGTGTGGGTATAGAGCAGTGTGTGTGCGTGTCGAGCAGTGAGTGCATGTAGAGCAGTGAGAGAGTGCGCGTAGAGCAGCGTGTGAGAGCGTGTAGAGCAGTTTGAGTGCATGTGTGTGTATGTGTGTGTGTATAGCCATGTGTGTATGCTTATAGAGCAGTGTCTGTGTGTGTGCACATAGAGCCACGTGTGTGGATATAGAGCAATGTGTGTGAGCCCGCGTAGAGCAGTGTGTAAGTGCACGTAGAGCGGTGTGAGTGTGCGCATAGAGCAGTTTGTGTGTGTGTGTGTGTGTGTGTTGAGCCATGTGTGTGTGCGTGTAGAGCAGTGTGTGTGCGTGTATATATATAGAGCAGTATCTCTGTATATAGAGCAGTGTGTGTGCACCTACAGAGCAGTGCGTGTGCACTTATAGAGCACTGTGTGTGTGTGCGTATAGAGCCATGTGTTTGGGAATAGTGCAGTGTGTGTGTGAGCGGGCGTGCAGCAGTGTATGAGCGCGCGTGGAGCTGTGCGTGAGCGCGCTTGGAGCAGTGTGAAAGTGTGCGTAGAGCGGTGTGAGTGTGCGCGTAGAGCAGTTTGTGTGTGTGTGTTAAGCCATGTGTGTGTGTGTATAGAGCAGTGTGCGTATGCTTGTAGAGCAGTGTGTGTGTGTGTGCGTACAGAGCAATGTGTTTGGGAATAGTGCAGTGTGTGTGAACGCGCGTGGAGCAGTTTTGTGTGTGTGTGTTAAGCCATGTGTGTGTGTGCATAAAGCAGTGTGCTTGTGTGTAGAGCAGTCTGTGTGTGTAGAGCAGTCTGTGTGTGTGTAGAGCAGTGTGTGTGCATGTAGAGCAGTGTGTGTGCGTGTAGAGCAGTGTGTGTGCGTATGCTTGTAGAACAGTGTATGTGTGCGTGTGTAGAGCAGTGTGTGTGTGTGTGTGTGTGTAGAGCAGTGTGTGTGCCTGTAGAGCAGTGTGTGTGCATGTAGAGGAATGTGTGTATATACATAGAGCAGTATATGTGTATACAGAGCAGTGTGTGTGTGCACCTACAGAGCAATGCATGTGCACCTACAGAGCAGTGTGTGTGTGCATATAGAGCCACGTGTTTGGGAATAGTGCAGTTTGTGTGAGCGCGCATGGAGCAGTGTGAGAGCGCGCGTGGAGCAGTGTGAGAGCGCCCGTGGAGCAGTGTGAGAGCGCCCGTGGAGCAGTGTGAGAGCGCCCGTGGAGCAGTGTGAGAGCGCCCGTGGAGCAGTGTGGGAGCGCCCGTGGAGCAGTGTGAGAGCGCCCATGGAGCAGTGTGTGAGTGTGCATGGAGCAGTGTGAGAGCGTGCGTAGAGCAGTGTGAGAGCGCCCGTGGAGCAGTGTGAGAGCGCCCGTGGAGCAGTGTGGGAGCGCCCGTGGAGCAGTGTGGGAGCGCCCGTGGAGCAGTGTGAGAGCGCCCATGGAGCAGTGTGTGAGCGCCCGTGGAGCAGTGTGAGAGCGCCCGTGGAGCAGTGTGGGAGCGCCCGTGGAGCAGTGTGAGAGCGCCCATGGAGCAGTGTGTGAGCATGCATGGAGCAGTGTGAGAGCGTGCGTAGAGCAGTGTGAGAGCACGTAGAGCAGCGTGGGAGTTTGCCCTTAGAGCAGTGTGTGAGGGCATATAGAGCAGCGTGTGAGGGCGCGTAGAGCAGCATGTGAGGGCGCGTAGAGCAGCGTATGAGAGCGCGTACAGTAGTATGTGAGTGCACGTAGAGCAGCACGCGAGTGCGCATAGAACAGTTTGAGTGTGTGTGTGTATAGCCATGTGTGTATGCTTATAGAGCAGTGTGTGAATATAGAGCAGTGTGCGTGTGTGCGCGTGTCGAGCCATGTGTGTGGGTATAGAGCAGTGTGTGTGCGTGTCGAGCAGTGAGTGCATGTAGAGCAGTGAGAGAGTGCGCGTAGAGCAGCGTGTGAGAGCGTGTAGAGCAGTTTGAGTGCGTGTGTGTGTATGTATAGCCATGTGTGTATGCTTATAGAGCAGTGTGTGTTGAGCATTGTCTGTGTGTGGGCCTGCGGAGCAGTGTAGGCACGCATGTGTGTGCTTATAGAACAGTGTGTGTGTGTGTGTGTGTGTGTGCATATAGAGCCAGGTGTGTGGGTATAGAGCAATGTGTGTGAGCGCACGTAGAGCAGTGTGAAAGTGCGTGTAGAGCAGTGTGTGTGCGCGTAGAGCAGTTTGTGTGTGTCTGTTAAGCCATGAGTGTATACTTGTAGAGCAGTGTGTGCGTGCGTGTAGAGCAGTGTGTGTGCACCTACAGAGCAGTGCGTGTGCACCTATAGAGCAGTGTGTGTGTATAGAGCCATGTGTTTGGGAATAATGCAGTGTGTGTGTGAGCGGGCGTGCAGCAGTGTTGGAGCGCGTGTGGAGCAGTGTGTGAGCGCGCTTGGAGCAGTGTGAAAGTGTGCATAGAGCGGTGTGAGTGTGCGCGTAGAGCAGTTTGTGTGTGTATGTTAAGCCATGTGTGTGTGTGTATAGAGCAGTGTGTGTGTAGAGCAGTGTGTGTGTAGAGCAGTGTGCGTATGCTTGTAGAGCAGTGTGTGTGTGTGTGTGCGTACAGAGCAATGTGTTTGGGAATAGTGCAGTGTGTGTGAACGCGCGTGGAGCAGTTTTGTATGTGTGTGTTAAGCCATGTGTGTGTGTGCATAAAGGAGTGTGCTTGTGTGTAGAACAGTCTGTGTGTGTGTAGAGCAGTCTGTGTGTGTGTAGAGCAGTCTGTGTGCATGTAGAGCAGTGTGTGTGCATGTAGAGCAGTGTGTGTGCGTATGCTTGTAGAACAGTGCATGTGTGCATGTGTAGAGCAGTGTGTGTGTGTGCCTGTAGAGCAGTGTGTGTGCCTGTAGAGCAGTGTGTGTGCCTGTAGAGCAGTGTGTGTGCATGTAGAGCAATGTGTGTATATACATAGAGCAGTATATGTGTATACAGAGCAGTGTGTGTGTGCACCTACAGAGCAATGCATGTGCACCTACAGAGCAGTGTGTGTGTGCGTATAGAGCCACGTGTTTGGGAATAGTGCAGTTTGTGTGAGCGCGTGTGGAGCAGTGTGAGAGCGCGCGTGGAGCAGTGTGAGAGCGCGCGTGGAGCAGTGTGTGAGCGCGCGTGGAGCAGTGTGAGAGCGCGCGTGGAGCAGCGTGAGAGCGCGCGTGGAGCAGCGTGAGAGCGCCCGTGGAGCAGCGTGAGAGCGCCCGTGGAGCAGTGTGAGAGCGCCCGTGGAGCAGTGTGAGAGCGCCCGTGGAGCAGTGTGAGAGCGCGCGTGGAGCAGTGTGAGAGCGCGCGTGGAGCAGCGTGAGAGCGCCCGTGGAGCAGTGTGTGAGTGTGCGTAGAGCAGTGTGAGAGCGTGCGTAGAGCAGTGTGGGAGCACGTAGAGCAGCGTGGGAGTTTGCCCTTAGAGCAGCGTGTGAGGGCACGTAGAGCAGCGTGTGAGGGAACGTAGAGCAGTGTGAAAGTGCGTGTAGAGCAGTGTGTGCGCGCGTAGAGCAGTGTGTGTAGAGCAGTGTGTGTGCACCTACAGAGCAGTGCGTGTGCACCTATAGAGCAGTGTGTGTGTATACAGCCATGTGTTTGGGAATAGTGCAGTGTGTGTGAGCGCGCATGGAGTAGTGTGAGAGCACGCGTGGAGCAGCGTGGGTTCGTGCGTAGAGCAGTATTTGAGTGCACGTAAAGCAGCATGCGAGGGCGCATCGAGCAGTTTGAGTGTGTGTGTATAGCCATGTGTGTATGCTTATAGAGCAGTGTGTGTATATAGAGCGGTGTGTGTGAGCCAATAGAGCAGTGTGCGTGTGTGCGCGTATTGAGCCATGTGTGTGGGTATAGAGCAGTGTGTGTGTGAGTGCACATACAGCAGTGTGAGAGTGCGAGTAGGGCAGCGTGTCAGAGCACGTAGAGCAGTTTGAGTGCGTGTGTGTATGTGTGTGTATAGCCATGTGTTTGCTTATAGAGCAGTGTGTGTTTATAGAGCAGTGTCTGTGTGTGAGCCTGCAGAGCAGAGTAGGCACGCATGTGTGTGCCTATAGAACAGTGTGACTGTGTGTGCATATAGAGCCACGTGTGTGGGTATAGAAAAATGTGTGTGACTGCGCGTAGAGTAGTGTGAAAGTGCACGTAGAGCGGTGTGAGTGTGCGCATAGAGCAGTTTGTGTGTGTGTGTGTTAAGCCATGTGTATGTGTGTGTGTATCGAGCAGCGTGTGTGTGCGTGTAGAGCAGTGAGTGTGCGTGTAGAGCAGTGTGGATATATATCGAGCAGTATCTGTGTATATAGAGCAGTGTGTGTGCACCTACAGAGCAGTGCGTGTGCACCTAAAAAGCACTGTGTGTATGTGCATATAGAGCCATGTGTTTGGGAATAGTGCAGTGTGTGTGAGCGGGCGTGGAGCAGTGTGTGAGCGCGTGTGGAGCAGTGTGTGAGCCCGCGTGCAGCAGTGTGTGAGCGCGCGTGGAGCAGTGTGTGAGCGCGCTTGGAGCAGTGTGTGAGCGCGCGTGGAGCAGTGTGTGAGCGCGCGTGGAGCAGTGTGAGAGCGTGCGTAGAGCAGCGTGGGAGCGCGTAGAGCAGTGTGGGAGCGCTTAGAGCAGTGTGGGAGTGTGCTTAGAGCAGCGTATGAGGGCGCGTATACAGCAGTATCTGTGTATATAGAGCAGTGTGTGTGCACCTACAAAGCAGTGTGTGTGTGTGCGTATAGAGCCATGTGTTTGGGAATATTGCAGTGTGTAAGCGCGCGTGGAGCAGCATGTGAGCGCGTAGAACTGCGTGGGAGCGCGTAGAGAAGTGTGGGAGCGTGTAGAACAGTGTGGGTGTGTGCTTAGAGCAGCATGTGAGGACGCGTAGAGCAGCCTGTGAGGGTGCGTAAAGCAGCCTGTGAGGGTGCGTAAAGCAGTTTGAGTGTGTGTGTGTTTATAGCCATGTGTGTATGCTTATAGAGCAGTGTGTGCCTAAAGAGCAGTGTGCGTATGTGCGTGTGTCGAGCCATGTGTGTGGGTATAGAGCAGTGTGTGTGTGAGTGCGCGTAGAGCAGTGAGTGCACGTAGAGCAGTGAGAGAGTGCGCGTAGAGCAGTTTTAGTGCGTGTGTGTGCATGTATGTGTATATAGCCATGTGTGTATGCTTATAGAGCAGTGTGTGTTTATAGAGCAGTGTCTGTGTGTGTGCCTGCAGAGCAGTGTCGGCGCGCATGTGTGTGCCTATAGAACAGTGTGTGTGTGTGTGTGTGTGTGCATACAGAGCCACGTGTGTGGGTATAGAAAAATGTGTGTGAGCGCGCGTAGAGCAGTGTGAAAGTGCACGTAGAGCGGTGTGAGTGTGTGCATAGAGCAGTGTGCGTATGCTTGTAGAGCAGTGTGTGTGCATGCGTGTAGAGCAGGTGTGTGCATGCGTGTAGAGCAGTGTGTGTGCATGCGTGTAGAGCAGTGTGTGTGCATGCGTGTAGAGCAGTGTGTGTGCATGCGTGTAGAGCAGTGTGTGTGCATGCGTGTAGAGCAGTGTGTGTGCATGCGTGTAGAGCAGTGTGTGTGCATGCGTGTAGAGCAGTGTGTGTGCGTGTAGAGCAGTGTGTGTGCGCGTAGAGCAGTGTGCGTATGCTTGTAGAGCAGTGTGTGTGCATGCGTGTAGAGCAGTGTGTGTGCATGCATGTAGAGCAGTGTGTGCATGCGTGTAGAGCAGTGTGTGTGCATGCGTGTAGAGCAGTGTGTGTGCATGCGTGTAGAGCAGTGTGTGTGCATGTGTGTAGAGCAGTGTGTGTGCATGCGTGTAGAGCAGTGTGTGCATGCGTGTAGAGCAGTGTATGTGCATGTGTGTAGAGCAGTGTGTGCATGCGTGTAGAGCAGTATGTGTGCATGCGTGTAGAGCAGTGTGTGTGCGTGCATGTAGAGCAGTGTGTGTGCGTGTAGAGCAGTGTGTGTGCATGTAGAGCAGTGTGTGTGCGCGTACAGCAGTGTGCGTATGCTTGTAGAGCAGTGTGTGCATGCGTGTAGAGCAGTGTGTGTGCATGCGTGTAGAGCAGTGTGTGTGCATGCGTGTAGAGCAGTGTGTGTGCATGCGTGTAGAGCAGTGTGTGTGCATGCGTGTAGAGCAGTGTGTGTGCATGCGTGTAGAGCAGTGTGTGTGCGTGTGTGTAGAGCAGTGTGTGTGCGTGCGTGTAGAGCAGTGTGTGTGCGTGTGTGTAGAGCAGTGTGTGTGCGTGTAGAGCAGTGTGTGTGCGTGTAGAGCAGAGTGTGTGCGTGTAGAGCAGTGTGTGTGCGTGTAGAGCAGTGTGTGTGCGTGTAGAGCAGTGTGTGTGCTTGTAGAGCAGTGTGTGTGCATGTAGAGCAGTGTGTGCGTGTAGAGCAGTGTGTGCGCGTATAGGGCAGTGTGTGTGCATATAGAGCAGTGTGTGTGCATGTAGAGCAGTGTGTGTGCGTGTAGAGCAGTGTGTGTATATATATAGAGCAGTATCTCTGTATATAGAGCAGCGTGTGTGCACCTACAGAGCAGTGCATGTACACCAATAGAGCAGTGTGTGTGTGTGTGTGCGTATAGAGCCATGTGTTTGGGAATAATGCAGTGTGTGTGAGCGCGCGTGGAGCAGTGTGTGAGCGCGCATGGAGCAGCGTGTGAGCGCACGTGGAGCAGTGTGTGAGCGTGCGTGGAGCAGTGTGAGAGCACGTAGAGCAGTGTGGGAGCGCGCATAGTGCAGTGTGGGAGTGTGCTTAGAGCAGTGTGT
The DNA here is from genome assembly GCF_964194155.1 of Cetorhinus maximus. Taxonomy (NCBI): domain Eukaryota; kingdom Metazoa; phylum Chordata; class Chondrichthyes; order Lamniformes; family Cetorhinidae; genus Cetorhinus; species Cetorhinus maximus. Next base: position 51,901,246 of record NC_135888.1, on the reverse strand, counting down.
GAGGGCGCGTAGAGCAGCGTGTGAGGGCACGTAGAGCAGCGTGTGAGGGCGTGTAGAGCAGCCTGCGAGTGCGCATAGAGCAGTTTGAGTGTGTGTGTATAGCCATGTGTGTATGCTTATAGAGCAGTGTGTGTATATAGAGCAGTGTGTGTATGCGCCTATAGAGCACTGTGCATGTGTGCGCATATAGAGCCACGTGTGTGGGTATAGAGCAATGTGTGTGAGCACGCGTAGAGCAGTGTGAAAGTGCGCGTAAAGTGGTGTGAGTGTGCGCGTAGAACAGTTTGTGTGTGTTGAGCCATGTGTGTGTGTGTGTAGAGCAGTGTGTGTATGCTTGTAGAGCAGTGTGTGTGTGTAGAGCAGTGTGTGTGCGTGTAGAGCAGTGTGTGTATATATATAGAGCAGTATCTCTTTATATATAGCAGTGTGTGTGCCAGCAATGTCCACGTCCCATAAATGAATTTTAAAAAAGAGCAGTGTGTATATAAAGCACTGTATTTATGCCTATAGAATGTGTGTGTATATATATAAAGAGCAGTGTGTGTGTATAGAGCAGTGTTTATGTATAGAGAACTGTGTATGTGTATTGAGCAGTGGATGTGTGTGTGTCAAAAGCAATGTGTGTGCTTATAGAGCAGTGTGCACATGTGTGTACAGCAGTGTGTATAGAACACTGGGTTTGTGTGTATAGAGCAGTCTGTGTGTACATAGAGCAGTGTGTTTATGTCTATAAAGCAGTGTGTGTGTATAGAGCAGCGTGTGTGTTTGTGTGTACACGGCAGTGTATCTATATGTATACAGCAGTGTGTGTGTAAAAAGCAGTGTGTGTTTGAATACAGCAGTGTATGTGCATATGGAGCAGTGTGTGTGTATGTATAGATCACTATATGCATATAGAGCAGTATGTGGGTATAGAGCAGTGTGTGTGCCTATGGAGCAGTGTATATGTACATATAGAGCAGTGTGAGTGCATATAGAGAAGTGTGCATATAGAGCAGTGTGTGTGTGTGTGTACTGCAGTGTGTGTACCGCACTGCGAGTGTTTGTGCTACAGTGTGAGTATTTGTACTACAGCGTGATTGTGTGTACCGCAGTGTGTGTACCGCAGCATGAGTGTGTGCACTGCAGTGCGAGTGTGTGTACTGCAGTGAGAGTGTGTGTACCGCAGTGAGAGTGTGTGTACCGCAGTGAGAGTGTGTGTACCGCAGTGAGAGTGTGTGTACTGCAGCGTCAGTATGTAAACTACAGTGTAAGTATACTGCAGTGAGAGTGTATGTACTGCAGTGAGAGTGTATGTAATGCAATGAGAGTGTATGTAATGCAGTGTGTGTGTGTAGTGCAGTGTGTGTGTGTAGTGCAGTGTGTGTGTGTAGTGCAGTGTGTGTGTACTGCAGTGTGAGTCTGTGTACTGGTATGAGTGTGTATACTGCTGTGAGAGAGTGTGTACCACAGTGAGTGTGTGTGTACCGCAGTGAGAGTATATATATTACAGTGTGAGTGTGTGTACTGCAGTGTGTATGCTGCAGCGCGATTGTGTTTACTACAGTCAGAATGTGTGTACTGCAGTTTGTGTGTGTACCGCAATGTGAGTGTGTGTACCGCAGTGTGTGTATGCCTACTGCAGTGTGAGTGTGTACTACTGTGTGAGCATGTGTACTGCAGTGTAAGTCTGAGTACCGCAGCGCAGCATGAGTGTGTGTACTGCAGTGTGAGAATATGCACTGTGGTGAGTTTGTGTATAACAGCATGAGTGTGTGTACCGCAGTGAGAGTGTGTGTACCGCAGTGAGAGTGTGTGTACCGCAGTGAGAGTGTGTGTACCGCAGTGTGTGTGTACTGCAGCATCAGTATGTATACGACAGTGTGAGTATGTATACTACAGTGTGAGTGTGTATACTACAGTGTGAGTGTGTGTACTGCAGTGAGAGTGTGTGTACTGCAGTGAGAGTGTGTGTACTGCAGTGAGAGTGTGTACTGCAGTGTGAGTCTGTGTACTGGAATGAGTGTGTGTACTGCTGTGAGACTGTGTGTACCACAGTGAGTGTGTGTGTACCGCAGTGAGAGAATGTATATTACAGTGTGAGTGTGTGTACTGCAGTGAGTGTGTATACTGCAGTGCAATTGTGTTTACTACAGTCAGAGTGTGTGTACTGCAGTGTGTGTACCGCAATGTGAGTTTGTGTACTGCAGCGTGAATGTGTATGTATACTGCTGTGTGAGCATGTGTACTGCAGTGTAAGTCTGAGTACCGCAGCGCAGCGTGAGTGTGTGTACTGCAGTGCGAGTATGTGCACTGTGGTGAGTTTGTGTACAACAGCATGAGTGTGTGTACTGCAGTGTGAGTGTGTGTACTGCAGTCAGAATGTGTGTACTGCAGTGAGAGTGTGTTTACCGCAGTGAGTGTGTGTGTACTGCATTGAGTGTATGTATACTCCAGTATGAGTGTGTGTACTGCAGTGGGTGTGTATATTGCAGTGTGATTGTGTTTACTACACAGTGTGTGTACCGCAGTGTGTGTACCACAGTGTGAGTGTGCATGTATACTACAGTGTGAGTGTGTACTGCTGTGTGTGTACTGCAGTGTAAGTCTGAGTCCTGCAGCGCAGCATGAGTGTGTGTATTGCAGTGCAAGTGTGTACACTGTGGTGAGTTTGTGTACAACAGCATGAGTGCGTACAATGCAGTGAGATTGTGTACTGCAGTGTGGATGTGTGTACTGCAGTGTGAGTGTGTATACTAGTGTCAGTGTGTATAATGCAAAGAGTGTGTCCTGCAATGTGTGTATACTGCTGAGTGTACACTTCAGTATGAGTGTGTGCCACTGTGTACGTGTTTGTACTGCAGTGCGAGTGTGTGTACTGTAGTGTGTGTACTACAGAGTGAGTGCGTACACTGCAGTGTGCATGTACTGCAGCGTGGGTGTGTGCTGCAGTGTGAGTGTTTATACTACAGTGTGAGTGTGTGTACTGCAGTGAGTGTGTGTGTACTGCAGTGAGTGTGTGTGTACTGCAGTGAGTGCGTGTGTACTGCAGTGAGTGTGTGTACTGCAGTGAGTGTGTGTGTACTGCAGTGTGTGTGTGTGTACTGCAGTGTGTGTGTGTGTACTGCAGTGTGTGTACTGCAGTGTGAGTACTGCAGTGAGAGTGTGTGTACCACAGTGAGTGTGTACTGCAGTGAGGGTGTTTGTATTGCAGTGAGGGTGTTTGTACTGCAGTGTTTGTACTGCAGTGAGGGTGTTTGTACTGCAGTGTTTGTACTGCAGTGAGGGCGTTTGTACCACAGTGTGAGTGTGTGTACCGCAGTGTGAGTATTTGTACCGCAGTGTGAGTGTGTGTGCTGCAGTGAGAGTGTGTACTGCAGTGTGTTTTAACTGCAGTGAGAGTGTTTGTACCCCAGTGTGAGTGTGTGTACTGCAATGTGAGCATGTATACTGCAATGCGAGTGTATTCTACAGTGCACCTGAGATGCTAAATTCAGATGAGATTTTGTCTATTGGCTGCAAACTAACATCTGTTTCTGCGGCGCTCCTCATTCTTACCTTACACCAAAGAGTAAGGCGACGATCAACAATCTGATTCCACATCCTGTCTAGATCTTCATCTCCTCTGATCATTATCAATTCTTGTTTCTCCTCGTCCTTGTAACTGCAGAGGAATTTGAGGGGGTTAGCAACTGATTAACAGAGAGGGTGCAGTAAAATTAATGGGGGCATTAACAAAGGGTTCAGCGAGGGTTTAAAAGAGATTAACTGCTGCTAAATGAGGATTAGAGCAAGATTCAGATTAGAAGGGGGGAGTTAAGATTATACAGAGTAAGTAACACGAGGGAGTGAGAACAAGAGTTATTAATACAGCGAGAGTGAGGTCTTTATAGAGTGAGTAAGACAGTGGGATAAGGGCTATAGAGAGTGAATATTCAATGGCATTATCATCACTGAATCCCCCACTATCAACATCCTGGGGATTACCAGAAACTGAACAGGACAAGCCATATAAATACTGTGGCTACAAGAGCAGGTCAGAGGCTAGGAATCCTGCGATGAGTAACTCACCTCCTGACTCCCCAAAGCCTGTCCACCATCCACAAGGCGCAAGTCAGGAATGTGATGGAATACCCACCCACTTGCCTGGATGAGTGCAGCTCCCACAACACTCAAGAAGCTGGACATCGTCCAGGACAAAGCAGCCCACTTGATTGGCACCACATCCACAGTCACTCCCTCCACCTGTGATGCACAGTAGCAGCAGGTGTGTACCATCTACAAGATGCATTGCAGGAATTCACCAAGGCTCCTTAGGCAGCACCTTCCAAACCCATGACCACTACCATCTAGAAAGACAAGAGTAGTAGATAGATGGGAACACCACCACCTGGTCGTTCCCCTCCAAGCCACTCACCATCCTGACTTGGAAATATATCGTCGTTCCATCACTGTCGCTGGGTCAAAATCCTGGAATTTCTTTTCTAACAGCACTGTGGGTGTACCTACACCACATGGACTGCAGCGGTTCAAGAAGGTAGCTCACCACCACCTTCTCAAGGGGCAGCTAGGGATGGGCGATAAATGCTGGCCCAGCTAGCGAAGCCCACATCCCGTGAATGAATAAAAAAGTGAGGATTATATAGAGTGAGTAACACAGTTGAACTGAGTTCTACAGAGAGTGATTAATACAAGGGGAGTGAAGTCTATAGAGAGGGAGTAACACGGAGGGAGAGAGGTCTATAGAAAGTGAGTAATACAGGGGGAAAGAGGTCTATAGAGAGTGAGTAACACGGGGGTGGAGAGAGGTCAATAGAGATTGAGTAACACGGGGGAGAGAGATCGATAGAGAGTGAGTAAGACAGGGGATTGAGGTCTATAGGAAGTGAGTAACACAGAGGAGAGAGGTCTATAGAGAGTGAGTAACAAGGGGGATTGAAGTCTACAGAGAGTGAGTAACACAGGGGATTGAGGTCTATAGAGAGTGAGTAATAAAGGGGGATTGAGGTCTATAGAGAGTGAATAACACAGGGGGAGAGAGGTCTATAGGGAGTGAGTAACGCAGGGGATTGAGGTCTACAGAGAATGAGTAACACAGGGGATTGAGGTCTATAGAGAGTGAGTAATAAAGGGGGAGTGAGGTCCATTGAGAGTGAATAACACAGGGGGACAGAGGTCTATATGGAGTGAGTAAACACAGGGGAGTGAGGTCTATAGAGAGTGAGTAATAAAGAGGGAGTGAGGTCTATTGAGAGTGAATAACACAGGGGGACAGAGGTCTATAGGGAGTGAGTAAACACAGGGGAGTGAGGTGTATAGGGAGTGAGGTCTATAGAGAGTGAGTAACACAGGGGATTGAGGTCTATAGAGAGTGAGTAATAAAGGGGGAGTGAGGTCCATAGCAAGTGATTAATACAGGGGGATTGAGGTCTATAGAGAGTGAGTAACACACTGCGGGGGGAGTTAGTATTCAAATTATTGCTGGCTGACACTGTGCATCCTCCTCCCCTGCCTTTGCACCTTAATTGTATCTGTCCTGACTGTCGGCCCAGTTTGGATTTGAAGTTGCTCAGAAGATCTGTGTAGGTTATTCCTGGCTGCACCCGCGTTGCCACAGTGTATTCATAGTGAACCTTTATTATCACGGTCTCAGGAAGCAAGCAGTCCTGATTTGATAAATAATAATGCATGTTAGAAGGCATCATAATTCAGAACCAGTGTTTACTGCCTCATTTTTCACCATTTTCTATTCCACTGCCTCAACCCCAGCTGAGTATGTGTATTGTGGTGAATGGAAACCTGACAGATCTTGGAGCTCATGTTAATGATAAAGTACTCATCAGATACAGCTACAAAGGTCTCCTCTTCATTGTTGCAGTGTCAGAAGTTGCCTCCTTACATACATACATGAAAACATATGAATTAGGAACAGGATGAGTCTGCTCTGCCATTCAATAAGATCTGATTCTGGCCTTAACTCCAACTCTTGGAATGAACTGGACTTCCCCTGCTCAGTCTTGTTAGGGAGCCCAACTGTGATTCATCCAAAAATGTCAGTGATGAATGGTGAAGAAGTCTCCAGACCCAGGTGGTATCTAGAAATCTTGGGAAAGAGGTATTATACCAACTGATCGAACAGTGCCAAATATTACATTATAATTCTTTTTTTATTCATTCATGGGATGTGGGCGTCGCTGGCCAGGCCAGCATTTATTACCTATCCCTAATTGCTCTTGTTCAGAGGGCATTTAAAATTCAACCACATTGCTGTGGGTCTGGAGTCACATGTAGTCCAGACCAGGTAAGAACAGCAGATTTCCTTTCCTAAAGGACATTAGTGAACCAGATGTGTTTTTACAACAATCGACAATGGTTTCATGGTCATCATCAGATTTTTAATTCCAAATTTTTATTGAGTTTAAATTCCATCATCTGCCATGGTGGGATTTGAACTGGATCCCCAGAGCATTACCCTGGCTTCCTGATCCAGCGACAATACCACATACCACCACATTCCTAATAAAGAAATGGGAAAGGAATGAAGGGAGTTACCAAGAGGGCAGTTCCTCTTCACTGGTCAGCCGAAGAGTCCAGAGTAAGGGGTAAATGACCATAGCAAGTTATAAACTAACCCAGAACTCTCAAGATGGGTTTGTCCAGGCAATTCAAACTTCCAAAGTCTGGAAAGGCGGACAAGTTTTCATAATGTGTTTGATCAGAGATTGGTTCCAAAATTGAAAATAGATGGATCTGGAATTTGATGTGATGTACATTGATGTTAATCCAGTAAAGAAGTGTACATTGGCCACCAACCTCAAGAGTGGTTTCCTGGTGTAAAACCAGGTGCAGCTGAACCAACAGGAAAGCTCGATGCAGTTTTTGAAAATCTCCGTTCAGCATCTATTCCTCTCAATTGTGGGGATAAGCAGATGACACAAGAACTCTGCTTCCAATACTGTTATTAATCTTTGACAGAATTATGCGCGCCCAGAGGTGAAGAACTACTTCACACCCCGCAGCAAACATTGAGAACTGGACTTAGTCTGTGGGACACTGAGGGCGGGTGGGGCTGACTTGGGAGGGGACATTGATAGCCGAATGGACAGAGCCCAAGGTCACTTGGGATGGACAGAATCCGAGGAGACTCGGGACAGGACGGACAGAGTCCAGGGAGACTCGGGACCGGACGGACAGAGCTCGGGACCTGATGGACAGAGCCCAGGGAGACTCGGGACTAGACGGACAGAGTCCAGGGAGACTTGGGACTGGACGGACAGAGCACGGGGAGATTCAGGATCGGATGGACAGAGCTCGGGGCCAGGCGGACAAAGCCTGGGTAGACTTGTGGCCGGATTGACAGATTCTGGGAGTTATGCTCCCTCCTTGAGCTACAGGCATTGCAGGCGGGATGGTATTGGCAATGGGAGCCCAGGGCTGTGGTCTGGTAGTGGTTTTGCCACATGGTGAGTCCATAGTGCTCCCCAGCCCACTCAATCAGTGAAGAATCAGAGAGTCAGCAATGACACTCCTGTGACCTGTCTGTGAGTGCAACAGCCCTGAGCCCAGTGCCTACCTCGAGGTCACAACCTTCAGCATCCTCAGCTGTTTGGTCAATAAGCAGGTTCCTGTAAGTACCCAGAATCCCCCTGCAGAACAGATGTTGTTTATTTATAAGTGTTACCTTCCCAGATCTTGCTGCTGATGTGACAGTCTTTGAGTGAGCTGCTCCTTCAGTTCCTGTGGGTCTGCTGGCTGGAGCTTGGGGAGCCGTCTGACTAACATTTCCAGGTACTTGCCTTTGCTGCAACAAATATTCAAGTCTAAGAAATTCTGGACGTGGTATTAGTGGATGAAAGTATACATATTATTGTCTTCGGAAGCTCAATCCCCATCCTTTCACTTCACTGCCCTCCAATCCAGTTCTCCCTTCACTGCATAAGAACATAAGAAACAGGAGACGGAGTAGATCATTCAGCCCCAATGTCGGCTTTGCCATTCAAAGTGATCATGGCTGATCCTCAGTTTCAACCCCACGTTCCTGCTCACTCCCCTTATCCCTTGATTCACTGAGACTGCAAATATCTGTCTACCCCAGCCTTAAATATATTCAATGATGGAGCATCCACAGCCTTCGGGGGTAGAGAATTCCAAAGATTCACAATTATTTGAATGAAGAAATCTCTCCTCATCTTAGTCCGAATGATCAGCCCCTTCACTCTGCTGCCATGTTCTAGATTCCCCAGCCAGGGGAAGCAGCCGCTCAAGTGAAGCCCCTGCAGCCCTTCTACTCCCCTCCCCTCCTCACTCTCTGTGCCCTGCTTAGCTCTCACTGCATCCTTTCCAGTCTTCCAGCCCCTCTTTCAACCCTCCCCAGTCCTGTTTCCCCTGCCTGCACCTTCTGCAATCATCTTGCCCTTTCTGCACCCTTCCCTGTCCTCTCGCCTCTATCCATTCCCCCATAATCCTGTTTTTTTTTTGTTTTCTTTTTTATTCATTCACGGGCTGTGGGCTTCGCTGGCTGGGCCAGCAATTATTGCCCATCCCTAGTTACCCTTCAGAAAATGGTGGTGAGCTGCCTTCTTGAACCGCTGCAGTCCCTGTGGCGTAGATACACCCACAGTGCCTTTAGGGAGGGAGTTCCAGGATTTTGACCCAGTGATAGTGAAGGAACGGTGATATATTTCCAAGTCAGGATCATGGCTGATTTAGAGGGGAACTTCCAGGTGGTGGTGTTCCCATCTATCTGCTGCCCTTGCCTTTCTAGATGGTAGTGGTCATGGGTTTGGAAGGTGCTGTCTAAGCAGCCTTGGTGAGTTCCTGCAGTGCATCTTGTAGATGATACACACTGTTTTCCGGTGGTGGAGGGAGTGAATGTTTGTGGAAATGGTGCCAATCAAGTGGGGCTGCTTTGTCCTGGATGGTGTCAAGCTTCTTGAGCGTTGTGGAAGCTGCACTCATCCAGGCAAGTGGGGGGGTATTCCATCACATTCCTGACTTGTGCCTTGTAGATGGTGGACAGGCTTTGGGGAGTCAGGAGGTGAGTTACTCGTTGCACGATTCCTAGCCTCTGACCTGCTCTTGTAGCCACAATATTTATATGGCTAGTCCAGTTCAGTTCCTGGTCAGTGGTAACCCCCAGGACATTGATGGTGAGGCATTCAGTGATGGCAATGCCATTGAACGTCAAGAGGCGATGGTTAGATTCTCTCTTGTTGGAGATGATCATTGCCTGACACTTGTGTGCCGCATATGTTACTTGCATTTGTCAGCCCAAGCCTCGATACTGTCCAGGTCTTGCTGCATTTGGACATGGACTGCTTCAATATCTGAGGAGTTGCAAATGATGCTGAACATTGTGCAAACATCAGCAGACATCCCCACTTCTGACCTTATGGTGGAAGGAAGGTCATTGATGAAGCAGCTGAAGATGGTTGGGCCGAGGACACTACCCTGAGGAACTCCTGCAGTAATGTCCTGGAGCTGAGATGACTGACCTCCAACAACCACAACCATCTTCCTTCGTGCATGTATGACTCTAGCTAGTGGAGAATTTTCCCTGTTATTCCCATTGACTCCAGTGTTGCTAGGGCTCCTTGATGCCACAATCGGTCAAATGCTGCCTTGATGTCAAGGACAGTCACTCTCACCTCACCTCGGAAGTTCAGCTCTTTTGCCCATGTTTGAACCAAGGCTGTAATGAGGTCAGGAGCTGAGTGGCTCTGGCGCAACCCAAACTGGGCGTCAGTGAGCAGGTTATTGGCAAGCAAGTGACACTTGATAGCACTGTTGATGACCCTTCCATCACTTTATTGATGATCGAGTGTAGACTGATGGGGCGGTAATTAGCCAGATTGGATTTGTCCTGCTTTTTGTGCACAGGACATACCTGGGCAATTTTCCACATAGATGGGTAGATGCCAGTGTTGTAGCTGTACTGGAACTGCTGGGCTAGGGGCGCAGCAAGTTCTGGACCACAAGCCTTCAATTTTATTGCTGGAAAATTGTCAGGGCCCGTAGTCTTTGTACTATCCAGTGCCTTCAACCGTTTCTTGATATCAGGTGGAGTGAATTGAATTGGCTGAAGACCATCTGTGATGTTGGGGGCCTCTGGAGGAGGCCGAGATGGATAATCCACTCGGCACTTCTGGCAGAAGATTGTAGCAAATGCTGAAGCCTTATCTTTTGCACTGATATGCTGGGCTCCCCCATCGTTGAGCATGGGGATATTTGTGGAGCCTCCTCGTCCAATGAGTTGTTTAATTGTCCACCACCATTCACGGCTGGATGTGGCAGGACTTCAGAGGTTAGATCAGATCTGTTGGTTGTGGGATCACTTAGCTCTATCTATCACTTGCTGTTTGGCACACAAGTAGTCCTGTGTTATAGCTTCACCAGGGTCACCTCATTTTTAGGTATGCCTGGTGCAGCTCCTGGTATGCCTTCCTGCACTCTTCATTGAACCAAGATTGATCCCCTGGCTGGGTGGTAATGGTAGATTTGGGGATATGCAGGCCATAAGGTTACAAATTGTGGTTGAGTACAATTCTGCTGCTGCTGATGGCCCACAGCGTCTCATGGTGGCCTAGTCTTCAGTTGCTAGATCTGTTGGAAATCTATCCCATTTAGCACGGTGGAAGTGCCACACAAAACGATGTAGGGTATCCTCAATGTGAAGACAAGATTTTGTCTCCACAAGGACTGTGCGGTGGTCACTCCTACCAATACTGTCATGGACAGATGCATCTGTAGCAGGCAAGGATCAAGTGAGGATCAGGTCAAGTATGTTTTTCCCTCCTGTTGGTTCCCTCACCACCTGCCGCAGACCCAGTCTAGCAGCTACGTCCTTTAGGACTCAGCCAATTCGGTCATTTGTGATGCTACCGAGCCACTCTTGGTGATAGACACTGAAGTCCCTCACCCAGAGTACATTCTGCGTCCTTGCCACCCTCACTGCTTCCTCCAAGTGGTGTTCAACATGGAGGAGCACTCTCCACAGTCCTCTTGCCCCTCTCTGCACCCTCCCCAGTCCTCTTGCCACTCTCCATACCCTCCCAAATCCTCCTCCCCTCTCCATACCCTCCCAAATCCTCTTGCCCCTCTCTGCACCCTCCCAAATCCTCTTGCCCATCTCTGCACCCTCCCAAATCCTCTTGCCTCTCTCTGCACCCTCCCTAGTCCTATTGCCCCTCTCCGCACTCACCCTTGTTATGTGTTTGGGTGTTGTTGAGAAAAGAGACAAGCTGTCGAAGCTTTTAGTCTTGCACTCATCAGGACAGATTTGCAAAAATTCCAAGTTTCAAAAGGAGCAACAATTTATACTGCATGAGAGAAGGGTGCTGATTTGTGACAAATACCACTCATGTTGCTACTGCACAGTATCAGCTTGAAACAGCTAGCTTCACCTGTTGCTCAAATTGTTGAGATACCTTACCTGTCCAGGGTATATGAGGTAGACTGGACGCTTTTTAGGACTGAAAGTGGTGGCCTTAGGCCCGTTCATGAGTTTGTGTGATATACAGAATGAAATGATCTGATACGTAGCCATTATCCCGCAGGATAGCTCTGATGTGCCTTATTTCAGCATCAAGCTTCCATGGTGAGCGAATGCTCAGGCCCTATTTATGAGGTCGTCGATAAGGCCAGTTATACAGTGCGTGGAACTTAGGAATCCCAACACGTATATTGGCCAGTGGGGGTGGACTGTGATAGAAAACTCATTAGCAATTCTCAACCCAGTACGTCGAGGAAAGGTTAAATGAAACTTTACAGGGATGAATTTGAGTGCGGGATGGAGCCCACTAAGGTGGATAAGGAAATTCTTACATGCAGCTGCAGATTCAAATATAGCAAACGTTGTCATCTCTCAGTTGGAAATATGTAACGGGTAGGATGTTAAGCGTTATTCCATCAAAAATGCATTTCTTGTGGACAAAATGATAATGAGAGCTTGCTCCAGAGGGCAACCCATGGCAGTATCATCTGTTTGGGCATACATGGTGTCATTAAAGCTGAACATAACTGCGCGAGTTACAAAGCTCATAAGTTCAATAAATGCAGATTCAGAACACGGTGATGCATCTAGATCATCATGATATAGTGATGCAGTGTAAATGCCTATGGCTTCCTTGACAATACATTAGTGAATAGGCTAGCAATGTAAAACAAGCACATAGACACAGCATTGCTATCCATATGCAGGTAGCGTATCGTAGTGACGAAAGTGTGTCTATGTGGAAAACTCACTAAGAACTCAGAAGCCATAGACATTTGCCATACATAGTATAGACTGGTCAATATACGTGTGCATATTCATGAACGGGCCTAAGTGTGCCACTTTCAGCCCTGAAAAGTGCCCAGTCTACCTCAGATTACCCTAGAAGGGCAAGGTATCTCAAAAATTTGAGCAACAGGTGAAGCTAGCTGTTTCACACTGCTACTATGGAGTAGCAACTCAAGTGGTATTCGCCACTAACAGGAAGCTGCCGTCAAGCCAAAAAAAAGTTTTGCCTACCACACAAATGAATAATGTGGTATATGAATTTCAGTGCCAGTGTGATGCTCGGTATATAGGCCGTACATCCCAACGACAGGTAGATTGTATCAAACAGCATGTCCCTTCAGCTGTTCCTAACAGGTAAAGTACTGATCGTACTCGACCAGCCCCTGCTTACAATGGGACATAACTTCCTCAGAGTGGCAATCAGCATCGCATTAGCCACCTCGGTGGCAGCAGGTGGGAGGGCGCGGAGGTTGGAGGGGGTTCAGGCCTGGGGGGCAGTCGTGCCTCGGGGGAGGGGTCGGACCTCGGGAGGGGGTCAGGTCAGGTCAGGCCTGCGGGGTGGGTGGGGTGTCGGTTGGGGTCTAGCCTGCGGAGGAGGGGCTGGGGTTATGCAGGGTGAGGGGAGGCAGGGGTCGTGTCGGATCGGGTGTAGGGCAGGTTCAGGGGGAGCTCAGGTCAGAGGGTCGTCGGGTTGTGTTGGGGGGGAGTTGTCCCATGCGTTTGGGGGAAATCCCATGGGGGGGTTAGTCAGGGGTTGAGGGAATCAGGGGTGTGGGACGAATCCCATCGGCAGGTCCATGTCCCATTGCGGGGGTTGGTCTGTGTCTTTAAATAGCTACCCAGAAGTTGCAAGGGGTTTTAATTCTATTAACCTTTTCTGAGCAACTATTGGTGTAACCCTGTCAGAACCATCTGAAGTTTGTGATTTAAATTGTATTTTCGGATGGTTCCCAGCACAGGGCAATTGCCCAAAGGAAGTTTGTACTTCTGGGCAATTGCCATGCAGACCCTTACCTGTGAAGCTCCAAGAGTGGTTCCCCAGCGCATCTTTGGGTAACCCCTCCCCACAATCCGATGCTGGCGAGCTCAGAAGTCACGGTCCAATATCTAACGTTAGATGGGATTACGTAATTCTGAACAATCTCGAGTGCGCTAAAAATTACACTGATAACCAATTTAAGATTATCGGTCAAGTTTGCAATGTGGCACACTTACTCTTGCTAGAAGCTACATATATTCATGTGCAGGGTCCTCTGCAGGCAAAAGGAACATGTCCAGGCATTGCACTTTTTTTGATTTAAATAAAAGTGTGGAGGACAATAGTTCTCTGCAGAATCCTCCATAGCAACACATCACCTGAGTCGATTTGCCGACCAATCAGCATCCTTCTCTCATGCAGTATAAATTGTTGCTTCTTTGAAATTTGGCATTCTTGTGTCTGTCCTGATGAGTGCAAGACAAAAATCTTCGACAACATGTCTTTCTGTCCAGCAATACTCTGGTTCTGTACTATCAAATGACTAGTTCTCTGTTTGTTCACTAACAAGATGAGCAGGACCATGGTGTGTTCCAGGGACCACTCTACCATGCTCTACATCTAACTTCCTGTTAGACTGTTGAAATTGTTTGACTGCACATTGCAAGTCCCAAACCCCTCCTCCATTCTCTAAATGTGAGCATGAAATGTCATAGTTAATTTTTCAGCACAGATCAGTGAACTGGGTGCAGAACCCAGAATCTGGTTTGTCCGACTCAGAGAACCTCATCAGCTTCCTGGCCATGTGGGATGACCTTTAAAACAATTCTAGCCATCCCATTGGAGAGATGGCAATCAGAGAACCTCAATCAGCCTAGGGAATGAATCAGCCTTACCTTGTTACCTCTGCTTCCAGCCCAAACCTCCAAGTACGCAGTTGGAATTAACCCTCTCTGTAAGTGCAAAGAAATAAATATTTTGTTATCGAGAAAACTGAGGAGTATGATTACAAATGGAGCAACTGGTCATTGCCTGTACTTCTGGTGGAGGCTCTGGGACCTAAATCAAACCTGGGTGCTCACCCAGTGCCCACTCTCTTACTAACACACTCCCACTGCGCTGGATTTAACAAGCAGCCCTCACAGCACCCACTCAAATTCATGGACCTGCCAAAACAATGAGTGGGAAGAGAGCAGCTGGTCTCTCGGTGCAGTCATTACCACCTCCAATTCTCTCACCCCAATGGAAGCACCTGGAAGAGACACAGAAAAAACATCACCTCACTTCAGTGCAAAAGAGTGCTGGAAAATTCCTCTCCATCTCCCAATGATGATCAGAACCACTGTCAGAAGGCCCATGAATTAAATCGGCGACTATCCACCCACTCTCCTCCACCCTTTGTACACACAAATAACTGTCCTTTTCATCCCGCTCATCTGTTTATAGAACCTCAAGTTGTTGATCGTCAGCCTTTTCTCACACACGCCTACACTGGAGAAGCCGACCTCACCACTCACTCTTACTCCTGTTCAAACATTAATTCAAGAATCCAGCAAGGCCACCTGACCCAAACACAATCCCTGATCCCAACACCTTCTGACCCCAACCCCAGACAGCCCCCTGACCCTGAAACTAGCATAATGTTTAGGGGGTTTCTGACTGAGCGTTCAGTCATAATCCCACAGATGGCTGCTTTGCACCACTGGCTCCTCAGCCAAGCACATTCTCCAAATGTCTGAACCTGTGGTTCCTCTCACACTGTGCAGGATTACTATTGCAACAACATATAAGGCCCTGACCCCCACCCTGATTCCAGCACAATCCTGTGACTCTGACCCCAAACCCAGAGCAGTCCCTGACGCCTGACCCCAGCACAGACCCCTGACCCTAAGCCCAGCACTGCTTCCTGACCCTAAACCCAGCACTGACCCCTGACCCTAACACCAGCTCAGCCCCTGACCCTAACCCCAGCACTGCCCCCTGACCCTAACCCCAGCTCAGCGCCCTGGCCATAACCCCAGCTCAGCGCCCTGGCCCTAACCCCAGCTCAGCCCCTGGCCCTAACCCCAGCTCAGCCCCTGGCCCTAACCCCAGCACTGTCCCTGACCCTAACCCCATAACTGACCCTTGACCCTAACCCCAGCACTGTCCCTGACCCTAACCCCAGCACTGTCCCTGACCCTAACCCCAGCTCAGCCCCTGGCCTAACCCCAGCACTGCCCCCTGAAGCTAACCCCAGCTCAGCGCCCTGGCCCTAACCCCAGCTCAGCGCCCTGGCCCTAACCCCAGCTCAGTGCCCTGGCCCTAACCCCAGCTCAGCGTCCTGGCCCTAACCCCAGCTCAGTCCCTGGCCCTAACACCAGCACTGTCCCTGACCCTAACCCCAGCACTGACCCCTGACCCTAACCCCAGCACTGACCCCTGACTCTAACCCTAGCACTGTCCCTGACCCTAACCCCAGCACTGTCCCTGACCCTAACCCCAGCACTGCCCCTGGCCTAACCCCAGCACTGCCCCCTGACGCTAACCCCAGCTCAGCGCCCTGGCCATAACCCCAGCTCAGCGCCCTGGCCATAACCCCAGCTCAGCGCCCTGGCCATAACCCCAGCTCAGCGCCCTGGCCATAACCCCAGCTCAGCGCCCTGGCCATAACCCCAGCTCAGCGCCCTGGCCATAACCCCAGCTCAACGCCCTGGCCATAACCCCAGCTCAGCGCCCTGGCCATAATCCCAGCTCAGCGCCCTGGCCATAACCCCAGCTCAGCGCCCTGGCCATAACCCCAGCTCAGCGCCCTGGCCATAACCCCAGCTCAGCGCCCTGGCCATAACCCCAGCTCAGCGCCCCGGCCATAACCCCAGCTCAGCGCCCTGGCCATAACCCCAGCTCAGCGCCCTGGCCATAACCCCAGCTCAGCGCCCTGGCCATAACCCCAGCTCAGCGCCCTGGCCATAACCCCAGCTCAGCGCCCCGGCCATAACCCCAGCTCAGCGCCCTGGCCATAACCCCAGCTCAGCGCCCTGGCCATAACCCCAGCTCTGCCCCTGGCCATAACCCCAGCTCTGCCCCTGGCCCTAACCCCAGCACTGCCCCCTGGCCCTAACCCCAGCACTGCCCCCTGGCCCTAACCCCAGCACTGCCCCCTGGCCCTAACCCCAGCTCAATACCCTGTCCGTAACCCCAGTTCAGCTCCTGGCCCTAACCCCAGCACTGCCCCCTGGCCCTAACCCCAGCTCAGCACCCTGTCCGTAACCCCAGTTCAGCTCCTGGCCCTAACCCCAGCACTGCTTCCTGACCCTAACCCCAGCACTGTCCCTGGCCTTAACCCCAGCTCAGCCCCTGGCCCTAACCCCAGCACTATCCCTGACCCTAACCCCAGCACTGTCCCTGGCCTTAACCCCAGCTCAGCCCCTGGCCCTAACCCCAGCACTATCCCTGACCCTAACCCCAGCACTGTCCCTGACCCTAACCCCAGCTCAGCCCCTGGCCCTAATCCCAGCACTGTCCCTGACCCTAACCCCAGCACTGTCCCTGACCCTAACCTCAGCGCTGCCCCTGACCCTAAGCCCAGCACTGTCCCTGACCCTAACCTCAGCGTTGCCCCTGACCCTAAGCCTAGCTCAGCCCCTGGCCCTAACCCCAGCACTGTCCCTGACCCTAACCCCAGCACTGTCCCTGACCCTAACCCCAGCACTGTCCCTGACCCTAACCCCAGCACTGTCCCTGACCCTAACCCCAGCACTGCTCCCTGACCCTAACCCCAGCTCAGCCCCTAGCCTAACTCCAGCACTGCTCCCTGACCCTAACCCCAGCTCAGCACCCTGTCCCAAGCACAACACCCCGAGTCCAGCAAACCAGGACCATTTATAAACATTAAAATGTCTCAATCTGGATGTTTGAGAATTGTTATGAATCTTGGTGTCATGGCTTTCATCCAGCTCATTAAAATGGATCATGAAAGCTCTAGTAGTAACTGGTCTCTGCAGAATTACCAGACTACAAATCTTTTGAAAGTTGTGAATGAGCTGGTGTTTGTGAAATGGACAGTGTTAATTTTGAACCTCACAGTGTATGAAGGCACAAGTACAGTGAAAGAATTCCACACCTGATTATTAGCAATAACAGTTGACCATCCATCCTCTCCATTCTCTAGGACAAACACAACACTCCCAGCTTTTGCTTCAACCTCACTTGCTGTTTTCGGAGTGAAGTCAATCGGCAGATAGTGATATCCTCTTGTACCTCTGGTAACAGACAGGAGAATACATTAGCCAGTGGTGAGGGACACTAATATCAACAGGTTGAGTGGGCAGAACTCTCACCTCAATCAGGTTTTGGGTTCAATCTCACTTCAGAAACTGGAACAAAAGAAATGAGAGTGTAGGCCATTTCACCCTGAGAACCTGCTCCATCATTTAACAAGATCAGTTCTGTACTATCCCCATACTATCTCCCTTAATTTCCTAGGATCCAAAATGAGAAGTCCCATGGACAAATGAGGGTTAATTAAGGAAAGCCAAGACAGATTTCTTAAGGGAAAATCACGTTTAACTAACTTGATAGAGTTTTTTGAAGAGGTAACAGGGAGGGAGGGAGGGTTGATGAAGACAACACTGTTGATGTGGTGTACGTAGACTTCCAAATGACATTTGATAAAATGCCACACAACAGACTTGTGAACAAAGTTATAGATCATGGAATGAAAGGGAATAGTAGCAACATGGATAGAGAATTGGCTGAGTGACAGGAAACAGAGAGTAGAGGTTAATGGATGCTTTTTGGACTGGAGGGAGGTTTGTAACTGAGTTCCCCAGGGGTCAGCGTTAAGACCCTTGCTTTTCCTGATATTTATTAATGGCCTACACCTTGGTGTACAGGCACAAATTCAAAATTTGCAGATGATACAAAACTTGGAAGCATTATGGACCATGTGGAGGATGGTGTAGAACTTTGAAAGGACATAGACAGGTTGGTGGAATGGGCGGACAGATGGCAGATGAAATTCAATGTGCTGTTACAGACAGGAGAGAGAGATAGACCAAAACCCCCAATTCCCTTTCCCTTCTGTCTGTAATCAGTGTTGTTTATTTTTGATAAGGCTGATGTGTATTCCCAAACCCCATATTAGTGGGCAGTCAATTTATAAGTCACCAGCAGCAGACTTTAGTGGATTTAAACAAACAGTTATTTATTTACACGCTCACCCTGAAAGGTCAATCACTACATCAACCACACACAAGAAAGATACAACTAAAGAAGGTAGTGCACTTCTAGGAGTATTAAAACCAACAAAATATTTAGCAGTTCATGTGTCTTTGGGAGTCCAGCGAGGAAGGGAGCTTTTTCCACGCTGGAACATAAGTTTAGGTAAATTCAGATGGCTGGAGTCAAACCCGGATTAACTGGGTTCCTTCGAATTAAAGACTGTTCAGCAGGTCATGCAGACAGCTGGCTTTTGTAGCCAGAGGTCCAATTTCTTACATGCAAACTTGGAGCCATTTGAAACAGGTTGGAGGAGGGTTTTAAAAGACTTTAAGGCCATACAGGTCTTGAAGTGGCAAGATGACACCACCTTTTCTTTGCAGCTGCGATGTTGTTGCTGGTGTTCTACAGACTGCTCGGACTCTCAGTTTCTGGATAAAAGGATTTACAAATTAGCGGGCAGTTTCAATCACATGATGAATGGCCATTGATAAACGGTGGAAGGCAAATGATGGTCTTTCATAGTGAAGCAGGAGTTTCAGTCATATGGTTAAAAGCCATTGATATGCAATAGAAGGTCATCAGCACTTCATTGTGGATACTCAGTATTGATAGCTCTCCTTTGTTATATGGCACACCTGGAGTCAGGGAGTCCGGGAAGTCAGGAGGGCTAATATAGATAGTGGAGGAGGCTATGTTACAGTTGTTTGGAACTCTGGTTAGATGGCAACTGGAGAAGTGTGTTCAAGTCTGAGAGTTGCACTTCAGAAAGGACATTCACCAGAATGATACCTGGATTGAAAGGGTTAAATTATCATAGAATCTTAGAAATTTTAAAGGAAAGGAATGAAATTCTAAAAGGAATGGACCACCCAGCATTGACCCAGGTATCGGAAGTGACAATGGCACACCCAGCCTTGTCAACCCTGCAAAGTCCTCCTGATGAGCATCTGAGGGCTTGTGCAAAAATTGGGAGAGCTGGCTCACAAACTAGTCAAGCAACAGCCTGACATAATCATTCCCACGGAATCGTACTTTACAGATCATGTCCCAGACACCATTACAAACCCCAGGTATGTCCTGTCCCACCAGCAGGACAAACAGATCAGAGATGACAGTACAGTGGTATAGAGTGGGGAGGGAGTTGCCCTGGGAGTCCTCAACATCGACTCTGGACCCCATGAAGTCTCAATGCATCAGGTCAAACATGGGCAAGGAAACCTCCTATTGATAACCACATACCGCCCTCCCTCAGCTGATGAATCAATACTCCTCCATGTTGAACACCACTTGGAGGAAGCACTGTGAGCAGACAGGACATGGAATGTACTCTGGGTGGGGGACTTCAGTGTCCATCACCAAGAGTGACTCAGTAGCACCACTACAGACCAAGCTGTCCAAGTCCTAAAGGACAGAGTTGCTAGGCTCTGCAGCAGGTGGTGAGGGAACCGGCAAGAGGGAAAAACACACTTGACCTCATCCTCACTTATCTGCCTGCTGCAGATGCATCTGTCCATGAAAGTTTTGGTAAGAGTGACTACCACACAGTTTTTGTGGAGGCAAAGTCCCGTCCCAACCTGTGCCACCATGGCAAATGGGGTAGATTTCAAACAAATCTAGCAACTCAAGACTGGGCATCCATGAAGCACTGTGGGCCATCAGCAGCGTCATCAGCATCAGAATTGTACTCAACCACAATCTGTAGCCTCATGGCCCAGCATAGCCCCACTCTACTATTGCCATAAGCCAGGGGATCAGCCCTGGTTCAATGAAGAGTGCAGGAGGGCATGCCAGGAGCAGTACCAGGCATACCTAAAAATGAGGTGTCAACCTAGTGAAGCTACAACACAGGACTACTTGCATGCCAGACAGCATAAGCAGCAAGTGACAGGCAGAGCTAACTGATCCCACGACCAACAGATCAGATCTAAGCTCTGCAGTCCTGTCACATCCAGTTGTGAATGGTGGTGGACAATTACGCAACTCACTGGAGGAGGCAGTTCCACAAATATCCCCATCCTCAATTATGGGGGAGCCCAGAACATCAGTGCAAAAGATAAGGCTGACACATTTGTACCAATCTTCAGCCAAAAGTGCCGAGTGGATGGTCTCTCTTGGCCTCCTCCAGAGGTGCCCAGCATCACAGATGCCAGTCTTCAGACAATTCAATTCACTCCACATGTTATCAAGAAAACAGCAGAAGGCACTGGATACTGCAAAAGCTAAGGGCCCTGACAATATTCTGTCAATAGTACTCAAGACTTGTACTTCATAACTTGCCGCGCCCCTAGCCAAGCTGTTCCAGTACAACTACAACATTGGCATGCGGGGACTAGGGTGGTTTGTTGACCCCTTTAATCACATTTTGGTTTAATGTTTGTAAGTTTCCTTTAAACTTTGTCCTTGGTTTTTCAGCTGACCTGACTTAGGGGCTGTGCCTGATTTATCCCTTGTTTTTGTTAATTTAGTTAATTGTTTTAACTCTACAAGAGTTACAACATTGGTATCTACCTGGCTATGTGGAAAATTGCCCAGGTATGTTCTGTACACAAAAAGCAGGCTACTCTCGATCATCAATAAAGTGATGGAAGGGGTCATCAACAGTGCTATCAAGTGGCACTTACTCAGCAACAACCTGCTCACTGACTCCCAGTTTGGGTTCCGACAGGTTCACTCAGCTCCTGACCCCATTATAGCCTTGGTTCAACCATGGACAAAAGGTAAGGTGGGAGTGACTGCCCTTGACATCAAGGCAGCATTAGGCCGAGTGTGGCATCAAGGAGCCCTAGCAAAATTGGAGTAATTGGGAATCGGGGGAAAGCACTCCACTGGTTGGAGTCATAGCTAGCACAAAGGAAGATGGTTGTGGTTATTGGAGGTCAATCATCTCAGTTTCAGGACATCACTGCAGGAGTTCCTCAGGGTAGTGTCCTCGGCCCAACCATCTTCAGCTGCTTCATCAATGACCTTCCTTCCACCATAAGGTCAGAAGTGGGGATGTTCACTGATGATTGCACAATGTTCATGACCCTCACAGGCTGAAACAGTCTGTGTTCATATGCAGCAAGATCTGGACAATATCCAGGCTTGGGCTGACAAGTGGCAAGTAACATTCACGCCACACAAGTGCCAGGCAATGACCATCTCCAAAAAGAGAGGATCCAACCATCGCCCCTTGACGTTCAATGGCATTACCATCACTGAATCCCCCACTATTAAGAGGTCAGAGGCTGGGAATTCTGTGGAGAGTAACTCATCTCCTGACTCGCCATCAGCACAAGTCAGGGGTGTGTTGGAAAACTCCCCACTTGCCTGGATGAGTGCAGCTTCCACAACACTCAAGAAGTTTGACACCATCCTGGACAAAGCAGCCCTGCATGATTGGCCCCCCATCCACAAACATTCACTCCCTCCACCACCGACGCACAGTAGCAGCAGTGTGTACTATCTACAAGATGCATTGCAGGAACTCACCAAGGCTCCTTCACAGTTCCATCCAAACCCCAACCTCTCCCATCCAGAAAGACAAGACAAGGGCAGCAAATGCATGGGAACACCACCACCTGCAACCAGATCTGATGGTGAATTGCTAAATGAAGCTTGTGCTTCCTAAACCCATTCTCTGGATTAGCATCCATATTTCAATTCCATGACTGCGAAGCACTTCGGGGTATCTTTTTTATGAAGATGGTGCTTCATAAATATAAGCTGCTATTGCTATTCCTGCTTAGTTAAGAATGTTTCAACTTTCAAAGGTGTTAAAATTGCATCTGGAACTCTTGGAACTGTCCATAATTGTCCAAGACTTGAGATTGTTTGAGAACTTGGAATGTCAAACCAGGGTAATAGGAGAGGCTGTTAGATAGCTCTTGCACTGAAACTGCCCTCACCTCCACCCATGGATACCAATCACTAGCACGGTCCCCACCTCCACCCATGGATACCAATCACTAGCACTGTCCCCACTTCCACCCATGGATACCAATCACTAGCACGGTCCCCACCTCCACCCATGGATCTAATCACAGTGACATCCATCTGAAATGACAGACATGGCTTGGGGGTCAATGTTTCATCTCAAAAACGGCACCTCCTACAACATAACTTTAAAGAGTCAGCACACTTATCAACTTAAGTCTCTCAAGAACAGGTTTAACAAATGGGTCAGAGAAGAGACTGCTATTACAGATCAATAGCTGATATCTATATTTATAAGCACATGGTGCATAATGTACAGGAACTGATGTGATACACACAGGAACTGAGTTTGTAACAGACAGGAACTGAGTGCGCAGCAGACAGGAACTGAGTAATGTGCAGGAACTGGGTGAGAAGCACACTGTAACTGAGTGAGTAATACACAGGAACTGAGCACGGATCATACAACAACCGAGTGCATAGCAGACAGGAACCGAGTGTGTAGCGTATAGGAACTGAGTGCGTAGCAGACAGGAACTGAGTGCGTAATGGACAGGAACCGAGTGTGTAGCGTATAGGAACCAAGTGCGTAACAGACAGGAACCGAGTGTGTAGCGTATAGGAACCGAGTGTGTAGCAGACAGGAACTGAGTGCGTTGCGTATAGGAACTGAGTGTGTAGCGTATAGGAACCGAGTGTGTAGCGTATAGGAAACGAGTGTGTAGCGTATAGGAACCGAGTGTGTAGCGTATAGGAACCGAGTGTGTAGCGTATAGGAACCGAGTGTGTAGCAGACAGGAACCGAGTGCGTAGCGTATAGGAACTGAGTGCATAGCAGACAGGAACTGAGTGCATAATGGACAGGAACCAAGTGCGTAACGGACAGGAACTGAGTGAGTAATACACAGGAACAACAACCAAGTGAATAACATACAGGAACTGAGTGAGTATCATACAGGAGCTGATTGTGTAACATACAGGAACCGAGTGTGTAACACACAGGAACTGACTAATGTGCAGGAACTGGGTGAGTAACACACAGGAACTGAATGCGTAATACACAGGAACTGAGTGCGTAACGTACAGGAACTGAGCGCATAAGGTACAGGAACTGAGCGTGTAACAGATAGGATCTCGTCCAGTAATGTTCACAAACTCAGTGTAAGTATGCACACAATGATTAGCTTCTACTCACCGCACAACTTGCTCCCCCAATTTCTGTAAAAGAAAGGACAGGCATTTTGTTATTTATTCATAGTTCTTATTACATTTAAAAACAGTCTAAATCCACTGTTTCTCTTCACATTATCCTTATGTGGGAGGCTGCAACCTTCTGCTAGCTTTCCTCTGACTACTTTCGCCAGCCAATGTTGAAGCCATCAGAACCCAATGACTGATCCACATTGACTCCTTGACAGTTTTCCCAAATCAAATCCTATCTCCAGTTTTCTCAAACAATTGTTGAATGCTCCTGGATAATTCCTTTATGTTCTCATAATTACCGTTATTTGTAGAAACTGATGCAAAGTATTTGAAATTTCTGTCAACCTTTCTTCATCACCCAGTGGTCCGAACCTCTCACAATTTATCTGTTCTGGCGTTGCTTACAAGGCTGCCGATATTGTGCAGCCGAATCTCCCCAGCAAAGTCATGAGCCTTCTTGCCCTGCTGCAGTTCATAGCTGAGGTTGCTATCACCGTGCAGTTTGAGATTTCCACGATATTGACTGACCAATAATACAAGGATGACATGGTGGTGTGTGACTTGGAGGCGGTGATCTTGCCAAAATATTGCTGCCCTTGTTCTTCTATATGGTAAGGAGCTTAAGCAATGAAGATGCTGATGAAGCAACCTTGCTGAGCAGCTAGTTTCTTTATGGCATTCTGCAAATGGTACACATCACGGCCTTGGTGCACCAGTTGTGGAAGGAATGGATATTGAGCCCAGTGGCACCAGTGCTGATCAATTGGGGAGAGTTTGGTGCAGTGATGTCACTGGACTAGACTAATGCTCTGGGAACAAGGGTTCAAATTTAAATTCAATTAATAAATAAATCTGCAATATACAGCTAGTCTCAGAAATGAACCCACTGCAGTACTTTGCCAGGCATAATCATGGACTAATCCAATGGAAGTCCATGGTTGCCTCTCAGGGCGTGGTACCTGAAGGAGGAGGAACAGGATTGTAACACTACCCACGTTGATCCTGTCTTAACACATTCTTATGTTTTAATGCTGTGATGGAATCCTTAACTAATATTGTCACCCATCCACTTTTTTCCTGCTCTATCGCACCCCTCAGTGAACACACGAAATGTTCAGCTCCCAATCCAGCCCTAGCCTAAGCTGTGATGTAAATGCTAGCACGTTATCTAGCTCACCAATTTTATTTAAGATCATATTTCTTTGACGATCGTACTTACTTGTTCCCTTCTCTTTCAATTTGTTTCTTTCTTGCCCTACTGCACCCTTTTGTGGGTTGGTCTCATACTTAGTTCTGTAATGAAAACAAAAATACCTGGAAAAACTCAGCGGGTCTGGCAGCATCTGCGGAGAGGAACACAGTTAACGTTTCGAGGGACTCGAAACGTTAACTGTATTCCTCTCCGCAGATGCTGCCAGACCTGCTGAGTTTTTCCAGGTATTTTTGTTTTTGTTTTGGATTTCCAGCATCCGCAGTTTTTTGCTTTAGTTTTGTAATGATCCTGTTAAGCACTTGTGGGTGTTTCATTGCGTTAAGTGTTATATCAATATGTTGTTGTTGTTGTACCTTCCCCACACCGAATCCCTCGTCCCTTCCCCCTTCTGAACCCCTCGTCCCTTCCTCCTTCCAAACCCCTCGTCCCTCCCCCCTTCCGAACCCCCCATCCCTCCCCCCTTCCAACCCCTCGTCCCTCCCCAATTCCGAACCCCCCGTCCCTTCCCCGTTCCAAACCCCCCATCCCTTCCCCATTCCAAACCCCCCATCCCTTCCCCATTCCACACCCGTCTTTTCCCCATTCCTCATCCCTGTCCCTTCCCCATTGCATGCACCTGTCCCTTTCCCATTCCGCAGCCACCATTCTCGTCCCTTTCCCATTCCGCAGATGCCATTCTCCTCCCTTCCCCCTTCCCAACCCCTCCTCCCTTCCCCCTTCCCAACGCCTCTTCCCTTCCCCCTTCCCAACCCCTCCTCCCTTCTCCCTTCCCAACCCCTCTTCCCTTCCGCCTTCTCAACCCCTCCTCCCTTCCCCCTTCCCAACCCCTCTTCCCTTCCCCCTTCCCAACCCCTCTTCCCTTCCCCCTTCCCAACCCCGCCTCCCTTCCCCCTTCCGAACCTGTCATCTCTTCCCCATTTCGAAGCCCTTGGCCTTGTTTCTTGCTGCATCACCTACCCTTTTTACAATGCTGGTCACTTTCCACACTCTTTGTCCATTTCCCTTCTCCATCTTGTGATTTCCCCTCATTTTTAGTTTACAACCTCATCCACATCATAATTTATTCTGCAACATTGATCAGTTAGTACTCTCCACCATGTATAGACCACTCCAGCCCCAGTACAGGTCCCATGAATAATAATGTTCCCCTCCTACTACATCTCTCCCATGTATTCCATCCTCCATTTCAATATTGACTAGCATGTGAACATGTTAAGTAATCCTGAGGTCACTACCTCTTTTGACTCCTCCAGTGCCTCTAAATTACTGGTTGTTAATATGCAGTGTTGCACAAGCAGGGTTCCCCTGAAACTAAATACTGGGATGATTAAAGCCACAGTCTTTGGTCCCTGCTATAAATTCTATTCCTTTGCTACCAATTCCATTCCTCTCCCTGGTGGCTGTCTAAGGCTGAATTCGGCTGTTCACAACTTTCGGGTCATGTTTAGCCTAAAGCTGAGCTCCAACCACATATCCGCGCCATTACTAAGACCACCTCCATAACATAACTAGGCTCTAGCCCTGCGCCAGCTCATCTGCTGCTGAAACCACCTTGCCTTTGTTACCCCCAAGCTTGACTATGGTTGACCTCTTATTCTAACCTTGTAAACTTGAGATCATCCAGAACTTTGCTACCCACATCCTTCCTCGCACCACCTCCCATTCTCCACGCTCACTGTCCTACATTGGCTCCCAGTTGGATATTCAAATTGTCATCCTTGCTTCCAAATCTCTTCATGGCCTTGCCAATCCCATCTCTGTAATCTCTGTAACTCTCAGATATTTGTGCTCCTCGCTGGCCTCTTGAGTATCCCTGAGTTTAATGGTTTAGTGTCAAACTTTGCTTCACAACACTCCTGTGAAGTGTCTTGGGATGTTTTATTTCATAAAAGGCACTATATAGATATAATTTATGTCCCCATGCTTTCAGAAAGCATATCCATTCTCCTACTTGAGGTGTACACAAAGTGTAGGGGCGAAGGCAGATGCTGTTGGCTGGTGGTCCAGTCAACGATGTCATCCCCACAGACCTCTGAATGGAAGGATGGACACAAGTATCTCCCCATGGGCTGTCTCCCTGTCTCCTTTTGCACCTTCCTATATTCCACCTCTCTCTGCACCTTCCTCGCAACTTTCTCCCCAACCTGTCTTCCTCGTCATCTTCCTCCAACATTCCCTCCACCCCATCATCCTCCTCATCTTCCCTCCAACACCATTTCTTTGTTTCCCTCCCCATATTCAACCCCACTTTCTCCACAGTACCTCCCTCACCCCTCCTCATCTCCTGTCCGCTTCGCCTTCCATCCATCGCCCCTCCAGGTATGCTACCCTTCCCCACTGCATTCATTTCATCCTCTCCCCTCTCGTTTCTGCTGTTCTAGCTCCATCTTGTCTCCTCCTCTATCGGTCTCCCCTTCACTCCATAGCAAGTCATTCATGCAGATGTACCCGTGGGCAAAGTGGCTTGAATCCAGCGAAGCTGTCATTTGGGTCAACAGATGAGATCACCTGGCAACACAGAGCAGAAAAGGTTCACATGTTAATGAGCTGGAAACTCACTAGAAACTGGAGCATCCATGCTTTTGCTTAAAAGCAGACAATGGGCTGGAACCCTGGGCACAGATTCAATTCCCCCACTGAGCAGGGTTCACATCCCCTTCTTACTGCTCTGGGCCAAAGGATTGAGGAGAGAGGAGTTATGCCTATTGCACAGAGATGGGAACATCTGGAAAGCTCCAGAACAGACTGAATGAGAGCAAGATACTGGAGAAGTGGGGAAATAGAGAGAGCCTTATTTGTACAAATATCATTCAATGTAATAGTGGTGTGAACAGGAGAAATATAACCTGCCTCCTCTGACAAGTGTTTTTATGAGCGAAAGGCTCGAGTAACTCGGGCAGCATCAGTGTGACATAAACTAACCACTAGACCTGAATCCACCTGTTACCTTGGGTGTTCCCAGGAAGTCTTTCATATTCAGCTCGTCCACCTCATGTTTGCGAGGTTTGAACACGATCCCCTCAGGCACATCAACTGGTTCAAAGGTGTTATTGCGCTGAAACAACAGAGCAAAGCTGCATCAACATTAAGTAGGACATGGAAAGTGAGCCAGCTGTGGGTGAGTATGAGTTGGGAAGGGGATTGTTGGAAGGGGCAGTGTTAGCGACGAGGTGTTGGGGGGGTGGGGGGTGTCAGGTTAGCAGAGGGTGGGGGCAAGCATTAGTTCAGGGTGTAACATTAAGTACTTGAAATTCTATCTATGCTTTTGGTTCAATCTTTCCTGGAGCTCCTTCTGCCTACAGATCACAGTATTCCACCTGTACTCTCAATTGTCCAAATATCTCAGTGAATTAGCTGTGTGTTCATGGGATTGCTCAGACAGTTAATAACTTTTTTTAGCTCCCTGGTTGTACAAGGCCTGTTCATACCCTTCTTCACATCATTATTTCAAGGTTTAACTGCAACATAAATTTCTTACTCAGACAAGTAGCAAACTGCATGTTTAATGGCTTTTCAGCTTAAATTTCTCTGCTGACAGTCCTGAAGACGTTACAGCATAGATGGAGACCATTCAGCACATTGAGCGCATGCTGGCCCTCAATCTCCTTTAAAGAACAAAGAAGAACAAAGAAAAGTACAGCACAGGAACAGGCCCTTCGGCCCTCCGAGCCTGTGCCGATCATATTGCCCGTCAACTAAAACATTTTGCACTTCCGGGGTCCATAACCCTCTATTCCCATCCTATTCATGTACTTGTCAAGCTGCCTCTTAAACACCACTATCGTACCTGCTTCCACCACCTCCTCTGGCAGCAAATTCCAGACATTCACTACCCTCTGCGTAAAAAACTTGCCCCGCACATCTCCTCTATAGTTTTCTCCTCTCACCTTAAATCTATGTCCCCTAGTAATTGACTCTTCCACCCTGGGAAAAAGCTTCTATCTACTCTGTCCATGCCACTCATAATTTTGTAAACTTCTATCAAGTCGCCCCTCAATCTCCGTCGCTCTAGTGAGAACAATCCGAGTTTCTCCAACCTCTCCTCATAGCTAATAACCTCCAGACCAGGCAGCATCCTAGTAAACCTCCTCTGCACCCTCTCCAATGCCTCCATATCCTTCTGGTAATGTGGTGACCAGAATTGCACGCAATATTCCAAGTGTGGCCTAACCAAGGTTCTATACAGCTGCAGCATGACTTCCCAGCTTTTATACTCAATACTCCTGCCAATGAAGGCAAGCATGCCATATGCCTTCCTGACTACCTTATCCGCGTTGCCACTTTCAGTGACCTGTGGACCTGTATACCCAGATCCCTCTGCCCATCGATGCACTTAAGGGTTCTGCCATTTACTGTATAATTCCTGCCTGTATTAGACCTTCCAAAATGCATTACCTTGCATTTGTCCGGATTAAACTCCATCTGCCATTTCTCCGCCCAAGTCTCCAACCGATCTATATCCCGTTGTTTACTCCAAGGAGAACAACCCCAGCTTCTCCAACCTAACTTTGTAGCTAAAATTTACCATTCTGGTAAATCTCATATCCTTCCTGAAGTGTGGTAACCAGAAGTGAACACAATACTCCAGTTGTGGCCTAACCAGAGCTTTATAAAGTTCAGCACAAATTCCCTGCTTTTGCAGTCAGTGCCTCTATTTATGAGACCAAACATCCCATTTGCTTTTCTTTCTATTCTCTCAATAGGTCTGGCCACCTTCAAAGACTGATGCACATTCACCCCCAGGTCCCTCTGTTCCTGTACATTCTAGAACTGGGCCATTTAGTCTATATTGCCTCGCCCTATCCTTTTTAACAAAATGCATCAACTCACATACTCTCTATTAAATTCCATTTGCTAGCCTTTCAATTCCCTGTTGCAGTCAATTGGTGTCATCCTCACCATCTGCCACAACTTCAAATTTGTTATCATTGGAAAATTTACTCCGTTTTCCAATATCCAAGTCAATTGTATAAATTTTTTAAAAAGTAGTGGTCCCAGCACCAAACCTGGGTAAACACCACACTCTACCATCCTCCAGTCTGAAAAAGAACAACTCGCTTTTTTTTGTCCTTAAACCAAGTTTTGATCCAAACTGACAATGACCATCCTATTGCATGATCATAATCCACATAATCATGCTTTGCCTGTAATATTTTCCTCTTTGCTTCCCCTTTCAACTTACGGTTTTTGGCTTGCTTCTCACTTGAAGAATTCACCTGACAAAAATCTTATACTCTCTTTTACTGTTTGGTCGTATCATTTCTGCCTCCTATATCATCCAAGGAGTCACTGGCTTTGGTACCCTGACCTTTTGCCCTTGTTGGACTGTACCTAGACTGGACCTGAAACATCTCCTCCTTAAAGATCATCAATTATAGTTGTCACCCATTACAGCACTGTTACAGCTTTTCCTGTCAATCATTGGTTCCATGTAACTCTGGCTGGATTCCCTCTCATCCCATTGAAGTTAACCCTCTTCCAAATGAGAAGTTCTACTTCAGATGGTTCTTTGCTCTTCCTCATTGCAAATATAAATCTTATGATATGATGATCACTCTTACCCAAGCGTTTCTTCACAGACACTTGGTCCAATTGGCCCACCGCATTCCCCAGCACCAGACCCAGCAATGCCTCCTTCCTAGTCAAACCAAGGATATATTGGCCAAGGAAGTTCTCCTAAAAATATTGCAGAAATTCTTCCCCCTGCTTACCCTTTCTTCTAATATTATCCCAAATGATATTAAGGTAATTAAATTAAAATTTGGGCAATTAAAGTGCTCCAATATCACGATAAGGGCAGGTGATGGTGTAGTGGTATTGTAACTGGACTAGTATTCCAGAGACCCAGGGTAATGCTCTGAGGACCTGGGTTCGAATCCCACCACTGCAGATGATGAAACTTTAATTGCAGATTTTTATTGAATTCAAAGTCTAATGAAACACCTGGGGGTGCATGAAATGTCGTGCGCCGTAAAAACCCACCTGGTTCACGAATGTCCTTTCTTCCTTTAAGGAAGGAAATCTGCCGTCGTTACCTGGTCTGGCCTACATGTGACTCCAGACCCACAGCAATGTGGTTGACTCTTAAACGCCCTCTGTTGTATCAATCACTCAGTTGCATCAATCAGCTAAAAAGTCTAAAAGGAATGGAACCGGACGGACCACCCGACATCGACCTAGGCACCGGAAACCACACCTGCAAACTCAGCCCTGTCGACCCTGCAAAGTCCTCCTTACGAACATCTGGGGGGCTAGAGCCAATATTGGGAGAGCTGTCTCACAAGCTAGTCAAGCAACAGCCTGACATAGTCATAATCATGGAATCATACCTTACAGATTATGTCCCAGACGCCACCATCACCATCCCTGGGTATGTCCTGTCCCACCGGCAGGATAGACGCAGCAGAGGTGGCGGCACAGTGATATACAGTTGGAAGGCAGTTGCCCTGGGAGTCCTCAACGTCGACTCTGGACCCAATGAGGTCTCATGGTATCAGGTCAAACATGGTGATTACCACATACCACCCTCCTTCAGCTGATGAATCAGTGCTCCTCCATGTTGAACACCACTTGGAGGAAGCACTGAGGGTGGCAAGGGCACAGAATGTACTTTGGGTAGGGGACTTCATGCCCATCACCAAGAGTGGCTCGGTAGCACCACTACTGACTGAGCTGGCCAAGTCTCAAAAGACATAGCTGCTAGACTGGGTCTGCGGCAGGTGGTGAGGAAACCACAA
Organism: Cetorhinus maximus; assembly: GCF_964194155.1. Lineage (NCBI taxonomy): Eukaryota > Metazoa > Chordata > Chondrichthyes > Lamniformes > Cetorhinidae > Cetorhinus > Cetorhinus maximus. Next base: position 51,869,741 of record NC_135888.1, on the reverse strand, counting down.
AGATGGAAAAACCCTTTTGACCTCATCCTCACCAATCTGCCTGCCGCAGATGAATCTGTCCATAACAAGTGATCACCGCACAGTCCTTGCGGTGACGAAGTCCCGTCTTCACATTGAGGATACCCTCCAACGTGTTGTGTGGCACTACCACCGTGCTAAATGGGATAGATTTCAAACATTTCAAACAGCAACTCAAAGAGCATCCATGAGATGCAGTGGGACATCAGCAGCAGCAGAATTGTACTCAACCGCAATCTGTAACCTCATGGCCCAGCATATCCCCCACTCTACCATTATCATCAAGCCAGGGGATCTACTCTGGTTCAGTGAAGAGTGCAGGAAGGCATGCCAGGAGCAGCACCAGGCATACCTAAAAATGAGGTGTCAATCTGGTGAAGCCATAACACAGGACTACTTGCGTGCAAAACAGCAAAAGCAGCAAGTGATAGATGGAGCTAAGCGATCCCACAACCAACGGATCAGATCTAAGCTCTGCAGTCCTGCCACATCCAGCCGTGAATGGTGATGGACACTTAAACAACTCACTGGAGGAGGCTCCACAAATATCCCCATCCTCAATGATAGGGGAGACCAGCACATCAGTGCAAAAAATAAGGCTGAAGCATTAGTAACAACCTTCAGCCAGAGCTGCTGAGTGGATGATCCATCTCGACCCCCTCCGGAAGTCCCGAGCATCACAGATTCCTGTCTTCAGCCAATTCGATTCACTCCATATAATATCAAGGATACTGCAAAGACTATGGGCCCTGACAATATTCCGGCAACAGTACTGAAGACTTTGTGCTCCAGAACTTGCCGCAACCCTAGCCAAGCTATTCCAGTACAGCTACAACACTGACATCTACCCAGCTATGTGGAAAATTGCCCAGGTATGTCCTGTACTCAAAAAGCAGCACAAATCCAGCCCAGCCAATTACCACCCCATCAGTCTACATTCGATCATCAGTAAAGTGATGGAAGGGATCATTAACAGTGCTATCAAGCAGCACTTGCTTAACAATAACCTGCTCACTAACGCCCAGTTTGGGTTCCGCCAGGGTCACTCAGCTCCTGAACACATTACAGACTTGGTTCAAACATGGGCAAAAGAGCTGAACTTCAGAGGTGAGGTGAGAATGACTGCCCTTAACATCAAGGCCGCATTTGACCAAGTGTGGCATCGAGGAGCCCTAGCAAAACTGGAGTCAATGGAAATCAGGGGAAAAACTCTCCAGTGGTTGGAGCCATACCTAGCACAAAGGAAGATGGCTGTGGTTGTTGGAGATCAGTCATCTCAGCACCAGGACATCACTGCAGGAGTTCCTCAGGGTAGTGTCCTAGGCCCAACCATCTTCAGCTGTTTCATCAATGACCTTCCTTCCATCATAAGGTCAGAGGTGTGGATGTTCGCTGATGATTGCACAATGTTCAGCATCTTTCGCATCTCCTCAGATACTGAAGCAGTCCATGTCCAAATGCAGCAAGACCTGGACAATATCCAGACTTGGGTTGACAAGTGGCAAGTAACATTCATGGCACACAAGTGCCAGGCGATGACCATCTCCAACAAGAGAGAGTCTAATCTTCGTTCCTTGACACTCAATGGCATTACCATCACTGAAACCCCCACTATCAACATCCTGGGGGTTACCATTGCCCAGAAACTGAGCTGGACTAGCCATATAAATACTGTGGCTACAAGAGCAGGTCAGAGACTAGGAATCCTGCAGCGAGTAACTCACCTCCTGACCCCGCAAAGCCTGTCCACCATCTACAAGGCACAAGTCAGGAGTGTGATGGAATACTCCCCACTTGCCTGGATGAGTGCAGCTCCAACCACTCAAGAAGCTTGACACCATCGAGGACAAAGCAGCCTGCTTGATTGGCACCCCTTCCACAAACATTCACTCCCTCCACCACCAATGCACAGTGGTAACAATGTGTACCATCTACAAGATGCACTGCAGAAACTCACCAAGGCTCCTTCGACAGCACCTTCCAAACCTACGACCTCTACCTCCTAGAAGGACAAGGGCAGCTGATAGATGTGAACACCACCACCTGGGGGTTCCACTCCAACTCACTCACCATCCTGACTTGGAAATATATCGCCGTTCCTTCACTGTCACTGGATCAAAATCCTGGAACTCCCTCCCTAACAGCCATGTACCTACAGCACATGGACTGCAGTGGTTCAAGGCGGCAGCTCACCACCACCTTTGCAAGGGCAATTAGAGATGGGCATTAAATGCTGGCCCAACCAGCGACTCCCACATCCCATGACTGAATAAAAAAAAACTATAGGTCTTGCACATCTCTGTAATTTCCCTGCAGATCCTCTATTCCTCTCTCACTATTTGAAGACCAATAGACGTGGAAAATAACAGCCACAACTTGTATCACACATTATTTACAACACGGAAACAGGCCATTTGTCCCAGCAATTCTATGCTGCTGTTAATGTTCCAGGCAAGCATATTTCCTCTTCATCTACATATCCCTCTAGTGTGCTCAGGTAAATGGACATCAGTTTCTCCACTGTTATTTCACTCTTTACCACAGCTCAAACTCTCTCTTCAGACGGACTCTCCACATTTTAATAAGCCAGTCTTGGAAATACTTTCCAGAAAATAAATCGGCCCAAATCTAATTTTTTTGTTCAGTTTGAAACAAGCTGCAATGTGAAGAAATGCAGCAAGTAATGTTGGGACAGTTACAACCTAATGCGGAGGGCACTATTAGGGTGAGCCTGCTGTGGACATGCAGGCAACATTAGCTCCATGTATCAATCCCAGCTACCAAGGAATATGCAAGCAGATCTTGCAATACAGTTCACTTAATGTAAATGTGAGGAGCTAAATCTCAGGATGTTTCTGCACAGACATCCTGAACTCAAGACATCTCTAGCAACTGCTATAGGCTTCATCGGCATGAATGAGACAATGGGCCATAACCTCCAACTAGTGTCGGAAAGGCAAAATACTGTGGATGCTGAAAATCTGAAACAAAAACCAAAATTACTGGAAAAACTCAGCAGGTCTGACAGCATCTGTGGAGAGAAAGATAGAATTAACGTATTGAGTCCGTATGACTCTTCATCAGAACTAAAAGAGAAGTAGAAATACATTTCAGATTTCCAGCATCCGCAGGATTTTGCTTTTATCTTAGCGTCAGAAAGTGCTGGCCTGCAGAAATTAGAAGAAATAAATACCTACTTACCTGGTCTTGAAAATTGCGCGGCCACTTCCGTTCGCTGGAGCTGCCTGGGGCCTGCATCGAAAAACTCCTTGCAGGCCCCAGCGAAGTGTTGATCCAACATATTCAAGGAGGCCACACCCCCTTTTTTACAGCACTTGCTGCCATAAAGCAGGTAAGTTTAAAAGGCCAGGGAAACTGACAGGCCGGGGGAAGGTAAGTGTCTAAGGTAACTGGATAGGATTTAGAGGGTGGAGTGTTTGGGGGGTTGGGGGTATTGGGGGGGAGAGCTCTGTCAGGGATCCGGGGGAGGTGGGGGGATTTGGTTGGAGGTCCAAGTGGGGTGTGGGGGATGGTTCCCAGTGCAGCACAATTGTCCAGAGGAAGTGTGCACTTCTGGGCAATAGCCATGCAAACCCCTACCTGGGAACTTCCCAGAGGGATTCCCAGCTCATCTTTGGGGTATCCCCCAAATTTGACGCTGGGGAGCGCGGGGCTAATAAAATCTCAGGTGCTAAAAAGGCAGAGACTTCAGATTAAATAGCAAGGATTATCTGGCACTGCTGAAGGAGCGCTCTACATTTAACACTGCTGAGGACAATGTAGCTTTTTACAATGGGATTTTATCTCTTGCAAACTCCTAAAGATTTGGATTGTGTCAGGAGGCTATATTTCCTCACGCTATATTTTTATAATATATATAATTAACCATGATGATATATATAAAATTTTAAACACTGGACAAAGACTTTAAGATGACTGAAGCCATGCCTGGCTATGACTCAAACTCAAACTCTGGCATTCAGAGACGCTGCCACCTCATTGTCACTGAAGGGATGCTAACGGCCCAGCGAGATGCAGAAGACAAACTTCCAAAGGAATTATACAAAGGCCATTTATATTTCTTAAACCAGGCCTGGCCAACATAGACTATCAGTGTGATAGGATAAAGGATCCTGAAACCTGTTTTGAAATTCCAAACGGCTGAAACACTAACAATCTCAACATTCCAGACTAAGAAATATACATTCATTGTCAAAGCCAAATTGGAGCAGTGGGAGTCACATGACTCTCCCCAGGCCAGTGGAACCTGCAATGTTGCCTTGTGGAGCTGCAAAGCTCAGTCTGCCATCTTCCATCAACCAAGCAGCAGGGCAGAAAAAGGGCTGTCCAGGTTTGAATGCCTGGCCCCATTGACACTGTTTCTACTGCAACTTTTGAACTTCTGTACCAGACAAGACTAATTCGTCTCTGGGTGCCCATCTCATCGTAGAAGTCATCTCTACCGGAAAAGTGAATTATCCAGCATCAGTTTACAGCCTGCCAACCTCTGTGAAGGAATACACCATTGTACTTTTGATTCTGGACTCTGGACTCACGTGGAACAATACTTCTGCTTTTCACTGTGGTCTTTGCCCTGTACCTCTTTCTTTTCTTTATCCCTCTGTATGAATACACAAAGTGGGGGAGGATATTGTAAACCCTCTTTCCGCATTTTTGAGTGTGTGTAAAATAAACTGACCTTCTGAGTTTATCCTATCTCAAGTTTGCTGTGGGGTTATTAATAGAAATTGGATCACACTAAAACTGAGGGGCTGGGAAGATACACCGCCGCTTATAAAGGGGGAAATCAAAAATACCTTTCTGTTTATGGATGGGCGTGAGAGGAGAAAACAGGCTAAGTTAAACCCTGCATGTCCGTAACAGAAACTGGGAGCTCAAGTCCAGAAAAGCCAATTTGAATTTGTCCAAAGTCCAAGTTAAGAGACAAGCCAAATCTGATACAAAAGAGTCAATTAGAAGCCAAAAGGGGAAAACCAATGGCTGAAACTAATTTTAAAACACAAGTAACTTACCACAGCAAATTCCTTTTCCCTAACACTATGAAAATGGCAACTTTTGATGCCCAGATGTTTGTCCAGCAAGGAAATTTCAACGGTGAAACTTTGGCAGTCCTTGGCACAGAACAATTGAAAGCTGTAGCTTGGGAGGTACAGTTAAAATTGCCGAGTAAAGTGAAGAGAAGTGAACTGATCCAGTTGTTGGTAGAACATTTGGATCTCAAATTACTGATAGAGCAGTTAGATGTAAAGTTCAACCATGACTCTGAATCCCCTCCCCTAACCAATTTCGAGCTGGAAAAGTTCAAATCACAGATAGAATTTCAGGAGAGAGAACACGAGAGGCTCAGGAGAAGGAAAAAGGAAAGAGAAAGGGAAAGAGAGGGAGAGAGAGAGAGCGCGAGCGAGTGAGGGGATAGGAGAGGGAAAGGGAGAGAGAAGAATTCCAGCTCTAAAAATTGGAAATCAGGAAAGAAAACACAAAAGAGGGTGTGAGAAGCCCTCCTGCAGCCTGAAAGGAGAACCCCCGGACACCGGAATGTTCCCATTGCAATAAAATAGGCCATTCCAGGCCTGAATGCTGAAGATTGTGAGGGAAGCCCATTGGCCTAATAGGACTCCATACGAGTAGTCCCCTGAAGGATGTCCCAATGGGTAGTGCAGCAGAGCAGGCAGAGACTCTCGCTACTGAAACTTACCCCTTGGAGGACGTGGCGCTATGTGTGTCTCAGACAGACAAACTCCGAGAGCTTCCGGAGTTTTGACCTTTAAGGAACAGTGACCCCCTACCTAACCCAAAATGTGAGCAAGTCCATTGTACTGCTCTAGGACAGAGGGGCCACTCAGCCCTTAATGTTGGAGGGAAACCTAAATCTACCCCACCCGATTCCTCCCTGAAAGCCAAAGTGGGAGGAGAGTCTGTGTTTGCAACCCTCCGTAGGGTCAACCGAGAGGGTGACCGTGTTTCAGGCCCTGTCACAGTAGGCACTGTCCCTGAACTACCAGAAGCAGGAATCGATTTCCGCCTGGAAAACGATTTGGCTGGCCAGATGTTAGTCAGCAAAAGAAGAGGCCAAAGTCAACCAACAGAAAACTGCAGGCAAACAGAAATATGGGGAACGTCCAGAGATCCAAAAGAGTGAGATAGTGAGGGCTGCATGAATGTAGCAAAGCCGAAGTCAGGCCAGTAAAGTTAAAAGAGGTCCTGGAAGGGACAATAGAATTTAAAATAGACTCACAGGACATCCCCGAATTAAATTGGGACCAGAGCAGGGAAAGAGATAGTGAGGGAGATGCCCCGCATAGTCAAAGAGCCTTAAGGAAGGCAAGATTTTAAACCAGGAAAAGGAAAGTTTAAGGAATTATCTGAAGTATGGCTAGTAAAAACTTTCTTTCTGACATTAGCTAGGGAAAAAGGGAGTCCCCAAACCAACGAAAAGATGGAGTGAGATGCCCTCCCAGTCAAAAAGCAACAAAGGAGATCAGCTGGAGCTGCACCTCCACTTGAGGGCAGAAATGTTCCAGGGGATATGGAACAAGTTAGGAGAGCCCCCCTCCAAATCCAAAGGCCCCAACTAGGAAGCCATTGATTGGCCTGACTGGTACCTTTACAGCAGATTTAAATGTGAACCAGAAAAGTTCCCAAATTGGCCCAGGAGGAATAAGGGTGATGCCTCACTTAGTTGAAAAGCCACCATGAGGTACAGCAAGAGCTGGCCACCCAACAGAGGGCAGTAGTTTCCCTCAAGACACATGGTCTACCCCCCCCAAAATGACCAGCAGAGTGACCCCCAACCAGACTGGATCCCATACCCACCCACCTTAATGCAGAGTCACAAGGCAACTTGACAGGCCTGCCCACTGCATTTAAAATGATCCGTAACAACACCTCAGGCTACAGCACTGTAGCCCTACCTGATTATAGATGCGGGAGAGGCATCTTCCAGAAAGCCATCTTCCTATCATCTGAGTCAGAAAGGCTGTCCCAATTTCAGGAGCCCGTTGCCCGCCTGTTGCCATGCCAACCCAAAACATCTGGCAACAGAAGCTGGAACTCTCCAGTTGTGCTAGCACCCGAGCTGGACACTAAACTGGAATCCCCAAAAGAGGCCAAAGCCCCTTTAAAACATCTCCTGACGATCAGCCTAACCACAGTCCCTGGGTCTGAACCCACAGGTTACCAAAGTGGACAGGGAGGAGCTAAGCTATACAAGAGCAGCTCGGCCCTATGACCAAAAGACCTGGCACTCTCAGAGTGAGATACCCAACATTCCCCTGCAAATAGCCCAGAGCAGCTGAACCATCACTCGCCCTTCGAGTGCTAACCACCTGAAACCACCCCCAGACCCTTTTGAGGACACTTAATCAGGAGTTGGAGAGGCAGAGTTCTGAAACCAAGGGCTTTGCTCATTCCTGATCCCTAAAAGAAGAAAATTCAGAACTTTAACCCTGAATAGACTTCCTCGTGCAGATGAATTTCAAATCCTCCCAAGCCACCTAAACCTTCCAAATACAAGGGCCGAACAATGTCCTTGCTGATGCGTTATTCTGGGTTTCAGCTCAAAAAATGAAATTGCAGCAGGGAACTATGTTTGCCCCTGCGAGCTGTGTCTGATGTGCCAGTGTGAATGAGAGAATACATATACACTTCTTTACTTACTATTCTTCTTTCTTGAGACCCCAAAATTTTAAACACTGGACAAAGACTTTAAAAATGACTGAAGCCATGGCTGGCTATCACTCAAACAATAGGAACTTTCTGGCATTCAGAGAAGCCGCCATCTCGTTATCTCTGAAGAGATGCTAAAGACCCAGTGAGCTGCAGAAGATCAACTTCCAAGGAATTATACAAAGTCCATTTTCATTTCTTAAGCCAGGCCTGGCCAATGCAGACTACCAGTCTGCAAGGACAAAGGCCCTGAAACCTCTTTTGAAATTCTAAATGTTTGGAACATTAACAATCTCAAGAATCCAGACGAAGGAATACGCTTCCTTTATCAAAGCTAAATTGGAGAGGTGGGAGTCACATAAACCACCCCCATCCCTTGCCCGCATCCCCCCTCCCTGCCCCTCACAGGCTGGTGCAGCCTGAAATATTGCCTTGTGGAGCTGCAAAGCTCAGTCTGCCATCTTCCATCAGACAAGCAGCAGGACAGAAAAAGGGATCTGTCCAGGTTTGAATGCCTGGCCCCATCTACATTCTTTCAATTGGAGCTTCTGAACCTCTGTACCATCGACTACAAGGGGATTATCCAACATCAGTTTCAGCCTGCTGACCTCTGTGAAGGAATACACCATTGGACTTTTGATTTTGGTCTCTGGACTCACGTGAAACAATAACTCTTATTTTCGCTGTGGTCTTTACCCTGTACCTCTTTCTTTTCTTTATCCCTCTTTTATTGTGTGAATGGCATTGAAGGCCGATAAATCCCCAGGGCCTGGTAATCTACATCCCAGAGTACTTAAGGAAGCGGCCCTAGAAATAGTGGATGCATTGGTGGTCATCTTCAGAGATTCTATAGACTCTGCAACAGTTCCTACAGATTGGAGGGTAGCTAATGTAACCCCACGATTTAAAAGGGGAGACAGAGAGAAAACAGGGAATTATAGACCAGTCAGCCTGACGTCAGTAGCAGGGAAAATTCTGGAGTCCATTATAAAAGATTTAATAGCTGAGCACTTGGAAAACAGTGGCAGAATCAGACAGAGTCAGCATGGATTTATGAAAGGGAAATCATGCTTGACAAACCTACTGGAATTTTTCGAGAATGTAACTAGTAGAATTGATGAGGGGGAGCCAGTGGATGTGGTTTATTTGGACTTTCAGAAGGCTTTCGACAAAGTCCCACATAACAGATTAGCGTGTAAAATTAAAGCGCATGGGATTGGGGGTAGTGTATTGAGATGGATAGAAAATTGGTTGGCAGACAGGAAACAAAGAGTAGGAATAAACGGGTTTTTTTCCGAATGGCAGGCAGTGACTAGTGGGGTACTGCAGGGATTGGTGCTGGGACCCCAGTTATTCACAATATATATTAATGATTTAGATGAGGGAACTAAATGTAATATCTCCAAATTTGCAGATGACACAAAGCTGGGTGGGAGGGTGAGCTGTGAGGAGGATGCAGAGATGCTTCAGTGTGATTTGGACAAGCTGAGTGAGTGGGCAAATGCATGGCAGATGCAGTATAATGTGGATAAATGTGAAGTTATCTACTTTGGTAGCAAAAACAGGAAGGCAGGCCATCTGAATGGCTATAAATTGAGAGGGGGGAATATGCAACGAGACCTGGGTGTCCTTGTACACCAGTTGCTGAAGGTAAGCATGCAGATGCAGCAGGCGGTAAAGAAGGCAAATGGTATGTTGGCCTTCATAGCGAGAAGATTCGAGTACAGGAACAGGGATGTCTTGCTGCAATCATACAGGGCCTTGGCGAGACCACACCTGGAATATTGTGTGCAGTTTTGGTCTCCTTACCTGATGAAGGATATTCTTGCTATAGGGAGAGTGCAGTGAAGGTTTACCCGACTGATTCCTGGGATGGCGGGACTGACATATGAGGAGAGATTGAGTCGGTTAGGATTATATTCGCTGGAGTTCAGAAAAATGAGGGGGGATCTCATAGAAGCCTATGAAATTCTAACAGGACTAGACAGGGTAGATGCAGGAAGGATGTTCCCGATGACGGGGGAGTCCAGAACCAGGGGTCACAGTCTGAGGATACGGGGTAGACCATTTAGGACTGAGATGAGGAGTAATTTCTTCACTGAGTGAGTGGTGAGCCTGTGGAATTCGCTACCATAGAAAGTAGCTGAGGCCAAAACACTGTATGTTTTCAAGAAGGAGTTAGATATAGCTCTTGGGACAAAAGGGATCAAAGGGTATGAGGAGAAAGCGGGAGCAGGCTATTGAGTTGGATGATCAGCCATGATCATAATGAATGGCGGAGCAGGCTCGAAGGGCCAAATGGCCTAGTCCTGCTCCTATTTTCTATTTTTGTATGAATGCAAAAAGGGAGGGATGTTTCCTGTATTTTGAGTTTTTGTAAAATAAGCTAACCCTCTAAGCTTATCCTATCTCGAGTTGACTGTGGGGTTATTAATAATAAATTGGATCACACCAAAGCCAAGGGGTTAAGAAATCCTCCTCCACTTATAAAGGGGGAAATCAAAAATCAGAAACACCTTTCTGTTTATGGATGGGTGGCGAAAGGAGAAATCAGGGCTGTCCAAGTTAAACGCCCTCCTATCTGTAACAATTGCATTTTTCTGACAGGTTGGGATGGGGAAGGAAGGTGGCCCCCTGCCAGCGTCTGAAGGGGATTGTCTGCTTTTTAGTCCACAGCAAAATGGTGTCAGGTTTGTGCCCAGTAAGAGATACACTAGCTTAGTTTTGAAGCTGTAAGATGTTTCACAGATCAGGGATCATAGAAAGAAAGCTATTCGATACATCTAGTCTGCACCAGCTCTTACCTTACATTAAACTGTGTTTCCTACATGACAAGAGTGGCTACAATTCAAAAAGTACTTCATTGGCTGTGAAGCACTTTAAGACATTCGGAGGTTGTGAAAAGTACTATATAATAAGTCTTTCTTTCTCACATTCTATCAAAGTACAAACCAGTCAGCTCAACATCCCAATTTTTTTCTCCTTCAAGTATTTATCCAATTTCCTTTGGAAACTAGTATTGAATCCATATCTACCAACCTACCAGTTAGTCCATTCCAAATCCTAATCACTTGTCGCATAAAAATGTTTTTCCTCATGTCACCTCACTGGTTCTTTTGCTGATCACCATAAATCTGTACCCTATCGCTATTGACCCTTAAGCCACTGGAAAAAATTGCTCTTTATTTACTCGATCTAAAATCTTCATGATTTTAAATAGATAGAGATCAAATCTCCTCTTAGCCTTCATTGCTCTAAGGAAAACAACCCCAGCTTCGCCAGTTGATCCCCATAACCGTAATCCCTCATTCTTGTATTTACATGTATACATATTGATACATGTCATTCCACTAAATCTCTTCTGCACCCTTTCCAAAGCCTTCACATCCTTCCTAAAGTGTGCCCAGAATTGGACACAATATTCCAGCTGGAGCCAACCAGTGTTCTTTAAAGGTTCTGCATAACTTCCTTGCTCTATCACTTCTGTTTATCAAGCCCAGGAACCCACATGCTTTATTAACTGCTTTGTTAACCTGTCCTGCCACCTTCAAAGATTTGGATACATACCTCACAATCTTTTGCATTGAATTTCACATCCCATATGCTCATTCCACCAGCCTGTATGTCCTCTGAGAAGTCTATCATTATCTTCCTCACGATCTACTATACTTCCAAGTTTCATGTCAGCTGCAAATTTCAACACTGTGCGCTGTATCCTCAAAATCTAAGTCATCAATGTATATCAAATACAACGAGTACAGGAAACCGTTTAGCCCCTCGAGCCTGTTCCACCATTCCGTGTGATCATGGTTGATCTGTGATATAACTCCATATATCTATCTTTGACCTATGGCCCTTAGGACCTTTGGCTAACAAAAATTCTTTCAATCTCAGATTTAAAATTAGCAATTTATATCGCATCTGTTGCCATTCATAGAAGAGAGCTCCAGACTTCTTTCATTTTGTGTGTACAAGTATTTCCTAATTTCATTCTTGAAAAGGTGTAATCTAATTTTTAGACTATGCTCCCCAGTCCTAGACTCCCCAGCAGTGAAAATAGGATAGATAGAGAGAAACTATCAGTTTCCCTCTTGAAAACTTTGATCAAATGTTAACCTCTTAAACTCCATGGGAGACTACCATAGTTTGTGTAATCTCTCCTCGTAATTAAACCCTTGGGAGTCCAGATATCATTCTGGTGAATCTACACTGTATTCCCTCTAAGGCCAATATATCCTTCCAGGACTCCAGATGTGGTCTAATCAGGGGCTTTATATAGCTGATGCATGACTTCATGGGCCAAAGATGAAAACAAGATGTGATAAAAACAGAAAATACTCAGCAGGTCATGCAGCATTTGTGGAGAGAGAAACAGAGTTAACATTTCGAGTCGATAACCTTTCATCAGAACTGAGAAAAGTTAGAAACGTGATAAGTTTTAAATCAAGAGAAAGGTGGAGGGGGGAGATTTAATGTAATTGGTTGAAGTTTGAGAATTTTTTTCACACAGAAAGTTGAGGGTCTGGAATTCATTACCTGTGAGGGTGGTAGAGGTAGAAACCCTCATTGCATTTCAAAATACCTAGACATGCTATAATCTACAAAGCTACAGACCAAGAGCTAGAAAGTGGGAGTAGGTTGGGTGGCTTTTTGTCAGCCAGCACGATGTGCCGAATGTTCTCTTTCTGTACCATAAATTTTCTGCTTTACTATCGATCAAGAATCATCATCACTCAGTAACGGGCTTTCTAAAATCTCCTTCCAGTAGTTAGTTTTTAAGTTTGTAAATAAGCTGTGATTGCTTTACATGCCTCTAATGTGAAGCTCTACTGAAATCAGTGCAAACTTTATTCCAAAGAGACACTGAATTCAATATGCCACCAGTAGTGTTTGCCAGACTGGTTAATGTGCCAATAGCTCGCTGTCACCTTGCACATTGAAGGAGGCATTATCAAAATGTCATCGCTGTTAACTGGATCCACGCCTGTTAGTGAAGTTAAAACTAAGACATAGCAGCTTTCTTTGCTGGAGAGAGTTTATTGATTTAGTTCACAGTCAATACTACTCCACCCCACCCAGCTAGTCCCATTTATAGGTGCACAAATACCCATCACCTGTTTAACAATGTAATTGCCATTAAACCTTAACGATGTAAGTAACAATACTTTGACAGTCATCACTGCTCATCTCTGGAAATCAATGAAGTAAGAACAAAAAAAGCTGGAAAAACTCAGCAGGTCTGGCAGCGTCTGCAGAGAGAGAAACAGTGTTAACTTTTCGAGTCCAATATAACTCTTCTTCAAAACTTCAGTTCCTGGAGTTTCTTTTTGGATATTGGACTCGAAACGTTAACTCTCTATCTCTCTCCACAGATGCTGCCAGACCTGCTGAGTTTTTCCAGCATTTTCTGTTTTTATTTCAGATTTCCAGCATCCGCAGTGTTTTGCTTTTATTTAACAATGAAATACTGGGGTAAACTCACTTTCACCATGTCTAGCGCTCTTTCAAGCTCAGTGTTGCTGCCCTGGGTCCTTGATTGCACAGCATCCTCCAGGCTTTGCTGAGCCTCCAACCACTGGCCCAGTCTGCTGTACACCGCAGCTAAGTTGTACAGAACCTAGGGCATGATAGAACAAAGGTTAGCTTCTCCTGGGATAATATTTGGACAATAACATGACTCAGATCCAATTCTTACTTGAAACTATGTGTGCTTTTGAAAAAAATTACTGCATTTTGTTAAACTGATGACAGAGTCTGAGTTACCCTCAGTGCAGGAAATGAGAAGTGTCACTGATGAGAGCAACTTGCCGTTATATGGTGGGCTTTCTTAGAATTACGTACAGTCAAATACTGGAGGCCCATTGTGCCTGTGCCAGCTCTTTGAAAGAGTATCCAACTAAATCCACTCCCTATTCTATCCCCAAAGCTCTGAAAAATATTTTCCCTTTAAATAATTTCCAAATTCCTCTTGAAAATCACCAATGAAGCTGCTTCCAACACCCTTCCAGTGCATATTCCATGTCATAACAACTTGCTATGTAAAAAAAACTCACCACATCTCCTCTCTGGTTCTTTTGTCAATTATTTGAAATGTGTGTGCACTGCTTACTGACCTGTCGCTAGAAACAGTACATTCTGGTGTATCCTAACGTCTCTGTTCCTACATCCTCTTTAAAATTATACAGATTATATTTTTATTGCATCTCCTCATTCTTCTTTATCTGCCTTGTGACACTCCAGTTCAGAGTCATTGAGTTGGAGTGTGAGTTAGATATACTCCAACACATAAGGGAGGGATAGCAATATCTGCATAGTTTTCCCTGAATGCACTCAGACCTTAGATGAAAGCATGGATGCAGGAGGGAAAGTGTGATTGTCAGCCAGCAGGGTAGAGGGAACCAAAGGGAGATAGAGAAGGTGGTTCTCTCCAGTAGGTAAAATGTACTTGCTACCTGTGAGGTTAAAGATGTAAACTTCAGGAAAGATAACTATAATGCTAATTATGGCATTGTGGAGCATGAAGCACTCCAAGGGGGTGAGGGCGGGATCATTAAGGTGGATAGGAGTGGTGACAAAGGAGCAGAATAGAAAGATTGTAGCCATAGAGGATTTGTTTATTAGAAGACTGGGAAGCATCCGCTGCAACCATTGTCTTCAAAAGCTATTCCCTTACCACCAACTTCAATCCTCTCTCTGGTTACCATGTGAGGCTGAACCAGACCATTTCACAGTCTTTGGTCCTTAGATAAGCTTCTGACTACATATCTGCACCATCACTATTTCCACCTCCACAACATTGCCCAAATTCACCTCCGCCTCAGTTCATCTGCTGCTGAAATCCTCATTCATGACTTTGTAACCTCTGGACTTGGCTATTTCAATGCACTCCTGGCTAGTCTCTCACATTCCACCCTTCATAAATTTGAATTCATCCAAAACTCTGTTGTCCATGTCAAACTTTGTCAGATAATACTCCTGTGAAACTTGTGGTGCTATTCAACGTTAAAGATGCTTTACTGGCTGACAGATTGGTGCAGCGCTACGGTTCATTTCATGGTGCAGTGGCTCCAGTTCTGGGACAAGAAGGAACTGTATCACTGGGCTAGGCTCCACGTGTACCAGGATGGAAACAATTCCCTCGGGGAAACGAGGAAAAGAAAAATAGCATTGTCAATGGAACTTTAAACTTGTAAGTGGGGGCGGGGTATCTGGTGAAGGTAACACATAAAAGAAATAAGAAATAAAAGTTAAAATCAGATCACTGTGAGGAATAATGTTAACATAATGTCAAGCAATGTATCCAGTTCTAAAATGTATCCATAGACTGACCGTTAACTCCTACTTTCTGTTTTCTATTTTGGAACATCCTTTATTCCATGTGCTCTTACCTTAATCATGATTGTGTTGAATAGCAGAGCAGATTCATGGGGTCATATTTCCTATCACACAGCACAGAGGCAGTTTGAGATTTCGCCCATAGACTAATTGATAGCAACTATCTGGAGTGAATTCTTTGCATGAACCACCTAAACCGAGGCCCTTGTCAACTTACAATCTGGTTGATCAGCTAAAATTTATATGCAGCATTTCATCGATCACAACATGATTCCTCTCAGAGTCTACTGCTGAAAGGACGTTCAGCTGCAGTATTCATAACCATTACATATAAGTTATCCCTCTCCATTATCAGAGAGAAACTTTATTGGTTTCCAAAGTCTGCTCCCTATCCATAAAAACATAAGAAATAGGAGCAGGAGTAGGCTATTTGGCCCCTAAAGCCTGCTCACCATTCAATAAGATCATGGCTGATCTGATTATAACCTCAACTCCACATACCCACCCATGCCCGATAATCTTTCACCCCCTTGCTTATTAAGAATCTATCTAGCTGTGCCTTTAAAACTTTAACTGTGCCTTTAAATTCCACCACCTTTTGAGGAAGAGAGTTCCAAAGACTCACAACCCTCAGAGAAAAAAAAATTCTCGTTGTCTCTGTTTTTAATGGGAGACCCCTTATTTTTAAACAGTGACCCCCAGTTCCCCTAGTGGCCCCTAGTTCTAGATTCTAGAACCCTCAGCATTTTATATATTTCAATCAAGTTGCCTCTTACTTGTCTAAACTCCAGCGGATACAAGGCTAGCCTGTCCAACCTTTCCTCATCAGGCAATACTCCCATCCAGGTATTGGCCAAGTCAACCTTTTCTGAACTGCTTCCAGTGCATTTCCATCCTTCCTTAAATAAGGAGACCAATACTGTACACAAAACTCCAGATGTGGTCTCACCAATGCCCTGTACAACTGAAGCACACACACCTACTTTTGTATTTAATTCCCCTCGCAATAAATGATAACATTCTATTAACTTTCCTAGTTACTTGCTGTACCTGCATACTAACCTTCTGCAATTCATGCACTAGGCTACCCAGATCCCTCTGTAATCTCTCACCATTTACATAATATGCTTTTTTTTTATTCTTCCTGCCAAAATAGACAATTTCACATTTGCCCACATTATACTCCATTTGCCAGATCTTTGCCCACTCACTTAATCCATCTATATCCTTTTGTAGTCTCCTTATGTCTTCTTCAAAACCTAGTTTCCTACCTAACTTTCTTTCATCAGCAAACCATACCTTCGGTTCCTTCGTCCAAGTCATTTATATAAATTGCAAAATGTTGAGGTACCTGTCCGGGTACCAGATCCCTGTGGCACACCACTCATTACATCTTGCCAACCAGAAAATGACCCATTTGTGCCTACTCTCTGTTTCCAATCTTCTACTTATACCAATATGTTACCCCCAACACCATGAGCTTTTATTTTCCGCAATAACCTTTGATGTGGCACCTTTTCAAATACCTTCAGGAAATCTAAGTGTGGTACATCCACTGTTATCCACAGCACACGTGACTCCTTCACGGTTAAATATGATTTCTCTCTCACAAAACCATATTGACTCTGCATGATTACTTTGAATTTGTTCTAAGTGCCCCGCTACAACATCCTTAATAATAGCATCTGACATTTTCCCCAATAAAACCAGTGCATCAAATATCCCACTAGCTATTTGTTTTAAGATCCCAGGATGAAGTCCATCAGGAGCCACGGATTTGTCAGCTCCAACAATTTGCTCAGTACCACTTCCCTGGTGATTCTAATTTTCTTGAGTTACTCCCTTCCTTCCATTTTCTTATTTTCAGCTATTTCTGAGATGTTATTTGTATCCTCTATAGTGAAGACCAATGCAAAATATCTGTTCAATCCATCTGCCAGCTCCTTATTTTCCATTACTAACTCTCCAGACTCACTTTCTATAAGACCAATGCTCATTTTGTTAACTCTTCTTTTTTAAATATCTACAGAAACTCTTACTATGTCTTTATATTTCTAGCTAGCTTTCTCTCATACTCATACTCTTCCCTTCTTATTAATCTGTAAGTCACTCTTTGCTGTTTTTTATATTCTGTCCAATCTTCTGACCTGCCACCCCATCTTTGTGCAGTTATATGCTTTTTCTTTAAGTTGGATACTGTCTTTAACAGTTTTTGTTAACCACGTATGGTGAGCCCTCCCCTTGGAAGTTTTCTTTCTCATTGGAATATATCTATTCTGTGTATTCTGAAATATCCCCTTAAATGTTTGCCACTGCATCTCTATTGACCTGTCCTTTAACCTCATTTGCCAGTTCACTTTAGCAAGCTCTGCTTTCATGCCCTCATAATTGCCCTTATTTAAGTTGAAAATACTAGTCCTGGACCCACTCTTCTCTCCTTCAAACTGCATGTAAAATTCAATCATATTGTGATCGCTGCTACCTAGGGTGCCTTCACAATGAGCTCTGAAGAAGAGTCATACAGACAAAACTTTAACTCTGTTTCTCTCTCCACAGATGCTGTCAGATCTGCTGAAACTTTCCTGCATTTTATGTTTTAATTTTATGTCATCAATTAATCATATCTCGTTGCACAATATCAGGCATGTAGTCTGCTCTCTGGTTGGCTCCAGAGCATGTTCTGAGAAACTATCCTGAAAACATTCTACGAACTTCTCAGCTCTGAAGAAGAGTCATACAGACTCAAAACGTTGGCTTTGTTTTTCTCTCTCCACAGATGCTGTCAGACCTGCTGAGTTTTTCCAGCATTTTCTATTTTTGTTTCAGATTTCCAGCATCCGCAGTATTTTGCTTTTATGAGAAGATGAACTTCTCATCCAGACTACCTTTGCCCATCTGATTTTTTTCAGTCTATGCACCATGATTATTGCCATACCTTTCTGGCAAGCTGCCATAATGTCTTTCTTTATACTCCATCCTACCATGTGGGTACTTGAACACCACTCGCACAAGTGATTTCTTGCCTTTATCATTCCTCATCTCAACCCAAACCGCTTCTACATCCTGGTCTCCTGACCTTAGGTCATCTCTCTCTAATGTGCTAATACCATCATTAATTAACAGAGCCACCCCTCCATGTTTTCCTGGCTTCCTGTCCTTCCTAAATGTCAATATTCAGGTCCCAATCTACGTCATCCTGCAGCCAAGTCCTTGTAATGGCTATCAGATCGTACTTATTTATTTCTGTTTGAGCTGTCAATTCATCTGTTTTGTTTTGAATGCCACATGCATTCAGATACAGAGCCTTTAGTTTTATCCTTTTATTATTTCTGTAACCTCTAGGCTTATCTGCTGATTTACTGTTAGATTCGTACTTTCTATTCCTCCCTGTAATGTCATGATTGTTTTACTCATTACCCATATACCTTTCTGTCTTGCCTTGTCTCTACTCTTTGATTTAACACATCTTCCTAAATTTGATCCCTAGCCCCCACTACTTAGTTCAAAATCTTCTCTACCTCCCTAGTTATGCAGCTCGCTAGAACACTGGTCCCAGCATGGTTCAGGTGTAGACTGCCCCATGGCACAGCCCCAACTTTCCCCAGTACTGGTGCCAGTGCCCCACAAACCAAAACCCACTTCTGCCACACCAGTCTTTGAGCCAAGCATTCATTTCTCTCATCTTATTTGTCCTATGCCACTTTGCACGTGGCTCAGGTAATAACCCAGAGAATATTGCCTTTAAGGTTCTGCTTCTTAATTTGGTGCCTATGAAGAACCATTTTCCTTGTCCTGCCTATGCCTTAGTACCTACATGGACCATGGCCACTGGATCCTCCCCCTCCCACTGCCAAGTTCCTCTCCAGCCCTGAGCAGCTGTCCTGAACCCTGGCACCAGGCAGGCAACATAGCCATTTGGACTTTTGCACTTTGCTGTAGCGAACAGTGTCAATCCCCCCCACTGTACTGTCTCTCTACTACCAAAACATTTCTTTTTGCTCCCCCCACTTGAATGGCTTCCTGTACCATGGTGCCGTGGACAGTCAGTTCATCCCCTGAAGCCTCTACTCTCATGCAAACAAGCAGAAAGAACCTCAAACCTATCGGACAATGGCAAAGGCTGAGGCTCCTGCACTCTAGGTCCCCTTACCTGCCTCACTCACAGTCACACCCTCCTGTCCCTGAACACTGATCAAATCAGAAGACCAGGTAACTTTCCCCCTCCCTGATGTGTCACATTGTCCACTGCTCAGCCTCCAGCTCAATGAGCTGAATCTCCTCAAGCTGCAAACACTTACAGCAGACATGTTTGCCTTGGGTCACACTGGCATTCAGGAGCTCCCACATTCTACAGCCATGACACATCACCTGTCTTGCCATCCTTAATGTGTTTTAATTAACTACTTAATTACAGACTCGTAAATGTCTACAGCATAGAAGGAGGCCATTCAGCCCATCGTGTCCACACCAGTCAATAAAGATCTGACTACATTAATCCCATTTTCCGGCACTTGGCCAATAGCATTGGAGGCTATGGCAATGCAAGTGAATATCTAAATACTTCTTAAATGTTATGAGAGTTTCTGACTCAACCACCCTTTCAGGCAGTGAGTTCTAGAATCCCACCATCCTCTGGGTGAAAAAATTTCTCCTCAACTCCCCTCTTAGCCTTCTACCTCTTACCTTACATCTAAGCCCCCTGGTTATTGACCCCTCTAATAATGGGAAAAGTGCCTTTGCAGATGACACAAAGCTGGGTGGGAGGGTGAGCTGTGAGGAGGATGCAGAGATGCTTCAGTGTGATTTGGACAAGCTGAGTGAGTGGGCAAATGCATGGCAGATGCAATATAATGTGGATAAATGTGAGGTTAATCATTTTGGTAGCAACAACAGGAAGGCAGATTATTATCTGAATGGCTATTAATTGAGAGAGGGGAACGTGCATCGAGACCTGGGTGTCCTTGTACACCAGTCGCTGAAGGTAAGCATGCAAGTGCAGCAGGCGGTAAAGAAGGCAAATGGTATGTTGGCCTTCATAGCCAGAGGATTTGAGTACAGGAACAAGGATATCTTGCTGCAATTGTACAGGGCCTTGATGAGACCACACCTGGAATATTGTGTGCAGTTTTGGTCTCCTTATCTGAGGAAGGATGTACTGCTATAGAGGGAATGCAGCGAAGGTTTATCCGACTGATTCCTGGGATGGCAGGACTGACATATGAGGAGAGATTGAGGATTATATTCACTGGAGTTCTGAAGAATAAGGGGGGATCTCATAGAAACCTATAAAATTCTAACAGGACTAGACAGAGTATATGCAGGAAGGATGTTCCTGATGGTGGGGGAGTCTAGAACCAGGAGTCACAGTCTGAGGATATGGGGTAGACCATTTGGGACTGAGATGAGGAGAAATTTCTTCACCCAGAGAATTCGTTACCACAGAAAGTAGTCGAGACCAAAACATTGTATGTTTTTAAGAAGGAGTTAGATATAACTCTTGGGGTGAAAGGGATCAAAGGACATGGGGAGAAAGTGGGAGCAGGCTATTGAGTTGGATGTTCAGCCATGATCATAATGAATGGCGAAGCAGGCTCGAAGGGCCGAATGGCCTACTCCTGCTCCTAGATTCTATGTTTCTATCCACCCTATCTATGCCCCTCATAATCTTATACAGCTCTATCAGGTGCCCTCTCAACCTTCGTTGTTCCAAGGAAAATAACCCCAGCCTATCCAAGCTTTCCTCATAGCTCAGACTCTCCAGCCCAGGCGGCATCCTGGTAAATCTCCTCTGCATCTTCTCCAGTGCAATCACATCCTTCCTATAATGTGGTGACCAGAACTGCTTGCAGTACTCCAGTTGTGGCCTAACAGCATTTTATACGGTTCCAGCATAACTTCCCTGCTCTTGTATTCTATGCCTCGGCTAATAAAGGCAAGTATCCCATATTCCTTCTTAACTGCCTTATCTACCTGTCCTGCTACCTTCAGGGATCTGTGGATATGTACACCAAGGTCCCTCCAATCTTCAGGTCCACAGGTCACTGAAAGTGGCAACGCAGATGGATAAGGTAGTCAGGAAGGCATATGGCATGCTTGCCTTCATCAGCATGGGTATTGAGTATAAAAGCTGGGAAGTCATGCTGCAGCTGTATAGAACCTTGGTTAGGCCACACTTGGAATATTGCGTGCAATTCTAGTTGCCACATTACCAGAAGGATATGGAGGCGTTGGAGAGGGTGCAGAGGAGGTTTACCAGGATGCTGCCTGGTCTGGAGGTTATTAGCTATGAAGAGAGGTTGGAGAAACACGGATTGTTCTCAATAGAGCGATGGAGATTGAGGGGCGACTTGATGGAAGTTTACAAAATTATGAGTGGCATGGACCAGAGTAGATAGTCAGAAGCTTTTTCCCAGGGTGGAAGAGTCAATTACTAGGGGACATAGATTTAAGGTGAGAGGAGAAAACTTTAGAGGAGATGTGCGGGACAAGTTTTTTGCACAGAGGGTAGTGAGTGTCTGGAATTCGCTGCCAGAGGAGGTGGTGGAAGCAGGTACGATAGTGGTGTTTAAGAGGCAGCTTGACAAATACATGAATAAGATGGGAATAGAGGGATACGGACCCCGGAAGTGCAAAATGTTTTAGTTTGACAGGCAGTATGATCGGCGCAGGCTTGGAGGGTCGAAGGGCCTGTTCCTGTGCTGTACTTTTCTTTGTTCTTCGTTCAGCACTTTCCAGGGTCCTACCATTCATTGTGTAATCCCTTGCCTTGTTAGCCCTCCCCAAGTGTATTACCTCACACTTTTCTGGGCTGAATTCCATTTGCCACTGCTCTGCCCACCTGACCAGTCCATTAATATCATCCTGCAGTTTATGATTATCCTCCTCACTATTTACCACCCTACCAATTTTCATGTCATCTGCTTGATCATACCCCCTACATTTGTCCAAATCATTTATGTACACCACAAGAGCAAGGGCCCCAGCACTGCGGAACCCCACTGAAAACAGACTTCCAGTCACAGAAACATCCCTCTACCATCACCCTCTGCTTCCTGCCTCTCAGCCAATTTTGGATCCAACGTGCCACTTTGCCTTGGATCCCATGGGCTCTTACTTTTTTGATCAGTCTGCCATGAGGGACCTTATCAAAAGCCTTGCTGAAGTCCATGTAGACCACCTCAAATGCATTACCCTCATCAATACTCCTGGTTACCTCCTCAAAAAATTTGATCAAATTTGTCAAACATGACCTTCCCTTAACAAATCCATGTTGACTATCCCTGATTAATCCATGTCTCTCCAAGTTCTGTCCCTCAGAATTCTTTCTAGTAAGTTCCCCACCACTGAGGTTAGACTGACTTATTTTATTCAATTATTTTCCTTTCTTATATATTTTATTAACTTTACCACCTGTTCATACACTATTTTAAACTTTAAGAATATAATAGACCTTAACCACTTACCAGATACTCACCAAACTTATTTCCCGGTAGTAGAGTAAGAACTAATTCCTATGGGGTGAAAAAGTTAGAAAAAGCAAAGGAGCACCTCCTTACCCTCTTCCCCTAACTCACCCAATTCTCAGCACTTTTGTTCAAAATTGCACTCCTGTGCTAAGTCACACTGAAAGGCCTGTATTTATATGCTCTGAAACTAGCTCAGCCCCAGGCACAGAGAAAACAATTTAAACTAGTTTCCTTAATTAACCAACTTCAACTGCTCTCCAGTGGAGAGCTTTCATATCCCTGCTTAAGCTTGGATGAAATTTAGAATTTAAACAGCAAATTTCAGCCAGATGTTAAATGTTAACTATGAACAAAATTTGAATTTTAGAAGGAGATTAAGATTCCCTCACTCACCCATCTCTTAGCGCTCTTGTTCAGTCACATTCACAAACAGGGAAAGAAAATTGTCTATTTTAAGACAATTTGCTTTTTTTTCCTCTCTGATCTTTACACCTGATGCCATGAATACTTGCCTAAAATGTCAGATTTTGTTAAGGGGATACAACGATGCCCTTATCAGGCAAACTGCCAATCCACTGACTTTCTAAAAATAATTGCCTTGTCATACTCCATGTCAAGTCTCATTTGTGTCATTTCATTGAAGATTTACTCAACAGTACAGGTATCTCACAACAGACTATCAGTTCATAAAATACTTGACTCCTGATTTTACTCCTTGTAGGAAGCAACAATACCAGCACCAGTGTACGTTATCGCCCTTTCGTGGCTGGGAACCCGTTCCTATGTGGGCATGGCCATTTTGTACTGCCTATTGTACGGGTCGAATTTGTGGTTGCATTAAAGCTCAATGTTTTCACCTAAACGCTGTTTATATTGTGATCCAGTTTATGTGCCAGTCTGAAGGTAAACACAGGCCAGTGGCATGGAGGCAGCGTCGGAATGTTTTCATGCCTCTCAAAGGAAATTGGTGAGTTTATGCGAAACATATACGCAGATATTGAGTTCCACTTAGTCCACAATATTACGGTACAGTAACAACAGAAACTAAGGCAGCTACACATCGGGCACCAAAGCAGGCTTGCTCAAGGAAGATTAAGACAGTCAATTCATTTGATCATTGGTGTCAGAACCTAATCTACATTTTGACACTTGATCCAAACTTTACCTCCCTCTTCATTGACTGTTTCACCTGGAAGAAGAGAACCAAGACTGACCAAAGGTGACAGGATGTCTCCAGGACTCACCGCTCAAAAAAGGTAACCTTATTGGGCCTGAGAATAACCTTTTGCTGAAAGGTGGGTACAGTCATTAAGATCTACCTCTTGAGGAGGATGAAGAGCTGTCACCCTCACTGGAGAACACAGCAGTCTTACGTCGGCTAAAACTCATTCATCCTAGCCTAACATGTCTAGTGAAAAAGAAGGTGCAAGGTATTTATACTTGGAGACAATGGCAGCAGTCTCTGAGTTTGCAATGAGTAGATGCTGAGTTTTCCAAAGTCCCAGAGAGGTGTTGAAGGCCCCGGGATGTAAACATTTGTGCTGAAAACTGTCCATTTACTTCTAAGATGAATGGGAGCTGGGGTCAAGAATGGAGTCAGCATTCTACCTGGATGCAAGCTTAATGTGTTTCATGGGGAAGAGGGCAGAGGAAGTATTTTTTGAGATCAGGTTACAGATGTCCCTACAAATCAATGAATATCACAGACTGGCAGATGTTCTGTATGGTCAGCAGAGAAAAGAGGCTGCTTAGCTTTGCGAGCTACCACAACCAGATGCAGGAGGAAGACGGCCTCCAGTCAAAGAGGCGCATCCTGCAGCCTTCTACGAATTCCAGGAGATTTGTCCTTGCCATGGCCAAGAGAAGAAGAATCATTGGAACAGGCTTTTCTGCTGGTGGTGGGTTATGAAACTCTTGAGGAAAGTGCATGGAGGTAGTTACTCAAAGTTACTACTTGGAAAAACAGTGATACAGAACCCCACCGGAAACTGGGAAACAATGTGGACTGTTTGCTGTAAGGACTGTAATTCTGTGGGGGCTGTGATGTGTGATAACTATAAAAGGGGAACATTCTTCCCTGTAAATTAAAGTATAAGTTGCCTACAAAGAGAAAATAGTGTTTAGTCATTGTGTTTTTCGTCATGTTACAGTAAAAATTTTAAAACATGAAATCTTGTTGTGTCTTTCTTTTAGCTATCAACAGGAAGTACAAATCTCTTTTTAAAAGTTAAAGGTCTCACCTAACAAGAACAGACCCTGTAACCTCTTTCCTTACACACAGGTGTCATGTCCATTACATAAACAAGCGTGTTGACCAGACAAACATTTCCTCAACAAGTGTGATTTTCTGCCAGATCAAGGCCGCCAATATATGGAGAGCCAATGCAGACACAATGCACAGAATGGTAAACTTCTGCATTATAACACTTCTGTGATTTGATTCTGTAAAGCTTGTAAGATAGCTACTATCCTGGACGATATTGATGCCACCTCAAAAGCCTGTTTATAGGAAGACAATAAGGAACCTGCTGATGTTTTGTTGGAAGCAGCTGCACTGTGTACAAATGCATCATTCAGACACATTCTACAAGCACAATGCTATTCGAGTGACAATTGATATGGAGCCACAGGCAACGTGATCTATGTTTCCACAGCTATGAGACTTGGTATCCCAGTCAAGAGTTTATCCCAATCTGCTCAACAGGCTAAAGGTTCAACACCTTCACATGTGGTTGGTGACTTCTCTCTGTCCAGAGATCATCACAACCTTACCTTTAAAAGGCTGGTCATGGAGAACCTTTAAGTTGAGGTACTCCGTTCATGGAAACAAATAATGTGTCAATTCGACCGTCCAAACTCCTAGTGCTAGTAGGTGACTCCACCTACCGATGTTTATGGATGTTTCCCTTGCTTTCTCTAGCCCATGCAGAGTAAGATGAGCCCGTATCCTTCACACACGCTCAAGGTCAACAACAATCTGGCCAGGGGATTTCATCGCGATGAACCTACCAGATGATAGTGCAGACCTCACGACATTTTCTTTTGACCAATCTTCTCTTCCTTTAGGACCAAAGTGTAACAAGTCACCCAACATTTGGCCTCCAACACATAATTTGACTAATGTTGCAACAAGATTCGCATCATGAGCCTCTCCCTTGAATCACAAGTCCTGTTTCACAATAAACAATTTGCTCAGATTTCATCTGTCTTCATCCCTAGCAACCAAGGTTTTCAGCCTTCTCAGGACGACATGACACAGCATTTTACCAAACGTATGCCCCATCAGCTGTTTTCAGAGTCTGCTCTTGTGGATCCTGATCACACCCTGCCTCAGCACACGCATTCTCAGTTCCACACGCTCCTTCAAAAGTTTGATCCAACATTCCCCAATTACAATGGCAAGGCTGGACCCTTCAAAGCTAATGTCAACATGGGATTCATACAACCTCCAAAATGAAAGGGTCGCCTCCCCTAGTAGGCCAAAAACATATCATTTGCCGATGTTGGGCACTATAGTAAGTCACAGCCTTCATTCAACCTTATGCAAGATTACCCATGGAAACACATTTTGCAACAAATCTGACCAATGCCTTTTATCAGATTCAATTAGCACAATTCTCCATGAAGTACTGTGAAATGGTCACACCCTACAAAGGTACTCGCATGTACACTTGATCTTCCATGGGCATGACTGAATCTGAAATTGCCCTTCAGGAATTAACATGCTGTGTCTTCTAGTTGAGGGCATACCCCATCAAGCTTACAGACAACATCTACTGTGGTGGTAAAAGTCCTGAAGAACTTCTTCACAACTGGCAATGTGTTCTATATGCTGTGTCACACTGTGATCTCCACCTATCTGCCCCTAAGATTCATCTGCCCTTACACAACAGCTATGGGATGGATTTGATCCCAACACACCTTGTAAGCTAGCCTGCATCACTTGACCATTCTCTCTATCTGCTTTCCACTGAATGTGGTTTTTGGCACGGGATCTTTCATTGGTGCCTACAAGATGCTTCATAAAGTGTGCCTCATTCACAATCCCCTTGGATGGTGTTACTGCCAGATGTCAGTCCAATGAAAGGATTGAGTGGGCATATAATCCTCACAAAACCTTCCAGATGGTGCAATCTGCTCTTTCATCTGCTAAAACCGTTCCCCTTTCCCGGCCAGACAATCAACTCTGGATTGTCACAGATGGTGTTGGCTTCTTCAGTACCTAACTGCATGGTTGTCAAATTACCGGGTTGCCGTATGAGATTGAAGGTCTGTCCACCAAGCTTCTATCAAACACTTCAGCCCATATATTGTGCAATCCAAGCACCATCCTTGTGTCCTCACAGACAGTAAATGTGGTGTGCTAGCTTTGGTCAAACTGTGCAGGGGAGAATTTTCTGCCAGGCTATGTGTCACGACATACCTTTCCAGGGTCAGTCATACCATGCCTCTGTCAGACACCTAGCTGAATCTGTGAATATCCCATCAGATTTTGCAAGCCGCAACGTGCCTAACTGTGAGGACCACACATGCTCAGATTCCACTGTTCACCGTTTATACAATGATAACATTGTGTCAGGCTCAACAAGGCTTCCATTCACCTGTCGCTTGCCATTTCAACACACCACCTCGCTCTCATGTCCACATGTCCGTCCTTGGCCTGCTGCAATGTTCCAGTGAAGCTCAACGCAAACTGGAGGAACAGCACCTCATCTTCCGACTAGGCACTTTACAGCCTTCCGAACTTAATATTGAGTTCAGCAACTTTAGATCGTGAACTCTCTCCTCCATCCCCACCCCCTTTCTGATCCCCCCTTTTCCAATAATTTATAATTTTTTACATATATATATTTTTTTATATATATTTTTCTTTTCCCACCTATTTCCATTATTTTAAAATGTATTTCCATCCCAAGCTCCAACAACTCATCGACACCAACGCCCATCCAGGACCCTCCACACCTGTCCGTCCCTCTGTCCCCATTCCGTCTTCCAATCCCAGCCCCGGCCGTGTATTCACCATCCCCCTTCTCTGATGCTGAATGTTCAGTGCTCAGCAAAGGACTCAGTTTCATACCCTTACGCCCTCATCTCAATGAATTTCGGGCTCCGCACGATGCTGAACTCTTCTTCCGCTGCCTTCGTCTCCGTGCTCACTTCTTTGGGCAGGAGTCCTCTCCCTGTTCAATGGATCCTTTTACCCGCCTCCAATATTCTCCCTCCACTTGGACCCCTCCCTCTGGATTCTTACCTGCTCTTGATCTTTTCATTCAGAACTGTCGGCATGACATCAGTCGTCTCAATTTCTCTGCTCCTCTCACCCACTCTAACCTGTCTCTTTCTGAACTTGCTACACTCCATTCTCTCAGGTCCAACCCTTACATTGTCATCAAACCTGCTGACAAGGGTGGTGCTGTTGTTGTCTGGTGCACTGACTTCTACCTCACAGAGGCTGAGCGTCAACTCGCAGACACTTCCTCCTACCTCCCCCTGGACCATGACCCCACCACTGAACATCAAGCCATTGTTCCTAAGACTGTCACTGACCTCATCTCCTCTGGAGATCTTCCCTCCACAGCTTCCAACCTCATAGTCTCCCAACCTCAGATGGCCCACTTCTACCTCCTACCCAAAATCCACAAACAGGACTGTCCCAGAAGACCGATCGTGTCAGCCTGCTCCTGCCCCACGGAACTCATTTCTTGCTATCTTGACTCCCTTCTCTCTCCCCTTGTCCAGTCTCTTCCCACCTACATCCGTGATTCCTCTGACACCCTACATCATATCAACAATTTCCAATTCCCTGGCCCCAACCGCCTCCTCTTCATCATGGACGTCCAATCCCTCTACACCTCCATCCCCACCGGGATGGTCTGAGGGCTCTCTGCTTCTTCCTCGAACAGAGGCCCGAACAATCCTCATCCACCACTACTCTCCTCCGTCTGGCTGAACTTGCTCTCTCACTGAATAATTTCTCCTTAAACTCGTCTCACTTCCTCCAAATACAAGGTGTGGCTATGGGTACCCGCATGGGCCCCAGTTATGCCTGTCTCTTTATGGGGTATGTGGAACATTCCTTGTTCTAGTCCTACTCAGGCCCCCTCCCACAACTCTTTCTCCGGTACATTGATGACTGCTTCGGTGCTGCTTCAAGCTCTCGTCTGGACCTGGAAAAATGTATTAATTTTGCTTCTAATTTCCACCCCTCAATCATTTTCACATGGTCCATCTCTGACACTTCCCTTCCCTTTCCTTCCTTGACCTCTCTGTCTCAATTTCTGGTGATAGACTGTCCACTAATATTCATTACAAGCCTACCGACTCCCACAGCTACCTCGACTACAGCTCCTCACACCCTGCTTCCTGTAAGGACTCCATCCCATTCTCTCAGCTCCTTCGCCTCTGTCACATCTGTTCTGATGATGCCACTTTCAAAAACAATTCCTCTGACATGTCTTCCTCCTTCCGTAACCGAGGTTTTCCACCCACGGTGGTTGACAGGGCCCTCAACCGTGTCTGGCCCATCTCCCGCGCATCCGCCCTCACACCTTCCTCTCCCTCCCAGAACCATGATAGGGTCCCCCTTGTCCTCACTTATCACCCCACTAGCCTCCGCATTCAAAGGATCATCCTCCGCCATTTCCGCTAACTCCAGGCTGATGCCACCACCAAACACTTCTTCCCTTCACCCCCCCCGGCGGCATTCTGCAGGGATCGTTCCCTCCGGGACACCCTGGTCCACTCCTCCATCACCCTCTACACCTCAACCCCCTCCCACGGCACCTTCCCATGCAACCGCAGAAGGTGCAACACCTGCACCTTTACTTCCCCCCTCCTTACCGTCCAAGGGCCCAATCACTCCTTTCAAGTGAAGCAGCACTTCACTTGCACTTCCCTCAATTTAGTCTACTGCATTCACTGCTCCCAATGTGGTCTCCTCTACATTGGAGAGACCAAATGCAGACTGGGTGACCGGTTTGGGGAATACCTTCAGTCTGTCCGCAAACATGACCCAGATCTCCCTGTCGCTTGCTATTTCAACACACCCAATCCTGCTCTCATGCCCACATGTCCATCCTTGGCCTGCTGCAATGTTCCAGTGAAGCTCAACGCAAACTGGAGGAACAGCACCTCATCTTCCGATTAGGCACTTTATAGCCTTCCGGACTTAACATTGAGTTCAGCAACTTTAGATCATGAACTCTCTCCTCCATCCCCACCCCCTTTCCGATCCCCCTTTTTCCAATAATTTATAATTTTTCACATATATATATATATATATTTTATATATATTTTTCCTTTCCCACCTATTTCCATTATTTTTAAATGTATTTCCATCCATTGTTTTATCTCTACCTTTCAGCCTATTTTGATCCCTTGCCCCCACCCCACCCCCACTAGGGCTATCTATCACTTGCTCATCCTGCTTTCTACCCTTAATGTCATCATTACCACATTCCACAGCTAATATCACCACCGTCGACACCCCTTTGTCCTTTTGTCTATGACATCTTTGGTAATCTCTTCTTTGCCTCCACCTATCACTGGCCCTCTATCCAGCTCTACCTGTCCCACCCCCCTTCAACCAGCTTATATTCCACCTCATTTCTATATTTCTTAGTTCTGATGAAGAGTCATACGGACTCGAAACGTTAACTGTATTCCTCTCCGCAGATGCTGTCAGACCTGCTGAGTTTTTCCAGGTATTTTTGTTTTTGTTCCTTGCACCAGCATGGCTAGCCATCCAGTCTGAATATCCCCTGCTTCATCACACACATGTGCACCTGATATAAGGCACCCTTGAATGAAATCTATCAACATTCACTACCTCTGAGTTTCTACCATTACACAGGATGGTTTACTTGTCATTTGGCACAATGAGCTTTTTGCCCCCTCCAGAGAATGCATTATCATTCTGTGTAATCTTCTGAAAGGCCTTATCACTGCTCTCCACCTATGTCTTGGCTACCCATCATGTTATCAACTCAAATTGGTCACCCACTGATATTTGTGTGTGCTTTACATGGATGCCTCAATTGAATGGAACACAGCTAGCTGCCATACCTGCACTGCTCTACAGATCATCTTGCACAGCGTCATCCTCCAGTCTTCGAGTGACCCTCCAGAGGTGGTTGGCACCTCATTTGCTGCTGATGTTATCAAGCATGAGCAACAACTCATTTTAATTATATGAGTGTTTTCCTTCTTACACAGCTGCTTGCATCATTGCCAATGAATGCCATGACACCTTAAGGGATGATCTCTCATTGGGTTTCATCCACTGGATAGCCCCAAGCCTGTTCCTGCCCATAGGGGACAATTTCGGGGACAAGCTGCTTCAGGAACACACATTGCTATTGAGCTCTGTAGCTCGAAGAGCCCCAACAAGAAACTGGTAGCAGAGAAGGCATTACTGGAACTAGAGGATGAGCTTCTACACCATGAATCACATGGCGGCCTGATCACACCTTTTCCCCTTATATCACACTGCACGGCTCAACCTGCCATCATTCTCAAGGCCTTTGTGTGGGAGAATTACAAACACAGAGAAATCGGTTCACCAATGTGCAGATTTCTCTGTCCGACGACTGGGTTACTGAGATTCAACATCGGCTCCACCAGGTCAATCAATGTATTGTCAGAAATCCAAGCTTCCCCAAGGGATACAACCACCACTCACTTCAGTTGATTTTGGAGATCGAAGTCCACCTTCATGGTGATCACAACAAGTCACAAGCTCACCAACGCTACTTGGCTACCTCTGTTGATGATGGCTGCTGCAACACTCGCAAGTTCATCAGTTCCCAGCTATATAGCAGAATTTATTGAATCAAGAGATTCTAATGGTACAAGCTCCCTCCCTTCTGAACTGGTCCTGCAACCTGCTCTGTTTCTGACTATGGCACCACCAGCCATGGTGGACACTCTTCTTCCATCCATCTTGTTAATGTAAATCCTAATATACTGGCTGACCTGTCTTCACAGCTCGTGCTATGCACAGTGGAATCAACTAGGCAAGCTCCACAGCCTATGATGCATCTCTCAGTCCTTTCAATCTCTGACTGCAGGACAGATCCCTAAATTGCCACGATTTGGAGAAGCAAACACCTGATCCAGAGCCATGGTCTTTACCGCCTAGTCCTGTGTTGCACTCCCCAGCACATGCCCCTGATTTCCTGCGGTCATCTGATCCAGTCTTGTAACCCCTTACCCAGACCTCTGATCCTACAGCACTGGCTTCAAGCACATCTATCCAGCCTCTATATATACCACTAGCCTTGTTTCCTCAGTGCCTGCCTTGAGATACTAAACTCGCCAGAGTCACCTCCCAAAGCATCTACAAGATTTTATACTTCAGAGTTAATGCTAATATTTGGGGGCAGAATAAACCCCAGTGGCTGGAGTCCATTAACAGTTCACCCCTGTTGATGAACCCAGATTGCCGTCTTTATGTTTCTATCCAGGTACTTCATGATCTTATCTTTAATAAGGGCTTTCACAGTGAATGTCAAACTCACTGACCTGTAGTTTCCTAGTCACTACGTTTCTTAAAGATAGGAGCAAAGGCGGCGAAGGTTAAGGGGGGATTTAATAGCTGTATTCAAAATCGTGAAGTGTTTTGGCAAAGTAAATAAGCAGTACTTATTTCCAGTGACAGAAGGTTCGATAAACACAGATTTAAGGTAATTGGCAAAAGGACAAGAAATGAGGTAAAGAGAATTGGTTGTGTGTTCTTGAAAATGCTGTTGCAGCTTTTCATCTTGCACCCATCAGGACAGATGCAAGGATGCCAAACTTCGAAGGGTGCAACAATTTATGCTGCATGAGAAAAACATGCTGATTGGTTGACAAGTTAGCTCTGATTAGTTGAAATGTTGCCATGGAGAATGCACCAGGAAATTATTGTGCCCCATGCTTTTGTTTAATTCAAGAGTCACAATGCCTGAACATGTTCCTTTTGCCTGCAGATGACAGGTCCCTGCACATGATTATATGGAGCTTCTAGCAAGAGTAAGTATGTCACTTTGCGAGTCTAAATCTTAATTCAGGTGTTGGTGTAATTTTTAGCAACCTCTGGATTGTACAGCAAATACTGTGCAATCGCGGAATCACATGTAATGCTAGACACTATGTTCCGAGTTTAGCAAGCATGGGCTGGTTGAGTATTCTGCCTAGAAGATTGCATGGGTGGAACACTGTTTAGATGGAAGCTGCTGCTTGCGGAGAATCGGCTAAATCCTTAGGAAAGGGACTGGAATTCTGCCCCCAGGAAGCTCCAAGCTTGGAAGCTCGGATAAATCTGCGACCATAAAAGCAGAGTGGACTACCTAGGAACTCCGTGAGATGGTCTGTGTGGTCTGCTATTGCATATGTAATTTATAGTTTATACCAACCATGCTTTGTATTATGAGGAAAGGTTGAGCAGATTAGGCCTGTACTCACTGGAGTTTAGAAGAATGAGAGGTGACCTTATTGAAGTATATGTGATTCTGAGGTGACAGGGTGGATGAGAAACATGCCTTTGATGGAATGACACCTAATCTCCTACCCCTCACATCCATATGTGGATTACTATATTTAAATCCGCAGCTGCATGTAATAATTTCCTTACATGTCTTAAGGGGCTCTATTCTGCACTCAAATTCACCTTTGAAATGGAGCCGTCAAATGAACTCCCCTTCCTTGACGTACTAGTTGCGAAATCTGCCTGGGGATTCTCTACCATGGTTTACCGCAAACCTACTGGTCAATGTATGCATTAGGATTCTTACTGTACCGCACGTTATAAGATTGGCCTTCGGCAACCTCATAAAGAGGTCCTAAACCATTTGCTCAGGGTGCAAGTTTGATGCTGAAATAGGGCGCATCAAGGGCATTCTGCAGGATAATGGCTACCCCGATCAGATCATTTCACTCTGTATATCGCACAAACTCATGAACGGGCCTAAGGCCATCACTTTCGGCCCTGAAAAGTGCTCAGTCTACCTCAGATTACCCTGGAAGGGCAAGGTATCTCAAAAATTTGAGCTACAGGTGAAGCTAGCTGTTTCACACTGCTACTATCCAGTAGCAACACAAATGGTATTCGCCACTAACAGGAAGCTGCCGTCAAGCCAAAAAGACAATCTGCCTACCACACAAATGAGTAATGCGGGATATGAATTTCAGTGCCAGTGTGATGCTTGGTATGTAGGCCATACATCCCAAAGGCTGGTGGATTGTATCAAACAGCATGCCCCAGTCACTGATCGCAATGGGCAGGATGCAGATCATACCTGACCAGCCCGTGCTTGCAAACTCAAAACACATTAGATGTGATTCTGTGACTGGAAAACATTTGCTAAATAATCTTCAATGTGCTAAGAATTACATTTAGAACCAATTTAAGATTGTCAGTTGGGCTCGCAGTGTGGTACATTTGCCTGTACTGGAAGCTCCGTATATCAATACTCAGGGCCCTGTTCTTTGCAGACAGAAAGAACATGTACACACATTGCACCCATTTCAGCTAAACAAAATAAGTGACGGCCATTCGCTGACTCATTCCTCAGGGCAATGCCTTGAACAATCAGGGTCAAGCTGCCGGGTTTAAATTTCAAACAATGCTTGGCAGTTAACTGTTAGTTACAACCATTGGTGCATTCTCCATGTCAATGCCTCTACCAATCCACTTGCTAACCAATCAACACCCTCTTCACATACAATATGAATTATTGTTTTCCCCTTATATTGCTATTCTTGTGAAGTGGCCTGATGAGTGCAAGACGAAAAGCTTCACCATGTCTCTTTTTTCAGCAATGTATTCATTGTATTTAGTCATTCTTGATATCATGTGAAGTGAATTGAATTGGCTGAAGACTGGCATCTGTGAAGATGGGGATCTTAGTGGGAGAACGAGATGAATCATTCCTTCGGCACTTCTGGCTGGGATATTGCAAGCACTCATTCCTGGGTTCCACAGCTCCACCACTGTTTGTTCTGGAGATTTAGCAGAATGTTCTAGGGGTGAGGGATTTTAGATACAAGGTTAGACTGGAGAAGCTGGAGTTGTTCTCCTTGGAACAGAGGAGATTGAGGGGAGATTTGAAAAAGGTGGACAAAATTATCACAGGTTTCATTCAGGTAAACAAAGAAAAACTCTTCCCATTAGTTGATGGCATAAGGAATAGAAGACACTGATTTAAGGTTTTGGGCAAGTGAGGGAGAACTTTTTTGCGAAATGGTAATGACCTGGAACTCACTGCCCACAAGGATGGTGGAAAAGGAGACCATCAATGATTTCAAAAGGAAACTAGATAGGCACTTGAGGGAAATAATCTTGCAGGACTATGGAAATAGAGCGGGGGAATGGGACTGACTGGATTGCTCCTTCTGTGCCATAATGACACTGGCTTCTGCCCTCACCCTATCTCCCGCTTACAGTGATCTCACTCCAACGCTCAGTTTTCTTTGTCTCCTTCCATAACTGAAAAACAGTTTATTGTTATCCTACGCTTCTCTTGCCCTGTTCAACTTCAAACTTTTCTTTGCCATTTCAATGTCTTGTTTGTAGTGAAGACATTCATTGCCTAATGTCTGTCTCTCATCTTTGAGCTCTATATCCTTTCTGAAATAGAAATGGGAAACTTCTACTGAAACGTTTTGTTGAAAGCCTCAATATTCATATTTGACTCATTTCCAAACCACACAAACTAAAATACTCCTTACACAAATACAACGTCATTTTCTACTGAGAATAAAGTTTTTCTCATGGGAAAGTCAAATGGGATTTCCAACACAAAGTCAAGCTGCCACAGGTGTGGCATCAGTATTGTTTGTCATGTCTGAAATGGGTCTCTGTTCTTTGCCTCACACTCTCACAAACACAGCCTCATTATTTACAAACACACAGGATAAACTTTTTCTGAATA
This sequence comes from Cetorhinus maximus, assembly GCF_964194155.1. NCBI lineage: Eukaryota > Metazoa > Chordata > Chondrichthyes > Lamniformes > Cetorhinidae > Cetorhinus > Cetorhinus maximus. Next base: position 51,834,325 of record NC_135888.1, on the reverse strand, counting down.
AGTGTCTCAGATTTCTTAAAACAATTTTGAATACAAGCAAAAAGACAGGTTCTCACTACGGATATGCAGGCCGTTGGGGGGGACTTTTATGGAGCCCACAAGAGAGGAAAATGAGGCATGCGAGGTGACCAAACTAGGAAGAGGCCGAAAATGTTATTTCCCACCGGCAGGATCAGATGCAGGGATTAAGTCAATGTTATGTTTGTGGCATGTCGGGCCTCACAGTGGCCTGTGGTGAGTTCCCACTTGTTATACATTTTCATGCCATGAATAATCATTAGCCTAAAACCTTTTTTTAAATTGCATCCTACCTTCAAGATAAAGTTAGTGGCGCAAAAGAAGCTAGTGGCACCTGGTCCACATCCCTTTAAAGGTGGCGTGCAACAGGCGGCTTTGTGCAGTTGTGTCTGGGGTCAGCGGTTTTCCTTGTTGGACTCTGCACAAAGAAAGGGGAGCAGGGGAACGGCAGCTTGCATTAAGGCTCAGGGCTGGAAAGGTCAAGTCAGTAGTGAGGGATGGGGTGTGGATTAGGGTCGGGGGTATAAAGGAGTGGAAGGGGGAGGGCATGGTGTCCTGAGGGTGGTGAGAACAGTCAATCAAGGTAAGAAAATGAGAGGCCTAAAGGGCAATGTAAGCATTGTGGGTTCATCTCAGGGTGTTAGCTGGCAGACTCCTTCAAGGCTTTGAGTTCACCTACAACATTTCAATTATCCCTGCTGAGAGTGATCTCAGACAATGTCCTTTACAACGCAGAGAAGTTAGGGCCAGCCAAGCTTGTAAGTGCAGCCATGTCTCACGGAGTGGTGAGTACAACACTGGACACTAACATGCACATTTCATAAAGTGAACACAAAAACACATTATCACTTTTTCTACAATAAAGAAAATGTCCCTCACTCTCCTATAACCGTCAGTGCGAGCTGACCATGAGGTGTGCCAATAGATTTAGCTCTCTAAGCTACTCTCAACAAATAACAATGATGCCAACACGAATGAAGTGAAACCAATGTAATGTGAAATTTTTACAAGTGAAATTTAAATTTGAAAAGCACCTGTGCCACTTTGCCACCTGCTGCGTGATTGTATGTGTCTCCTATTGACACACCAACACTTTAAATTTTAATTGTAACTGTGTGGGAACCAAAGGCAAAAGAGTGGAAGTGAATCTCACTTCTGTTCTGCAGTCAGGAACAACGCTCCAAGTTAAAATTCCATCCATAAACCTAATATGGACTTGCTCCCTCAATATAGGTACTACCACTTAACAAGAAGACACAACAGGGAGCTATAAATAAATTAGAGCTAAAAATAAATGGAAGAGTGCTGTTTGTCAATTTTTGAAAATAAATCAGTTCAAACCAGGATAAGCCACAATCTAGTTTTGTGACCCCCGATCTGTCCATACGTGATATGAACACTCACAAACACAACAACAGCTTGCATCTATTTTAATGTAGTAAAATGCCCCAAAGTGTTATCAAACAAAATTTGACATCAAGCCCAATGTTTCCTTTACAATATAACCGCTGTGGGCAGCCCATGTTCTCAGGTGCGCAGTCTCTTTAATATGTTTTGTGTAGCCACATGTTACTTATCCCAGAACAAGGCCAGCGCAGTATCAATCAGACATTCGTGTGGCCGTGCTCTCAGGTAGCTTGGCAGAAACACTGATCGAGCAACATATGGAGAAATTTGAGACAGAAAAGCTTTGCCCAAAGAGGCAGGGTTTAAACAGTGTCTTAAAGGAGGAAGAGAGAAAGTGAGACAGAAAGATCTTAAGAAAGAATTCCAGAGCCTGGGCCTAGGTAACTGAAGTCCTGGTCACCAACGGTGCAGCAATTAAAATCGGGCATGCTCAAGAGCCCAGAATTGGAGGAGTGCAAATATCTCAAGAGGGTTATCAGGCTGGAGGAGAGTACAGAGATGGAGAGAGGTGAAGTCATGGAAAGACATGAAAGCAAGGATGAGAATTTTAGAATTGCTTAACCAGGAGCCAATGTAGTCCAGCAATCACGGGGGTGATAGGCGAATGGGACTTGATGCAAGTTAAGATACAGGCAGCAGAGTTTTTGTGGTCAATGGTGTGGACAACTGTGTCAAAGGCTGCAGGCAGTTCAAGAAGGATAAGAAGGGATAATTACCTTTTGTCAAAGTCGGCATTTGTGGTTCAAATATGGAATTCCAGTAAAGACAGACATGGATTTGAGAGGCGATAACATGTTAAAAGCCTTTGGAGAGGAAAGGGAGGTTGGAGATGGAGCAGTTTTCAAGGACAGAGGTCAAGGGATTTTTTTTTTGAGGAGCAGGGTGATAACGGTAGATTTAAAGGAGGGAGGCAGCAACTAAGGAGACAGGGCCATTAACAATATCAGCTAACATGGGAGCTAGTAAGGGAAGTTGGGTAATCAGCTATTTAGTGGGAATAGGGGCAAAGGAGCAGGAGGTGAGTCTCAAGATGAACTCAAACAAATTATGAGGGAGATAAAAGAGAAATTAGAGAAAGATGTGAGTCAGACCTAACCTAGTTGGTTGTGGGGGTGGGGCGGGGGGAGAGGGTGGTGGTGCGGTGGCATTAAAGTAAGTTTGAAATGATGGCAAGGGAAAGGGAGGGTAAAGGCAGCTGATTAGATGCTCTCAATCTGAATGACAAAGAAGTCCATGAGCATTTATTGTTAAATGTTAGTGTGGAGAAAATGGTAGCATAGTGGTTATGTTACTAGACTAGTGATCTCAAGGCCTAGAATGATGATCTGGAGATGTAAGTTCAAATCCCACCATAGCAGTGAGGGAATTTAAATTCAGTTAAATAAAATCTGGAATTAAAAAGTTACTGTCAGTGATGGTGACCATGAAACTACTGAATTGTTGTAAACAACCATCTGGTTCACTCATGGTGCTGGTTCATCTCATGAACTTTCCAGCTCAGTGTGTCCTCTGGAGGTTAATCTTACCAATCTCCTTCCTGTCCACTCAGCCCTCCCACTGAACATTCAGCAGACTTTGCACTTACTGCCCCTCAATGCATCTCCCTCCAGAATGTCCATTCACATGTAAACAAGGCCCTTGCCATCCATGAACTTATTGTGGATGATTGCATCAACTTCACTGCCTTGAGCAAAATCTGGCTGAGGGGTCGTGATGCCTTTTCCCCTAATGAAACTTCCCTGCCAGGCTACATCTTTTACCATTTTCTCCACCCAGGCTGTCGTGGTGGTGGTGTAATGCTTGGATCACACTTTGGCCTGACTATCTACTCTTCTGGCGCTTTTCCTCCTTTGAGCATCTCAAATTGTTCCACTTGTCACCTCTCTTTCAAAATTATCATCCTCTACTGCCTCCCAAATATGACAAGTTTTTTTTTTGTTGTTTTCCTCCCTCAGCCTCTGCACCAAACAACTTCTCACCCTTGTTGATTTCAACCTCCATCACATCTCATCACGCTTTATCTCCTCGGAGTTCACTCCCTATGACATTCCCTCCATGTAAACTCCCCAACCTATACTCTCAGCCATTTCTTTGACCTTGCCATCTCATGTGGTCTTGCTACTCTCATTGTATCAATCACATATACGGCCATCTTTGATCATTTTCTTGTATCGTTCCCCACCCTCAATCCATTTTCATGCCGCAACCCTACCTCCTTCTGTATCTGCCCTGAAAGAAAATGATCCCTCGATTTACTTATAACTTGCACTTTTAAAACCCCTTTGGTCCTCTGTTCTCTGCAATTTTTCCACAGCTACTGATTTGCTTAACCACAGTCACCTTTGATCCCTTAGTCCCCATTAATGACGCTTGCTTTGGCCATTCCCTCATCTCCATTCCCTCAGTTCAAGGTATGTAGACTTGAACAGGTATGGATAACAACCAAAGATAACGGCTTCTCGCTTCCCAATATTTAGCTGGAGGAAACTTCTGCCCATCCAATATTAGATGTTGGACAAGCCCCATCAACTTACCAATGTTAAAGCGAAACAACATTGAGCGGGACAAAGTGAAAGGAAGACTTACTGTATAAAGATCCATCACCTAGTGAACACAACACCACTGAAACTGAGGCAAATTAGAGATGAAACCAGTAAAGGATTAGAGTTACAGATGTTCCTTCAGCAAGTGATCAAGGGATGACTAGATGAGACACAGTAAGCACAGCCAGAATTATGGCAATACTGGTTTATCGGAGACAACATCTCACTAGAAGATGGTCTGCTAGCTGGATCCAGAATAATAATACACAAAACAATGCAGGAAGAATTTCTCTAGAAGATACATCAAGGCCACATGGGAATGAAGAAGAGTAAGCTTAGTGCCAGGTCAGCTGTTTACTGGATAAGCATCTACAAAGACATCAATAGAATGGTGTGTACATACAACATATGCCAGAAACAGAAATACACAGCAGGAAGAGGAGGTGAAGTACCAGCCAGACTGTGGCATACTGTGGGAGCGGATTCATTCACACATAACCAAGGATAGCATAATCACAGGCTACTACTCAAAGTTCCTTTTCATTGGAAAGATGAAAAATTTGTGAGTACAACAATCATCTCAGCAGTACGAGTTCTGTTCACTGAACAAGGGATTCCTGAAAGAATCTTACGTGACGATGGAACTCAACTCACCTCCAGATAATTTAAGGGGTTCGCTGTAAAGCATGGGTTCAACATCATCAGCTCACCATCACATGACCCGAGGGGACACAGGTTCATTGAAAGGCAAGTCAAGAGAACTCTCACCAAATGCTGAGAGACAATGGAAGACCCAAACCTGGCCTTATTGTCGCTCTGATCTACACCTCTCACGTCTGACATGAAATCACCTACAGTGCTGTTGAAGGAAATAAATTATAAGGCAACTCTGCCAAACAATATGCTCCCTCCCAGTGACCAGGAGGGAGTAAGCCAACTCACAGGTAGGAGGGCAGCACTTGAACAAGCATGATAAATCCCTGCCTGAGCTGTTGAAAGGACAAGATGTACATGTACAGGATCTAATTATGAAAACCTGGGTTAGAAAGGAGTCCCGTACAAACTGTAAGAGCCCTTCTCCCCTTTATCTACCTCTTTAACAATTAATATCAGGATAATTGAAATCCCCCATGATTATTATTCTGTGCTTTTTTGCATAATTCCCTAACTTGTCTGCATATCCCAACCTCCCACTCCCTTCCACTATTAGCTGGCCTGTAGACAACATCCATTAATGTGATAGACCGTTCATCAATTTTTACCTCAATCCATATGGATTCTATTTTTGTCGTCTTGATAGCTGTGTTTCTTTTTTCTACTGCCTTTATGTTATTCTGAATAACTACAACTATTCCACCTCCCCATTTCACACTCTCATTCTTTAAAATATACTATACCCTACGATATTTAATTTTTTGGCCTGATGTTTCTGTAGCCATGTCTCAGTAATCCCTACAATACCTGGTTCCTCCCAACCCATGGATTTTCCTGTTTTATTATAGAATCTACTACATTGCTGTGCAGACATTTTAACTCGTATTTTAACTCATATGAACATACAAATTAGGAGCAGGAGTAGGCCATTCAGCCCCTCAAGCTTGTCCACCATTTGATAACATCATGATTAATCTGATTGTGGCCTCAACTCTACTTTCCTCTCTACTCCCTATACCCTTTGACTCCCTCGTCAAACAAGAATCTATCCAACTCAGCCTTAAAAGTATTAAATGAGAGATTGGCAGGGAAAACTGTAGCTGAACAATGGGCTACCTTCAAAAAAGAATTAGTTCGGGCACAGTCAAGGTATATTCCATCGAAAGGGAAAGGTAGTGCAAACAAGTCCAGAGCCCTCTGGATGAAAAAGGAGAGTGAACTTAAGATAAAAAGGAAAAAATGCTCTTATGACAGGTGTCAGGTAGAAAAAACAGTTGAGAACCAAGATGAATACAGAAGGTTCAAAGGGGAGGTAAGAAAGCATATTAGAGAAGCGAAGGGGGATTATGAGAAAAGACAGGCAGCCAACATAAAGGGGAATCCCAAGGTCTTCGAGAGGCATATAAATAGTAAAAGGGTGGTAGAAGGAGGAGTAGGGCTGATTAGGAACCTAAAAGAGAATTTACACATGGACAAAGGGGCCATGACTGAGGTATTAAATGAATACTTTGCATCTGTCTTTACCAAGGAGGTAGATGCTACCCAGGCCAGGGTGATAGCTGAGGAAACTCTGCTACTAGAAGGGTTCAAAATTGATGAGGAGGAAGTGTTGAATACCTGGACTGGATGAGATGTATCCAAGGATATTGAAGGAAATGAGAGCAGAAATTGCAGGGGCAGTGGCCATAATTTTTCAGTCTTCTCTAGACTCAGGGGTGGTGCCAGAGGACTGGAGAATTGCAAACATTACGCCCTTGTTCAAAAAAGGTTGTAAGGATAAGCCCAGCAATTTCAGACCAGTCAGTTTAACTTGAGGGGTGGGCAAGATTCTAGAAACAATTATTTAGGATAGAATTAGTAATCACATGGAAAAATATGGGTTGATAAGGAACAGCCAGCATGGATTTTTAAAGGGGAAATCATATTTACCTAACTTGCTGGAGTTTTTTGAAGAGGCAACCGAAAAGGTGGATGAGGGTAATGCTTTTGATGTGGTGTACATGGACTTTGAAAAGGCATTTGACACAGTTCCACACAATCGACTTGTGAGAAACGTTATTGCTCATGGAATAAAAGGGACAGTAGCAACGTGGATACAAAATTGGCTGAAAAATAGGAAGCAGAGAGTAATGGTCAATGGATATTTTTCAGGCTGGAGGAAGGTTTGTAGTGGAGTTTCCCAGGGGTCAGCATTGGGACCCTTGCTTTTCCTGATATATATCTTGGTGTGCAGAGGACAATTTCAAAGTTTGATACGAATCTTGGGAGTGTGTGAACTGCGAGGACGATGGTGTGAAACTTCAAGAGGACATAGACAAGTTGGTGGAGTGGGCAGATAGGTGGCAGGTGAAGTTCAATGCAGAGAAGTGTGAGGTGATGCATTTTGGTAGGAAGAACATGGATAGACGATATGAAATAATGGGTGAAATTCAGAAGTGGGTGCAGGAGCAGAAAGACTTGTGCATTCAAAGATATGTGCATAGATCATTGAAGGTGGCAGGACAGGTGGAGAGAGCAGTTAAACAAGCATATAGTATCATGGGCTTTATTAATAGGGGCATAGAGTACAAGATCAGGGAGGTTATGCTGAATTTACATAAGACACTTGTTAGACCTCAGCTGGAATGTTGTGTACAGTTCTGAGCACCATACTATAGGAAGGATGTGAACACATTGGAGAGAGTGCAGAAGAGATTTACGCGAATGGTTCTAGGGATGAGAAACTTCAGCTATGAGGATAGATTGGAGAGGTTGGGACTGTTCTCTTTGGAGACAAGAGGGCTGAGAGGAAATTTGATAGAGATGCTCAAAATCATGAGGGAGCTGGACAGAGTAGATAGGGAGAAACTGTTCCCACTCGTAAAAAGATCAAGAACAAGAGGGCACAGATTTAAGGTGATTTGCTAAAGAGGCAAGAGTGACATGAGAAAAAACTTTTTCACACAGCGAGTGGTTCGAGTCTGGAATGCACTGTCTGGAAGTGTGGTGGAGGCAGGTTCAATTGAGGCATTCAAGTGGGCATTAGATGATTATTTGAATAGAAACAATGTGCAAGGATATGGGGAAAAGACAAGGGCAATGGCACTAGGTCATAATGCTCATTTGGAGAGCCGGTGCAGACATGATGGGCCATATGGCCTCCTTCTGTGCCATTAAGATTCTGTGATTATGTGACCCTGCCTGTGACCACTGCTCTCTGGGGAAGAGAATTCTATGGACCAATGACCCTCTGAGCGAAAAAAATTCTCATCTCAGTCTTAAATGGGAGACCCCTAATTTTTAAACTGTGTCCCCTAGTTCCAGTGCCTCCCATAAGAGGAAACATCCTCTCAGCATCCACCCAGTAAAGTCCCCTCAGGATCTTATGTTTCAATAAGATCACTTCTCATTCTTCTGAACTCCAATGGGTACAGGCCCAACCTTTCCTCATACGATAACCCCCTCATCCAAGGAATTAGTCAAATGAACCAACTCTGAACTGCTTCTGATGTTATTATATTCTTTTATCAAGTAAGGAGACCAAAGCTATACATGGTACTTCATATATGGTCTCACCCTGTACAACCGCAGCAAAACCTCCATATTTCTATATTCCATTCCCCTTGATATCAACTGAGCACTGTTGAGCTATCATTTCATACCAGTTCAGAATGGTTTGGCTACGTCAGAACTTCTGATGGAAAGACGACCATGGAGTCAACTTCCTGTCCTTCCACAGATGCATGCCATGTCTTAAAGCAGCAGATACAGAAAGTAGGGGAGAAGGAGGATGAGTATCGTGCAAAATCAAACCAAAAACTATGCCACAGAGCAAAGGATTTACCAGAACTCCAACCAGGTGAATTAGTCAGGATTTGTGACCAGACTCACAAAGGTCAAGTCTTGGAGAACACACAAAGGCCGGGATTTTCAAGTCCTGTCATGGCAGTGCCGCAGGAGATTCGGAGGCCCAGCCAAAAGTCCCAGCGGCAGGCAAGGCCGGAATATCCTGCCCAAAGTCTGCTATTATATCTTGTAGAGACTGAAATGGAATAGCGTAAAGAAACAGAAGTACAATTGTATATAGAGGAAGACCACCATCAATGGAATGGACTAACCACCCGTTTGATCAGGGAGACCACCTGAACAGAGAGTCAATGGTCTCTGAAGATTCACATACTACTCTACAGAGTTTGAGAGAGAAAATGGAGAGCTTGAATCCTATACAACCTTCGAGACAGCTGAGAACAAGGTCAGGGAGATTGGTGAAAGCATCATGTTTATCTCTGTGAATCAGAGATGAGAACAGAGACTTTGGGAGGCAGTGCGTAGTGGCATTGTCACTGGGCTGGTAACCCAGAGACCCAGGATAAAGCTCTGGAGGCCCTGGTTCGAATCCCAGAACAGCAGATGGTGGAATTTGAATTCAATAAAAATCTGGAATTAAAAGTCTAATGATGACCATGAAACGATTGTCAACTCTCGTAAAAACCCATTTGGTTCACTGATGTCCTTTCGGGGAGGAAGTCTGCAGTCTTACATGTGACTCCAAACCTACAGCAAGGTGGCTGACTCTTAAATGCCTTCTGAAATGTCCTAGCAAGCCATTCAGTTGTATTAAACCACTAAAAAGTCAATGAAAAAGGAATGAAACCAGACGGACCACCCGGCATCGACCTAGACACCGGGAACACCAGCAATCTCGGCCCTGTCGACCCTGCAAAGTCCTCCTTACTAACATCTGGGAACGAGTACCAAAATTGGGAGAGCTGTCTCACAGACTAGTCAAGCAACAGCCTGACATAGTCATCTTCACAGAATCATAGCTTACAGATAATGTCCCAGACACCACATCACCATCCCTGGGTCTGTCCTGCAGGTGCGACAGAACATACCCAGCAGAGGTGACAGCACATTGGTATATAGTCGAGAGGGAGGTGCCTCCTCAACATCAACTCTGAAGTTTCATGGCATAAGGTCAAACATGGGCAAGGAAACCTCCTGCTGATTACCATGTACTGCTGCACCCCCGTCAGCTGATGAATCAGTGCTCCTCCATGTTGAACGCCACTTGGAGGAAACACTGAGGACAGCAAGGGTGCAGATTGTACTCTGGGTGGGGGTGTCCATCACCAAGAGTGGCTCGGTAGCACCACTACTGTCTGAACTGGCTGAATCCTAAAGGACATAGCTGCTAGACTGGGTCTTTGGCAGATGGTGAGGGAATCAACAAGAGGGAAAAACATACTTGACCTCATCTTCACCAACTTGCCTGCTACAGATGCATCTGTCCATGACAGTATCGGTAGGAGTGACCACCACACAGTCCTTGTGGAGATGAAGTCCCGCCTTCACATTGAGGATACCCTCCATTGTGTTGTGTGGTATTACCACTATGCTAAATGGGATAGATTTCGAACAGGTCTAGAAACTCAAGACTGGGCATCCATGAGGCGCTGTGGGCCATCAGCAGCAGCAGAATTGTACTCAACCACAATCTGTAACCTCATGGCCCGGCATATCCCCCACTATACCATTACCACCAAGCCAGGGGGTCAGACCTGGTTCAACCAAGAGTGCAGGAGGGCATGTCAAGAACAGCACCAATCATACCTAAAAATGATGTGTCAATCTGGTGAAGCTACAACACAGGACTACTTGCGTGCCAAACAGCATAAGCAGCATGTGATAGACAGAGCTAAGCGATTCCACAACCGATCTAAGCTCTGCAGTCTTGCCACATCCAGTCATGAATGGTGGTGGACAATTAAACAACTCACTGGAAGAGGAGAAGGCTCCACAATTATCCCCATTCTCAGTGATAAAGATAAGGCTGAAGCATTCGCAATAATTTTCAGCCAGAAGTGCAGAGTGGATGATCCATCTCAGCCTCCTCCGGAGGTTCCCAGCATCACAGTTGCCAGTCTTCAGCCAATTCAATTCACTCCACATGTTGTCAAGAAACAGCTGAAGGAACTGGATGCTGCAAAGCCTATGGGTCCTGACAACATTCCGGCACTGGTACTGAAGACTGTTGCTCCAGAACTTGCCGCACCCCTAGCCAACCTGTTCTAGTACAGCCAGAACACTGGCATCTACCCGGCTATGTGGAAAATTGCCCAGGTATGTCCTATAAACAAAAAGCGGCACAAATACAACCTGGCCAATTACCGTCCCATCAGTCTACTCCCAATCATCAATAAAATGATGGGAGAGGTGAACAACAGTGCTATCAAGCAACACTTGCTTAGCAATAACCTGCTCACTGATGCTCAGTTTGGGTTCTGACAGGGTCACTCAGCTCCTGACCTCATTACAGAATCGGTTCAAACATGGGCAAAAGAGCTGAACTCCAGAGGTGAGGTGAGAGTGACTGCCCTTGACATCGAGGCAACATTTAACCAGGTGTGGCATCAAGGAGCCCTCGCAAAGCTGGACTCAATGAGAATCAAGGGGAAACTCTCCACTGGCTGGAGTCATATCTAGCACAAAGGAAGATGGTTGTGGGTATTGGAGGTCAATCATCTCATTTCCAGAACATCAGTGTAGGAGATCCTCAGGTTAGTGTCCTTGGACCAACCATCTTCAGCTGTTTCATCAATGACCTTCCTTCCATCATAAGGTCAGAAGCGGGGATGTTCGCTGATGGTTGCACAATGTTCAGCACCATTCACGACTCCTCAGATACTGAAGCAGTCCATGTCCAAATGCAGCAAGACCAAGACAATGTCCAGGCTTGGGCTGACAAGTGACAAGTGACAAGTAACATTCGCAGCACACAAGTGGCAGGCAATGACCATCTCCAACAACAGATAATCTAACCTTGACATTCAATGGCATTACCATCGCTGAATCCCCCACTATCGACATCCTTGGAGTTACCATTGACCAGAAACTGAACTGGACTAGCCATATAAATACTGTGGCTACAAGAGCAGGTCATAGCCAGGAACCTTGTTGCGAGTAACTCACATCCTGACTCCCCAAAGCCTGTCCACCATCTACAAGGCACAAGTCAGGAGTGTGATGGAATACTCCCCACTTGCCTGGATGAATGCAGCTCCCACATTGCTCAAGAAGCTTGACACCATCCAGGACAAAGCAGCCCACTTGATTGGCACCCCTTCCACAAACATTCACTCCCTCCACCACTGATGCACAGTAGCAGCAGTGTGAGCATTGTTCAGCATTGCAGAAACACACCAAGGCTCCTTAGGAAGCACCTTCCAAGCCTGTGGCCGCTACCACCTTGAAGGACAAGGGCAGCAGATACACGGGAACCCCACCACCTGGAAGTTCCCCTCCAAGCCACTCACCATCCTGACTTGAAAATATATCACTGTTCCTTCACTGTTGCTGAGCCAAAATCCTGGAACTCCATCCTTAACAGCACTGTGGGTGTACCCACACCAGAGGGCTGCAGCGGTTCAAGAAAACTGCTCACCACCACCTTCTCAAGGGCAATTAGGGATGGGCAATAAATGCTGGCCTAACCAGCGAAGCCCACATCCTGTAAATGAATTTTTTAAAATGTAGGATAATGTAAATAATATATTTAATGGAATCGGAGACTTGGGGAAGATGTAATATAAAGTGTTAATGTTAAAAATGTAACTATATAGTTTACATCATCAGTGATGTAAGATCATATGACAACAGAGTATGCTGAGAGACATTTCTGTGTAGAGCCTCATGCTAAGCCTTGTACTGTACATGGATAGCAAAATCTTTAATAAAAGGTAAAGTTTACCAACAGCCTTGCCTCTAGCATTACCTATAAATCTAGCCCATGAACAACCACATCTAAGAACCACAACAATGATAACAGAGTAGAAAGTTCCCCATGGGTCAGTGCTAGAACCACTGTCTATTTTTCCATATATATATATAGATATACATACATACACATACATAAAACTTGGATATTGGAATACAGACAAAAATTGCAAATTTGCTGCTCATTCCAAACTTGGAGGTGTGACAGACAGGGAGTTGTGACAGACAGTGAGGATGATATCAATCAACTGCAAAAGGACATAGATAGGCTAGCAGAATGGGCAGACAAGTGATAGAAGACATTTAATACAGAGATATGTGAGGTGCATTTTGGCAGAAGGATCTGGGAAAGGCAACATAGACTAAATATCACAGCTTTAAAGAGTGTACAGGGACAGTGGGACCTGGGCATTTGTGTGCATAATCTTCAGAGTTAGCAGGATGTATTGAGAGAATAGTTAACAAAACACAAGGAATCTTGGGTTTCATAAATATAGGTATTAAGTACAGAAGCAGGGAGATTATGGTGAAGCTATGTAAAGTCTGGTTAGACCACAACTAGAATATTGCATCGAGTTTTGACAACCACATTTTATGGAGGATATGAGGATCCTTGAGTTGGGGAAGTCAGGGGCGGGAGGTGAGAGTCGACGGGGGGCCCGGAGTTCAGTGGTGATGGCAGGGCCCGAGGCCCAGAGACTGGAGGGGCGGCAGGGGGACAGATTGAAGACTGGAGGGAGAATGTTGGGGGGCAAAGAGTTTGAAGACTGGACTGGAAACTGGAGGAAGGGGAAGGGTTTGGAACATGGGACGGGAGGAGTTTGGAAACTGGAGGGAGAGGGGCTGAGAGTCTGAAGACTCAGGGTGGGGGTGTGAGAGTCTGAAGACTGGAGGGGGGGTGAGTTTGGAAACTGGAGGGAGGGAGGGTGGAAACTGGAGGAGGGTAGATTTTGGAGACTGGAGGGAGAGAGGGGGGACAGGGAAAGATTAGACCCTGAGACTGAGGGGTGGAAACATAGAAAATAGGAGCAGGAGTAGGTCATTCGGCCCTATGAGCCTGCTCCTCCATTCATTATGATCATGGTTGACCCTCTATCCCAACACCGTGTACCCGCACTCTCCCCATCCCCCTTGACATCTTTTGAGTCCAGGAATCCTTCTATTTCCTTCTTAAATATATTCAGTGACTCGGCCTCCACAGCCTTCTGTGGTAGAGAATTCCACAGATTCACCACCCTTTGAGTGAAGAGGTTTCTCTCATCTCAGTCCTAAATGGTCTACCCCGTATCCTGAGACTGTGACCCCTCGTTCTAGACCCCACAACCAGAGGAAACATCATCCCTGAATCCAGTCTGTCCACCCCTGTCAGAATTTTATACGTTTCAAGGAGGTCACCTCTCATTCTTCTAAACTCCAGTGAATACAGACCTAGTCGATCCAATCTCTCCTCATATGACAATCCTGCTATCCCAAGAATCAATCTGGTAAACGTTCACTGCACTCCCTCTATGGGAAGTGTATCCTTTCGTAGAAACATAGAAAATAGGAGCAGGAGTAGGCCATTCGGCCCTTCGAGCCTGCTTCGCCATTCATTATGATCATGGCTGATCATCCAACTCAATAGCCTGCTCCCGCTTTCTCCCCATGTCCTTCGATCCCTTTCACCCCAAGAGCTATATCTAACTCCTTCTTGAAAACATACAATGTTCTGGCCTCAAATACTTTCTGTGGTAGCGAATTCCACAGGCTCACCACTCTCTGGGTGAAGAAATTTCTCCTCATCTCAGTCCTAAATAGTCTACTCCATATCCTCCTCAGGCTGTGACCCCTGGTTCTGGACTCCCCCACCATCGGGAACATCCTGCATCAACCCTGTCTAGTCGTGTTAGAATTTTATAGGTTTCTATGAGATCATCCCTCATTCTTCTGAACTCCAGCGAATATAATCCTAACTGACTCAATCTCTCCTCATATGTCAGTCCCGTCATCCCAGGAATCAGTCTGGTAAACCTTCGCTGCACTCCCTCTATAGCAAGAACATCCTTCCTCAGATAAGGAGACCAAAACTGCACACAATATTCCAAGTGTGGTCTCATCAAGGCCCTGTACAATTGCAGCAAGACATCCCTGTTCCTGTACGCGAATCTTCTCGCTATGAAGGCCAACATACCATTTGCCTTCTTTACCACCTGCTGCATCTGCAATGCTTACCTTCAGTAACTGGTGTATGAGGACACCCAGGTCTCGTTGCACATTCCCCTCTCTCAATTTATAGCCATTCAGATAATAACCTGCCTTCCTGTTTTTGCTACCAAAGTGGATAACCTCACATTTATCCACATTATACTGCATCTGACATGCATTTGCCCACTCACTTAGCTTGTCCAAATCACACTGAAGCATCTCTGCATCCTCCTCACAGCTCACCCTCCCACCCAGCTTTGTGTCATCTGCAAATTTGGAGATATTACATTTAGTTCCCTCATCTAAATCATTAATATATATTGTGAATACCTGGGGTCCCAGCACCAATCCCTGCGGTACCCAACTAGTCACTGCCTGCCATTTGGAAAAAGACCCGTTTATTCCTACTTTTTGTTTCCTGTCTGCCAACCAGTTTTCTATCCATCTCAATACACTACCCCCAATCCCATGCGCTTTAATTTTACATGCCAATCTCTTATGTGGGACTTTGTCGAAAGCCTTCTGAAAGTCCAAATAAACCACATCCACTGGCTCCCCCTCATCAACTCTACTAGTTACATTCTCGTAAAATTCCAGTAGATTTGTCAAGCATGATTTCCCTTTCATAAATCCATGCTGACTCTGTCTGATTCTGCCACTGTTTTCCAAGTGCTCAGCTATTAAATCTTTTATAATGGACGCTAGAATTGTCCCCGCTACTGACATCAGGCTGACTGGTCTATAATTCCCTGTTTTCTCTTTTTTTAAATAGTGGGGTTACATTAGCTACCCTTCAATCTGTAGGAACTGTTTCAGAATCTATGGAATCTCGGAAGATGACCACTATTTCAAGGGCCACTTCCTTAAGTACTCTGGGATGTAGATTATCAGGCCCTGGGGATTTATCGGCCTTCAATCCCATCAATTTCCCCAACACCATTTCCCTACTAATACTGATTTCTTTCAGTTCCTCTCTCTCGCTAAACCCTGTGTTCCCCAACATTGTTATTAGTGTTCTCCTTTGTGAAAACAGAACCAAAGTATGTATTTAGTTGGTCAGCTATTTCTTTGTTCCCCATTATAAATTCCCCTGTTTCTGACCTATATTGTCTTCACCAATCTTGTTCTCTTCACATACCTATAGAAACTTTTACAGTCAGTTTTTATGTTCCCCGTAAGCTTCCTCTCATACTCTATTTTCCTCTTCTTAATCAATCCCTTGGTCCTCCTTTGGTGAATTCTAAAGCACTCCCAATCCTCAGATGTGTTGTTTTTTTTGGCCAATTTGTATGCCTCTTCCTTGGATCTAATACTATCTATAATTTCCCTTGTAAGCCATGTTATGGTAACCATTCTTAGGTAAGGGGACCAAAACTGCACACAATATTCCAGATGTGGTCTCACCAAGGCCCTGTCCAGCTGCAGTAAGACACCCTTGCTCCTGTGCTCAACTCCTCTCGTAATGAAGGCTAATGTGCCATTTGCCGCCTTAACTGCTTGCTGCACCTGCATGCTTGCTTTCAGTGATTGGTGTACAAGGACACCCAAGTCCCTTTGTACATCAACATTTCCCAATTTATCACCATTTAAATAATACTTTGCCATCCTGTTTTTCCTACCAAAGTGGATAACTTCACACTTATCCACATTATACTGCATCTGCCATGTATTTGTCCATTCATTCAACTTGTATAAAATGCCTTGAAGCTTCTGAACACCCTCCCCATCGCCCATATTCCCACCAAGTTTTGTCTCGTCAGCAAACTTGGAAATATTACATTTGGTTCCCTTTACCAAATCATTGACATATATTGTGAGTTAACTGGGGCCCAAGCACTGATCCCTGCAGTACTCCACTAGTCACCACTTGCCACTCCGAAAAAGGCCCATTTATTCTTTCTCCGTTTCCTGTCTGCTAACCAATTCTCAATCCATGCCAATATATTACCCCCAATTCCATGTGCTTTAATTTTACAGACTAACCTCTTTTGTGGGACTTTATCAAAAACTTTTTGAAAATCCAAATACACCACATCCACTGGTTCTCCCTTATCTATTCTGCTAGTTACATTCTCAAAAGACTACAGTAGGTTTGTCAAACATGATTTCCCTTTCATAATCCATGTTGACTTTGTCTAACCCCGTTGATATTTTCTAAGTGTCCTGTTATCACATCATTTATAATAGACTCTAGCATTTTCCCTACTACTGATGTTAGCATAGACCCTGAGACTAAAATGAATTAAGAACTGATGGGGATCTTGTGGTGCTCTCAAGCATGTACTGTATAATGGAAAGATTTTTTGGACTAAATGAAAAATCTGAATAAATTCAGTATTACTTAAGTAATTAATTTCCTTATATATTTCAACGCATTAAAATGCATCAAAACACGAATGACTACATGCAAATCTCACTCCAAATTAGAACATTTGATGCCAAATGATCACCAATTATTTTTTAGCGCATTTGACTGAAAAAATGACGTCAAAATTTTCAGGTAGTGGGTGCAGAGGAGATTTACCAGAATGATTCCAGCAATGAGGAATTTTAGCTACAAAGTTGGGTTGGAGAAGCTAGGCTTGTTCTCCCCACAGCAAAGGAGGTTGAGGGGAGATTTGATAGACGTGTTCAAGATGATGACAGGTTTCGATAGGGTTGATGAAGAAGCACCATTCCCATTAGCTGATCGTACAAGAACAAGGGGGACAAGATTTGAGGTTTTGGGCAAGAGATGCAGGGGGGATGTGAGGAAGCGAGCAGTAATGTGCTGAAACTCACTGCTACAAGGGTGGTGAAAGCAAAATGATGAATGATTTCAGAAGGAAATTGGATAGGCACTTGAGGGAAATAAATTTACAGGACTAGTCAGGGATGGTCAGCATGGATTTGTTAAAGGAAGGTCTTGCCTCACAAATTTGATTGAATTCTTTGAGGAAGTGACAAGAAGGGTTGATGAAGGTAGTGCAGTGGATGTTGTGTACATAGATTTTAGCAAGGCATTTGACAAGGTCCCACATGGCAGATTGGTCAGGAAAGTAAAAGCCCATGGGATTCAGGGTAATGTGGCAAACTGGATTAAAGTTTGGCTTTGTAAGGAAAGAATGGCCGATGGATGCCCTTGCAAATGGAAAGTTGTCTCAAGTGGTGTACCACAGGGCTCGGTGTTGGGACCCTTGCCGTTTGTGTTATATATTAACGATTTGGACGTGAACGTGGGGGGCACGACTGGGAAATTTGCATATGACACAAAGATTGGCCGAGTAGTGGATAGTGTAGAGGGTAGCCATAATCTCCAAAACGATATAGATGGGTTGGTGGAGTGGGCGGTAAAGTGGCAGATGGATTTTAACATAGAGAAGTGTGAGGTCATACATTTAGGGAGGTCAAACAGTTACAGGGATTACAAAATAAATGGGAATATACTAAGAGGGGTAGATGAAGTGAGAGATCTTGGCGTACAAGTACACAGGTCCCTGAAGGCAGCAGTTCAAGTAGACAAGGTTGTAAAGAAGGCATATGGAATGCTCTCCTTCATTGGCAGAGGTATAGAATATAAAAGTAAGGATATAATGTTGGAATTGTATAAAACACTGGTGAGGCCACAACTGGAGTATTGTGTGCAGTTCTGGTCACTATATTACAGGAAGGACGTAATAGCTCTGGAGGGAGTGCAGAGGAGGTTTACAAGAACGTTGCCAGGGTTAGAAAAGTGTAGCTACGAGGAGCGATTGGATAGGTTGGGATATTTTCCTTAGAACAAAGAAGGCTGAGAGGTGACTTGATTGAAGTGTACAAAATTATGAGGGGAATAAATAGAGTGGACAGGATAAAATTGTTTCCCTTGATGGAGAATTCTAGAACCAGGGGACATAGATTCAAGATAAGTGGCAGAAGGTGTAGGGGGGACATGAGGAAGAACTTTTTTACGCAGAGGGTAGTGGGTGTCTGGAATTTGCTGCCCAAGTTGGTGGTAGAAGCAGAAACTTTAAACTCTTTTAAAAAGTACCTGGATCTGCACCTAAAGTGCAGGGCTATGGACCAGATGCAGGAAGGTGGGATTAGAAAGGGCACCTGGGTGTCCTCGGGCTGGCATGGACAAGATGGGCTGAATGGCCTCCTTCTGTGCTGTAGCTTTTCTATGGCTCTATGGGTACAATGATAGAGTGGGTGAATGGGGCTCATTGGATTGCCTTAGGAAGAACGGCATGGGTTTGATGGGTGGAATGGCCTCTTTCTGTGCCGTTATGAGTCTATGGCCGGAGTTTTACTACCCCCTCCCTGAGGGCAGGGTGGCAGGTGGCATGGCTGTAAAATTGGGCGCCATGGAAGTGAGACCATGCTCGCTGCCTACCCACCCCTGCTCATTCCACTGCAATTTTGCCTGTGGCAGGGAAGGCGGCAGTGCCCAGGGCCAATTGAGGCCCTGAAGTGGCCAATTAGCTTAAGGGTCTCCTCCCACTGCTACTGGGATTATACCCATGGTGGGGGAGGTGGTGAAAACTGGCACACTGGTACCCAGTAAGGGGTAGGCCTCTTCTTCGGGTCCTGTGACCATCAGAATAACCCACCTCTCAACCCCCCTAATGATCCCAGCCCCTCATCCCCAAAGCCTTTCACCTCTCTCTAGTATTCTCCCTCCACCTGGACCTTCCCTCTGCTCTCTTACCCCATCTTGATCTTTTCATTGAGGACTGTCAGCATGATATCGACCATCTCCTTTCTCTACTCCCATCATTTACTATCACCTGTCTCCCTCTGAACTTGCTGCACTCCCTTCTCTCAGGTCCAACTCTAACATTGTCATCAAACCTGCTGACATGGGTGATGCAGTTTTGTCTGGTGTACTGACCTCCACCGGGCAGGGGCTGAATGCCAACTTTCCAATACTTCCTCCTACCTCCCCCGGACCAAGACCCAACCACAGAACATTAAACCATTGTTTTCAGGACAGTCACTGACTTTGACCATTCTGGAGATCTTCCGTCCACAACCTCCAACTCATAGTCTCCAAACCAAACTTTAACCTCTTTTCCAAAATCTACAAACAGAGCTGCCCCAGAAGATGCATATTTCAGCCCTGTTCCTGACCCGCTAAACTGATTACTTCCAACTTGATTCTATTTTTTCTCCTCTTGTACAGTCTCTTTTCACCTACATGTGTGGCTTTTCCAATGCTCTCTGTCACTTTAATAACTTCCAGTTTCCTAGTCCTAACTGTTTCCTCTGCACATGGACATCAAATCTCCCTGCACCTCCTCCCCTACGAGGATAGCCTGAATTCAGCTTCTCCCATGAATAGGGCCCCTACCAGCCCCCAACAACCAACACTTGCCTCTGTTTGACTGAACAAGTACTCAAATTGAACAACTTCTCCTTTAATTCATCTCACTTCCTCCAGATGAAAGTGATTCTGTGGGAACCCCCATGGCCAGGATTTTCCCCCCCCCGTTCGAGGGGGGTTTAGGAGCAGGCGTGCAGAGGCACGCCTCTGATCGGCGCCGCCGTTTTATGTGGGCGGGTCAATTAAGGCTATGCGCTCCCTGTGCAGGCGGAGGGGAATCCCTAAACCTGAGAGTGCGCTCTTTCACGCATGCGCACAAAAGAGCGAACTCATCTCCCTGAGGCAAAGTGCTGCCTCAGGGAAATCAGATCTACTGTAAAAAACATTAAAAATAAGAAAAAGAAAATTCCTAGACATGTCCTCTCATGTGACACTGGGACGTGTCCATAACTTTTAAAAACACTTTAATTAAATTTTTAAAATCCTACATGAAACCTCATCCCGCCTGTGGATGTGGTTTCATGCTTTTTCTAATGCCCGCCAGGGCTCCTGGCCTGCCCGCCAACCTTAAGGTTGGACGGGCAATCCATTAATTACTTAAATGACTCTGTCAATAGCCTCAATAGGCCATTGACAGGTCGGTGGACGCACAGCTGATTTTCCTGAGCCCCCGCCTAGCTGAAAATTTAAATGGGGCACGGAGACATCGGGAGTTCCGCCCGACGTCATCCCTCATAATTTTACGCATCGGCGAACGGGCCCCACCCCCCACTCGCCGACGGGAAAATCCTGGCCCATGAGTTACAGGAATATCTGCCGCCTGTGGGATATGTGAAACATTTCGTCTTCCACTCCTACTTAGGCCCTCTCCCTCACCTCTTTATCCAGTACATTGTTGATTATATTGATGCTGTTTACACAAGAACATCAGCAATAGGAGCAGATTAGGCCATTTGGCCCTAAAGCCTACACTGCCTCTCAGTAAGATCATAGTTGATTTGTGTGTGGCTTTAACTCCACTTTGCTGCCTGTTGCCCATAACCCTTTACTCCCCAGTGGATCAAAAATCTGTCCAACTCAACCTTGAACATATTCGATGATCCAGCCTCCACAGTTCACTGGGGTGGGGAAATTCCAAAGACTAATGACTCCGAGAGAAGAAATTCCTCATCTCCATCTTAAATGAGAGGCTCCTTATTTTGAAATTGTGCCCCTAGTTTTGGATTCCCCCACAACAGGAAACATCCTCTCAGTATCTACCCTGCCAAGTCACCTTAGAATCTTATATAAAAACAAAAAACTACTGCGGATGCTGGAAATCCAAAACAAAAACAGAATTACCTGGAAAAACTCAGCAGGTCTGGCAGCATCGGCGGAGAAGAAAAGAAGAGAAAAAAAGAGAAACTCTTTTCTTCTCTGCCGATGCTGCCAGACCTGCTGAGTTTTTCCAGGTAATTCTGTTTTTGTTTTAGAATCTTATATGTTTGATTGAAACAGGATTTCCCTCATACTTCTGAATTCCAATGAGCATAGGCCTAATATGATAGGGAAATTATTGGAGAAGATTCTTCGTGACAGGATTTACTACCATTTGGAAGCAAATGGGCGTATTAGTGAGAGGCAGTATGGTTTTGTGAAGGGGAGGTTCTGTCTCACTAACTTGATCGAGTTTTTCGAGGAAGTGACAAAGATGATCGATGATGGAAGGGCAGTGGATGTTATATACATGGATTTCAGTAAGGCCTTTGACAAGGTCCCTCATGGCAGACTGGTACAGAAGGTAAAGTCGCATGGGATCAGAGGTGAGCTGGCAAGATGGATACAGAATTGGCTTGGTCATAGAAGACAGAGGGTAGCAGTGGAAGGGTGCTTTTCTGAATGGAGAGCTGTGACTAGTGGAGTTCCGCAGGGATCAGTGCTGGGACCTTTGCTGTTTGTAGTATACGTAAATGATTTGGAGGAAAATGTAACTGGGCTAATTAGTAAGTTTGCAGACGACACTAAGGTTGGAGGAGTTGCAGATAGTGAAGAGGATTGTCAAAGGATACAACGGGATATAGATCGGTTGGAGACTTGGGCGGAGAAATGGCAGATGGAGTTTAATCCGGATAAATGCGAGGTAATGCATTTTGGAAGGTCTAATACAGGCAGGAATTATAGAGTAAATGGCAGAACCCTTAAGTGCATCGACGGGCAGAGGGATCTGGGTGTACAGGTCCACAGGTCACTGAAAGTGGCAACGCAAGTGGATAAGGTAGTCAGGAAGGCATATGGCATGCTTGCCTTCATTGGCAGGGGTATTGAGTATAAAAGCTGGGAAGTCATGCTGCAGTTGTATAGAACCTTGATTAGGCCACACTTGGAATGTTGCGTGCAATTCTGGTCACCACATTACCAGAAGGATATGGAGGCGTTGGAGAGGGTGCAGAGGAGGTTTACCAGGATGCTGCCTGGTCTGGAGGTTATTAGCTATGAGGAGAGTTTGGAGAAACTCGGATTGTTCTCACTAGAGTGACAGAGATTGAGGGGCGACTTGATAGAAGTTTACAAAATTATGAGTGGCATGGACAGAGTAGATAGTCAGAAGCTTTTTCCCAGGGTGGAAGAGTCAATTACTAGGGGACATAGATTTAAGGTGAGAGGAGAAAACTATAGAGGAGATGTGCGGGGCAAGTTTTTTACGCAGAGGGTAGTGAGTGTCTGGAATTCGCTGCCAGAGGAAGTGGTGGAAGCAAGTACGATAGTGGTGTTTAAGAGACAGCTTGACAAATACATGAATAGGATGGGAATAGAGGGATACGGATCCCGGAAGTGCAAAATGTTTTAGTTGACGGGCAATATGATCGGCGCAGGCTTGGAGGGCCGAAGGGTCTGTTCCTGTGCTGTACTTTTCTTAGTTCTTTGTTTGTTCTAACCTGCTCAACCTTCCCTCATAAGCCAAACCTTCATCACAGGAATTAGTTTAATGAACCTTCTCTGATCTGCCTCCAGCACAAGTATGGCCCTCCTTAAGTAAGGAAACTAAAACTGTACACAGTACTCTAGGTGTAGTCTCACCAACACCCTGTTCAGTTAACTTTATTATTTTTACACTCAATTCCTCTTGCAATAATGGCCAACATTCCATTTGCCTCTCTAATTACCTCTGTCCCTGAAGGTGGGCAGACATAATGTTTTCGGCCCTGTTAGTCCGTAAACAATATATCTCAAAAACCAACAAATAGATTTCAACAAAATCTCTACACAGGTTGGGTATGGCCCAAGAAAGAAATGATGGCCCATACTTCTGATCCCGAGGGTGTCATAACCGGGGAGTACTCCAAAGATGTGCTGGGAAAACCCTCCCACCTCACCCCACACACACCCCCGCCCCCAGGAGGTTCCCATGTGCTGATTGCAAGGCAAGCTCAAACTTCCATTGGGCAACTACCCTGCACTGGGAACCATCCAATATCTCAATTTAAATCGTAGTCCTCGGATGGTTCCAGCTATCTTACAGGAATAGTTACCAAGGAAAAATGAGAAGAATTAAAACCACTTCTAACTCCTGGGTAACTACTCATCCCCACTCATCCCCCTCCCCGGGGGACCTTTAAACTTACCTGCTTTATCACAGCTAGTGCTGTAAAAGGGGTATGTCTTCCTTACCACCAACTCGCCTGCATTCATCTGAGAGGATTCCTGAACAGCTGCACTGCACTTGGCTCACCTAGCCCGAGTTGGAAGGTCGGGTAAGAAAGGTGCGGCTACATGTTAGTGTAAGTAAGTAGGAGCAGAGTGGCAGTCTAACTGTGACTGCATTTATTCACCTTGCTTGTTACACCTCAAAGCACTAATAAATTTGTCAAATATGATTACCCTTTCACAGTATCATGTTGACTCTGCTTGATTATATTATGATTTTCTGAGAGTCCTGCTATTACTTTCCCAACAATGGATTCCAGCAGTTTCCTGCTCTCACCCTGAACAGGTAAACTTCATCAACTTTGGTTCTAATCTCCATCCTTCTCTCCATCCCACTCTCCCTTCAAATAGGAGCAGGACTACACCATACAGCCCATTATTCTTGCTCCATCATTCAATACTATCATATCTTTGGTTTCAGATGTGCTTTCCCGCCTGCTCCCCACATCCCTTTATTCCCTGAGAGACCAAAAATCTATCTATCATACTCTGAAATATGTTCAACAGTGGAGCATCCACAACCTCGGGGTAGAGAATTACAAAGGTTGACCACTCTCTGAGTGAAGAAATTTTTCCTCATCTCAGTTCTAAATGATCAGTCTCTTATTCTCAGTCTGTGCCCCCTTGTTCTAGATTCTCCAGCCAGGGAAACAATCTCTCAGTATCTACCCTGTCAAACCCCTTTGGAATCTTATGTTTCAATGAGATAACCTCTTCAAAACTCCAGAGAATATAGACCCAATTTACTGAGCCTCTCATCTTACAACCCCCTTATTCAGGGACCAATTTAGTGAACCTTCATTGTACCACCTCCAATGCAACTATATCCTTCCTTAAATACAGAGACCAAAACTGCAGAAAATACTCCAGGTGTGGTCTCAACAACACCCTATACAATCGTAGCAAGACTTCTTTATTTTGTACTCCAATCATTTTGAAATAAAGGCCAACATACCATCCTAATTAAAAACAGAAAATGCTGGAAACCGAACAGTCATATTGGACTCAAAATGTCAAAATGTTAACTCTGTCTCTCTCTGCACAGTTACTGCCAAACCTGCTGAGTTTTTCCAGCACACACCTCCTCTCCTTTGCCTCCACCTTCGATCCAACTTCACCTGCTCCACCCCCCTTAAACAGTATATATTTCACCACTTTTGTACTTCTCTTTAGCGCTGAAGAAGGGTCATATGGACTCGAAACATTAGCTCCGTCTTTCTCTCCACAGATGCTGTCAGACCTGCTGAGTTTTCCCAGCACTTTGTTTTTATTTCAGATTTCTAGCTTCTGCAATATTTTGCTTTTAATATGCTTCCTAGTTGCTTGTTGTTCCCTCCCTTGACTTCTCTCTCTGATTCTGGGGTAAGTGATCACCGAATATTCGCTGTAGGTCCATTGACTCCCACAGCTACCTTGACTACACTTCCTCATACCCTATTTCCTTCAAGGATTCCATCCCATTCTCCCAGTTCTCCCCCCTGCCAATTGCATCTGTTCTGATGATGCAACTTCCTATACCAGCGCTTCTGATATGACTTCCTTCTCCCCACCTCAACCATTTCCACAAAATTTTCCATACTTCTGCTCTTACCCTTTCCCCTCCCATCCAGCGCCATGATAGGGTTTCCCTTGTCCTCACCTTCCACCCACCAGTCTCCATATTCAATAGATCATCCTCTGCCATTTCTGCCACCTTCAGTGTGATGTCACTGTTAGATGCCTATGTGATGTCCAAAGCCAGATAAAGTATGAAACAAGACATCAATCTTTTCATTTAATACTAGATTTACTTATAGAATGCAACACTGCACATGTATTCCTCCTCACTAACCAATATATGTTCTAATCATTTTTATGTTCTCAAGGTAGTTAATCAATCAATGCCCTTTATGTGTGTACCCTTATTCCTGATAATAGAATTAACAGCTTGCTTCTATTAATTGAAACTTTATAATGTACAAACAATATTTCTAAACAAATTGAAAAAAAGAAAAATTAAAAAATGATTTTCCATATTCTTCATATGACTTCATAATACAAGAAATCCATCTTCTAGGACCTGAAATAATTCCTTTCGGCAAGGATTCCATTTTGTAAAACAATCTAATAATTGGTGTCTTGCATTGAACCATTTTATCTTAGAACTTGCTTTCTAATTTTTTTTATACTAGCCAAGGTGAATCCTTAACCTTTTCTCAGTCGCACTCTTTCTCAAGCGTATGTTATCCCACGGGGAACAGTTATCTACATAGAGTCATTTACAGCACAGAATGAGGCCATTCAAATCCATGCCAGCTCCTCATGGAGCAATCCTGTCAGTCCTATTCCCCCGCTCGATCCCTATAGCCCTGCAGGTTTGCATCCTTCAGGTGCACATCCAATTTCCTTTTGAAATCATGCATTGTTTTCACTTCCACCACCCTAATGGGCAATGAAAAAACCATTCAGTCAGTATTGTGTGTGCTGGCTCTATGAAACTCAAATATTGAGTGCATCAAGTCTCACGTATGCTTAAATAAAGTAGTTGTTACAATGGACAAACTATTCTTAGAATTCCCCTGGAATAAAATTTCCCTTAAAACATTTGATAAGTAAAACCACATATCTATTGCATCTACTATTTTCTTGCTATTCATATACGGAATGAGGGCTTCGCTGGCTGGGGCAGAATTTATTGCCCATCTCTAGTTGCCCTTGAGAAGGTGATGGTGAACTGCTTTCTTGAACCACGGCAGTCCATGTGGTGTAGGTACTCCCAAAGTGCTATTAGGGAGAAAGTTCCAGGGTTTTGACCCAGCGACAGTGAAGGAACGGCCATATATTTCCAAGTCAGGATGGTGAATGACTTGGAGGGGAACTCCTAGGTGGTGGTGTTCCCATCTTCTGCTGCCCTTGCCCTTCTAGATGGTAGTGGCCGTGGGTTTGAAGGTGCTGCCTAAGGAGCCTTGGTGAATTCCTGCAGTGCAACTTGTAGATGGTACACACTGATGCTACTGTGCATCAGTGGTGGAGGGAGTGAATGTTTGTGGATGTGGTGCCAATCAGGCGGGTTGCTTTGTCCTGGACGGTGTCAAGCTTCTTGCGTGTTGTGGGAGCAGCACTCATCCAGGCGAGTGGGAATTATTCCATCACACTCCTGGCTTATGCCTTGTAGTTGGTGGACAGGCTTTGCAGAGTCAGGAGGTGAGTTACTTGTCGCAGGATTCCTAGCCTCTGACCTGCTCTTGTAGGCACAGTATTTATATGGCTAGTCCTGTTCAGTTTCTGGTCAATGGTAACCCCCAGGATGTTGATAGTCGGGGATTCAGTGATAGTAATGCCATTGAACGTCAAGGGACAATGGTTAGATTCTCTCTTGTTGGAGATGGTCATTGCCTGACACTTGTGTGGCGTGAATGTTATTTGCCACTTGTCAGCCTAAGCCTGCATATTGTCTTCGTCTTGCTGCATTTGGACATGGACTGCTTCAGTATCTGAGTCGTCGCGAATGGTGCTGAACATTGTGCAATCATCAGCGAACATCCCCACTTCTGACCTTATGAAGGAAGGAAGGTCATTGATGAAGCAGCTGAAGATGGTTAGGCCTAGGACGCTACCCTGAGGAACTCCTACAGTGGTGTCCTGGAGCTGAGATGACTGACCTCCAACAACCACAACCATCTTCCTTTGTGCTAAGTATGACTCCAACCAGCGGAGAGTTTTCCCCGATTCCCATTGACTCCAGTTTTGCTAGGGCTCCTTCATGCCACGCTCGGTCAAATGCTGCCTTGATGCCAAGGGCAAGTCACTCTCACTTCACTTCGAGAGTTCAGCTCTTTGGTCCATGTTTGAACCAAGGCTGTAATGAGGTCAGGAGCTGAGTGGCCCTGGCGGAACCCAAACTGGGCGTCAGTGAGCAGGTTATTGCTAAGCAAGTGCCACTTGATAGCACTGTTGATGACCCCTTCCATTACTTTACTGATGATCGATAGTAGGCTGATGGGGTGATAATTGGCCAAGTTGGATTTGTCCTGATTTTTGTGTACAGGACATACCTGGTCAATTTTCCACACAGCTGGGTAGATGCCAGTGTTGTAACTGTTCTGTAACAGCTTGGCTAGGGGCACGGCAAGTTCTGGAGCACAAGTCTTTAGTAATATTGCCGGAGGATTTTCAGGGTCCATAGCCTTTGCACTATTCAGTGTCTCAACTGTTGTGGGAGCAGCACTCATCCAGGCGAATGGGAAGTATTCCATCACACTCCTGGCTTATGCCTTGTAGATGGTGGACAGGCTTTGCAGAGTCAGGAGGTGAGTTACTTGTCGCAGGATTCCTAGCCTCTGACCTGCTCTTGTAGGCACAGTATTTATATGGGATCAGCGATACTGGGGAATCTGGAGGCCGAGATGGATCATCTACTCAGCATTTCTGAGTGAAGATTGTTGCGAATGCTTCAGCCTTATCTTTTGCACTGATGGGCTGAGCTCCCCCATCATTGAGGATGGGGATATTTGTGGAGCCTCCTCCTCCAGTGAGTTGTTTAATTGTCCACTGCCATTCATGGCTGGATGTGGCAGGACTGCAAAACTTAGATCTGATCTCTTGGTTGTGGCACCACTTAGCTCTATCTATCATTTGCTGCCTATGCTGTGTTATAGCTTCACCAGGTTGACACCTCATTTTTAGGTATGACTGGTGCAGCTCCTGGCATGCCCTCTTGCACTCTTCATTGAACCAAGGCTGATCCCCTGGCTTGGTGGTAATGGTAGATTTGAGGATATGCCGGGCCATAAGGTTACAGATTGTGGTTGAGTACAATCCTGCTGCTGCTGATGGCCCACAGCGCCTCATGGTTGCCTAGCCTTCAGTTACTAGATCTGTTTGAAATCTAAAACAAAAACAAAAATAGCTGAAAAACTCAACAGGTCTGACAGCATCTGCAGAGAGGAATAAAGTTAACTTTTCATCAGAACTAATGAAAAATAGAAATAAGGTGAAATATAAGCTGGTTGAGGGGGGAGGGACAGGTAGAGCTGGATAGATGGCCAGTGAAGGCAAAGGAGAGATTGCCAAAGATGTCATAGACAAAAGGACAAAGGGGTGTTGATGGTGGTGATATTATCAAAGGAATGTGCTAATGGTGACATTAAGGGTAGAAAGCAGGACAAGCAAGTGGCAGATGGCCCTTTCCCATTTAGCACGGTGGTAGTGCCACACAATACGATGGAGGGTATCCTCAATGTGAATGTGGGACGTTATCTCCACAAGGACTGTGCAGTGGTCACTCCTATCGATACTCTCATGGACAGATGCATCTGCAGCAGGCAGGTTGGTGAGGATGAGGTCAAGTATGTTTTTCCCTCTTGTTGGTTCCCTCACCACCTGCCGCAGACCCAGTCTAGCAGTTATGTCCTTTAGGACTCGGCCAACTCAGTCAGTAGTGGTGCTACCGAGCCACTCTTGGTGATGGACATTGATGTCCCACACCCAGGTGCGTCCTTGCCACCCTCAGTGCTTCCTCCATGTGATGTTCAACATGGAGAAGCACTGATTCATCAGCTGAGGGAGGGCGGTACGTAGTAATCAGCAGGAGGTTTCCTTGCCCATGGTTGACCTGGTGCCATGAGACCCTCATGGGGTCCAGAGTTGATGTTGAGGACTACCAAGGAAACTCTCCCAATTGTATACCACTGTGCCACCACCTTTTTTTTTATTCATTCATGGAATGTGGGCTTCGCTGGCTGGGCTAGCATTTATTGCACATCCCTAGTTGCCCTTGAGAAGGTGGTGGTGAGTTGCCTTCTTGATTCCAGGGTCTGTCCTGCCGGTGGGACAGGACATACCCAGGGATGGTGACACCACGTCTGAGACCCAAGATATGATTCCGTGAGGATGACTATGTCAGGCTGTTGCTTGACTAGTCTGTGAGACAGCTCTCCCAATTTTGGCACTAGCCCCCAGATGTTAGTAAGGAGGACTTTGCAGGGACGACAGGGCTGCGATTTCCATTGTCGTTTCCGGTGCCTAGGTCAATGCAAGGTGGTCTGTCCGGTTTCATTCCTTTTTATGTCGCTTTGTAGCAGTTTGATACAACTGAGTGACTTGCTAGGCCATTTCAGAGGGAATTTAAGAGTCAGCCACATTGCTGTGGGTCTGGAGTCACACGTAGGCCATACCAGGTAAGGACGACAGATGGTTGTGAACCTTTGTGAACCAGATCGGTTTTTTACAACAATCGACAATGGTTTCATGGTGATCATTAGACGTTTAATTCCAGATTTTTTTTTTTTAGAGTTCAAATTCCACCATCTGCCATGGAACCCAGAGTATTACCCTGGGTCTCTGGTTTACTAGTCCAGCAACAATACCTCTACGCCGTTGCTGGCCGAGTCCTAAATAACATTGCAGCTAGACTGGTGAATGAACCAACAAGAGGGAAAAACATACCTGGCCTGATTCTCACCAACCTGCCTGCTGCAGATGCATCTGTCCATGACAGTATCAGTAGGAGTGACCACTGCACAGTCCTGGTGGAGACAAAGTCCCGGCTTCACATTGAGGATACCCTCCATTGTATTGTGTGGCACTAACACCGTGCTAAGTGGGAACAGGTCAAGCAATTCAAAAATGGGCACCCATGAGGCACTGTGGGACATCAGCAGCAGCAGAATTGTACAGAACCATAATCTGTGCCAAACAGCATAAGCAGCAAGTGACAGACGGAGCTATGCAATTCTGCAACCAATGGATCAGATCTATGCTCTGCAGTCCTGCCACATCCAGTCGTAAATGGTGGAGGACAATTAAACAACTCACTGGAGGAGGCGGTTCCACAAATATCCCCATCCTCAATGATGGAGGGGCCCAGCACATCAGTGCAAAAGATAACACTGAAGCATTTGCTACAATCTTCAGCCAGAAGTGCCGAGTGGATGATCCATCTTGGCCTCCTCCAGAGGTCCCCAGTATCACAGATGCCAGTCTTCAGCCAATTCAATTCACTCCACATGATATCAAGAAACAACTGAGGGCACTGGATGCTGCAAAGGTTATGGACCCTGACAAGATACCAGCAATAGTACTGAAGACTTGTGCTCCAGAACTTGCCGTGCCCCTAGCCAAGCTGTTCCAGTACAGCTACATCACTGACATCTTCCTGGTTATGTGGAAAATTTCCCAGATATATCCTGTACACAAAAAGTAGGACAAATCCAACCCGGCCAATCACCTACTCTCAATCACCTACAATCAGTCTACTCTCGATCATGGTGAGGGGTCATCAACAGTACTACCAAGCGGCACTTGCTTAGCAATGACCTGCTCACTGATGCCCAGTTTGGGTTCCGTCTGGGTCACTCAGCTCCTGACCTCATTACAGCCTTGGGCCAAACATGGACAAAAGAGCTGAACTCCCGAGGTGAGGTGAGAGTGACAGCCCTTGACATCAAAGATAGCATTTGACTGAGTGTGGCATCAAGGACCCCGAGCAAAACTGGAGTCAATGGGAATCAGGGGGAAAACTCTCCAGTGGTTGGAGCCATTCCTAGCACAAAGGAAGATGGTTGCGGTTGTTGGAGGTCAGTCACCTCAGCTCCAAGACATCATTGCAGGAGTTCCTCAGGGTAGTGTCCTAGGCTCAACCATCTTCAGCTGCTTCCTCAATGACCTTCCTTCCATCATAAGGTCAGGAGTGGGGATGTTCACTGATGATTGCATGATGTTCAGTACTATTCGCAACCCCTCGGATACTGAAGCAGTCCATGTCCAAATGCAGCAAAACGAAGACAATATCCAGGTTTAGGCTGACAAGTGGCAAGTGACATTCACGCCACACACATGCCAGGCAACCTCCAACTAGGGAGAATCTAACCATTGCTGCCCTTGACATTCAGTGGCATTAGTATCGCTGAATCCCCCACTATCAACAGCCTTGGGGTTACCATTTACCAGAAACTGAACTGGACTAGACATATAAATACTATGGCTACAAGAGCAGGTCAGGGGCTAGGAATCCTACGGCAACTATCTCACCTCCTGACTCCTCAAAGCCTGTCCACAAGGCACAAGTCAGGAATGTGATGGAACACTCTCCACTTGCCTGGATGAGTGCAGCTCCCACAACACTCAAGAAGCTTGACGCCGTCCATCTTAAAGCTTAATTGACATCCCTTCCACAAACTCGCGTACAGTGGCAGCAGCGTGTACCATCTAAAAGATGCACTGTAGGAACTCACCAAGGCTCCTTAGACAACACCTTCCAAACCCACGACCACTACCATCTAGAAGGATAAGGGCAGCAGACACATGGGAACACCACCACCTGGTAGTTCCCCTCCATGTCACTCACCATCCTGACTTGGAAATATATCGTCATACCTTCACTGTTGCTGGGTCAAAATCCTGGAACTCCCTTTCTAACAACACTGTGTGTGTACCTACACCACATGGACTGCAGCGGTTCAAGAAGGCAGCTCATCACCACCTTCTCAAAGGCAATTAGGGATGGGCAACAAATTTTGACCTAGCCAGTGCCTCCCACAATTTATCAAAGAATAAAAAAAATCCATCCAGATAGCTCCTAAAAGCATCTTTTAACTATAAAACAACCAAACTCCATGCTTTATATTGGCTGTGTCTCTAGGGGGGATCTCACAGTGGGGTTGTGGCATGTAGAATGTTACAGGGACCAATCATTCACATTTATTGCAAATTAGAAATCACCTAATATCCATCAATGGAATGAGGTGAAAATAGCAAATTACAGTATCCTCGAAACAGGGCAGTTCTCTTACCTCCCAGGAGTGTAATCTGTGCCGTAGTCCCAGCTGTGTGTAGTCAATCACTGAATTACCTCGTAAATTATTTAGAGCATGTTTAAAATCTCCCAGTGCCTCATCAAGCCTGCAGTTCAAAAAGGGAAATTTTGATGTACAGGGAGTAGCATGATTCCAGATTAACACATAACAAGAGGGAGTGAATCCAGATTAACATATAAACAGAGGGAGGGAATCCAGATTAAAATACAGGGGGAAAGAGTGAATCCAGGTTAACATACAGGGAGAGGGAGTGAATCCAGATTAACGTACAGAGGGAGTGAATCCAGATTAACATATAGAGAAAGGGAGTGAATGCAGATTAACATACAGATAGAGGGAGTGAATCCAGGCTAACAGAGAGAGAAAGTGAATCCAGGTTAACATACAGGGAGAGAAAATGAATACGGATTAGCATACAGGCAAAGAGAGTAAATCCAGATTAAAATACAGGGATAGGGAGTGAATCCAGATTAACATAGAGAGGGAGGGAGTGCATCTAAACTAAGGGAGAGGAATGAAATCCAGATTAACATACAGAGGGATGAAGTGAATCCAGATTAAAATACAGGGAAAGGCAGTGAATCCAGATAAACGTAGAGAGAGAGAGGGAGTGAAACCAGATTAATATACAGGGAGAGGGAGTGAACACATATTAACATACAGGCCGAGGGAGTGAATCCAGGTTGAAATACATGGATAGGGAGTAAATCCAGATCAACATGCAGGGAGAGGGAGTGAATCCAGATTAACAAACAGGCAGAGAGTGTCAATTGAGATTAAAATACAGAGAAAGGGAGTTAATCCAGATTAATATACACACAGAGGGAGTGAAACAAGATTGAAATACAGACAGAGGAGTGAATCCAGATTAACATACAGAAGGGGTGAACCCGGATTAACATACAGAAGGAGTGAGTGAATCCAGATTAATATACACACAGAGGGAGTGAAACAAGATTAAAATACAGACAGAGGAAGTGAATCCAGATTAACATACAGGCAAAAGGAGTAAATCCACATTAAAATACAGGGATGGGGTGAAAGCAGATGGAGTAAACTCACATTAAAATATAGGGAAAAGGAGTGAATCCAGATTAACATACAGAGGTAGGAACTGAAATCCAGATTAAAATACAGGGAGAGGGGGTGAAGCCAGATTAAAACAAAGAGAGAGGGAGTGAATCCAGATTGACATACAAAGAGAGAAAGTGAATACAGATTAGCATACAGGCGGAGGGAGTGAATCCAGATTAAAATACAGGGATAGGGAGTGAATCCAGATTAATAGAGAGAGAGGGAGCAAATCTAGATTAACATATGTGCAGAGGAAGTGAATCCAAATTAAAATGCAGAGATAGGGAGTAAATCCAGTTTAACATAGAGAGAGAGAAAGTGAATACAGGTTAACATACAGGCAGAGGGAGTGAATCCAGATTAAAATACAGAGATAGAGGGTGAATCCAGATTAACATACAGTGAGAGGGAGCGAATCCAGATTAATTTGCAGGGAGAGGGAGTGAATCCAGATTAAAATACAGGGATAGGAAGTGAATCCAAATTCATATAGACGGAGAAGGGGTGAATCCAAATTAACGTACAGGGGAGGGGGTGAATCCAGATTAACATTCAAGCAGAGGGAGTGAACCCACATTAGGGGATGAATCCACATTAACGTACAGGGAGAGGAATGGAATCCAGGGGTTTCCGGAATCTGGAATTTCTGGAATCTTCCGGTTGGCATGCAGGGGCATGCCCGACGTGCAAAATGACACGCAATGACATCGGGCTTGTGTCTCGACGTCATCGCGATATTTCATTCAGCGGGTCTGCGCCGGAGTTGGCTGCTCACCCTCCAAAATGATAAGGGCCTATTAAGGCCATTAAGAAATTAATTAAAGTAGATAAGAATGCTGCCCGTCCAACCTTAAGTTGGTGGGCAGGCGCAAAGCCCAACTGGCCTTCGCTTTCTTTCAAGAAACCTCACCCACGGGGCAGATAAGGTTTCCTGAAGCTGTTATAAAATTAATTAATTAATTTTTCCACCTTTACAAACATGTCCCAATGCATAGAGGACATGTTTAAATAAATTTTTACATCATAATACGGCGTAAAATGACAGCGCACAGCCGATCACAAGGGGTGATCGGCTCCACGCCCGCCCCCGCCCCCACACGCCATCAGAAAAATCCAGGTCCAGGTTAACATACAGGCAGAGGAACTGAATCCAGATTAAAATACAGGGAGAGGGAGTGAATCCATTTGAAAGTACAGAGAGAGGGAGTGAATCAAGATTAAAATACAGGGGTGGGGTGAATCCAAATTAACATAGAGAGAGAGTGAATCCAGATTAAAATTCAGGGAAAGGGAGTGAATTCAGATTAACATACAGAGAGAGGATGTGAATCCAGATTTAAAAACAGGGAGAGGGAGTGAATCCAGATTTTTAAAAAGGGAGAGGGAGTGAATCCAGATTGAAAAACAGGGATAGGGAAGGGATCCAGATTAACATAGAAAAGGGGGAGTGAATCTAGAGTAACATACAGGGAGAGAGATTGTGGGAAGGTCGGGTAAGTATTTACTACTTTAATCGCTTATCGTTTAAGGTCTTTTTGTGGTTTATAGTTTGTATATTCTATAGTGACAAAGATCAGGAAAGATGGGCCCTAGAGTAATTGATTTAAAAGACTTAATTTAAAGGGATAAGTCATGGCAGGAGAGCTCAAAACCATGGTGTGCTCCTCATGCTCCATGTGGGAAGCCAGGGACTTTTCCAGTGCCTGGGACCAGCGTGTGTGCAGGAAGTGTGTCCAGCTGCAGCTCCTAGAAGCTCGGGTTTCAGAGCTGGAGCAGCGGCTGGGGAAACTGTGGAGCATCCACGAGACTAAGAACATTGTGGATAGCACATTTAGAGAGGTGATCACACCGCAGCTGAAGGGACTTGAGGAAGGAAGGGAAGGGTGACCACCAGGCAGAGAAACAGGCAGGTAGTTCAGGAGTCCCCTGGGGTCCCATTTGCAAATCGGTATTCTATTTTGGAGGCTGATGAGGACGCTGGTTCCTCCAGGGAGTGCAGACAGGGTAATTTGATAAGGTGGATTCAAAATTGACTTAGTTGTAGGAGACAGAGGGTGATGACAGAAGGATGTTTTAGTGACTGGAAGCCAGTGTCCAGTGGCGTACCACAGGGATCTGTGCTCAGTCCCCTATTATTTGTCATTTATATAAACGACATAGATGACTATGTGGGAGGTAGGATTAGTAAGTTTGCGGATGACACAAAGATTGGCCGGGTGGTTAACAGTGAGGTTGAGAGTCTTGGGCTACAGGAAGATAAAGACAGGATGGTCAAATGGGCAGATAAGTGGCAGATGGAATTTAACCCTGAAAAGTGTGAGGGGATACACTTTGGAAGGAGTAATTTGACAAGGAAGTATTCAATGAACGGCATGACACTAGGAAGTTCTGAGGAACAAAGAGACCTTGGCGTATGTGTCCATAGATCTCTGATGGCGGAGGGACATGTTAGTGGGATGGTGTAAAAGGCATATGGGACACTTGCCTTTATCAATCGAGGCATAGATTATAAAAGTAGGGAGGTCATGTTGGAGTTGTATAGAACCTTGGTGAGGCCACAGCTGGAGCATTATGTGCAGTTCTGGTTGCCACATTATAGGAAGGATGTGATTGCACTGGAGGGATTCATCAGGATGCCTGGGATTAAACATTTAAATTATGAAGAGAGATTGGATAGACTTGGGTTGTTTTCGTTGGAGCAGAGAAGACTGAGGAGCGACCTGATCGAGGTGTACAAGATTATGAGGGGCATGGACAGGGTGGATAGGGATCAGCTGTTCCCCTTAGTTGAAGGGTCAGTCACAAGGGGACATAAATTTAAGGTGAGGGGCAGGAGGTTTAAGGCAATGTGAGGAAAAACGTTTTTACCCAGAGGGTGGTGATGGTCTGGAATGCACTGCCTGGGAGGGTGGTGGAGGCGGGTTGCCTCACATCCTTTAAAAAGTACCAGATGAGCACTTGGCATGTCATAACATTCAAGGCTATGGGCCAAGTGCTGGTAAATGGGATTAGGTAGGTAGGTCAGGTGTTTCTCACGTGTCGGTGCAGACTCGATGGGCCGAAGGGCCTCTTCTGCACTGTGATTCTGTGAACATACAGACAGAGGGAGTGAATCCACATTAAAATACAAGGGAAAGGAGTGAATCCAGAATAACCTACAGGGGAGAGGGAGTGAACACAGATTAATGTACAGGGGAGAGAGGGTGAATTTAAATTAACATACAGGCAGTGGGGGTGGTTTCAGGTTAACAGACAGGGATAGGGAGGGGATTCGGATTAATAAACAAGGGCTGGGAGTGAAACCAGATTAACATGCAGACAGAGGGAGTGAATCCAGATTAAAATACAGGTAGACGGTATGAATCGAGACTAAAATAAAGGGGAGGGGAGTCAATCCAGATTAACATACACACAGAGGGAGTGAAACCAGATTAAAATACATAGAGGGAGAGAATCCAGATAAATATATAGAAGGGGTGAACCCAGATTAACATGCAGAGAGAGTAAGTGAATCCAGATCAACGTACAGACAGAGGGAGTCAATCCAGATTAAAACACAGAGAGAGGGGCTGAATCCAAATTAAAATTCAAAGGGAGGGAGTGAAACCAGATTAAAATATGGGGATAAAGTCTAAATCCAGATTAACATACAGGTAGAGGGAGTGAATCCACATTAACACACAGACAGAAGGAGTGAATCCAGATTGAAATACAGGGATAGGGAGTGAATCCAGAATAACATAGAGAGAGCGAAAGTAAATACAGATTAACATACAGGGGAGAGGGGGTGAACCCAAATTAACATACTGGGGAGAGGGGGTGAATCCAGATTAACATAAAGAGAGAGGAAGTGAATCCAGATTAACATACCAGCAGAGGAAGTGAATCTACATTAAAATACATGGAAAAGGGTTGAACCCAGATTAACATACAGAGAGAGGGAGTGAATCCAGATTGAAATACAAGGATAGGGGGTGTATCCAGATTAACATACAGGGAGAGGGAGTGTATACAGATTAAAATACAGGGAAAGGGATTGAATCCAGAATAGCAGAGAGAGAGGGAAAGTGAATACAGATTAGCATACAGGCAGAGGAAGTGAATCCAAATCAATATACAGGGAGAAGGGGTGAATCCAGGTTAACATACAGGGGAAAGGGGGTGAATCCAGATTAACATACAGAGGGAATGAATCCATATTGAAATATAGGGATAGGCAACATATCCAGATTAACAAACAGGCAGAGGGTGTGAATCGAGATTAAAACACAGGGAAAGGGAATTAATCCAGATTAACACACAGGGAGAGGGAGTGAATCCAGATCAATATACAGGGATAGAAGGTGAATCTAGTTTAACATACATGGAGAGGGAGGCAGTCCAGATTAAAGAGGATGTGAATACAGGTTAAATACAGGGAGAGAGAGTGAATCCAGATTAATAAAAAGAGGGAGTGAATCCAGAGTAACAGACAGGGGGGGAGAGAGTGCATCCAGGTTGACGTACAGGCAGAGGGTGTGGATCCAGATTAACAGACAGAGAGAGGGAGTGAATCCAGGTTAAAATACAGGGAAATGGAGTGAATCCAGATTAACATACAGGGAGAAGAAGTGAATCCAGATTAAAAGAAAAGGGAGAGAGAGGGTGAATCTGATTGACATACAGGGAGAGGAATGGAATTCAGATTAACATACATGGAGAAGGAGCGAATCCATTTTAACATAATTGAACCCAGATTAAAATACAGGGAGAGCGAGTGAATCCAAATAACATACAGGGAAAAGGAGTGAAGACAGGTTAACACACAGGGAGAGGAACTGATTACAGATTAAATAAAGGGAAAGGGAATGAAACCAGACTACAATACCGGGAGAGGTAGTGAAACCAGATTAATGCACAGGGAGAAGCAATGAATCCAGATTAACCTACAGGAAAAAGGGAGTGAATTCCAGATTAATGTACTGGGAGAAGGGGTGATTCCAAATTAATGTACAGGGGAGAGGGGATGAATGCAGGTTAATGTAGAAGGGAGAGGGAGTGGATCCAGATTAATGAACAGGCAGAATGGTCGAATCCAGATTAACGTACAGTGGATAACCCGTGAATCCAGATTAATGTACAGGGAAAGGGAATGGATCCAAATTAACGTAGAGAGAGAGGGAGTGAAGCCAGATTAAAATACGGGGAGAGGGAGTCAATCCAAATTAACATTTGGGGAGAGGGAGTGAATCCAGATTAACGTATCCTGGAGAGGGGGTGAATCCAGGTTAATGTACAGGGAACAGCAGGTGAATCCAGATTAACGTAAAGGAGAGAGGGGGGTGAATCCCGATAACATACAGGGCAGTTGGGGTGAATCCAATTTAACGTACAGGCAGAGGGAGTGAATCTAGAGTAATGTACACTAGAGAAGGGATGAATCCAGATTAACGTACAGGGGAGAGGGGATAAATACAGATTAATGTACAGGGAGGGGGGAATGAATCCAGGTTAACGTAGAGGATAGAGGGGGCGAATCCCAGTAAACGTACACTGGAGAGGGGGTGAATCCAGATTAACGTAAAAGGTGGTGAATCCAGATTAATGTTCAGGGGAGAGGGAGAGAATCCAGATTCATGTATAGAAAGAGAGGGATCATCCACATTAACATATAGGGAAGAGGGGATAAATACAGATTAAGATACAGGGGAGAGGGAGTTAATCCAGATTAACGTATAGGTAGAGGTGGTGAATCCAAATTAATGTACAGAGGAGAGGGGATAAATCCAGATTAATGTACAGGGGAGAGGGGATGAATCCAGATTAATGTACAGGGGAAATGGGGTGAATCCAGATTAATGTACAGGGGAGAGGGGATGAATCTAGATTAATGTACAGGGG
Organism: Cetorhinus maximus; assembly: GCF_964194155.1. Classification (NCBI taxonomy): domain Eukaryota; kingdom Metazoa; phylum Chordata; class Chondrichthyes; order Lamniformes; family Cetorhinidae; genus Cetorhinus; species Cetorhinus maximus. Next base: position 51,795,047 of record NC_135888.1, on the reverse strand, counting down.
AGAGGGGATGAATCCAGATTAATGTACAGGGGAAATGGGGTGAATCCAGATTAATGTACAGGGGAAATGGGGTGAATCCAGATTAATGTACAGGGGAAATGGGGTGAATCCAGATTAATGTACAGGGGAAATGGGGTGAATCCAGATTAATGTACAAGGGAAATGGGGTGAATCCAGATTAATGTACAGGGGAAATGGGGTGAATCCAGATTAATGTACAGGGGAAATGGGGTGAATCTAGATTAATGTACAAGGGAAATGGGGTGAATCCAGATTAATGTACAGGGGAAATGGGATGAATCCAGATTAATGTACAGGGGAAATGGGGTGAATCTAGATTAATGTACAAGGGAAATGGGGTGAATCCAGATTAATGTACAGGGGAAATGGGGTGAATCTAGATTAATGTACAGGGGAAATGGGGTGAATCCAGATTAACGTATCCTGGAGAGGGGGTGAATCCAGGTTAACGTAAAGGGAGAGGTGGTGAATCCAGATTAATGTACAGGGGAGAGGGGATAATTGCAGATTAAGGTACAGGGGAGAGGGAGTAAATCCAGATTAAGGTACAGGGGAGAAGGGGTGAATCCGATTTAACGTGCTGAGGGAGTGAATCCAGATTAAAATACAGGGAGAGGGAGTTAATCCAAATTAACGTTCAGGAGAGAGGGAGTTAATCCAGATTAAGATACAGGGGAGAGGGGGTGAATTCGATTTAACGTGCAGGCAGAGGGAGTGAATCCAGATTAATGTAAAGGGAGAGATGGTGAATCCAGATTAACGTAAAGGGGAGAGGGGATACATACAGATTAATGTACAGGGAGGGGGAATAAATACAGATCAATGTACAGGGAGAGGGGGATGAATTCAAATTAACGTACAGGGAGAGGGGGTGAATCCAGATTGATGTACAGGGGAAATGGGGTGAATCCAATTTAACATACGAGCAGATGGAGAGAATCCAGATTAATGTACAGGGGACAGGTGTGAATCCAGATTAATGTATAATGGAGGGGAGGGGGGGTGAATCCAGGTTAAGGTGCAGGAGGGAGGCAAATCCAGATTAACGTACAAGGGAGAGGGGTTGAATCTAGATTAATGTACAGGAGAGGAGGGGTGAATCCTGGTTAACGTACAGGGCAGATGGGTTAAATCCAATTTATGTACAGGTAGAGGGAGTGAATCCAGATTAATGTACAGGGAAGAGCAGGTAAACCTAGATTAACGTACAGGGAAGAGCAGGTGAATCCAGATTAACATACAGGGAAGAGCAGGTGAATCCAGATTAACGTAGAGGAGAGAGGGGGTGAATCCTGATTAATGTACAGGGCAGATGGGGTGGATCCAATTTAGCGTACAGGCAGACGGAGTGAATCCAGATTAGCGTACACTGGAGGAAAGTGAATCCAGATTAATGTATAGGCAGAGGGGGCACATCCAGATTAACGTGCAGTGAGAGGGGTGTGAATCCAAATTAACGTACAAGGGAGATGGGGTGAATGCAGATTAAAGTACAGGGGAGAGGGAGTGAATCCAGGTTAATGTACACAGGAGAGTGGGTGAATCCAGATTAACGTACAGGGGAAGAGGGGATGAATACAGATTAACATTCAGGGAAGAGGGAGTGAACCCAGGTTAATGTACAGGGAGAGGGAATGAATCCATATTAATGTACAGGCAGAGGGAGTGAATCCAGATTAATGTACAGGCATAGGGAGTAAATCCAGATTAGTGTACAGGCATAGGGAGTGAATCCAAATTAATGTACAGTGGAGAGCCGGTGAATCAGGGAAGAGGGTGTGAATCCAGATTAACATACAGAGCAGAAGTGAATCGAGATTAACATACAGGCAGAGGGAATGAATCCAGATTAATGTATAGGCGGAGGAGGCGCATCCAGATTAACGTACAGGGGAGAGGAGATAAATACAGATTAATGTACAGGTATGGCAGGATGAATCCAAACTAACATACAGGGGAGAGGGGGTGATTCCAGATTAACGTACAGGGGAAATGGTCTGAATCCAATTTAACATACAGGCCGATGGAGTGAATCCAGATTAGTGTACAGGGGACAGGGGTGAATCCAGATTAATGTACAGTGGAGAGCTGGATATTCCTGTTTAACGCACAGGGAAGAGGGGGTGAATCCAGACTAATGTACAGTGGAGAGCCCATGAAACCAGATTAACGCACAGGTGAGAGAGGGTGAATCCAGATTAACGTACAGGGAAAAGGGGGTGAATCCAGATTAAAGTGCAGGAGACAGGGGGCTGAATCCAAATTAATGTACAGGGGAAGGTGGGTGAATCCAGATTAATGTACAGGGAGAGGGAGTGAATCCAGGTTACGGTACAGTGGAGATACAGTGAATCCAGATTAATGTATAATGGAGAGCGACTGAATCCAGATTAATGTACAGGGAAGAGGAGGTGAATCCAATTTAATGTACAGGCAGAGGGAGTGAATTCAAATTAAAGTAATCTGGAGAGGGGGTGAATCCAGATTAATGTACAGGAGAGGAGGGGTGAATCCCGGTTAACGTACAGGGCAGATGGGTTAAATCCAATTTAATGTACAGGCAGAGGGAGTGAATCCAGATTAATGTACAGGGAATAGCAGATGAATCTAGATTAATGTAGAGGAGAGAGGAGGGTGAATCCTGGTTAATGTACAGGGTAGATGGGGTGAATCCAAATTAGCGTACAGGCAGATGGAGTGAATCCAAATTAGCGTACACTGGAGGAAAGTGAATCGAGATTAATGTACTGGGGAGTGGGAGTAAATCCAGATTAATGTAAAGACAGAGGGGGGACATCCAGATTAACGTGCGGTGAGAGGGGTGTGAATCCAAATTAACGTACAAGGGAGATGGGGTGAATGCAGATTAACGTACATGGGAAGAGGGGATGAATCCAGATTAATGTACAGGGAAGAGAGGATGAATCCAGATTAACATACAGGGGAAAAGGGGATGGATACAGATTAACGTACAGGGGAGAGAGAGATTAACCAAATTAACGTACAGGTGAGAGGGGGAGAATCCAGATTAACGTACAGGTGAGATGGGGGGAATCCAGAATTACATTCAGGCAAGAGGGAGTGAATCCATATTCACAAACGGGGAGAGGGGGTGAATCCAAATAAATATACAAGGAGGAAGAGAGTATAGATTAACGCACAGGTGTGAGCCGATAAATGCAGATTAACGTGGAGGTGAGATGGAGTGAATCCAGATTCACATACAGGCAGAGGGATTGAATCCAGATTCACATACAGGCAGAGGGAGTGATTCCAGATTAATGTACAGGGGAAATGGGCTGAATTCAATTTAACATACATGCAGATGGAGTGAACTCAGATAAGTGTACAGGGGACAAGCGTGAATCCAGATTAACATACAAGGGAGAGTGAGTTAATCCAGATTAAGGTACTGGCAGCAGGAGTGAATCTAGATTAATGTACAGTGGAGAACTGGAGATTCCAGATTAACACACAGGGAAGAGGGTTTGAATCCAGATTACTGCACAGTGGAGAGCTGGTGAAACCATATTAACGCACAGGTGAGAGAGGGTGAATCCAGATTAATATACAGGGAAGAGGGGATGAATCCAGTTTAATGTAGAGGCAGAGGGAGTGAATCCAGATTAATGAAAAGTGGAGAGCCAATGAATCCAGATTAACGTACAGGCAGAGGGAGTGAATCCTAATTAATGTAATCTGGAGAAGGGGTGAATCCAGATTAATGTACGAGGAAGAGAGGGGTGAATCCAGATTAACATACAGGGGAGAGGGGATGAATCCAGATTAATCTACAGGGGAGAGAAAGATGAAGCCAGATTAACATAAGGGTGAGAGGGGGTGATTCCAGATTAACGTACAGGTGAGATGGGGGGAATCCAGATGTACATATAGGCAAGAGGGAGTGAATCCATATTCATGAATGGGGAGAGCGGGTGAATCCAAATAAATGTACAAGGAAGAGGAGAGTATACAGATTAATGCACAGGGGTGATCCGATAAATCCAGATTAACGTACAGGTGAGATGGAGTGAACACAGATTCACATACAGGCAGAGGCAGTGAATCCAGATTCACGTACAGGGAGAGGGAGTGAATCCAAATAAACTTACAAGGGAGAGAAGAGTATCTAGATTAACGCACAGGGGTGAGCCAATAAATCCAGATTAACGTAGAGGTGAGATGGAGCGAATCCAGAATCACGTAGGCAGAGGGAGTGAATCCAGATTCACATTCAGGCAGAGGGGCTGAATCCAAATAAATTTACAATGGAGAGGAGAGTACCCAGATTAGCGCAGAGGGGTGGGCCGATAAATCCAGATTAACGTACAGTGGAGAGCCGGTGAAAGTAGATTAACATACAGGGAAGAGGGGATGAACAAACATTAATTAACAGATGAGAGGGAGTGAATCCAGATTAACGTACAGGGAAGAGGATGTGGATCCATATTAACGAACGGGGAGAGCGGGTGAATCCAAATAAATATACAGAGAGAGAAGAGTGTCCAGATTAACGCACAGGGGTGAGCCGATAAATGCAGATTAACGTGGAGGTGAGATGGAGTGAATCCAGATTAATATACAGGCAGATGGAGTGAGTCCATTAACGTACAGATGAGAGGGGATGAATCCAGATTAATGTACAGGGGAAAGGGGTTGAATCCAGATTAATGTACACGGGAGACGGGATGAATCCAGATTACCGTAGAGAAGGGGGTGAATCCAGATGAACGTACAGAGGAGAGAGGATGAATTCAGGTTAACATACAGGTGAGATGGGGGAAATCCAGATGTACATACAGGCAAGGAGGAGTGAATCCATATTCATGAACAGGGAGAGCGGGTGAAATCAAATAAATATACAAGGGAGAGGAGACTATCCAGACTAACGCCCAGAGGTGATCTGATTAATCCAGATTAACAGAGAGGTGAAATGGAGTGAATCCAGATTCACGTACAGGCAGAGAGAGTGAATCCAGATTCACGTACAGGCAGAGAGAGTGAATCCAGATTCACGTACAGGCAGTGAGAGTGAATCCAGATTCACGTACAGGCAGAGAGAGTGCATCCAGATTCATGTACAGGCAGAGAGAGTGAATCCAGATTCATGTACAGGCAGAGGGGGTGAATCCAGATTCACATACAGGCAGGCAGAGTGGATCCAGAGTCACATACAGGCAGATGGAATGAATCCAGATTCACGTACAGGCAGAGGGAGTGAATCCAGAATCACATAAAGGAAGATGGAGTGAATCCAGATTCACGTACAGGCAGATGGAGTGATTCCAGATTCACGTACGGGGAGAGGGGCTGAATCCAAATAAATTTACAAGGGAGAGGAGAGTATCCAGATTAATGCACAGGGGCGAGCCGATAAATCCAGATTAACGTACAGCAGAGAGCCGGTGAAACCAGATTAACATACAGGGAAGAGGGGCTGAACCCACATTAACGTACAGATGACAGGGAGTGAATCCAGATTAACGTACAGGGAAGTGGGGGTGCATCCAGATTAATGTACATGGGAGAGAGGGATGAATCCACATTAATGTACAAGGGAGAGGGGTTAAATCCAGATGAACGTAACCCAGATTAACGCACAGGGGAGAGGGGGTGAATCCACATTCACGTACAGATGGAGGGAGTGAATCCAGATTCACGTACAGGCAGAGGGAGTGAATCCAGATTCATGTACGGGGAGAGGGGGTGAATCCAAAGAAATTTACAAGGGATAGTATCCATCTTCACGCACAGGGGTGAGCCAATAAATCCAAATGAACGTACAGCGGAGAGCCAGTGTATCCAGATTAACATACAGGGAAGAGGGACTGTGTCCACATTAATGTACAGGGGAAAGGGGATGAATCTAAGATTAACATATAGGGAATAGGGAATGAATCCAGATTAACGTAGAGGGGAGAGAGGGATGAATCCAGATTAACGTGCAGGGGAGAGGGTTGAATCCAGTTTAAAATAGAGGAGACAGGGTGAATCCAGATTAATTTACAGGGGAGAGAGGGATGAATCCAGATTAACATATAGGGGAGGGGGGAATGATTCCAGATTAATGTACAAGGGAGAGGGGATAAATGCAGATTAATGTACAGGTGAGAGGAAGTGAATCCAGATTAACGTACAGGTGAGAAGGGGTGAATAAAAATTAACGTACAGGGGAGAGTGGGTGGATCCAGATTAAACTCTTTTGAGTTATCAACAGTCACAGATTGCAACTCTTTCGAGTACAATCACAGTTCTCGGTTTCCAGGAGTGGGACACGAACCCACAACCCTCTGATTCACAAACAGGGACTTGAACCGCGCACCGACAGATTGAAACTCAAAGTCTTTACCGACTGAGCTACCCGTGCCCCGGATCCAGATTAACGTGCAGGGGAGAGGGTTGAATCCAGATTAACGTACAGTGGAGAGGGAATAATGCAGATTAACGTACAGGGGCAAGACGGATGAATCCAGATTAACATACAGGTGAGAGGCGGTGAATCCAGATTAACACATAGGGAAGAGGGGGTGAATCCAGATCAATGTACAGGGGAGAGAGGGGTGAATCAAAATGAACGTAGGGGGGGAGGGGATGAATCCAGATTAACATACAGGGGGGAGTGGGTGGATCCAGATTAATGTACAGGGGAGAGGGGGTGAATCCAGATTAACGTTCAGTGGAGAGGGAATAATGCAGATTAACGTACAGGGGCGAGATGGATGAATCCAGATTAACGTACAGGTGAGAGGGGGAGAATCCAGATTAACACACAGGGAAGAGGGGGTGAATCCAGATTAATGTACAGGGGAGAGGGGGTGAATCCAGATCAACATAGAAGAGAGAGGGGGTGAATCTAAATGAACGTATGGGGGGAGGGGATGAATCCAGATTAAGGTACAGGGGAGATGGGGATGAATCCAGATTGACGTACAAGGGAGAGGGGATAAATCGAGATTAATGTAGAGGAGAGAGAGGAGTTGAATCCAGATTAATGTACAAGGGAGAGGGAATAAATCCAGATTAAAGTACAGCCAGATTAACGTACAGGGGAGATGGGGATCAATCCAGAGTAACGTACGAGAGGGGATAAATCCTGATTAACGTACAGGGGAGAGGGGGTGAATGCACATTAATGCACCGGCAGAGGGGCAAAATCCAGGTTAACGTACAGGTGAGATGGAGTGAATCCACATTCACGTACAGATGGAGGGAGTGAATCCAGATTCACGTAAGGGTAGAGGGGATGAATCCAAAGAAATTTACAAGGGATAGTATCCATCTTCACGCACAGGGGTGAGCCAATAAATCCAGACGAACGTACAGCGGAGAGCCAGTGAATCCAGATTAACATACAGGGAAGAGTGGGTGAGTCCACATTAAAGTACAGGTGAGATGGAGTGAATTCAGATTAACATACAGGGGAGAGAGGGATGAATCTAGATTAACGTGCAGGGGAGAGGGTTGAATCCAGTTTAATGTAGAGGAGACAGGGGGAGAATCCAGATTAACGTACAGAGGAGAGGGTATGAATCCAGATCAACATACATGTGAGAGGGGGTAAATCCAGATTAAGCTACAGGCAGATGGAGTGAATCCAGATTGACCTACTGGGGAGAGGGGGATGAATCCAGATTGACGTACATGATAGAGGGGATAAATTGAGATGAACGTACAGGGGAGAAGGGGTGAACCCAGCTTTAAGAAAACGGGAAGAGTGGGTGAATCCAGATTAACGTACAGGGGAGAAAGGGATGAATCCAGATTAACGTATAGGGAGGGGAGGGGGGAATGATTCCAGATTAATGTACAAGGGAGAGGGGATAAATGCAGATTAATGTACAGGTGAGAGGAAGTGAATCCAGATTAACGTACAGGTGAGAAGGGGTGAATAAAAATTAACGTACAGGGGAGAGTGGGCGGATCCAGATTAACTTGCAGGGGAGAGGGATGAATCCAGATTAAAGTACAGTGGAGAGGGAATAATGCAGATTAACGAACAGGGGCGAGACGGATGAATCCAGATTAACGTACAGGTGAGAGGGGTGAATCCAGATTAACACACAGGGAAGAGGGGGTGAATCCAGATTAATGTACAGGGGAGAGGGTGTGAAACCAGATTAATGTACAGGGGAGAGAGGGTGAATCTAAATGAACGTATGGGGGGAGGGGATGAATCCAGATTAACGTACAGGGGAGAGGGGATAAATCGAGATTAATGTAGAGGAGAGAGGGGGTGAACCAAGATTAAAGTACAGGTGAAAGGGGGTGAATCTAGATTAATGTACAGGAGGGGGTGAATCCAGATTAACGGGGAGGAGAGAAGGGTTGAATCCAGATGAACATACAGGGGAGAGGGGATGAATCCAGATTAACGAACAGATGAGATGGGGGGAATCCAGATGTACGTACAGACAAGAGGGAGTGAATCCATAATCAGGAACAGGGAGAGCAAGTGAATCCAAATAAATTTACAAGGGAGAGGAGAGTATCCAGATTAACGCTCAGGGGTGAGTTGATAAATCCAGATTAACATAGAGGTGAGAGGAAGTGCATCCAGATTCACGTACAGGCAGAAGGAGTGAATCCAGATTCACATACAGGCAGACGGTGTGAATCCAGATTCACGTATAAGACTTTGGTGAGGCTAACTTTGGAGTATTGTGTGCAGTTCTGGTCGCCTAACTACAGGAAGGATATCAGTAAGATTGAGAGAGTGCAGAGAAGATTTACTAGGATGTTGCCGGGTCTTAAGGAGTTGAGTTACAGGGAAAGATTAAACAGGTTAGGACTTTATTCCTTGGAGCGTAGAAGAATGAGGGGAAATTTGATAGAAGTTTACAAAATTATGAGGGGTATAGACAGAGTAAATGCGAGTAGGCTCTTTCCACTTAGATTAGGAGAGATAAACACGAGAGGACATGGCTTTAGGGTGAAAGGGGAACGGTTTAGGGGGAACATTAGGGGGAACTTCTTCACTCAGAGAGTGGTGAGAATGTGGAACGAGCTGCCATCTGACGTGGTAAATGCGGGCTCACTTTTAAGCTTTAAAAATAAATTGGATAGATACATGGATGGGGGAGGTCTGGAGGGTTATGGACTAGGTGCAGGTCAATGGGACTAGCGGAATAATATTTCGGCACAGACTAGAAGGGCCGAATGGCCTGTTTTCTGTGCTGCAGTGTTCTATGATTCTATGGTTCTATGTACACGCAGAGGGAGTGAATCCAGATTCATGTACAGGCAGAGAGAGTGAATCCAGATTGAAATGCAGACAAAGGGAGTGAATCCAAATAAATTTACGAGGGAGATGAGAGTATCTAGATTAACGCACAGGGGTGAGCCGATAAATCCAGATTAACGTAGAGCTAAAATGGAGTGAATCCAGATTCACGTACAGGCAGAGGGAGTCAATCCAGATTCACATTCAGGCAGAGGGGCTGAATCCAAATAAATTTACAATGGAGAGGAGAGTACCCAGATTAGCGCAGAGTGGTGAGCCGATAAATCCAGATTAACGTACAGTGGAGAGCCGGTGAAAACAGGGAAGAGGGGATGAACCCACGTTAACTAACAGATGAGAGGGAGTGAATCCAGATTAACGTACAGGGAAGAGGATGCGGATCCATATTAACGAACGGGGAGAGCGGGTGAATCCAAATAAATATAAAAGGGAGAGAAGAGCATCCAGATTAACGCACGGGGGTGAGCCGATATATCCAGATTAACGTCGAGGTAAGATGGAGTGAATCCAGATTCATGTACAGGCAGAGAGAGTGAATCCAGATTCATGTACAGGCAGAGGGAGTGAATCCAGATTCACATAAAGGCAGTGTGAGTGAATCCAAATAAATTTACAAGGGAGAGGAGAGTATCTAGATTAACGCACAGGGGTGATCTGATAAATCCAGATTAACGTAGAGGTGAGATGGAGTGCATCCAGATTCAAGTACAGGCAGAGGGACTGAATCAAGAATCACATACAGGCAGACAGAGTGGGTCAAGATTCACATACAGGCAGAGGGAGTGAATCCAGATTCACGTACAGGCAGATGGAGTGAATCCGGAATCACATTAAGGCAGATGGAGTGGATCCAGATTCACGTACAGGCAGATGGAGTGAATCCAGATTCACGTACGGGGAGAGGGGCTGAATCCAAATAAATTTACAAGGCAGAGGAGAGTATCCATATTAACGCACAGAAGTTATCCGATAAATCCAGATTAACGTACAGCAGAGAGCCTGTGAAACCAGGTTAACAAACAGGGAAGAGAGGGTGAAACCTCATTAACGTACAGATGAGAGGGAGTGAATCCAGATTAACGTATAGGGAAGAGGGGGTGCATCCAGATTAACATACATGGGAGAGAGGGATGAATCCTGATTAATGTACAAGGGAGAGGGGATAAATCCAGATTAACGTATACCCAGATTAACGTATCGAGGAGAGGGGGAATGAATCCAGATTAACGAACAGGTGAGATGGGGGGAATCCAGATGTACATACAGGCAAGAGGGAGTGAATCCATAGTCAGGAACGGGGAGAGCAAGTGAATCCAAATAAATTTACAAGGGAGAGGAGTGTATCCAGATTAACACACAGGGGTGAGCCGATAAATCCAGATTAACGTAGAGCTGAGACGGAGTGAATCCAGATTCACGTACAGGCAGAGGGAGTCAATCCAGATTCACATTCAGGCAGAGGGGCTGAATCCAAATAAATTTACAATGGAGAGGAGAGTACCCAGATTAGCGCAGAGTGGTGAGCCGATAAATCCAGGTTAACGTACAGTGGAGAGCCGGTGAAAGCAGTTTAACATACAGGGAAGAGGGGATGAACCCACGTTAACTAACAGATGAGAGGGAGTGAATCCAGATTAACGTATAGGGAAGAGGATGGGGATCCATATTAACGAATGGGGAGAGCGGGTAAATCCAAATAAATATACAAGGGAGAGAAGAGTATCCAGATTAACACACAGGGGTGAGCCGATAAATCCAGATTAACGTGGAGGTGCGATGGAGTGAATCCAGATTCATGTACAGGCAGAGGGAGTGAATCCAGATTCACATACAGGCAGAGTGATTGAATCCAAATAAATTTACAAGGGAGAGGAGAGTGTCTAGATTAACGCACAGGGGTGAAACGATAAATCCAGATTAACGTAAAAGTGAGATGGAGCGCATCCAGATTCACGTACAGGCAGAAGGAGTGAATCCAGATTCACATACAGGCAGAGGGAGTGGATCCAGATTCACAGACAGGCAGAGGGAGTGAATCCAGATTCACGTACAGGCAGAGGGAGTGAATCCAGATTCACGTACAGGCAGAGGGAGTGAATCCAGATTCACATACAGACAGAGGGGGTGAATCCAGATTCACATACAGGCAGTGTGAGTGAATCCAAATAAATTTACAAGGGACAGGAGAGTATCCAGATTAACCCACAGGGGTGAGCCGATAAATCCAGATTAACGTAAAGGTGAGATGGAGTGCATCCTGATTCAAGTACGGGCAGAGGGAGTGAATCCAGAATCATATAGAGGCAGACGGAGTGGGTCCACATTCACGTACAGGCAGAGGGAGTGAATCCAGATTCATGTACAGGCAGAGGGAGTGAATCCTGATTCAGATACAGGCAGAGGGAGAGGATCCAGATTCACGTACAGGCAGAGGGAGTGAATCCAGATTGACATGCAGGCAGAGGGAGTGAATCCAAATAAATTTACATGGGAGAGGAGAGTATCTTCATTAATGCGCAGGGTGAGCCAATAAATCCAGATTAACGTAGAGGCAAGATGGGGTGAATCCAGATTCACGTACAGGCAGAGGGAGTGAATCCAGATTCACGTACAGGCAGAGGGAGTGAATCCAGATTCATGTACAAGCAGAGGGAGTGAATCCAGATTCACGTACAGGCAGAGGGAATGAATCCAGATTCATGTACAGGCAGAGGGAGTGAATCCAAATAAATTTACAAGGGAGAGGTGAGTATCTAGATTAACGCACAGGGGTGAGCCGATAAATCCAGATTAACGTAGATGTGAGATGGAGTGAATACAGATTCACATACAGGCAGAGGGAGTGAATCCAGATTCACATACAGGCAGTGTGAGTGAATCCAAATAAATTTACAAGGGACAGGAGCGTATCCAGATTAACCCACAGGGGTGAGCCGATAAATCCAGATTAACGTAAAGGTGAGATGGAGTGCATCCAGATTCAAGTACCGCAGAGGGAGTGAATCCAGAATCATATACAGGCAGACGGAGTGGGTCCAGATTCACATACAGGCAGAGGGATTGAATCCAGATTCACGTACGGGGAAAGGGGGTGAATCCAAATAAATTTACAAGGGAGAGGAGAGTATCCATTTTAACGCACAGGGGTGAACTAATAAATGCAGATGAACATACAGCGGAGAGCCAGTGAATCCAGATTAACATACAGGGAAGAGGGGGTGAATCCACATTAATGTACAGGGGAGAGAGGGTTAATCTAAGATAAACATACAGGGAAGAGGGGATGAATCCAGGTGAACGCAGAGGGGAGACAGGGATGAATCCAGATTAATGTACAGGTGAGAGGGGGTGAATCCAGATTAACATACTGGGGAGAGGGGGATGAATCCAGATTAATGTACAAGGGAGAGGCGATAAATCCAGATTAATGTATGGGGGAGAGGGGGTGAACCCAGATTTAAGTACAGGGGAGAGTGGGTGAATCCAGATTAACGTACAGGGGAGAGAGGGATGAATCCAGATTAACGTACAGGGAAGATGGGGATCAATCCAGAGTAACGTACAAGAGGGGATAAATCCACATTAACGCACAGGGAAGAGCAGGTGAATACACATTAACGTACAGATGAGAGAGGGGCTAATCCAGATTAACATACTGGAGTGAGGGGGTGAATCCATCTTAATGTACAGACAGAGGGGGGAAATCCAGATTTACGTACAGGTGAGATGGAGTGAATCCAGATTCACGGACAGGCCGAGGGAGTGAATCCAGATTCACATACAGGCAGTGTGAGTGAATCCAAATAAATTTACAAGGGACAGGAGCGTATCCAGATTAACCCACAGGGGTGAGCCGATAAATCCAGATTAACATAAAGGTGAGATGGAGTGCATCCTGATTCAAGTACGGCAGAGGGAGTGAATCCAGAATCATATACAGGCAGACGGAGTGGGTCCAGATTCACATACAGGCAGAGGGAGTGAATCCAGATTCATGTACAGGCAGAGGGAGTGAATCCAGATTCAGATACAGGCAGAGGGAGAGGATCCAGATTCACGTACAGGCAGAGGGAGTGAATCCAGATTGACGTGCAGGCAGAGGGAGTGAATCCAAATAAATTTACAAGGGAGAGGAGAGTATCTAGATTAATGCACAGGGGTGAGCCAATAAATCCAGATTAACGTAGAGGCGAGATGGGGTGAATCCAGATTCATGTACAGGCAGAGGGAGTGAATCCAGATTCACATTCAGGCAGAGGGGCTGAATCCAAATAAATTTACAATGGAGAGGAAAGTACCCAGGTTAGCGCAGAGTGGTGAGCCGATAAATCCAGATTAACGTACAGTGGAGAGCTGGTGAAAGCAGACTAACATACAGGGAAGAGGGGATGAACCCACATTAACTAACAGATGAGAGGGAGTGAATCCAGATTAACGTACAGGGAAGAAGATGTGGATCCATATTAACGAACAGGGAGAGCGGCTGAATCCAAATAAATATACAAGGGACAGAAGAGCATCCAGATTAACGCACAGGGGTGAGCCGATAAATCCAGATTAACGTCGAGATGGGATGAAGTGAACCCAGATTCACGTACAGGCACAGGGAGTGAATCCAGAATCACATTCAGGCAGAGGGGCTGAATCCAAATAAATTTACAACGGAGAGGAAAGTACCCAGGTTAGCGCAGAGTGGTAACCTGATAAATCCAGGTTAACGTACAAATGAGAGGGAGTGAATCCAGATTAACGTACAGGGAAGAGGGGGCAGCATCCAGATTAATGTACATGGGAGAGAGGGATGAATCCAGATTAATGTACAAGGGAGAGGGGAGAAATCCAGATTAACATACATCCAGATTAACGTATTGGGGAGAGGGGGATGAATCCAGATTAACGTACAGGGGAGATGGGGATCAATCCAGAGTAACGTACAAGAGAGAGGGGATAAATCCAGATTAAGGTACATGGGAGAGGGGGTGAATACACATTAATGTACCGGCAGAGGGGGAAAATTCAGGTTAACGTACAGGTGAGATGGAGTGAATCCACATTCACGTACAGATGGAGGGAGTGAATCCACATTCACGAATAGGGAGAGAGGGTGAATCCAAATAAATATACAAGGGAAAGGAGAGTATCCAGATTAACGCACAGGGGTGAGCTGATAAATCCAGATTAACATAGAGGTGAGATGGAGTGAACCCAGATTCACGTACAGGCGGAGGGAGTGAATCTAGATTCACATATAGGTAGAGTGAATGAATCCAGATTCACGTACAGGCATAGGGAATGAATCCAGATTCACGTATGGGGAGAGGCGGTGAATCCAAATAAACTTTCAAGGGAGAGGAGAGTATCCAGATTAATGCACAGGTTGAGCTGATAAATCCAGATTAACATGCAGCGTGATCCGGTGATACCAGATTAGCATACAGGGAAGAGGGGGTGAATCCAGATTAACGTACAGGGAAGAGGGGGTGAATCCAGATTAACGTACAGGTAAGAGGGGGTGAATCCACATTAACGAACAGGGGAAAGGGGGTGAATCCAGATTAATGCACAGGGGAGAGGGGGTGAATCCAGAATAATGTAGAGGAGAGAGGGGATGAATCCAGATGAACGTACAGGGGAGAGGGGATGAATCCAGATTAACGTACAGGGGAGAGAGAGATGAATCCAGATTAACGTAGAGGAGAGAGGGGGTGAATCCTGGTTACTGTACAGGGGAGATAGGGTGAATCCAGATTAATGTACAGGAGAGAGGGGGTGAATCCAGGTTAATGTTCAGGGAAGAGGAAAAGAATCCAGATTAATGTACAGGCAGATGGAGTGAATCCATATTAATGTACAGCGGAGAGCCGGTGAATCCAGATTAACATACAGGGAAGAGGGGATGAATCCTCATTAACGTACAGGGGAGAGGGGATGAATCCAGAATAATGTACAGGGGAGAGAGGGTGAATCCATATTAATATAGAGAAGAGAGTGGGTGAATACAGATTAACGTAGAGGAGAGAGGCGGTGAATGCAGATTAATGAACAGGGGACAGGGGGTGAATCCAGGTTAATGTTCAGGGGAGAGGGGTTGAATCCAGATTATAGTACAGCGGAGAGCCGGTAAATCCAGATTAACATACAGGGAAGAGGGGATGAATCCTCATTAACGTACAGGGGAGAGAGGGATGAATCCAGATTAATGTACAGGGGAGAGGGGATAAATCCAGATTAACATACAGGGGAGAGGGGGTGAACCCAGATTTAAGTACAGGGGAGAGGGGATGAATCCAGATTAACGTACAGGTGAGAGGGGGTGAATCCAGATTAACATACTGACGAGAGGAAGAATCCAGATTAACGTACAGGTGAGATGGGTGGAATCCAGATGTACATACAGGCAAGAGGGAGTGAATCCATAATCACGAATAGGGAGAGCGGGTGAATCCAAATAAATAGACAAGGGAGAGGAGAGTATCCAGATTAACGCACAGGGGTGAGCCAATAAATCCAGATTAATATAGAGGTGAGATGGAGTGAACCTAGATTCACGTACAGGCAGAGGGAGTGAATCTAGATTCACAAAAAGGCAGAGGGAGTTAATCCAGGTTCACGCACAGGCAGAGGGAGTGAATCCAGATTCACGCACAGGCAGAGGGAGTGAATCCAGATTCATGTACAGGCAGAGGGAGTGAATCCAGATTCACGTATGGGGAGAGGGGGTGAATCCAAATAAATTTTCAAGTCAGAGGAGAGTATCCAGATTAATGCACAGGGGTGAGTTGATAAATTCAGATTAACATGCAGTGTGAGCCGGTGAAACCAGATTAACATACAGGGAAGAGGGGGTGAATCCAGATTAACGTACAGGGAAGAGGGGGTGAAACCAGATTAACATACAGGGAAGAGGGGATGAATCCACATTAATGAACAGGGGAAAGGGGGTGAATCCAGATTAATGCACAGGGGAGAGGGGGTGAATCCAGAATAATGTAGAGGAGAGAGGGGGTGAATCCAGAATAATGTAGAGGAGAGAGGGGGTGAATCCACATGAACGTACGGGGGAGAGGGGATGAATCCAGATTAATGTACAGGGGAGAGAGGGATGAATCCAGATTAATGTACAGTGGAGAGCCGGTGATTCGAGATTAATATGCAGAGTAGAGGGAGTGAATCCAGATTAATGTACAGTGGAGAGCCGGTGAATCGAGATTAATGTACAGGGTAGAGGGAGTGAATCCAGATTAATGTATAAACAGTGGGGGTACATCCAGATTGATATACAGGGGAGAAAGGGTGAATCCACATTAATGTACAGGGAAGAGGGGATGAATCCAGATTAATGTACAGGCAGAGGGAGTGAATCCAGATTAATGTACAGGGGAGTGGGGGATGAATCCAGATTAACGTACAAGGGAGAGGGGATAATTCGAGATTAATGTACAGAGGAGAGGGGGTGAACCTAGATTAAAGTACAGGTGAGAGGGCGTGAATCCAGATTATCGCACAGGGAAGAGGGGGTGAATCTAGATTAATGTACAGGGGAGAGAGGGTGAATCTAGATTAATATAAAGGAGGGGGTGAATCCAGATTAACCTAGGGGAGAGAGGGGGTGAATCCAGATTAATGTACAGGGGACAGGGGGTGAATCCAGGTTAATGTACAGGGGAGAGGGGGTGAATCCAGATTATTGTACAGCGGAGAGCCGGTGAATCCAGATTAACATACAGGGAAGAGGGGATGAATCCTCATTAACGTACAGGGGAGAGAGGGATGAATCCAGATTAATGTACAGGGGAGAGGGTGATGAATCCAGATTAACGTACAGGAGAGAGGGAGTGGGTCCAGGTTAATGTACAGTGAGAGGGCATGAGTTCAGATTAATGTATAGTGAAAGAATGTGATCCCTTCTTAACCTACAGTAAGAGGACCTGATTCTAGATTTAGGTACAGGGGAGTGATTGGTTCCAGATTAAAATACAGAGTGAGAGGTAATTCAAGAATAACATACCATGAGAGGGATTAATTCCAGATCAAAGTGCATGAGCAGGGTGTGAATCACAAATGTACAGGAATATAGAGTGAGCAAGTAGAATATGGGTAAAATAAAGAGTAAAGCTCAAACAATGCTTCTTACATCAGGCTGTTCCAGAGCAGATACCACAGAGGAAATAATGGACAGGATTTTTCAGATGAAGAGTCCGCGGGAGTCGCATTCCCACTGATAAATGGCTGCAGGGCAGCCGATAATGTTCGATGGTGCGTTAATTGGCTAAGGACGAGACTTCTATCCCCGTCTGGGGGGGGGGAGTCACACCTTAGAGGGCCACCAGCCAATCGGATGGTTGGCAGCTCTGTTGGCCCAGCAGCGCCAGGTTCGAAGGGTGGCCACTGCTGAGACTACAGGAAGTCCCTGTAGAGGAGGTTATGGAGGCTGGACTGAAGGCAAATCCGAGATATTGGCAAGGCCTGGCTTGTGGTGGGGGGGCTGCGGGTTTAAGAGGCAGTGGCAGGGGGCAAGCAGGAGGAGGCTTAAAGGGGGGGTAAAATCGTGGGGATAGGTGTTTCTGACATACACAGGGGAGCCCCTGAGGAGGAAACACCCCCTTCCCACAGATTTCGACAGCAACAAAAGCTGCTGGGCTACCCGCTTGGCGTGGGCGTCCCCTTGCTGGAGGTAAAATAGTGGTGGGGCGGGATGAAATGCCTCGATAGGCCCAAAGGCAAGTGGGCCACCTGATGTAAAATAAGGGACAGGTCAGAGCAGGCGGGTAGATGGCACTGGCCTCATGCTGTATTTTATGAGACCCCCGTGCCCATGCCTTCAAACCCACTGGTGGGTGACCATAAAATTCCACCCATTCAATTTAAGAATGATGTACATTTTCCCGTACACTCCCAGGGTGGGTCCAGCACAGGGTTAGATACAGAGTAAAGCTCCCCCTACACTGTCCCCATCAAACACTCCCAGGACAGGTACAGCACAGTGTTAGATACAGAGTAAAGCTCCCTCTACACTGTCCCCATCAAACACTAGCAGGACAGGTACAGCACGGGGTTAGATGATCGTCAATGAAAGATCACAATCTGCTCCATCTGCCATCAGGATATGAGTGTGTTACTGGTGTCTCCTTACATCTCTAATCGGAGATGAACTGCGCCTCTCTGGAAGAAACAGATTGCCAATCGGTCATCTTTAGCAATCGTTTGGTCAAAAGCCTGCAAAGAAACCAAAATTAAGCAACAGGGCAGGGATATTAAACATTCATTAGCTAGAAGAGCAAAGATACCAAATCATATTGAAATCGCTCCTCCTCCCCACTCTCTCCCCCTCCCCCATCTCTCCCTCCTCTCTCCCCCTCACCCACCTCCCCACTTTCGCCCCCTCCCCCATCTCTCCCTCCTCTCTCCCCCTCCCAAACGCTGCCCCCAATTCCTCTCCCCTTCCCCATTTCTCTCTCTCTAATCCCTCTTCCCTTCTCCTCCCCAATCCCTCTCCCCTTCCCCTCCACATCTCTCCCTCCCCAATCCTTCTCCCCTTCCCCTCCCCATCTCTCCCTCCTCAATCCCTCTCCCCTTCCCCTCCCCATCTCTCCCTCCTCAATCCCTCTTCCCTTCCCCTCCCCAATCCCTCTCCCTTTCCTCTCCCCAGTCCCTCTCCCCTTCCCCTCATCTCTCCCTCCTCAATCCCTCTCCTGTTCCCCTTCCCATCTCTCCCTTCTCAATCCCTCTTCCCTTCCCCATCTCTCCCTCCCCAATCCCTCTTCCCTTCCACTCCCCAATCCCTCTCCCCTTCCCCTCCCCATCTCTCCCTCCTCAATCCCTCTCCTGTTCCCCTTCCCATCTCTCCCTCCCCAATCCCTCTTCCCTTCCCCTCCCCAATCCCTCTCCCCTTCCCCTCCCCATCTCTCCCTCCTCAATCCCTCTCCTGTTCCCCTTCCCATCTCTCCCTCCCCAATCCCTCTTCCCTTCCCCTCCCCAATCCCTCTCCCCTTCCCCTTATCTCTCCCTCCTCAATCCCTCTCCTGTTCCCCTTCCCATCTCTCCCTCCCCAATCCCTCTCCCCTTCCCCTCTTCATCTCTCCCACCTCCACCCTGATCCATATCTCTCCACCTTCCCATCCCTCCCCAATCACTCTGCCTTCCCCTGCACCATCTCTCCCACCTCGCCCTCACTTATCCCTCCCCACCCTGATCCATATCTCTCCACATCTGCCACCCCCACCCCAAATCCCCCCTCCTCTAACCCTTCCCTAATCCTTCTCCCCTTGCCCTTCCCCATCTCTACCACCTCCCGCTCCCATTCCCTTCCCTCAGCCCTACCCCGATCCATACCTCTCCACGTCTCACTCCCTCCCCATCCTCCCCCTCCCCTATCCCTTTACCCCTCCCCTCCTCCATCCCTTCTCCCCTCACCCTCCTCTACAATCCTTCTGAAATAGTGGAACCACGTTAGCTGTTCTCCAGTCCTCTGGCACCTCCGCCGTGGCCAGAGAGGAATTAACAAATTTGGGTCAGAGCCCCTGCGATCTCCTCCCTTGCCTCCCTCAGCAGTCTGGGACACAAATCATCCTGACCTGGAGATTTGTCCACTTTTAAGCCTGCCAACACCTTCAATACCTTGTCACTCCCTATATCAATTTGCTCAAGAACCTCGCAGTCTCTCATTTGGTTCACGAGTGTCCTTTAAGGAAGGAAATCTGCCATTCTTACCTGGTCTGGCCTACATGTGACTCCAAACCCACAGCAATGTGGTTGACTCTTAAACGCTCGGTGAAATAGGCATGGGCAATAAATGCTGGCCAGTGATACCCACATCCCCCCATCCCTCCTCCTCCTCCTCCTCCTCCCATCCCTCTTCCCTCCCCCCCCTCCCCCCCCCCTCCTCCTCCCACCTTCAGGGCCCCGGGAAGGTCTCCGGTCCTCAGGCGGACGCAGCCGAGGGTGAAGCAGATTTTGGAGCCGGGGTCGGTGATGCGGCTCAGGTGGCTGAGGGCGGAGAGCCAGTCCCTCTGCTCGATGGCCCTGACGGCCCGGTCCCAGTCCCCGATCATGTCCCGGTAAGAAGACATCGTCCTGGATCCCGAGCAGCAGCAGCTCCAGGAAGTGGCGGCAGGGGAATCCGAAAAGCTGCCCAGAGACTGCGCCCCGGCCAGGAATGCAGGTGAGAGCGAGCGAGCCGGGGGTGGGGGGGAAGGAGGCGGGGAGAAGGGTCGAGGTGTGGGGTGGGGAGATGGGTCTGGGGTGGGGTGGGGGGAAGAGGGGTCTTGGGGGGGGGAGGGTGGAAGAGGGGTCGGGGGGGGTTGGGAGGGAGAGGGGTCGGGGGGGTGGGGGAGAGGGGTGGGGGGGGCGGAGAGGGGTCGGGGGGGGCGAAGAGGGGTCGGGGGGGGGTGAAGAGGGGTCGGGGGGGGAGGGTGTCTGGGGGAGGGGAGAGGGTGTCTGGGGGGGGAGAGGGGTCGGGGTAGGGGAATAGGGGTCGGGGTAGGGGAAGAGGGGTCGGGGTAGGGGAAGAGGGGTCGGGGTGGGGGAAGAGGGGTGGGGGGGGTGAAGAGGGGTGGGGGGGGGGTGAAGAGGGGTCTGGGGGGAGGGAGTCTGGGGGGTCGGGGTGGGGGAAGAGGAGTCTGGGGAGGGAGAGGGGTCGGGGGGGGTTGAAGAGGGGTGGGGGGGTGAAGAGGGGTCGGGGGGGTGAAGAGGGGTCGGGGGGGTGAAGAGGGGTCGGGGGGGGTGAAGAGGGGTCGGGGGGGTGAAGAGGGGTCTGGGGGGGAGGGAGTCTGCGGGGGAGAGGGGTCGGGGTGGGGGAAGAGGGGTCTGGGGTGGGGGGAGAGGGGTCGGGGTGGGGGAGAGGGGTCGGGGGGGGGGAGGGAGGGAGGGAGAAAGGTCGGGAGGGAGGAAGGGGGGGAGGGAGGGAGAAAGGTAGGTGGGAGGGGGGGAGGGAGGGAGAAAGGTAGGGGGGAGGGAGGGAGAAAGGTGGAGGGGAGGGAGGGGGGGAGAAAGGTCAGGGGGAGGGAGGGAGGGGGGAGAAAGGTCAGGGGGAGGGAGGGAGTGGGGGAGAAAGGTCAGGGGGGAGGGAGGGGGGAGAAAGGTCAGGGGGGAGGGAGGGGGGAGAAAGGTCAGGGGGGAGGGAGGGGGGAGAAAGGTCAGGGGGGAGGGAGGGGGGGAGAAAGGTCAGGGGGTAGGGAGGGAGGGGGGGAGAAAGGTGGGGGAGGGAGGGGGAGAAAGGTCGGGGGAGGGAGGGGGAGAAAGGTCGGGGGAGGGAGGGGGAGAAAGGTCGGTGGAGGGAGGGGGAGAAAGGTCGGGGGAGGGAGGGGGAGAAGGGTCGGGGGAGGGAGGGGGAGAAGGGTCGGGGGAGGGAGGGGGAGAAGGGTCGGGGGAGGGAGAGGGAGAAGGGTCGGGGGAGGGAGGGGAAGAAGGGTCGGGGGAGGGAGGGGCGAGAAGGGTCGGGGGAGGGAGGGAGGGAGGAGAAGGGTCGGGGGAGGGAGAGGGGGAGAAAGGTCGGGGGTGGGAGCGGGGAGGGAGTGAGGGAGGAGGGAGGGAGGGACGGAGGGGGGAGGGAGGGAGAAGGGGAGGGGGAGGGAGGGGGGGAGAAGTGTCAGGGGAGCGAGGGTGGGAGAAGGGTCGGGGGAGGGGGGAGGTGGGAGAAGGGTCGGGGGAGGGGGGAGAAGGGTCGGGGGCGGGAGGGGGGAGAAGGTTCGGGGGAGGAGGGTGGGAGAAGTGTCGGGGGAGCGAGGGGGGGAGAAGGGTCGGGGGAGGGAGGGGTGAGAAGGGTCGGGGGAGAAGGGTCAGGAGGTGGGAGGGAGAAGGGTCGGGGGAGAAGGGTCTGGGGAGGAAGGGGGGGAGAAGGGTCGGGGGAGGGAGAGGGGGGGAAGGGTCGGGGGAGGGAGGGAGGGAGTGGGGTTGGAGGGTCGGGAGGGGAGAAGGGTCGGGAGGGGGGAGGGAGGGGAGAAGGGTTGGGAGAAAAGGGTCGGGGAGGGGGGGAGAAGGGTCGGGAGGTGGGGTGTGAAGGGTCGGGGGAGGGAGAGGGGGGAGAAGGTTTGGGGGAGGGGTGTGAGAAGGGTCGGGGGAGGGGTGGGAGAAGGGTCGGGAGGTGGGTGAGGTGGGGAGAAGTGTCGGGAGGGGGAGAAGGGTCAGGAGGGGGGTGAGGTGGGGAGAAGTGTCGGGAGGGCGGTGGGGGGGGAGAAGTGTCGGGAGGGGGGTGAGGGGGGGAGAATGGTCGGGAGTGGGGTGAGGTGGGGAGAAGGGTCGGGAGGGCGGGTGGAGAAGGGTCGGTGGGGGGGAGAAAGGTCGGTGGGGGGGGGAGAAGCGTCGGGGGGTTGGGGGAGGGAGGTGGGGGAGATGGGTCGGGAGGGAGGGGGAGAGAAGGGTCGGGAGGGGGGTGAGGGGGGAGAAGGGTCGGGAGGGGGAGAAGGGTCGGGTGGGGGGTGAGGGGGGAGAAGGGTCGGGAGGGGGGTGAGGGGGGGAGAAGGGTCGGGGGGAGGTGAGGAAGCGGGTGGGGAAGGGTGAGGGGAAAGCTGTGGGTTAGGGAGGGGTGATTGGTGAGGAAATGGGTTGATAGGCGGGGGAAGGTGGAAAAATGAGGGGTGTGCAGGGGTAGGGGCAAAGGTGAGCGTGATGGGGAAAAGGGGGAGGGGCGGTAAGGTGAGGAGGAGGGGGAAAGGTGAGGGTGAGGAGGTGGAACAGGTGAGGGGGAAAAGGTGAGTGGGGAGGGGAAAGTTGAGGGGGATGGGAAATGGGCGGGGGCAAAAGGTGAGATGTGGAAACACTCTCTGGGAGGCTTCTTAGTCAAACAAAACAAACTTTATTTGCACAAGAGCTTCCGTGGCTGCTTGTATGCAGCCAGCCCCTCATACAGCCAATTTCTTCCTAGGGAACCCCTCCATAGAATTTATTCCCCACGCTAGCCACACATTGGTTGAAAAAATCACGAGACCCCCTACTCAGTTGAACCGATCTTAAAATGACAGTCATCACATCCCTCCCCCCTTAACTCCTTTGCACATCTTTTAAATTAACAAATTGCTTTGTACAATTGAACCAAGATTTTCTGAATTCTAGAAATAATTACACGTCATTCAGCCAGACTTCAATTACACAATAAATACAATAGACCTCATAGTCATAAATTAAGTCTTTGCAGTGGTTTTTGAATTTGTGTCAAGTGGTATTGTTCAACAGGTTGTGAGGCTTCTACTGGATTGACATTTTCCGGAATTGTACTAACAGGTACCTCCTGGAGGACCACCAGCTCCTGCTCAGCCCTGCCCTTTTAAGTGGGCCTGCGGGCTCTGCTCCGTCCTGCTTGGAGCTCCGTCCTTTGCGGGCACAGGGACAAGTCGCCTCCTCTGCTCCAAAAGCCTTGGACTCGCAGCCACACTTGGTACGGACAATTCATTACCATTAACTTCCACAGTGATGTCCTTGACGTTTATTACAGGTCGACCGGAATCTTTGGTGTACACAGGTTCTCCAACGCTCGGTGGTATCACGGACTGCGAGAGTGCCTCTCTACCCCTCAAATGGTCAACATGCTTCCGAACGATCTGTCCCTCTCTCCGTACTTGATACGAAAGGGGTCCGGTCTCAGAGACAACTCTTCGGGTACCCGCCTAGGACCGCTATCAAAGATTTTCATGTACACATTTTCGTTAGTCGAGAACTTCCTAGCTCTAGTGTAACAATCATAACTTGTCTTCTGGTTGCACCAACTTGACTCTACCTTCCCCTGCAAATTTAGAAACACAGGGCTTAACCTCATCCTGAGACAACATTTAATTATCAGTTCAGCAGGAGGAACACCTGTTGTTGCGTGTACAGTAACTCAGCAGAAAACAAGAGATTCGTGTTGCTAAAGATCCATCTGATAGATTTTTCGTGCCAGATTTTTAAAGTTTGGCGTCTGTGTCGGCTAAGCTGTTTGGTGCTGGGTGGAACGGTGCTGTCTTTATGTGCTTCATACCATTGAGAATGGTGAAGTTTTGAAACTCCATACTCGTGAACACTGCCCCATTATCGGACATGGTTACTTCAGGCAAACCATGAGCTACAAAACAGAGCCGCAGCTTTCCGATGGTCGCCATCAATGTCGGTGTCTTCACCTCAAAAATTTCCATCCACCCTTAAATAGTCCAACATGATCAACATGGATGCGGACCCATGGCTGCCCAGGCCATTTCCAAGGGTGTAGTGGAGCTGTGACTCTGGTTTTGCTGCAGTTGGCACTGTTGGTAGTGCCTTACCATGTTCTCAATGTCGATTCTAGGCCACCATACATAACTCCTGGCTAACATTTTCATTTTTGAGGTACCAGGGCAGCCACTGTGTAGTTCCATCAGGAGTAGCTTCCGGCCCCACACAGGAACGACCACTCGCGCTCCCCATAGCACAATACCATCTTGACAACTAAGTTCATGTCTACAGGTGGAGTAGGGTTTCATGTCCTCTGAAACTGCCTCATTTCCCCATCACGTAAATTTATGGCCATGGGATTGGGGGTAGTGTAATGAGATGGATAGAAAACTGGTTGGCAGACAGGAAACAAAGAGTAGGAATAAACGGGTCTTTCTCGGAATGGCACGCAGTGACTAGAGGGTTACCGCAGGGATTGGTGCTGGGATCCCAGCTATTCACAATATATATTAATGATTTAGATGAGGGAACTAAATGTAATATCTCCAAATTTGCAGATGACACAAAGCTGGGTGGAAGGGTGAGCTGTGAGGAGGATGCAGAGATGCTTCAGTGTAATTTGGACAAGCTGAGTGAGTGGGCAAATGCATGGCAGATGCAGTATAATGTGGATAAATGTGAAGTTATCCACTTTGGTAGCAAAAATAGGAAGGCAGATTATTATCTGAATGGCTATAAATTGAGAGAGGAGAATGTGCAACGAGACCTGGGTGTCTTTGTACACCAGTCGCTGAAGGTAAGCATGCAGGTGCAGCAGGCGGTAAAGAAGGCAAATGGTATGCTGGCCTTCATAGTGAGAGGATTCGAGTACAGGAACAGGGATGTCTTGCTGCAATTATACAGGGCCTTGGTGGGACCACACCTGGAATATTGTGTGCGGTTTTGGTCTCCTTATCTGAGGAAGGATGTTCTTGCTATAGAGGGAGTGCAGCGAAGGTTTACCAGACTGATTCCTGGGATGACGGGATTGACATATGAGGAGAGATTGAGTCAGTTAGGATTATATTCGCTGGAGTTCAGAAGAATGAGGGGGGGATCTCATAGAAACCTATAAAATTCTAACACCACTAGACAGGGTAGATACAGGAAGGATGTTCCCGATGGTGGTGGAGTCCAGAACCAGGGGTCATAGTCTGAGGATATGGGGTAGACCATTTAGGACTGTGATGAGGAGAAATTTCTTCACCCAGGGAGTGGTGAGCCTGTGGAATTCGTCACCACAGAAAGTAGTTGAGACCAAAACATTGTATGTTTTCAAGAAGTTAGATATAGCTCTTGTGGGAAAAGGGATCAAAGGATATGGGGAGAAAGCGGGAGCAGGCTATTGAGTTGGATGATCAGCCATGATCATAATGAATGGCAGAGCAGGCTCAAAGGGCCGAATGGCCTACTCCTCCTTGTTTCTATGTAGGACAATTTCTTGAGGAATAAGTGTATATGTAATACTTTCTCTCAAAGGCAGGCGACTCAGGGTGTCTGCATGCGCAATATGTACCCCTGGTCAGTGTTTGAAGGTATATTCATATGCGGCCAGGATCAATGCCCACCTACAAATCCTTGCAGAGGCTATTGGTGGAATAGCCTTGTTCCCCTTGAACAAGCTCCAGTTGTTGATATGCATGACTCATGTCAAGCTTTGTATACATTGTCCCTCTTGCTAGTTTGGCATAGAGGTCTTCAATCCTTGGGAATGGGGTACCTGTCCCGTTTGGTTGCTTAGTTGACAGTTAGTTTATAGTCCCCACAGATCCAGATGCTCTGGCCTGGTTTAAGGACAGAGACTATAGGTGCTGCCCACTCTGAGAACTGAACCGCTTTTATGACACACAGCCTCTCTAGCCGGTTCAACTCAGCGTCAACCTTCTCTCTCAGGGCGTATGGCAACAGTCTTGCTTTCAAGAAACGAGGAGTTGCTTCTGGGTTCATGTAAACCTTGGCCTGTAGGCCTTTGATTTTTCCCAGTCCATCCTTGAAGAGAGTGTCATTTTTTTTCTTTTAGCAACTCTGACAGTCCTTCTGTTCGCAACTGGAAGGTTTCAGACCAGTTTAATGTAATCTCCTTGAACCAATCACGACCTTTGACAAGGTCCCTCATGGCAGACTGGTACAGAAGGTAAAGTCGCATGGGATCAGAGGTGAGCTGGCAGGATGGATACAGAATTGGCTTGGTCATAGAAGACAGAGGGTAGCAGTGGAAGGGTGCTTTTCTGAATGGAGAGCTGTGACTAGTGGAGTTCCACAGGGATCAGTGCTGGGACCTTTGCTGTTTGTAGTATATGTAAATGATTTGGAGGAAAATGTAACTGGGCTAATTAGTAAGTTTGCAGATGACACTAAGGTTGGAGGAGTTGCAGATAGTGAAGAGAATTGTCAAAGGATACAACGGGATTTAGATCGGTTGGCGACTTGGGCGGAGAAATGGCAGATGGAGTTTAATCCGGACAAATGCGAGGTAATGCATTTTGGAAGGTCTAATACAGGCAGGAATTATACAGTAAATGGCAGAACCCTTAAGTGCACCGATGGGCAGAGGGATCTGGGTGTACAGGCCCACAGGTCACTGAAAATGTCAACGCAGTTGGATAAGGTAGTCGGGAAGGCATATGGCATGCTTGCCTTCATTGGCAGGGGTATTGAGTATAAAAGCTGGGAAGTCATGCTGCATCTGTATATAACCTTGGTTAGGCCACACTTGGAATATTGCGTGCAATTCTGGTCACCACATTACCAGAAGGATATGGAGGCGTTGGAGAGGGTGCAGAGGCGGTTTACGAGGATGCTGCCTGGTCTGGAGGTTATTAGCTATGAGGAGAGGTTGGAGAAACTCGGATCGTTTTCACGAGAGCGACGGAGATTGAGGGGCGACTTGATAGAAGTTTACAAAATTGAGTGGCATGGACAGAGTAAATAGTCAGAAGCTTTTTCCCAGGGTGGAAGAGTCAATTACACGGGGACATAGATTTAAGGTGAGAGGAGAAAACTATAGAGGAGATGTGCAGGGCAAGTTTTTTATGCAGAGGGTAGTGAGTGTCTGGAATTCGCTGCCAGAGGAGGTGGTGGATGCAGGTACGATAGTGGTGTTTAAGAGGCAGCTTGACAAATACATGAATAGGATGGGAATAGAGGGAAACGGACCCCGGAAGTGTAAAATGTTTTACCTGACGGGCAATATGACCGGTGCAGGCTTGGAGGGCCGAAGGGCCTGTTCCTGTGCAGTACTTTTCTTTGTTCTTTGTTCTTGAAGGCTTGGTGCTTCACCTACCACCATCACTGGTAGTTGTGCTGTTTGGTGTTGTTTATTATAGAATAAACAGGTAGTCTGGTACCTTTTACCTGGATTTCTTCACCTATGTGAGTTTTCAACTTGGCAGAGGTTTGTTCTGATTTTAATTGTTGAGCACATTTAAATATCTGAAAGCGTGTTCTCCTACTACAGTAGTAGAAGCACCAGTGTCTACTTCCATTTCTAAGGGTTTACCATTCACTTGCAATGTGACAGTAATTGGCTCTGTCTTCCCAACTTTCATGTTGAATAAGGAATAAATGTCAGAATTGGTTGTTTCTGGCTCTGCCACGCTATATACTTCATTGGACTTCATTTGTTGCCTGAAAGCATGATTTAATCTCGCTTTGCAATGTTTCAATATGTGATCTCTTCTGTGACAAAAATAACACTTCATCTTTTTAAATTGCCAATCGTTAGGAGTATAATTGTTTCCACATCGATAAAAACTAATTTTCGAATTTGCTGCTAAGCTGTTTCCTCTAAACGTTCAGTTAGCCTTTTTCCATCTGTTTCCCGTTTCGCAGCGGAGTCCTGGCTTTTCATACCACTTTTGGCTGACTGGTCTCGCCCAACTAGGAGAACAGCGCCATTTTGCGCACTTTAAATCGCTTATGAATCCCTTACAGCGCTTTCCATCGCAAGTTCTAATGCTTTCTTAAAATCAAGACCCACTTCAGCCAGCAATCTTCACTGAATAGCATCCTCTTGCATGCCACAGACCAAACGACCACTGAGCATATCATTCAGGATTTCACTGAAATCACAATATTCTGTTTTTTAATTTCACCTCGTAGATAGCAATGGTCTCCTCTGTTCCGTGAGTTGAACCTGAACCTCTGTATTGTGACTCAAGGCTTGGGTTGAAAATGTCACTTAACGAGGTTACTAATTCACTGAAGGTCTTTGCATCTGGGGCACTGGAGGCCATCAAGCTTCGAAGTGAACTGTACGTCTTGCTCCCACAAATACTCAGGAGAATCGCTCTCCTCTTTTCCTCCCCTGTGATTTTGTTGGCTTGAAAGTAGAATGCAAGACATTCTATATATTGAGACCAATCATCTGTGGCTGGTTCAAAGGGATCGATTCTGCCAAACTGTGGCATCTCAAATGAGTATATCTTCCTTTTTGATTATCTTAGATACTCACGATCGCTGGGCGAGAGACAGCACTGAGTCTGATTTATCCTTGTTGTCAGTTTGTTATGGAGTTGATTTTCCAGGCAACTTTTCTTGGTGGAAACATTGAACTTTATTTACAAGGCAGCAACAGCAGCTACATGTGTGCATCTAACTCCAACTAAAGAACTCTCTCCTAGAGGTTCCCTGTGCTGCTAACTCATTGGTTTATACAGATTGTGATCTTACAACACAGGATTATTGTTAAAGCTATAGTCCTACATTTATCAAAACTATAATTACTACACAGATGCAGGTGGGAGACAGTGCCAGGGTAGTTTTTTTTCCTCGTCACCAAATGTAGAAACATGCTCTGGGAGGATTCGGAGTCAAACAAAACAAATTTTATTTACATTCCATGGCTGCTTGTATCCAGCCGGCGTCCCATACAGCCATTTACTTCCTAGGAAACCTCTCTCTAGAATTTATTCCCCCACGCCAGCCCCACTGATTGAAAAAAACATGACCCCCCCCTCCCCTCCCCTCCCCTCCCCTCCCCCTTCAGTTGAACTGATCTTAAAGTGACAGTCATCACATGGCAAGGGGTGAATCCAGAGGTGAGTTACATGCCACAGAATTCCCAGTCTTTGACCTGCTCTTGTAACCACATATTTATATGGTTGGTCCAATTCAGTTTCTGGTCAATGTTGCCATGTGCTTTACTTTACACCTGCTTTAAATCACTTTTAGACATTCAGTGGTCCTGAGAGGAAAGTCTTTCTCAATACCGACCTCCCGTCAGGGCAGCACATTATCAGTGCAGTCCATCAGAGTAGTGCAGTATGGCACCACTCCTGTATTTCCCCTGCAGCAATGCTGTATCATCAATAGGGCAGTACTGAGGGAGTGCTGTCTGGGGTGGAGGGCAATAGAATGATCTGTTTCACTGTATTAGAGGAAATACTGAGGATATTCATCTCAGGTGGTACCTCAGAATTAAGGATGACTTACTTCACTGCAGTTCAACAGGTTCTGAGATGCAATCTGCAGACTCTGCCACATGCAGGGCAGGTGATGCTTTAAGGGTTAGATAGATAAGTTGTTTCAAGGTTTGTGCACAACGCCTAAACTTAGCATGTTCCCAGAAAAGTTTCTTGATGAGTTTAGTGCCTTGCTGAATAAGCCTACACAGGTTTTGCACTGTTGGAGGGTCAGGCTTGTGTCAAAAGGACAGTGCTGCACTCAGAGCTAGGAAACCTTCACCTTCACAGGGGCAGCACAGTGGGTCCGCTCTTCTATTAGAATATCAGTACTCTGTCAGGACGGGCAGTTATTGAGTGAGTGCTGCACTACTCGAGGGACAGCTGGATCCGGGAGAGGCGGTGCAGCCAGTACAAGACACTGGGAGCCGGGCTCGGTATTGCAAACTGAGTTTGTCCAGCCTGAGCAGCCAGTGGCAGAGCTACAGACCTGAAAGACCGGCTTTAAAAAAATCCACACCATCAACCTGACAGTTCTGATTTCTTTTTTAAAGCCGGTCTTTCAGGTCAGTTTCACCAAGTTGCTTCTCTGCTGCTTCTGATTTTTTTAAAAAGCCAGTCAACCATGAAGTTGCCGGAAGGTAGGACTGACAGCAGAGCAGCAGCAGGCACGAGCAGAGATTCTGCTACTCATTGGTGCACTGGCCCCCAAAATTCTTCTAATAATCTTCGATGAATATAGATTTGTTTTAAATCAATTACATCCAGATTCATGAATTAAACTCCTTCTTTCCCGGTGAAAGAAAGAAGGATAATGAGAAAAGGAGGGTGCGCTTCAAGAGATGTTAAGGGGGAGGAGGTGGGGGTGAGTGGAGAGAGAAGGGGAGGGGGTGGGGGTGAGTGGAGAGAGAAGGGGAGGGGGTGGGGGTGAGTGGAGAGAGAAGGGGAGGGGGTGGGGGTGAGTGGAGAGAGAAGGGGAGGGGGTGGGGGTGAGTGGAGAGAGAAGGGGAGGGGGTGGGGGTGAGTGGAGAGAGAAGGGGAGGGGGTGGGGGGTGAGTGGAGAGAGAAGGGGAGGGGGTGGGGGGTGAGTGGAGAGAGAAGGGGAGGGGGTGGGGGGTGAGTGGAGAGAGAAGGGGAGGGGGTGGGGGTGAGTGGAGAGAGAAGGGGAGGGGGTGGGGGTGAGTGGAGAGAGAAGGGGAGGGGGTGGGGGTGAGTGGAGAGAGAAGGGGAGGGGGTGGGGGGTGAGTGGAGAGAGAAGGGGAGGGGGTGGGGGTGAGTGGAGAGAGAAAGCCAGAGGGAGGATTGGAAACAAAATGTGGGCGGGGACAAGGCAAAGCAGCAAAGATTTGGGCTGTCAGATTTTGACACTGCGGGGTGGGGGGGGGGTTAGAAGAGACTCCGGCCGCACTGGCCCTGCGCGTGGGTGGGGGGGTGGGGGACGACTTCGGCCGCACTGGCCCTGCGCGTGGGTGGGGGGGTGGGGGACGACTTCGGTCGCACTGACCTTGCGCGAGGGGGGGCGGGAAATCTGGCTGCACTGATCGATTTGTGACAACATCTTCCCGGAGGCCGAGGTGTAGAAGCAGAAAAATAACAAATCAGCAGCTGGGGGTGGATGGGAAGGTTAGGCCCCGGGGGGGGGGGGGGGGAGGGGGGAGAGTAGGGAGCAGGCCCCGGGTGGGAGAAGAGAGTAGGGAGCAGGCCCCGGGTGGGAGAAGAGAGTAGGGAGCAGGCCCCGGGTGGGAGAAGAGAGTAGGGAGCAGGCCCCGGGTGGGGGGGGGAGGGAGAGAGTAGAGAGCAGGCCCCGGGTGGGGGGAGAGAGTAGAGAGCAGGCCCCGGGTGGGGGGAGAGAGTAGAGAGCAGGCCCCGGGTGGGGGGAGAGAGTAGAGAGCAGGCCCCGGGTGGGGGGAGAGAGTAGAGAGCAGGCCCCGGGTGGGGGGAGAGAGTAGAGAGCAGGCCCCGGGTGGGGGGAGAGAGTAGAGAGCAGGCCCCGGGTGGGGGGGGAGAGAGTAGAGAGCAGGCCCCGGGTGGGGGGAGAGAGTAGAGAGCAGGCCCCAGGTGGGTGGGGGAGAGAGTAGAGAGCAGGCCCCGGGTTGGGGGGGGAGGGAGAGAGTAGAGAGCAGGTCCCGGGTGGGGGGGGGAGGGAGAGAGTAGAGAGCAGGCCTCGGGTGGGGGGAGAGAGTAGAGAGCAGGCCCCGGGTGGGGGGAGAGAGTAGAGAGCAGGCCCCGGGTGGGGGGGGGAGGGAGAGAGTAGAGAGCAGGTCCCGGGTGGGGGGGAGAGAGTAGAGAGCAGGCCCCGGGTGGGGGGGGGAGGGAGAGAGTAGAGAGCAGGTCCCGGGTGGGGGGGGGTGGGGGAGGAGAGAGTAGAGAGCAGGTCCCGGGTGGGGGGGGGTGGGGGAGGAGAGAGTAGAGAGCAGGCCCCGGGTGGGGGGAGAGAGTAGAGAGCAGGCCCCAGGTGGGGGAGAGAGTAGAGAGCAGGCCCCAGGTGGGTGGGGGAGAGAGTAGAGAGCAGGCCCCGGGTTGGGGGGGGAGAGTAGAGAGCAGGCCCCGGGTGGGGGGAGAGAGTAGAGAGCAGGCCTCGGGTGGGGGGAGAGAGTAGAGAGCAGGCCCCGGGTGGGGGGAGAGAGTAGAGAGCAGGCCCCGGGTGGGGGGAGAGAGTAGAGAGCAGGCCCCGGGTGGGGGGAGAGAGTAGAGAGCAGGCCCCGGGTGGGGGGAGAGAGTAGAGAGCAGGCCCCGGGTGGGGGGAGAGAGTAGAGTGCAGGCCCCGGGTGGGGGGAGAGAGTAGAGAGCAGGCCCCGGGTGGGGGGAGAGAGTAGAGAGCAGGCCCCGGGTGGGGGGGAGAGAGTAGAGAGCAGGCCCCGGGTGGGGGAGAGAGT
Source organism: Cetorhinus maximus (assembly GCF_964194155.1). NCBI lineage: Eukaryota > Metazoa > Chordata > Chondrichthyes > Lamniformes > Cetorhinidae > Cetorhinus > Cetorhinus maximus. Next base: position 51,762,348 of record NC_135888.1, on the reverse strand, counting down.
AGAGAGCAGGCCCCGGGTGGGGGGAGGAGGTAGAGAGCAGGCCCCGGGTGGGGGGAGGAGGTAGAGAGCAGGCCCCGGGTGGGGGGAGGAGGTAGAGAGCAGGCCCCGGGTGGGGGGAGGAGGTAGAGAGCAGGCCCCGGGTGGGGGGAGGAGGTAGAGAGCAGGCCCCGGGTGGGGGGAGGAGGTAGAGAGCAGGCCCCGGGTGGGGGGAGGAGGTAGAGAGCAGGCCCTGGGTGGGGGGAGAGAGTAGAGAGCAGGCCCCGGGTGGAGGGGGGGAGAGAGAGAGTAGAGAGCAGGCCCCCGGGGGATTGGGGAGGGGGGGGTAGAGAGCAGGCCCCCGGGGGATTGGGGAGGGGGGTATAGAGCAGGCCCCCGGGGGATTGGGGAGGGGGGGTATATAGCAGGCCCCCGGGGGATTGGGGAGGGGGGGTATAGAGCAGGCCCCCGGGGGAGGGGGGGTATAGAGCAGGCCCCCGGGGGATTGTGGAGGGGGGGGTAGAGAGCAGGCCCCCGGGGGATTGGGGAGGGGGGGGTAGAGAGCAGGCCCCCGGGGGATTGGGGAGGGGGGGGTAGAGAGCAGGCCCCCGGGGGATTGGGGAGGGGGGGGTAGAGAGCAGGCCCCCGGGGGATTGGGGAGGGGGGGGTAGAGAGCAGGCCCCCGGGGGATTGGGGAGGGGGGGGTAGAGAGCAGGCCCCCGGGGGATTGGGGAGGGGGGGGTAGAGAGCAGGCCCCCGGGGGATTGGGGAGGGGGGGGTATAGAGCAGGTCCCTTGGGGAGGGGGGGTATAGAGCAGGCCCCTTGGGGAGGGGGGGTATAGAGCAGGCCCCCGGGGGATTGGGGAGGGGGGTATAGAGCAGGCCCCCGGGGGATTGGGGAGGGGGGGTATAGAGCAGGCCCCCGGGGGAATTGGGGTGGGGGGGTATAGAGCAGGCAGCAGGCCCCCGGGGGCTGTGGAGGGGTGGGAGGGAGGGCAGTGAGCAGGCCCCGGGGGGTGAGTGCTGTCGCTCAGCCTCGCCCCAGGACTGAGCTGAAACACTGTGGGCTCAGCCGATGAATAGAAAGTTTGACGTTTAGCAGGAGAAGTTGCTGAGTTTTGTTCCCCCAGTGACAGGTTGGAGATGTGTCCGCCCAGCTAGAGCCCGTGTGACCGAGACCAAGAGCTGATTGTATTTTCTGTGTGGCTGAGCAGGTTGAATGGGAAGTGGAGCTGGGGCAGACGGGCTTGGAGTCGGAGCTCAATCAGGGGATTGTCTGCAATTCCCTCCCTGAAACAATGTCACCATCGGGACCGCCTGCTCGCCTCCACTCGCACACAGACAGAGAGGGAGCTGGACTCCAGGCAGATGTGTTGTTAACAGCTGATATGAAATAAAGAATGGAGCCCCCCTGCCCCGGGAGCCAGGGCAGGTCTGATCTTTCTTCTGTGTGAATGATTTTCTCTCGCATTGCTGAGCATGGCTTTGTTACTGGGGAATGCAGGAAGTGGATTCAAACCACATACCTGATATACTGACCTCTGCTGGAACAGATACTGCCAGTAAAATCACCATCAGCAATCACCAGTGGCATAATCACTGCCAAAATAGTCAATAACGTCACAGTATACCACCTAAATAATCACAGCACACTTACTACGTAATCCCTATCGACATAATCACTACCAGCATCATCATCACTAGCAAAATCCAAGACCAATATGACAGACAATTTCTAACAGCACAGCCTGCTGGCAAATCTCCACTTCCACAATTAAAGGGGAGATGCTGGTAACATAGTGGTAATGCCACTGAACTGGTAATCCAGAAGGGACATGGATTTAAATCCCACCATGGCAGTTGGTGGAATTAATTAATAAAAATCCAGATTGAAAGCTAGTCTCAGTAACAGTGCCCCACCCATCTAATACATAAATGTTCCTGAGGGAAGGGAATCTGCCATCCTTACCAGGTCTAGCCTACATGCGACTCCAGACCCACAGCAATGTCGTTGACTCTTAACTGTCCTCTGAAATGGCCGACTGAGCCAGTTCTATCAAATCAGTACAGAAGAGTTGAATATGAATAAACTAGAGGCATCAATCTAGGTACCGGAAATGACAATGGTACACAGCCTTTGGGTTGTACCTGCACCAGACATACTGCAGTGATTCAAGGCAGCTCCAAGAAACTACCACCTCCTCAAGGGCAATTAGGGTTGAGAAACAAAAGCTGACCTTGCCAGCTGTGTCTGCTAGCAACTTTTACCAGCACAATCACTACCAGCCAAACTATGTCATCATAAGAAATGTTAGGAGTAGACTATTCAGTCCGCTGAGCCTGCTCCGTCATTTGATAAGATCATGGCAGATCTGAGTGTGGCCTTAACTCCACTTTCCTGCCTGTTGCCCATAGCTCTATCTCACCTGTCAATCGAAAATCTGTAACAGCCTTGACTATATTCAATGGCCAAGCCTCCACTGGGGGAGAGAATTCAAAGGATAAAAACCTCAGAAGTAGTTTCTCCTCTTCTGTCTTAAATGAGACCCCCCCTTATTTTAGAACTGTGCCCCCTAGCTCTAGATTCCCCCACAAGAGGAAACATTCATCCCAGCATCAACTGTGTCAAATCCCTCAGAATCTTATGTTTCAATAAGATCAACTCTTATTCTAAACTCCAATGAGTATAGGCCCAAACCTGCTCAAACTGACAACTCCTTCATCCCAGGAATTAGCCAAGTGAATCTTGTCTGAACTACTTCCAATGTTTTAAGCAAGAAAAACTGTATACAATACTCAAGGTACAATCTCACCAATGTTGTAGCAAGACTTCCCTACTTTTATACTCCATCCCCCTTGCAATGAAGGCCAACACACCATTTGCCTTAATTACTTGCTGTACCTGCATACTAACTTTGTGATTCATGTACAAGGACACCAGGTCCGTCTGCACTGCAACATTCTGCAATCTCTCTCCATTCAGCTAATATTCTGCTTTTCTATTCTTCCTGCCAAAGTGGACAACCTCACTTTGCCACATAGTCCATCTGCCAAATTTTTTGCCCACTCACCTATACCCCTTTGCAGACTTTTTATCCTCCCATGACTTGGTTTCCGACCTATCTTTGGATCGGCAGCAAATTAGGCCACAGTCTGTGCCTCCATCCAAAGCTTTAAGATAATTCATGAATAGTTGAGGCCCCAACACCAATCCCTACAGCACTGCATAAGTTGAATTTGCCAACCTGAAAATGACCCGTTTATTCTGACTGTTTCCTGTTCATTAGCCAATCCACTATCCATGCTAATATATTACCCCCAACACCATGAGCTCTTGTCCACTAACCTATTATATGGCACCTTACTGAATGCCTTTTGGAAATCCAAATACACATCTACATCTATCCTCAAAGATCTGTAATAGATTTCCCTTTCACAAAACCATAATGACTCTGCGCCATTCTACTATGATATTCTGAAAGTCCGAACTACTAACTCCTTAATAATGGATTCTTGCATTTTCCTAATGACAGATGTTAATCTAACTAGCTTATAGTTAGTTTGCTCTTTTCTGTCTCCCTCCTTTCTTGAATAGTATGTTTTCCAATCCACTGGACCTTTCCAGAAACTAGAGAATTTTGCAAAATTACAACAAATCCATCCATTATCTCTGCAGCCATTTCTTTTAAGACCCTAGGATGCAGGCCAGCAGGTCAGGAGAATTGTGATCCTTTAGGAGCATTATCTTTTTTTAAACACTTTTTCCCTAGTAATAATGATTGTTTTATATCCCTCCCTCCCTTTTGTCTGTTTTCTACTTTTCCTGGGATGCTTATTTGTCTTCTACTGTGAAGACAGATACAATATACATGTTCAAAGTCGCTATTTCCTTATTTCTCAGTGTCTAAGGGACCAACACTAACTTTAGTTGTTCTCCCTTTTTATATATGTGTAAAGTTTTTACTGTGTGTTAATATTTCTTTCTGGTTTTCTCATATGCTCCAAATTCTCCCTCTACCACTTTTTTAGGTCATCCCTTTCTGGTTTCTAAAATTTTCCGAATCTTCTGGGTTACCATTAATCTTTGCCACTCTACATATTTCCTTTCAGTTTGACACCATACTCAATTTTCTTAGCCACAGATGGTGCACCCTTCTCATAGCATCTTTTTCTCAATTGAATATATTTTTCGTGAGAACTATGAAATAGTTCCTTAATTGTCAGCCACTGCTTCTCCACCATATTACCTTTTCACCTATTTTCCCATTCCACTTTAGGCAATTCGGTCTTCATATCTTGTAATTGCCTTTAAATTAAAACATTAGTTTCAGACCCAAATGTCTCACCTTCAAACTGAATATGAAATAGTATCACATTTTCAGAATCTCAGTGCAGAAGAGGCCCTTCGGCCTATTGAGTCTGCACCAAAATGAAAAACACCTGACCTACCTACCTAATCCCATTTACCAGTACTTGGCCCATAGCCTTAAATGTTATGACATGCCAAGTGCTCATCCAGGTACTTTTTAAAGGATGTGAGGCAATCCGCCTCCACCACCCTCCCAGAGAGTGCATTCCAGACCATCACCACCCTCTGGGTAAAACAGTTTTTCCTCACATCCCCCCTAAACCTCCTGCCCATCACCTTGAACTTGTATCCCCTCGTGACTGACCCTTCAACTAAGGGGAACAGCTGCTCCCTATCCGCCCTGTCCATGCCCCTCAATCTTGTACACCTCAATCAGGTCACCCCTCAGTCTTCTCTGCTCCAACGAAAACAACCCAAGTCTATCCAACCTCTCTTCATAACTTAAATGTTTCTTCCCAGGCAACATCCTGGTGAATCTCCTCTGCACCCCCTCCAGTTCAATCACATCCTTCCTATAATGTGGTGACCAGAACTGCACACAGTACTCCAGCTGTGGCCTCACCAAGGTTCTATACAATTCCAACATGACTTCCCTACTTGTAATCTATGCCTCGATTGATAAAGGCAAGTGTCCCATATGCCTTTTTCACCACCCCACTAACATGCCCCGCCACCTTCAGAGATCTATGGACACACACGCCACGGTCCCTTTGTTCCTCAGAACTTCATTAAATACTTCCTTGTCAAATTACTCCTTCCAAAGTGTATCACCTCACATTTTTCAGGGTTAAATTCCATCTACCGCATGTCTGCTGCCCATTTGACCATCCCATCTATATCTTCCTGTAGTCCAAGACACTCAACCTCACTGTTAACCACCCAGCCAATCTTTGTGTCATCCGCAAACTTACTAATCCTACCCCCCACATAGTCATCTATGTCGTTTATATAAATGACAAATAGGGGACCCAGCACAGATCCCTGTGGTACGCCACTAGACACTGACTTCCAGTCACTAAAGCAGCCTTCGGTCATCACCCTCTGTCTCCTACAACTAAGCCAATTTTGAATCCACCTTATCAAATTACCCTGTATCCCATGTGCATTTGCCTTCTTTATAAGTCTCCCATGTGGAACCTTGTCAAAAGGCTTTGAGAAATCCATATAAACTACATCAACTGCACTACCCTCATCTACACACCTGGTCATTTACTCAAAAAATTCAATCAAATTTGTTAGGCATGACCTCCCTCTGACAAAGCTATGCTGACTATCCCTGATCAAACCTTGCCTCTCCAAGTGGAGATAGCTTTTCTCCTTCAGAATTTTCTCCAATAGTTTCCCTACCACTGACGTGAGACTCACTGGTCTGTAGTTCCCTGGCTTAGCTCCACAACCCTTCTTAAATAGCAGAACCACATTAGCTGTTCTCCGGTCCTCTGGCACCTCCTCCATGGCCAGAGAGAGGAATAAAAAATTTGGGTCAGAGCCCCTGCGATCTCCTCCCTCAGCAGTCTGGGACACAAATCATCTGGACCGGGAGATTTGTCCACTTTTAAGCCTGCCAACACCTCCAATACCTTGTCACTCCCTATATCAATTTGCTCAAGAACCTCGCAGTCTCTCTCCCCGAGTTCCATACCTTCATCCTCATTCTTTTGGGTGTAGACAGATGTGAAGCATTCATTCACTGAATCACTCTTACTGCCTAGAGGATCCTTTACTATGAGGTCATTAATTAATCCTGTCTCATTAGACATTACCAGATCTAAAATAACCCATTTCCTGGTTGGTTCCAGAATGTATTGTACTGAGAAACTGTCCAGAATACACTCAATGAACTCATCCTCCTGGCTACTTTTTGCCAATTTGATTTGTCCAATCTATACGAAGAGGAAAATTAAAATCTCGAATGATTAATGCAATGCCTTTCTTACATGCCATATTTTTTGGTTTATACTCTGTTCTTATACTGTAGCTACTGTCAGGGTACTAAACTAGCGCATTCTTGAGTGCAACAGTCACCAACACACTACATAATCCCTGCCAACACAATCCATACAAACTCAATACCAACACAGTCAGAACTGGCACTGTGTCTGCAGACTTGGTCACCACCTGTACAAAATTTAACAGCATAAGTACTATCGACAGCAGAGTCTCTACTCTCAATCACAACAGAGACTCTGTCCCAATAGAAACTGTGCTGATAGACAATCTCCAGCAGCATTAAAATGAAAAAAAATACTGCTTACATAATAACATCCAGCACTGTCTGCCGAACAATATGTCAAGGAATCAACTATGGAACAGGCTATTTCATATCTATTATGTAATGAGACAGAGTTAATTAGTTACCTTATGGTACAAGATGCTGTGGGAAGAGTAATCATAATATGGAATTTCATAAGTTTGAGAGTTGTGACTAATTCTTAAACTAGGGTGTTATGTTTAAACAAAACCAATTATAACACGAGGGGCACATTGACCGAGGCGGATTGGAAATTTGGATTAAAAGATGTCTAAATAGCACTCTTCACAAACAGTATAAATTGTTGTTTTCCCCTTATATTGGTATTCTTGCAAATATCTTGAGTGCAAGTTGAAAAACATAGACATCTTTTTTCAGCAATACTCAAGTTCTGTACTACCAAACTACTATCCAATGAATTTGTCAAACATAATTTCCCTTTAATAAATTCAGCTTAATCATATTATGATTTTCTAAGTGCCCTGTTACTATGGTTTTAACAATAAATAGATTCTATCATTTTCCCTACTACTGTCAGGCCTACTGACAGTTCCCTGTTTTCTCTTTTCCTCCTTTGACATTTACATCAGGATTACATCTGCAATCTTCAAATCCACCAGGATCATTCTGGAATTAGGGAATTCAGGAAGATCAAAACCAGTGCATCTATTATCTCTGCAACCACCTCTTAAGTTCTGGGGATTGGTTGGCTCACAGTCCCATTAATTTCTCCAGTGCTTTGTCTTTACTAATATGGCACTTCTCAAACCATTGAAAAACTCTTGCTTCTTTCTTACTCAGGCAGGTGCTGTTCGCCCAACTATCTGCACAAACTTGCAGCTAAAAACCGGCTCCAGAAGCAGCAGCACTTTAAATCCTGCTGCTCTACAATGGTTCCTGCCAACTCTTCCCAATCATAAGCTCATCCCCATTGTGACTCTGACCTCAGGAAAGGTGCCTCAGAAGTTGTTTCACACTGGGTGGTGCTACCTGTGGAATATCAGCAGTGAGTGGTAGCCACAGCTTCCTTTCCTAATCCATTCACTTCAAACAACTCCACAACTGCAGGACATTTATTGTCTGGGTCCAGTTACTTTATAGCTGCAAAGTAAGAGGTAGTTTGAAATAAAAGAACCTTCTGCAGGTTGAATTGTTGGGTTTCAGTTTGGAGAGAGCAGAGTTTACAAGGAGAGGGGGGGGAAGAACACAAACTGCAGGGGCATTTGCACAGCAACATTGAAAACCTATAGCGAAACGTGAATGTATATAACCTCTAAATCCCTAATACTTTGGTAGTTTGAATTAGCCAGTGTTGCATGTGTCAATTTGAAACCCTGACTCTGCTGTTCATCAACTGCATTGGATAAAAGGCACTGTTCAGTCAGCAGTCTGCTGTGAACTGACATTGCCTGTCAGTCGCCTCTGTTGTCTCATGGATTTAAATGTGAAAACAAGGACTCTGCTTTGTTAAGTTTTATTTCTAGTGAAAGGCTGTTCATCTTGCTGAGCCTTTTGCTTCGGAGGATTTGGATATGGCAGCGCCTGCCCCTCATTAGCATAGCAGCTGTCAGGGCTGAGCCCAATGATGAGAAAGGGAAATGAGGGAAGCGCAGGCAGGCATCACAATCAGGACGGCCTACAGTGTTAGTTAGTCCAGGACAATCAGTCAACTGGAGAAGGCCAGACACCCAGGGAGAAGCATCTGAATACAGTCACCCACTCCCTTTAACTGGGATGATGGCCAGATGCCCAGAAAAAGGCCATCTGATGGCTGCTGCCACAGGGCAGGCTGATAAAATCAGAAATGCACCAAATCTCAGTCAGCTGACAGCACAGAAATAATGAGGATTGAGCCTGCCCTTTTAATAAATTAATCAGAGAATCACTAACCATTCTTAGCAATTAGAGAAAGGCATTAAGTTTACTAGGAGTGCAATTGAGGGTCAGATATTTATGAAGAGTATTATTAATTAAACAGACAGACCTTCCAGCCAGAAAATTCAGGGCTGCAGTTGTGTCCATCCAGGAGATTCACATCTGATTTAAAAGCTTTGCTTTGAAAATGATCTCAATTGACAGGAGATAATGGAACTAGACTAAGAACATGAGAACAGGTTTCAGCTCTTCAGATACAATATAGTGACATGGAGGATAGGAATGGGCACTTCATAGATTTCCCTAAACTCTTAATTTGGTCATAGCCAGTTTGAAATCCTGATGGAGTATCTCTCTCAAATAAGAATCACGTGGAGATAGGCAGCATGGTTTATGGAGCAATTTGTCATTCATAATCAGTGTGGCACATTTCTTTAAGATGATGTTGAGAAATAATGGGGAGAGTAAGGACGATCTAAACACTGAGACAGAGAGTGTGAAATGGTACCCGATGCATCTTAGTACACAGCTGACACCAAATGAAGGACATGCTAGATCAGCAGTTCAGTCTGCAGGGAAATGGCAGCACCAGTTTAATAGAGTAGGGAAACGTTTGGAAATGGTAGTGTTGACCATGCAGTAGTTTAAGGGGATATGGTACCACAGTGGTAACATCAATAGGACATAGTAACATGCACTCTGGGGCCTGGGTTCAAAACCCACCATGGCAGCAGGTGGAATTTAATTTCAATTAATAACCTCAGAATAAAAAAAAATCTGGAATTGAAAACTAGTCTCAGTAATGGTGGTGACAATGAAACCATCATTGATTGTCATAAAACCCATCTGGCTCACGAATATCCTTTAGGGAAGGAAATCTGCCATCCTTCCCTAGTCTGGCCTACATGTGACTCCAGACCCACAGCAATGTGGTTGACTCTTAACTGCCCTCAAATGGCCACTCAGTTCAAGGGCAATTAGGTATGAGCAACAAATGCTGGCCTTGCCAGTGACACCCACATCCCATGAAAGAGAGAGACTCAGCAAGTTATCAAACAGTTCAGGTCATTAAATGTAGAAATACAGGAGTTTACACAAAACAAGCACATAAGGGTACAGGCAACAAGGTAACCAAGGGCCATACATGCAGCCAAAGAAGGTAACAGCAGAGATACAGACAGCAGGGACAGTACATACAGCACAAAGAGAAAGGTGCCAGTACAGGCAGCACATGGGCAGAGTGTAGGTACAGACAGCATGCAAGGAGAAAGAGACAGTACACAGAGGGTTGGTACAGGCAACACTCATGGGGTACAGATGGAAGGCACAATACAGGCAGCAACGCTCAGGCAGACATGTGAGCAGAGTGGATAAAGGCAGAAACATAGAAACTAGGAGCAGGAGTAGGTCATTCGGCCCTGCTGCGCCATTCATTATGATCATGGCTGATCATCCAACTCAATAGCCTGCTCCCGCTTTCTCCCCATACCCTTTGATCCCTTTCGCCCCAAGAGCTACATCTAATTCCTTCTTGAAGGGGACAGGCAGCATATGTAGGTCCAGGGCAGCACATGCAGACAGAAGGAGCACAGGAGGCAGCTTAGTATATCCGACAGGGGAGTACAGGCAGCAACCCACACCCCACATGGACAAATACATGCAGACAGTGACATTACAGGAAACACCGGTGGAAAGAACAAGCAGGCTGTGTAGGCAGGAGGCATAATACAGACAGTATGTGCAGGCAGAGTGGGTAGCACACATGAACATAGGGAATATATGCAGCAGTGTTGGTGCAGGTAGCAATATTGGCAGGGGGTATAGATTGCACACAGATAGGGAGCATTAAAGGCATGCAAGGGCAGATGGGGCAGTTCAAGCAACCTGAGAGTGCGCGCATATACGGAGCTGGGGTGGTACAGACTTCGCATGCAGGCAAAGGGGTTTGGGGGTAGTGGCACCGGCAGCTGAGTAAGCATTCACAGATAGAAGGGGTTACAAGCTCTGTTACACTCTGGGGTACAGGGGGGGGTGGGGGGCACAAATACTCCTGGGTACGGGGGCGAGGGGTACAAGCAACACTCCCGGGTACAAGATGTTTAAAGCAGCACATGTTAGGAGAGTTGGAGGCAGCTCACGCTGCCAGAGCGGGATTCCGGATAGTGACAGTTGACAGGGAAGGAGTCTCTGTCCGGAATGGATTGAGAAACATTTGAGAGATGGGCTTGGGCACTAGAAGCAGAGGGGAATGGTCTGGAGCTGCTCGGCCGGACTGGACGCTAACACCGCTCACCGTGTTTTATAGAGTTTATTGTTACATTAGTGACCGCAGCTAAAACAACAACAACAAACCCACAGTGTCTATCCCGGGAGCCCCGAGCCGGGGCACGGGGAGAGGGGGGCCGCTCTGTCTCTCAAAGCCGGGAGTCCTGGCCCCTCTCCCGCGGCTCAGTCCGTGTCCTGCCCTCCGCCGCCAGGAGGCTCCGCTCCGGCCCAGTGAGGTAGATGGCGGCGGGCCGGCCCAGTCCAGTCCGGGGCCCAGCCCGGGGTCCGCTCCTCACCGGCCGCCGCTCGCCCCGTACTTGGCCTTGGTGATGAGGTAGAGGACGATGTCCTGGTGCCCGCCGAAAGCGGCGATGTGAAGGGCGCTCCAGCCGTCGCGGTTGGCCAGGCGGATGTCGGCTCCGAATTTGACCAGCAGCTTGACCAGCTCCAGGTTGCCGGCGATGACGGACTGATGGAGCGCGGTCTGGCCCTCGGGCCCGAATGAGTTCACATTGAAGTGACAGTCCGGCATGTTCTGCAGCAGCGACTGCAGCTCCCGGGTATTGCCGCGCCTCACCGCCTCCTGGAACATCCGCTGCGGGGCTGCGGCCGGCGACACCTCGGCCTGGCTCATGGCTCCGCACGGCCCCCGATCCACTCGCGCCGTGTCCGGGGCTTCCTCAGCCCCGGGGCTGCTGCGTCGCTGGCGGCCTCCCGCTCCGGCTTCCGGGCCGCCCTCTCGTTCCTCCCGGGGCTGCGGACTCTCTCTCTCTCTCTGTCTGTCCCCGGGGCTCCGGGCCTCCCGCTCTCTCTCTCTCTCCCCGGGCCTCCCGCTCTCTCTCTCTCTCCCCCCGGGGCTCGGGGCCTCCCGCTCTCTCTCTCTCTCCCCCCGGGGCTCGGGGCCTCCCGCTCTCTCTCTCTCTCTCCCCCCGGGGCTCGGGGCCTCCCGCTCTCTCTCTCTCTCCCCCCGGGGCTCGGGGCCTCCCGCTCTCTCTCCCCGGGCCTCCTGCTCTCTCTCGGTCTCCCCCCGGGGCTCCGGGCCTCCCGCTCTCTCTCTCTCTCTCCCCCCCCCCCCGGGGCTCGGGGCCTCCCGCTCTCTCTCTCTCTCTCCCCGGGGCTCGGGGCCTCCCGCTCTCTCTCTCCCCGGGCCTCCTGCTCTCTCTCGGTCTCTCCCCGGGGCTCCGGGCCTCCCGCTCTCTCTCTCTCCCCCCGGGGCTCCGCGCCTCCCTCTCTCTCTCTCTCTCTCTCTCCCCCCCCCCCCCCCCCCCCCCGGGGCTCGGGGCCTCCCGCTCTCTCTCTCTCTCCCCCCGGGGCTCGGGGCCTCCCGCTCTCTCTCTCTCTCCCCGGGCCTCCTGCTCTCTCTCGGTCTCTCCCCGGGGCTCGGGGCCTCCCGCTCTCTCTCTGTCTCTCCCTGGGGCTCGGGGCTTCCCGCTCTCTCTCTGTCTCTCCCCGGGGCTCGGGGCCTCCGGCTCTCTTTCTCTCCTCGGGGCTCCGGGCCTCCCGCTCTCTTTCTCTCCCCGGGGCTCCGGGCCTCCCGCTCTCTTTCTCTCCCCGGGGCTCGGGGCCTCCTGCTCTCTCTCCCCGGGCCTCCCGCTCGCTCTCCCCGGGCCTCCCGCTCGCTCTCTCTCTCCCCGGGCCTCCCGCTCTCTCTCTCTCTCCCCGGGGCTCCGGGCCTCTCTCTCTCCCCCCGGGGCTCCGGGCCGCTCTCCCCCCCGGGCTCCGGGACACTATATCTATCTCAGCTCCCTCGCTCTCTCTGTGAAGCGGCCGCGCCGCTGCTGCAGCTTTTGACCGCCGAGTAGGGTGGTTACCATGACAATGGAACGCTGGACTCTCGGTATTCTAAATAACTAGCCAATCACACTGCAGCACCCATCCCCCCATCGGACTGATTGGCTACCGACCCACGTGGCGCGGGGGCGGTGCTTTTTGACAGGTGGGCGGGGCCTCAGCTAATTCATTAAAATTCTAGAGCGTGGGAACCAAGAGAGCAGATCTTCCCAGAGAGAAATACAGACAGACGTATTCAGATAAAAACAGAGATATTCAGATAAAAACACCAGATATTCAGATAAAAACACCAGATATTCAGATAAAAACACCAGATATTCAGATAAAAAGAGATATTCAGATAAAAACACCAAATATTCAGATAAAAACAGATATTCAGATAAAAACACCAGATATTCAGATAAAAACACCAGATATTCAGATAAAAAACAAGGATATTCAGATAAGAACTGAAATATTCAGATAAAAACAGAAATTCAGATAAAAAGAGACATTCAGATAAAAAAAAGGATATTTCGATAAAAACAGAGATATTCAGATAAAAACAGTGTAAAGAACATATCTTTTTATTTCTGTTGGACTGTGGATTAAAATTACAATGGCTGAAGTTTGAAAGAAATATCCACTGGAATAGTGTGAGGGATATGTACGATATTGCTGTCCTGGGACAGAGTGTGCTGTGAAAGACAGGATGGTCCCAGGAGTCTGGTCTAATGGGGAACTGCCTGGCAACAACATTTTAATTGGCTCCTGACCAGGTGACCAGGGTCTGTGTGAGAGCAGTGCAGCAAAATAGCTCCTAGCCTGAAAGGAAAAAGACCTAAAACCTCTTGCTCCTGTATGTGTAAGATTCCAGTAATTCCACAATAATAGCTAACTAGCCTTTTCTCCTCTTATCTCTATAACCTGTTGTCTCTCTGAAAACCCCTGTCAAGAGGCAAAGGGGAAATTCACTGTTAGAGACATTGAAAGGCAAATGCTCAACCAGTGAGCTTAAGACTGAAAGTGCTGGAAGACCACCACACGTCATCAACAAAGAACTGAAAGGAATTTGGAAGACATCGATCAAAATCGACACATCGAATCCTGTACTCCAGAATTGGTGCTATTGAACTGTTCCATCCCACGCTTAAAATCTGTGTTTTTGTGTGTCTTGTCTGTGTGTGCATAAGGATTTAAGAAGGGTTATAGAGTTAGAAGTTAGCAGTTCATATTTCTTTCTCTTGCCACTGATTAAAACAAATTTATTCAATAAGCAGTTGTTTACTTATTAAGTTTACAAACCTGGTGCTCGTATTCTGTTAACCTAAATTAAACAATTAGGTGGGAGGGAAGCCCATGGAACTTATTGGAGTTCATAGGAGAGTCTGAAAAGGAAATTCAAAAAGAAAATGCCGCTGATGAAATTGTAGCTTTAACCACAAATAAGGATCTGGAGGTAAACACCGCTGTGAATGCAGGTGAAGTGAATAAGAGATGAGAGATATAAAGGGTTTTTGTCTAAAGGAAAGTTAACCACTTTTTCATCAAGTGATGCAGCCAAACCCATAACTATATTAATGGACACATGAGCTACTCAAACTCTTTTGCTGGAGAACGACCTAGTTTTCCCTCCAGAGAGTTCAATGAAAACTAAAGTATAGGTAAACGGGATAAGTGGAGAGTATATTCCAGTTCCATTATACAAAGTGCAATTGGAATGTGATTTGTTGTCTGGATCAGTGGTTGTAGGAGTGGTTAAGAAGTTACCCTTGGATGGAGTTGATTTACTCCTGGGGAATGATTTGGCAGGAGTGAAGGTTATAGATTTGCCCATAATTACAGAAAGTTCAAGAGAGGCTAAAAAGACGGAGCAGTCACAAGAACAGGTTCCTGGTATTTATCCATTATGTGTGGTGACCAGAGCAATGGCTAAACAAAGTCCATCACCAGAGGTCAAAGGAATACCACGAGCAGATGTTAGAGTAGCCGAAACCTTCTTTAAGGATGAGGATAATTCAAAGGAAGTGTTTGGCAGGTCTTCATTAATTGAGGCTCAGAAAGCAGATCCAGAGTTAACCAAGTTAGCACAGTCAGCTCACACTGAAGCAGAGGTGGAAGGAGATCCAGAGTGCTATTACCTTAAAAATGGAGTTCTGATGAGGAAGTGAAGACACCCTCTCAGACCTGTGGATGAGGAATGGACGGTTGTTCATCAGATAGTGGTACCGCCCAAATATCGTAAGGAGATATTGCGAGTGGCACATGAAATTCCTATGGCAGAACATAGAGGAACATGGAAAACACAAGCATCGATAAACAGGCATTTTACCTAGCCAAGACTTCGTAAGGACATTGTGCAATTTTGTAAAATGTATCATATATGTCAGGTAGTAGGTAACCTCAACATGTAATCAAACCAGCAACTTTAATACCCATACCAGTCTTTGAAGAACCATTCAGTCAGGTATTAGTAAGTTGTGTAGGAACATTACCCAAAATAAAAGCAGGACCATCAGTATATCCCTACAATCATGGATATGACAAACTGATTTCCAGAAGCTATTACTTTAAGGACAATTACAGCTAAGGTGGTAGTGGAAATGTTAACTCAGTTTTTTACTCGTTATGCCCTATTGATTTAAATACAGGGCTGAATTTTCTCAGAATTGCACTAAGTGCCTTAGCGGGTGGGTAAAATGGAGTCCTACCCGCAGATGAATATAGCAGTTTTCACACAGTACCTTCCCGAGCCCCGCCTCATTGTTTATTCACTCCCGCGAAACACTCTGTTTCCATGGCAGGCGGGATCTCATTTCCCGCTCACCATCACCCCGCTGTTACATCACACCAGCCGCTATTTTAAAAGGCAGCCGCCAGCAAAGCGCTCATCACCACCAGCTCACCACCGCTGCCCGGGAGACATGGCCAGCAAAGGAAAAAAGACTGCAGCCTCCCGCTTCAACGACGGGTCCCTTGAGCAACTGCTGGATGCTGTGGAGGCCACTGGGATGTGCTGTACCCTGCTCTAGGCGCAGGATGGGTAACAATGTCACCAACCCGGCTTTGGAGGTGGTGGCAGCGGTGGTCAGTGCCAATGCCCTTCAGAAGAGGGCAGCAACCCAGTGCCACAAAAGGATGAATGATCTCCTCCGTCCACCATCCACAACACTCACCTTCCACACAGACCAGATATACTTATCATCTGACCCGGCAGGCATCCTGATACACTCTCCCTATCTATCTCTATCCATGCAGAACAAGCTGAAACACAACAGGAGGGGAAGGTCACAGACAGGTGGAGGGATGCCGGAGATCAAAGTTCTGACAGAATTTGAAAACAGAGCCATCCAACTGGCCAGCGATGACTGGGACCTGTCCTGTGCTGACGGTGAGGTCGGTGCTGCTCTACCAAGTGACGATCCAGCAGTGCAACATCCATCAGACAACCATGCTGTGAGTGATACGCCCTCTTTCACAGGCCACTGCCGTGCACTAATAATCTCCCCTTGCTTTCTCAGGCACATCTGGGAAGCAGCCGAGAAGTCCACAATCCGGAGTCTCCAAGCAAGCTCCAAAGAAACTTCTGAAGAGGAATCTGAAGACACCTTCCCTGAAGTCATGTCGCAGCGCTCACCCACACCCTCCACCGGCACAGAGACTAACACCTCAGTGGGAACTAGCTTTAGAATAGCCTCGGGATCACAACCTGGTGAGCAAATCGCACTGTCTGATCCACAGCAGGTGCAGGCAGGGACTTCCCAGGTCCCCAGCACTTGGAGGACTGCTGGAGGGCAGAATATCGCTGAGCCAGAGTCAGATAACGAGCCTCTGGACTCGGTCATGTCACAGTAGCTGAAGCTGCGAAGGCAAGCTCAGGAACATCAGGAAGGGATGCCCACTGCACTCCTCAGATTGCAAAGCACGATGGAGGAGTCTGTCCGTCTTCACTCTGAGGTGGTAGTGCCGGCATGCCAATGCACCGAGGTCAACACTGGCAGGATGGCGGCTGCCATGGAGACCTTGGTCCAGGACATCACTCCTGCACTGCTGCGTGGGCTTAACTCCATCGCTGATGCCATAGTTGGCCTCCAACAGTGTGTATGCCAGAGGGGTGCTGGGCAGCTTGATCTCACTCCATCTACCCCTTCCGCATACAGAGTCAGCCAGGGGCCCTCAGGCACCCATAGGGAGGAGGATCAGCGGGTGCACGCTCCAGGGCCATCCGCCCAGGTGACTCTGGGAGTGACCAGCCCATCTGATTCCCCTCTTCCTGTGACCTCTGCAGATCCAGCTTCACAGGGCGAGGAGGGTGCCACTACCACACAGAAGGACCCCTAAAGCAGGCCAGGGCCCTCCAAGCCTTGGCCCTCCAGAGGACGCCTGCCAAGGTCATCACAGACAGGGCGTCACAGTCAACAGGCTGCCTCCACCTCCGCTGTGGATGTCCGGGGAGCACCAAGACATAGCAGCAGGGTCAGGAAAGTTAAGGAGAATTAATTGCATAGCCTGGGCACGTGTTAATCACTTGTACATAACGTTCTCTATTGTCATCAAACTCCTAAGAATGTCTTCCTGCCTATGGCTCCTTGTTCTGATGAGCAGTGTTCTTGTCACTCAGATGTGAAACCTTTCTGCACAAGATAAAAGGCAGGTGTCTCAGTCCAGGGCCTCTTCCATTGGCTCTGTGCAACCTTCAGACCACAGTGATGGTCCAGCCTCACACTCCCTGGAAACATTACTGATGCCTGCATCTCAGCAGTGCTTGTCATTGCTGCCAAAATGTAGTGAGTAGGCGCCACAGAGTTCTCTCATACTCTCTGTGTGCTCTCAGCACCTTTAAGGTAGGGCTGGCCCCCTTCACAACAGCATCTGCGACCAGTGATGCTGTGCACCAGCTCCTGAAGGGCTGAGGCGCTGAAGACAGACACAGCATCAGATGCGTCCAAAGTTTCATGGCTGCGTCTCTGAGATGGTCCTGATCATGGAGCGCAAGTGAGCTGCCCTCGGCCAGACAGGAGTCAGACATTCTCAGAGGCCATGTGAAGATCTATGGAGTGTCTTCACTGCATGTTGTCATCATCCTCCTGCAATCGAGTGACTATTAGGGCCCCTACTGCTTCTCCATGACAGGGGCATTCTCACAGAGGGTATTGGCACTGACATAAGCCAGACTGGAGACAAACATCCACAACTGCAATGTGAGGATCTATGGGACACCTCACTGCATGTCGTCATCATCCTCCACAAATCTGGCAGCTATGAGGGCCTCCTGAGTGCGCCTGCCTCATCTGGCCACTGCGAGAGACTCATCCCCATCATCATCACAACTGAGGACCCTCTCATCCTCATCCCCGTAAGCGTCCTCCTCATCATTTGTATTTACTTTTGGAAACTCATCCCGACCGTTAGGTTAAACGGGCAGTGAAAAATTCAGCACAATTGATAATTTAACGGCCTTAATAAGCCTTTTAATTGTCGGCGGGAGTGCTGCCAGCTCCGGCGCACGTCCGCCAACCAAACTATTGCACGACTGCGGATTGATGTTGGCATGCTCGGCCAACGTCATCGCACGTCATTTCACGTTCGGTTGGGTCGGGCATGCGCCCACCCACCGAGCTAAAAATCCTACCCTCCAGCATCGTTGTTGTCTCTTCAATACTTTGAAGTGTATGTCCAACATGATAGCAAAGAAACACTAATCTACACTGACCATAATCCGCTGGCGTTCATTGAAAAGTTTAAAACTCGAAATGTGAGACTATTTAGATGGAGTCTATTGTTTCAATCATTCGATGTAAAGGTGGTTCCCATTGCCGACAAAGATAATGTGATCATGGAGGCATTTTTCTGGGTGTAAAATACTGAATTAAGTTAAAGGGATAAGAAATGCTGAAAATTGTATAAGGGGAGAAAGGATGAATGGAAGTAAGTCTCATGTTTTGTTACCCATGTGTCACATACCTAGTGATGAAACACATCTTTGAAATGGCATTTCATCTCTGTTAAGGGTAGAGGCATGTAAAGAACATATCTTTTTATCTCTGTTGGACTGTGGATTAAAATTACAATGGCTGCAGTTTGAAACACATGTCCACTGGAACAGTGTGAGGGATATGTAGAATATTGCTGTCCTGGAACAGAACGTGCTATGAAAGACAGGATGGTGCCAAGGAATCTGGTACTGACCAGAAACTGAATGGGACCAGCCATATAAATACTGTGGCTAGAAGAGCAGGTCAGAGGCTAGGAATCCTGTGATGAGTAACTCACCTCCTGATTCCCCAAAACCTGTCCACCATCTACAAGGCACAAGTCAGGAATGTGATGGAATACTCCCCACTTGCCTGGATGAGTGCAGCTCCCATAACACTCAAGAAGCTTGACACTGTCCAGGACAAAGCAGCCCACTTGATTGGCACCCCATCAACACACATTCACTCCCTCCACCACCTGCACAGTAGCAGCAGTGTATACCATCTACAAGATGCATTGCAGGAATTCACCAAGGCTCCTTCGACAGCTCCTTCCAAACCCATGACCACTACCATCTAGAAGGATAAGGGCAGCAGATAGATAGGAACACCACCACCTGGAAGTTCCCCTCCAAGTCACTCACCACCCTGACTTGGAAATATATCGCTGTTCCTTCACTGTCGCTGGGTCAAAATCCTGGAACTCCCTCCCTAACAGCACTGTGGGTGTACATACACCACATGGACTGCAGTGGTTCAAGAAGGCAGCTCACTACTACCTTCTCAAGGGCAACTAGGGATGGGCAATAAATACTAGCCCAGCCAGCGAAGCCCACATCCCGTGGATGGATTAAAAAAAACAGCGATATTCAGATAAAAACAGGGAAATTCAGATAAAAACAGATATTCAGATAAAAAGCAATATTCAGATAAAAAGAGAGATATTCAGATTAATTCAGAGATATTCAGAGAAAATCGCATATACTTGATAAAAACATAGATGAAAAAAGGGATATTCAGATAAAAACAGATAGATTAAGATAAAAACAAGGATATTCAGTTAAGAACAAGGATGTTCAGATAAAAATAGAGATATTCAAGTAAATAGAGAAATATTCAGATAAAATCAGAGATCTTCAGATAAAAAGTGATAATCAGATAAAAACAGAGAAATTCAGATAAAAACAGGGAAATTCAGATAAAAACAGGGAAATTCAGATAAAAACAGACATTCAGATTAAAAAGACATCTTCAGATAGAAACAGATACTCAGATAAAAACAGAGATTCAGATAACAGCAGGGACATTCAGAGAAAAACAGAGATATTTAGGTAAAAAAAGGGTATTTAGATAAAAACAGATGTTCTGATAAAAATAGAGATATTCAGATAAATACAGAGATATTCAGATAAAAACAGTGATATTCAGATAAATACAGAGACATTCAGATAAAACCAGAGACATTGAGATAAAACCAGGGATATTGAGATAAAGACTGAGAGATTCAGATAAAAACAGAGATATTCAGATAAAAACAGAGATATTCAGATAAATACAGAGACATTCAGATAAAACCAGGGACATTGAGATAAAGACTGAGAGATTCAGATAAAAACAGTGATATTAAGATAAAAACAGAGATATTCAGATAAATACAGATATTCAGATAAAAACAGAGATATTCAGATAAAAACAGGGAATTCAGATAAAGACAGAGGGCAGAATATTCTCGTTGTGTGGGGCCCGGCCCCGCACGCCCGCACGTAAAATGACGAGCAGTGACGTCGGGCGAGCGTCCCGATGTCACCATGTGCCATCGCAATATTTCGCTGGGCGGGCACGCAATGATGTCCAAAGAGCGCCTGCCATTAATTAACGGGCCACCTAAGGCCCTTGAGCGACCAATCGAAGCCGATTTTTCGGCACCTGTGCAATCAACGGGTCGGCACACTGGTGCAACGGGCAGGTGGGTAGGACACTTTTGTATAAACCTCATCCACAGGCGGGATAAGAGGGCTCACTAGGGTCGCAAATGTGCACAGTCAAGTATTTATTTTTGAAAGTTTTTCAAACTTGCCTGTGTGATCTGCAGTACTTCAAAACGCATACCAGCTGCTTTTTCTGGGCTCTTAGCCTTCAGGTCAGTACTCTGCAGTGAGTAATCTTTTCTGGGGCTGCAGGTTTCAGGAAGCCTTCCCTTAGCCTGGGAATGGGAGCTGAACTGTCCACTGGAGGCAGCTCCCCTGAGGAGGAAGGGAGGGCTAGATGGGGGAGGAGGCCAGGAGTGCACATTCAACCTCCAGAGGAGCCACCTTTGGGAGGACAGGTGCGGGCACAAGGGGTGCAGGGCCAAGAGGTAGTCCAAGGTGGAAGGGGCCGCAGAAGACGCCACTATCTTGCTGCCAGTGTTTACAGGCGGCGAAGCAGCTACCTCAATATGTCTGAGGTGCAATGCCGAAGGAGGCTTCGTCTCTCAAGGGAGACAGTCAACTATATCTGTCAGATGATTGGCCCTGAGATCTCCCCTAACTGTGTGGGCAGACACCTCATGCCAGTGGCTCTTAAAGGTCACAGTTGCCCTCCACTTCTATACCTCTGTCTCCTTCCAGGGCTCAGTAGGTGATCTTTGCAGCGTCTCCCAATCAGATGTTCACACTTGTGTCAAGCAGGTCACAGACGCTCTGTTCAGGTGTGCATTGACCTTCATCCACTACCGCTGGGACCAGGCAAGCCAGGCACAGCGAGCCAGAGGCTTCGCAGCCATTGCTGGCTTCCCCCATGTCCAGGGTGCAATGGGCTGCACACATGTGGCCATCAAGGCGCCAGCAGGTGAGGCTGGTGCCTTCGTCAACAGGAAGAGCTTCCATTCCATGAACGTGCAGATAGTGTGTGACCACAGGATGCTGATTCTACAAGTCTGTGCAAGGTACCCAGGCAGCTCCCACAGCGCCTACATCCTCAGACGCTCCCAGGTGCCGAGGCTCTTCAGTGCTCCGGCTCGGCTTGATGGATGGCTGCTGGGTGACAAGGGCTATCCCCTCAGAAGGTGGCTCATGACACCTCTCCACCATCCAAGAGCAGAAGCTGAGCAGCGGTACAACAGGTTCCAGGGCACCACAAGGGCTGTGATAGAGAGAACCATCGGTCTTCTCAAGATGCGCTTCCGATGCCTGGACCGCTCAGGGGGTGTACTCCAATACCCCCCAGATCGTGTCTTGGTGATAGTGGATGCATGCTGCGCTCTCCACAATCTTGCGCTGGAAAGGGGGGATGCAGTGGACAATTAAGACGTCGACACAGTGGATGCGGCTGCACACAATGAGTCCAGCAGTGAGTCCGAGGATGAGCATGCACAGGGAAATGCTGAGGGGGTAGACGCTGACCCGGGCATACTCCAGGGGGGCAGGGACACCCGGGAGGCTTTAATCCAACAAACCTTCAGCTAGCACACCACATATGGTCCACCTGGGCTGTTGGCACGACACCTAAGTGCAAAATCTGCCAGGTTAGGAACTGTAACTAAGGGCCTTGTTAATAAAGCTGAATGTCCAACAAAACACTCGTTAGTTTTGGAAACCATACACATGCAGAAGAAAAGAGGCACCCTCAGCCATGGTGACATTTCTGAATTTAATGTGTCAAACAAAGCAGCTTATAACAAAAAAAGACAATAGTGTTACAAGTCAAATAAAATCATAAGGGCCTCATCTTGGGCCAACACAAAAGCACCAGTGAAAAACCCGTGGTGTGCCTAAGGTACCTTATGCTTTCGTTACTGAGTGCTACGTCTTGGTGCCACCCCATCGCTCAGAGTGGCATCTGAGACAGCTTGCAGACTCTGCTGTCCTGTTGGCCTCGATGACCTTGGCGGCTATCGTCTGGCCCGTGGAGCCTGTGCTGGCCCCGCCTGGGAGGGAGCGGCCAGTTCCACAGCTGGCATCTCCCCAGTCATCACAGCCTCATCGGATGATACGGTCACTGGGAGAGGGGCGGAGGAGCTGCCGCCCTCATCCAGAGCGCCCTGAGAGGTGCCCATAGAGACCAGGCAGCTGCTGCGCCAACGTGAGGTCACTTTGGACCTCGCTGCTCACAGTGGATGGATGGGCACCGAGCTGGGAAACTTGATGCCCACAGCACCTCCCACACTGGCACTGACCAGCTGAGGTCAATGCCGATGTGAGGGCTTGCTGGTCAGAGCGCATCCCCAGGAAGCCCTGATGAGTCTCCTGGAGGAGCCTCTCCATGAGAGTCGCCACTCTCTCCATGGAGAATGCATGGCACTCGGACATGTGGCTCATTGCTTCAGCAAGCGTCCCCGTAGACTCCTGCACCACAGAGACCAAGCCAAGCATAGCCTCATGTATCTCCTCCAGATGCTCCCACGCACCCGGCCGCATTTCCTGCACCTGCTGCGTTGCGGACAACTCCAGAGGCACATCATCAGGCACCGACTGAGCATGTGCCTGGTCCCCTGCAGTCCTCTGACTGCTGGTGCCATGGGCACTCTCTGTCTCTGCCAGCTCCTCCAGCGATTGCGAAGTGCCCTCACCACTGTGCCCTGGGACACCGGCCGATGTTCGAATTCCCACCGAGGTGCTAGTATCTGCGCTGGTGCCTGCCTCACAGAAATGGAGTGACGCAGGTGAGACTTCAGAGCCCTCAGGTGTGAGAGGGGGCCTCTGCTGCTCCCCCTCCCAGCCCTGCTCCGATGATGCTGAAAGGAAGATCAAGGACATTGGATAACTTAGCGTGGAGACAATGACAGATCCAGGGCCTCCTGCTCGAAGCAGCTAAGAATGGCGATCTGCACCCGGCCACTGCCAGTCCTCGCACGCTCTGCCGCGTTATGAGCATTCTTCTCCTGAAAATGAGAGACGAGCAGTGATTAGTGCAAATTGCACATGGACTCTGTTCGCGCACGGCCCAGCCCAATCAGAGTGAGACATATCAGTGCTCCAGAGCCTCCTCACCCCGCTGCTGCCAAACACTCACACAAAGACGCTAGGCCTGCTCCACACCCGCCCCCCCACCCCACCCCCCGCCACCCCAACATGCCACATGTGGAGCACAGAGTGTAGCAGATGCTTCATTGCCACGCCAGCTTGAAGCTCCCCTCCCATGTCATCACCCTGACTAGTACATGTGCAGCTCCCCCAGGTTGCCCCCAAACCAGTCATGTGGGACTCAGTGTAACACATGCTGCAGGGGCAAAACACATCTCCTCAACACCCTACCCTCTGGCCTGGCCTGGCCTGCCCCGCTGCCCTACCCTCTGACCTGGCCTGCTCCACTGGCCTACCCTCCGGCCTGGCCTGCCCCGCTGCCCTACCCTCAGGTCTGGCCTGCCCCGCTGGCCTACCCTCCGGCCTGGCCTGCTCACCAGAAGCCCTCTGCTGTGGCCTTGCACTTGCCATTGTGAGCAGCCTAGAAAAGACTGCCAGGCCTTCATCAAAACATTCTGCCGGGTCGCCATTGGACCCGGTGTGGTTTGTGCATGCCCGCCTCTGCCCGCCCACTCTCATTATCCTCGGGAGTCGAGAAATATGCTGAGCGGGCCTTAATTGGCCCACCCTCATAAAATGGCAATGTGGACCCGATCGCGGGCAGCAATCAGGTCCGCACCCGCCCATGCCCGCTCCCATTCCATCCACCCCCTACCAACCAGAAAATTCAGGCCAGAGACATTCAGACAAAAACAGAGGGCAGCATTTTTCCTGTGTTGTGGGGCGGGGGCAGTTGGGATCCTTACCCGCCGCCAGTGATTGGCTCCGCACTGCCATTTTAAGCGGGCTGGCCAATTAAGGGCCGCCAGCATAATGCGCACCTCTGGGATCAACGTGAAGCGGCGAGCAGGGGTGGGAGCTCAATGTCCGCCGAGTCCAATGGTGTCCCAGCGGCCTATTCAGAAATGGTGCAGGCAGCTGTGTGAGGGCTGCCATTGACTTTGCAGCACTGTAGCGATGCAGAACATCGTTGCAGAACATGGCAGGTGGGAGGGCGGGTCAGTGGGGCAGTTGGCCCCAAGGTTTTCTGACGAATGTCTCGCTGCCTTCCTGAAGGAGGGGCAGCACGCCAGGATGTACTTGTCCCCGGGGACGGGAGGAGGAGGCCCCCCCACCTCACCAAAAAGGCCTGGAAGGAGGTGGCAGCCAGCGTCAGCGGCCGTGATGTGGTGAGGCACACATGGGTGCAGTGCCCGGAAGCAGCTCAATGATCTGCTGCGCTTGGGAAGAGTGAGTACCGTGTTGGCATGGGTCACTTAGCACAGCAGTTAGGTGCGCCCCCCCTCCCCCCCCAAGACCTTAGAGGTGTTAGAGTGTGAGTGGCAAATGTCAGTGAGGCAGGAGCTGGCCAAGGGGGTGAGCCCTGGCTGCTTGGACTGAGTGTCTTGCGGCTCCAGGGTCACGAATCAGCTGAGCCCTGTGAGGTCTTCCTCAGGTGGGGTTGGCCAGGCTGCACTGGCGCTGCAGGTAGAGAGTGGACTAATCAATGTTCCTCTATCCTTTCAGGAGAAGACAGCCCACAATAATGCTGAAAGGTTGCAGACTGGCAGGGGACCCCACATCTTCTAATCTTGTCCAGATATGAGCAGGAGGCACTGGAGCTGGAGAGGCGCCAAGCGCCTAGGTCAACCAGCCGCGGTGAGGTTGGGATGCCACAGGGAGGTAAGAGTGCAGTGCACTGAGGTCAGAATGTCTATCATAGCGACCATTCCACTGTTGTCTCTACATTGAGGTGAGTCTCGAACATTGAATCCCCATTGAAATTGGAAAGATGAGGGCACCCTGATCCGGGTGCCAGGCATGCACAGTAACAGTGTAACGAATTTAAGGTGAGAGGAGAAAACTTTAGAGGAGATGTGCGGGACAAGTTTTTTACGCAGAGGGTAGTGAGTGTCTGGAATTCGCTGCCAGAGGAGGTGGTGGAAGCAGGTACGATAGTGGTGTTTAAGAGGCAGCTTGACAAATACATGAATAGGATGGGAATAGAGGGATACGGACCCCGGAAGTGCAAAATGTTTTAGTT
The DNA here is from genome assembly GCF_964194155.1 of Cetorhinus maximus. Taxonomy (NCBI): domain Eukaryota; kingdom Metazoa; phylum Chordata; class Chondrichthyes; order Lamniformes; family Cetorhinidae; genus Cetorhinus; species Cetorhinus maximus. The sequence continues at coordinate 51,736,841 of NC_135888.1, read as the reverse complement.
TGACGGGCAATATGATCGGCGCAGGCTTGGAGGGCCAAAGGGCCTGTTCCTGTGCTGTACTTTTCTTTGTTCTTTGTTCTTTGACTTCAACTAATGACATGTCCTTGTTCTTCCTTTCAAGCTCACCGGATGCTCATCAGGGTGAGGAGCCTGAAGGCTCGCCGCTCACCCCAGAGGACACAGACGATAGAAACGCACCTGCATCACACCCTCTCAGCCAGGCAGGCACCAGTGCAGATACCAGCACCTCTGTGGCATTAGATTGTTGGTGCATAGTGATGAAAATACTTCACACTTGCTTGAGGTGCAGGCAGAGGCAGAGAGTGCCCAGAGCACCGGCAGCCAGAGGACTGCTGGGGACCAGGAACATGCTCAATCGGTGAGTGATGATGGGCCCCTGGAGTCGTCCATGAGGCAGCAGATGCTGGATGTCCAGCAGGGTGTGAGGGAGGGTCTGACAGAGATACATGAGGGAATGCGTGCCATGGTGTCTGTTGTGGAGGAGTCCCTGCGGAGCCTGAGCAATGCATTGACCCTCATGGACAAGCATAATACCTCCACCATGGAGAGAGTGGTGACTCTCATGGAGAGGCTCCTCCAGGGACAGAATCAGGGGTTCCTGGGAATGCCCTCGGACCTGCAAGCCCTCACATCGGCAATGACCCCAGGTGGTCAGTGTCAGTGTGGGAGATGGATTGGGCACCCAGTATCCCAGCTTGGTGCCCGTCTATCAATGGTGAGCAGGGAGGTTCAAAGTGACCTGATGTTGGCACATGAGCTGCCTGTCATCTCTATGGGCTCCTCTCAGGGCGCTCCGGATGGTGGCAGCAGCTCCTCTGCCCCTCTGCCAGTGACCGTGGCATCCAATGAGGCTGCGGCGATTGGGGAGATGCCAGCCGTGGCACTGGCTGCTCCCTCCCAGGCGGGGCCAGCACAGGCTCCACAGGCCAGTGGATACCCGCCAAGATCATCAAGGCCAACAGGACAGCAGAGTGAGCAGGCTGCCTCCAATGCTAGTGCCAGTGAGGGGGGAGTACCTGGACGTAGCACCCGCAATCAAAAATGCAAAGTACCTTAAACACAACATGGCCTGATCACGGGTGTTATCTTTTTGCCCCACTTTTAAGTTATTTATAAGTACGTGTGATGGAGAACACCTTTCCATTTAATTTGTATTATGTATGCCAGGCACCACAGCATTAAATGTGTTTGTGTTCAACAAGCTCTGGGTGCTTCATTAGTTCTGCAGGTGCAGGGTAACCCATGATGTTATGGGTGACTGTTTGTCATTGAGCTTTATTGAAATGGCACATAGTGCATGTTGTTCAGCAAGCAAATGTTCCTGTCAGGTATCGAGTATGGAGCCTGCAGCCCTGGCATGTGGTGGTGGTTCATCTTTGGCAGCCTAGTTGAAGGAGCATTGGGTCAAAGCCTCTTGGGTGTCCCGGCCTCCCTGTAGGTTACCTAGGTCTGCGTCTATCCCCTCAGCATTCTCTTGACCGTGCTCGTCCTCAGACTCACAACTGGACTGATGAGTGATGACCTGCTGCCAGAGCAGCTGCATCAAGATCTTCTTCCTCCACTGGGTCCCCCCTTTCCAGATTGTGGAGAGTGCAGCATGCAACCACTATCAGTGACACCCAATCTGGGGGCTATTGGAGTGCTCCCCCTGAACAATCCAGGCATCGGAAGCTCATCTTGAGAAGACCTATGGTTCTCTCTACCACAGCCCTTGTGGAGCTGTGGCTCCTATTGTACCGCTGCCCGGCCTCTATTCTTGGATGGCAGAGGGGCGTCATGAGCCATCTTTTGAGGAGATAGCCCTTGTCACCCAGCAGCCATCCATCCAGCCAGGCTGGAGCACTGAAGAGCCTCGGGACCTGGGAGTGTCTCAGGATGTAAGCGTCATGGGAGCTGCCTGGGTACCTTGCACAGACGTGCAGAATCTACATCCTATGGTCACACAATATCTGCACGTTCATGGAGTGGAAGCCCTTCCTGTTGGCAAACACACCCGGCTCACCCGTTGGCGCCTTGATGGCCACATGTGAGCAGTCGATTGCACCCTGGATGCGGGGGAACCCACCAATCACTGTGAAGCCTCTGGCTCGCTCAGCCTGGCTGGCCTCGTCCATATGGAAATGAATGAAAGTCAATGCGCACCTGAACAGAGTGTCTGTCACCAGCTTGATGCAACTGTGGACAGCTGATTGTGGAGTCTCCCAGAGATCACCCACTGAGCCCTGGAAAGAGCCAAAGGCACAGGAGTTGAGAGCCACTGTGACCTTCAGCGCCACTTGCATGGGATGTCCACCCACACAGTCGGAGCTGATCTCAGGGCCGATCCTCTGACAGATGGAAGTCACTATCTCCGTTGAGAGGCGGAGCCTCCTTTGGCATTACACCTCAAACATATTGAGGTAGCTGCATCGCCACCTGTAAACCCTGGCAGCAAGATAGTGGCGCCTTCTGCGCCCCTTCCGCCTTGGACTTCCTGCTGGCCCTGCCCCCCTTGTGCCTGCGCCTCTCCTCCCACAGGTCGCTCCCCTGGAAGCTGTAGTGGGACACGTGGCCTCCTCTCCCTTTTGCCCCTCTCTTCCTCCTCAGAGGAGGTGCCCCCAGCAAAGAGCACAATCCCCATTCCCAGGGTAAAGGAAGGCTGTCTGATACCTGGAAGACCCCAAGTGTTATGACTCCTTCGGAGTCCTGAGCCTGTTATTTCTGTCAATGCAGCTCGGAAGCGAAATGAAGTTGTCCTGTTCACACAAGCAAGAAGCAGCAAGCTTTAATCTAAAGTACTAACAACTCACATTAGAGAGCCCCTTCACCCCTCTTATCCCACCGTTGGATGAGGTTTTTGAAAATGTGGCCTACCCGCCTGCCCATTGCACCCATGTGACATCCTGAAAATCGCACGGGCTGCGCAAAATCGCTGTCAATTGCTGCCTCAAGGGCCTTAACTGGCCCGTTAATTAATGGCGAGTGTGCCTTCATCCTCATTGCACGCCCGCCTACCGAGATATCACGATGCTGCGCGGTGACGTCAGGAGGAACGCCCAATATCATCGCGTGTCGTGTTATGTGCTGGCGTGTCAGGCCCAATCCTGCACACACCTGGCCAGGGATATTCAGATAAAAACAGAGGGCAGAATTTTACAAACCTGCTGGCGGCGGGCGTGATAGGTGGCGTACGCAGAAAATGTGGCGGAACCCACTTAATGACGGCATGAAGACAGGTCCTGATCGTCCACTCAGCCCACTGATGGTGGGCCGCGTATCCTGCCATTGGTTGGCGGAAGCTAATTATAATACATTAGCATATAATTAAAAGGCCATCCCACCAGGCTCTTGGAACCCCACCGTATCGTCCGTCCATGTCAGCAGCCCACAGGCGACTGCACTTGGCGGCCTTCACTTTGGGGGAACTGAGGTGAGTGAGCAGCAGCGTTCTCCACAGCTCGACTGTTTTTTACAGGCCTCAGAGGCGCCGGAGGGTGGGGGCAGCTGAATCCTGGCCTGGGAGGAGACTGTTGAGAGGGCATGAGGGCGGGTGCTGGCCAGCCTTGGAGGCGACTGCTGAGTGGGGTGAGTACCATGTTGGCAGAGGTCACTTAACACAGAGGGTAGGCTTTTTCTCCCAGCAGCCCCCCCACCCTCCGCCCGCAACTCTGAGTGTAGTTACTGCATTGAATCCTTCACGGCATGTTTCCCTTGCTGGGTGGGCCAGCAGATATTGCCCATGCCTAGTTCACCCTGGGAGGGCTGTGCTGGGATGGGTTCTGCACCTGCAGCATGTGTGACAGTGACACCCAGAGTATAGAATTGGGGGCAAACTCAAGGATCCGCACCTCGGCACTGTGCTGGAACTGGGAAGCATGTCAAAGTCAGGGTGCTAATATGCTGGGAGGGGAGCTTCCAGGTGGCAGGGCACCCATTCATCTGCTTCCCTTGGCGTTCCACGTGCTTGTGCATCCTTGCTTTGCAAGGTGGAACCATGTGGGTGGCAAATGTGATGGAGGCAGCATGTGAGCAAGGGGGTCAGCCCTGGCTTCTTGGTGTGAGTGTGTGGCAGCTGTGGGGTCATGCTTCACTGGAGCCCTGCAATACTTCACTCTGGCTGGGTTGGGAATCCAGCTGCAGGGTGGACTAATCAATGCTCCTCTCTCCTTTTCAGGAGAAGACCGCACACAACACTGCCGAGCAGATGTGGACTGGCGGAGGCCAGGCCCATTTGGCCATAATCACCAGATACGAGGAGGTGATGGAGCTGGAGATGCGCCATGTGCCCAGGTCCATCGGTGGCGGTGAGGCTGGGGTGCCACGGGGCAGTAAGAATGCCGTGCACTGAGGTCACCATGTGTGTCCCAACAGCCATGGCATTGCTGAATGCTCAGTGATTGAAGTTTGCAACATGGGTTGGCCATTGATTATGGAAGGATGAGCGCATAATGATCCGGGGGACAGGGATGCACATTGACATTGTCTCCATGTTAAGTAGTCAAATGTCCTTGTTCTTCCTTTCAGCATCACCAGAGCAGGGCCAGGAGGAGGAGGCAGAGGGGCCACCTTTAACACCTGAGGGCCCAGAACAAATGGAATCACCAGCGTCACACCATCTCTGCCAGGCAGCCACCAGGCAGATACTTGCACTTCGGTGGGAGTTAGATCATTTGCTAGTGTCCCGGTGTACAGCGGTGAGGGCACTTCACACTCGCTGGAGGTGCAGGCAGAGACAGAGAGTGCCCATGGTGACGGCAGTCGGAGGACTGCAGGGGACCAGGCACGCACTCGGTCAGTGGCTGATGACGTGCCTCTGGAGTTATCCATGAGGCAACAAACTCTGGAAGTGCAGCAGGATATGCGGGACGATCTGGCGGAGATACATGAGGCTATGCGTGGCATGGTGCCCATGCTTGAGGAGTCTACGCAGAGCATCACCCATGCAATGATCTTCATGGCTGAGTGCCATGCTTCCTTCATGGAGAGAGTGGCAACTCTCGCGGATAGGCTCCTCCATGGGAACAATCAGGGCCTCTTGGGCTCGTGCTCGGACCTGCAAGCCCTCACAGCAGCATTGGCCTCAGCTGGTCAGTGCCAGTGTGGGAGATGGTTTGGGCACCAAGTATCCCAGCTCGGTGCCCATCCATCAATGATGGGCAGGGAGGGAGCAGCTGCCTGTTATCTCTGCGGGCTCCTCTCAGGGCACTCCAGATGAGGGCGGCAGCTTCTCTGCCCCTCTGCCAGTGACCATGGGATCCGATGAGGCTGCAGCGACTGAGGAGATGCCAGCCGTGGAACTGGCCACTCCCTCCCAGGCAGGGCCATCAAAGGCTCCACGGGCCAGAGGACCAAGGTCATCAAGGCCAACAAGCCAGCACAGTGAGCAGGCTGTCTCCAATACCGGTGCCAGCGAGGGGGAGCACCTAGACATAGCACCCGCAAACAAAAACTTAAAGCACCTTAGGCACAACACGGGCTTATCGCTGGTGGTTTTATGGTGCCCCGCTATTAGTTGATGACCACTTGCTGTGACGCGTAACACCTTTGCATTCATTTTATTTTCTGCTTCATTTTGTTAATTCATTAAATTGTGATATGTGAGCATGGCTCAGGGTGACTCCTTACTTCTGCAGGTGGACAGGAACCCATGATGTTATGAGTGACTCGTTTGTCATTGAGCTTTATTGACAAGGGCCTTAATCAATGTTAGTATCCAGGCAGATGTTGCTCTCAGGTATCGAGTATGGAGCTTGCAGCCCTGGCTTGCGTTGAAGGTCCATCGGTGGTGAGCAAGTTGAAGGTTTGTTGGATTAAAGCCTCCCAGGTGTCCCTGGAGTATGCCCAGGTCAGGGTCTACCTCTGACTCACTACTGGACTCATTGTCTGCAGCCAGAGCATCTGCGTCTAAATCTTCTTCCTCCACTGCATCCCCCCTTTCCTGCGCCATATTGTGGAGAGCGCAGCATGCAACCACTATCAGTGATACACGATCTGGGGGGTATTAGAGTGACTCCCTGAGCGGTCCAGGCAAGGGAAGCGCATCTAAAGAAGACCTCTCTACCACTGCCCTTGTGGAGGTGTGGCTCCTATTGTACCGAGGCTCAGCCTCTGTTCTTGGATGGCGAAGAGGCGTCATGAGCCACCTTCTGAGGGGAAAGCCCTCATCACCCAGCAGCCATCCATCCAGCCGGGCTAGAGCACTGAAGAACCTCGGCACCTCGGAGTGTCTCAGGATGTAAGCGTCATGGGAGCTGCCTGGGTACCTTGCACAGACTTGTAGAATCAGCATCCTGTGATCACACACTATCTGCATGTTCATGGAGTGGAAGCCCTTCCTGTTGACAAAGGCTCCTGGCTCACCCGCTGGTGCCTTGATGGCCACATGTGTGCGTCTATTGCACCCTGGACGCGGGGGAAGCCAGCAATCACCGCGAAGCCTCTGGCTCGCTCTGTCTGGCAGGCCTTGTCCCAGCGGTAGTGGATGAAGGTCAATGCACGCCTGAACAGGGCGTCTGTAACCTGCTTGACACAAGTGTGGGCAGTTGATTGGGAGACACCGCAAAGATCACCCACCAACCCCTGGAAAGAGCCAGAGACATAGAAGTTGAGGGCAGCCGTGACCTTCAGCACCACTAACATGGAGTGGCCACCCACACAGTTAGCACAGATCTCAGGACCTATCATCTGACAATGGAGGTTGCTGTCTCCCTTGAGAGACGGAGCCTCCTTTGGGACTGCACCTTGGGCATATTGAGGTAGCTGCTCCACCGCCTGTAAACCATGGCAGCAAGATAGTGGCATCTTCAGCGGCCTCTTCCGCCTGGGACTTCCTCTTGGCCCTGCACCCCTTGTGCCTGTGCCTCTCCTCCCAAAGGTGGCTTCCCTGGAGGCTGAATGTGCACTCCTGGCCTCCTCCCCTTCTGGCCCTCCCTTCCTCCTCAGAAGAGGTGCCTCCAGTGGAGAGCACAACTCCCATTCTCAGGCTAAAGGAAGGCTTCCTGAAACCAGTGGGGCCTCAGAAATGATCTTTACTGTAGATTCCTGACCTGACCTGAAGCCTGTTACTCCTGTCCAAGCAGCTGTGAAGAGATATGAAGTATTCCTGCTCACACAGGCGAGTATCAGTAACTTCCACAATTAAATATCTAACAGATACTACTTGCCACCCCACTCACCCCTCTTATCCTGCCCGTGGATGAGGTTAGTATAAATGTGGCCTACCTGCCTGCCCTTTGCGCCCGTGCGACGTCCTGAAGATCACATGGGCCCTGAAAAATTGCAGTCAATTGCTGCCTCAAGGGCCTGAAGTGGGTGATTAATAGCGGGTGCGCATCCGAAAACATCGCGTGCCTGCCCGCCTAAATATCACGAAGGCATGCAGTGAATTCGGGACACTCGCCTGACGTCACCGTGCATCATTTTCCTTGTCGGCATGGGGGGCCCACCCTCGCAACCCGACAAGAAAATTCTGGCCCCTGTTTTAATCTTAATATCCTAGTTTTTATCTGCATATCTCTGTTTTTACATAAGAACATAACTAGGAGCAGGAGTAGGCAATTCAGCCCCTCGAGCCTGCCCCGCCATTCATTACGATCATGGCTGATCTCATTTTGGCCTCTACTCCAATTTCCTGCCCTCTCCCCATAACCTTTCAACCCATTACTAATTAAAAATCTGTCTATCTCCTTAAATTTATTCAGCGTCTCAGCATCCACTGCACTCTGAGGTAGTGAATTCCACAGATTCACGACCCTTTGAGAAAAGTAATTCCTCCTCATCTCTGATTTAAATCTACTACCCCTTAGCCTAAAACTATGGCCTCTCATTCCAGAATGCCCCACAAGGGGAAACATCTGCTCCACGTCTACTTTGTCTAACCCCTTTAGCATCTTATATTCCTCAATTAGATCTCCTCTCATCCTTCTAAACTCTAGCAAGTATAGGCCTAAACTGCTCAATCTCTCCTCATAAGACAAGCCCCGCATCTCTGGAATCAATCTAGTGAACCTCCTCTGAACCGCCTCCAATGCAACTACATCCTTCCTCGAGTAAGGAGACCAAAACTGTGCACAGTACTCCAGGTGCGGTCTTGTACAGTTGCAACAACACTTCCCTATTTTAATACTCTATTCCTTTAGCAATAAATGCCAAAATTCCATTTGTCTTCCTTATTACCTGTACCTGCATACTAGCTTTCAGCGATTCATGCACGAGGACACCCAGATCCCTCTGCACTGAAGCATTCTGAAGTTTCTCTCCATTTAAATAATAAGTCGTCTTTTTATTCTTCCAACCAAAATGGATAACCTCACACTTATCCACATTAAACTCCATCTGTCAAATTTTGGCCCAATCACCTAACCTGTCCATATCCATTTGTAAATTTCTTATTTCTTCATTGCAACTTACTTTCCCACCTATTTTGGTGACATCTGCAAATTTAGCTATAGTACCTTCTATCGCTGAATCCAAGTCATTAATACAGATTGTAAATATTTGGGGCCCAAGGACCGAACCCTGTGGCACCCCACTAGTTACAGCTTGCCATCCAGAAAAAGACCCATTTATCCCGACTCTCTGCTTTCTGTTGGTTAGCCAATCCTCTATCTAAACTAATGTATTACCCCTAACTCCGTGTGATCTTTTCCTGTGTATTAATCTTTTGTGTGGCACCTTATCAAAGGCCTCCTGAAAGTCCAGATATACCACATCTACAGGATCCCCATTATCCACTTTGCTTGTCACATCTTCAAAGAAATCTAGCAAATTAGTCAAACACGATTTACTCTTCATCAAGCCATGCTGACTCTGATGGATTGCATTTTGACTTTCCAAATGCCCCATTACTACTTCCTTAATAATGGATTCCAACAATTTCCCAATGATAGACGTTAAACTAACTGGTCTATAGTTTCCTACTTTCTGCCTCCCCCACCTTTTTGAATAAGGGCATTATATTAGCATTTTTCCAATCCACTGGAACCTTTCTAGAATCCAGGGAATTTTGGAATATTATAGCCAATGCATCCATTATCTCCACTGTCATTTCCTTTAAGACCCTGGGATGTAGGCTATCAAGTCCTGGGGACTTGTCACCCTTCAATCCCAATAGTTTGCTCAGTACTTTTTCTCTAGTGATGGTGATTGTTCTAAGTTCCTCCTTCTCTATACCCTCTGCACTACCTGTTACTATTAGGGTGGCACTAGTGTCCTCCACCGTGAAATATGAGGCAAAATTTTGATTAAGCGTCTCTACCATTTCTGCGTTCCCCACTATTAACTCCCCAGTCTCATCCTCCAAGGGACCAACATTCACTTTGGCTACTCTCTTTATTTTTATGTACTTGTGGAAGCTTTTGCTATCAGTTTTTAAATTTTGCGCTAGTTTTCTTTCATAATTTACCTTTGCTCTTTTTATTATTTTTTAAGTAACCCTTTGTTGATCTTTAAAAGTTTCCCAATCTTCCAGCCTGCCACTGACCTTTGCAATTTGGTATGCCTTAATTTTTGCCTTTATGTTATCTTTAACTTCCTTGCTTGGCCATGGATGCTTTTTCCCCTCTTACCATCTTTCTTCCTCTTTGGAATATATTTTACTTGGGAGGAATTGAATATCTCCTTAAATATCTGCCACTGTTCATCAACTGTCCTACCTTGTCTTCCTGCCCAGTCCACTAGGGCCAAATCTGCCCTCATGCCTATGCAGTTACCTTTGTTTAACTCCAGAACACTAGTGTGGGACTCAAGTTTTTCATTCTCAAACTGAACTTGAAATTCTAGCATGCTATGATCACTCTTCCCTAGAGGATCCTTTACTATGAGATCATTAATTAATCCCATCTCATTACACCAAACCAAATCCAGAAAAGCCTGCTCCCTGGTTGGTTCCACAACATATTGCTCCAAGAGACAATCTTTAATACAGTCTATGAACTCTCCCTCAAGGCTACCCTTGCCAATTTGATTAGTCCAGTCTATATGCATATTAAAATCACCCATGATTATTGCCGTGCCTTTCTTACATGCTCCCAGTATTTCCTGGTTTACACTGTGTCCTGCTGCTGAACTGTTTGGGGACCCATAGATTACTCCCTCCAGGGACTTCTTTCCCTTGCTATTTCTTATTTTTACCCAGACTGACTCTACGTCTTGCTTTCCAGTGCCTATATCATTCCTCACTATAGCACTGATCTCCTCCTTTACTAACAAAGCTACACCACCTCCTTTTCCTTCCTGCCTATCCTTCCGAAACACCGAATACCTTTGGGTATTCAACTCCTAAACCTGTTCTCCCTGTAACCACGTCTCAGTAATCACCACCAAATCATACCTATTTATCTCTATTTGTGCTGTTAACACATTAGTTTTATTCCGAATGCTACGTACATTCTGATACAAAGCCTTTAAGTTTGCCCTATTGTCAATTTTCCCTACTCTTGAATGATTCTTTGGTGCAATATGGTGTTCACAGACTCTGTCCCTTCCTTTCACTTTTTGATAACAATCAGCCTCGTCACTAACCTGCACTCTTATCCTTTCCTTAAACTTTGATTTTTTATATTTCCATGCAACTGAACTCTCCCCCCAGCTATTTAGTATCTATTTATCTGAATATCTCTGTTTTTACCTGCATATCTGTGTTTTGTTCTGAATATATCAGTTTTTATCTGAATATACTTATTTTTATCTGAATACCCTGTTTTTATTTGAATAACTCTGTTTTGATCTGAATCTCTCTTTTTATCTGAATATCCTTGATTTGATATTAATATCCCACATTTAATCTGAATATCTGTTTCTCTCTGAATATCCTTGCTTTCATCTGAATCTCTCCATTTTTATCTGAATATCCTTGTTTTTATCTGAATATCTCTGGGTGGAATTTTCCCTGAATTGTGTTAAGTGCAGTAGCAGGCGGGTAAAATGGAATCCTACCCGCCGATGAAAATGGCGGGTTTCACGCTGTATCTTCCCGAGCCCCACCTCATTATTTATTCATTCCCGTGAAACATGCCATTTCCGTAGCATGCAGGCTCTCATTCGCCAGCCTGCCATCACCCTACTGTTGTATCACGCCGACCGTCAACTTTAAAAGTCAGTCGCCAGCAAAGCGCTCATCACCACCAGCTCACCTCCACTGCCCGGGAGACATGGCCAGCAAAGGAAAAAACACTGCAGCCCCCCTGCTTCAATGACGGGTCCCTCGAGCGACTGCTGGATGCCATGGAGGCCGCCGGGATGTACTCTGGCCGCAGGATGGGCAGTGGCATCACCAACCCAGCTTGGGAATAGTGGCAGTGGTGGTCAGTGCCAATGCCCTGCAGAGGAGGACAGCCACCCAGTGCCGCAAAAGGATGAATGATCTCCTCTGTTCCATCAGGGTAAGTCACTTTTTCATCACTCCCAACTCACACACTCACAAACCCATCCCACATCCACAGCGTCCTCACTCAGTGCCAGTACAAGGGACATCACTATTCACTCTTTCACACACACCGTCACTGTCTTCATCCCGCCCATGGGACCACTCACTACCCACACAGGCCAGGTATACTTATCATCTGGCCCGGCAGGCATCCTGATACATTCTCCCCATCTCTATCTATGCAGGACAAGTTGAAACACAACTGGAGGGGAAGGCCACAGACAGGTGGAGGGATGCCAGAGATCAAAGTTCTGACAGATTTTGAAAGCAGAGCCATCCAGCTGGCCGGCGATGACCGGGACCAATCCTGTGCTGACGGTGAGGTCGGTGCTGCTCTACCAAGTGAGGATCCAGCAGTGCAACATCCATCAGACAACCATGCTGTGAGTGATGTGTCCTCTTCCACAGGCCATTGCCATGCTCTAATTATCTCTCCTTGCTTTCACAGGCACATCTGCCAAACAGCCAACAGAGTCCATGACCCAGGGCCTCCAATCAAGCCCCGGAGAAACCTCTGAAGAGGAATCTGAAGGCACGCTCCCTGAAGTCCCATCTCAGCGTTGCTGGAGCTGCAAAGGCAAGCTCGGGAACATCATGAAGGGAAGCTTAACTCCACCACTGATGCCATAGTTGGCCTCCAACAGTGTGTACGTGAGAGGGGTGCTGGGCAGCTCGATCTCACTCCAACTACCCCTTCCGCTCTCAGAGTCAGCTAGGGGGCCTCGGGCACCCATAGGGAGGAGGATCAGCAGGTGCACGCTCCGGGGCCATCCACCCAGGTGACTCTGGGAGTGACCGGCCCATCCGAGTCCCCTCTTCCTGTGACCTCAGCAGCTCCAGCTGCACTGGCCGAGGAGGGTGCCACTACCACACAGCAGGACCCTGGAAGCAGGCTGGGGCTTCCTGCAAAAGCAAGGAGTGATAATTAGAGCACGGCAATGGCCTGTGAAAGAGGACACATCACTCACAGCATGGTTGTCTGATTGATGTTGCACTGCTGGATCCTCACTTGGTGGAGCAGCGCCAACCTCACCGTCAGCACAGGACCGGTCCCGGTCATCACCGGCCAGCTGGATGGCTCTGATTTCAAAGTCTGTGAGGACCTTGATTTTGGGCATCCCTCCACCTGTCTGTGACCTTCCCCTCCTGTTGTGTGCCAGCTTGTCCTGCATGGATAGAGATGGGGAAAGTGTATCAGGATGCCTGCCGGGTCAGATGATAAGTATGCCTGGCCTGTGTGGGTGGTGAGTGGTCCCATGGAGAGGGCAATGGCGGTGTGTGTGAGAGAGTGGCTGGTGATGTCCCTTGCATTGGCAGTGAGTGAGGGCCCTTTCGATGTGTGATGGGTTTGTGAGTGAGAGAGTTGGGAGTGATGAAAAAGTGACTTACCCTGATGGAATGGAGGAGATCATTCATCCTTTTGCAGCACTGGGTGGCTGTCCTCCTCTGCAGGGCGTTGGCGCTGACCACCGGTGCCACCACCTCCCAAGCCAGGTTGGTGACATTGGTGCCCATCCTGCGGCCAGAGCAGGAGTAGAGCACATCCCAGTGGCCTCCACAGCATCCAGCAGTCGCTCGAGTGACCCATCATTGAAGCGTGGGCTGCAACCTTTTTTCCTTTGCTGGCCATGTCTCCCAGGCAGCGGTGGTGAGCTGGTGGTGATGAGCGCTTTGCTAGTGGCTGGACTTTAAATGTGATGTAATAGCGGGGTAATGGCCAGCGGGCAAATGAGAGCTCGCTCGCCATGGAAAAGGCCAGTTTCCGGGAGTGAATAAATAACGAGGTGGGTTTGGGACAATACGGCATGAAAACATTTGGGGAACTGTATCACTTAGGGTAACTGTATCACTCAGGGTAACTAAATCACTGGGGGGTAACTGTATCACTCAGGGTAGCTAAATCACTGTGGGGTAACTGTATCACTCAGGGTAACTAAATCACTGGGGGGTAACTGTATCACTCAGGGTAACTAAATCACTGGGGGGTAACTGTTTCACTCAGGGTAACTAAATCACTGTGGGGTAACTGTATCACTCAGAGTAACTAAATCACTGGGGGGTAACTGTATCACTCAGAGTAACTAAATCACTGGGGGGGTAACTGTATCACTCAGGGTAACTAAATCACTGGGGGTAACTATATCACTCAGTGTAACAAAACCAGTGTGCAAGGTAGGGAGGGAGCAAAATTCTTAAGTTGCATCCAGAAGAACTCTCTTAGCCAGTACGTAGAAAACCCAACAAGTTGGGTGCAGTTCTGGACCTAATATTCAGAAATAAGCCTGGGCAGGTGGAAGGCGTATCAGTAGGGGAGCATTTTGGAGATAGTGACCATAACTCAGTTAGATTTAGGATAGTTATGGAAAAAGATAAGTTTGGCCCAGGAATAAAAGTTCTAAACTGTGGAAAGGCTAATTTTACTAAGATGATATGTTTTGTTCCAAATGGACTGGGAGCAGCTACTTGCAGATAAAACTGTGTCAGAGCAGTGGGAGGCATTCAAGGAGGAAATATCATGAGTACAGGGCAAATATATCCCATAAAGACAAAGGGGGGGACCAAGTCCGGAGAACCCTGGGTGCCAAGGGACATAAAGGTTAGGATTAAGAAAAAAAGAAAAGCTTATGGCAGATACAGAGGGCTCAATATGGCAGTCAGTAGAGGAGTATAAAAAGTGCAGGGGGGAGCTTAAAAAGGAAATTAGGAAAGCTAAGAGAGTGCATGAGAAAGCATTGGTGGGTAGATTAAAGGAAAATCTAAAGAGCTTTTTTAAATATATAAAGAGCAAGAAAATAATTAGAGAAAGAGTAGGGCCAATTAGGGATCATAGATGTAATCTGTGTGTGGACCTGGAAGACGTGGGTACAGTCCTCAATGAATACTTTGCATCGGTCTTCACAATGGAAAAGGACGATACAGGTATAGATATCAGGGTGGAGAACTGTGAAATATTAGACATAGAGAGAGAGGAGGTACGAGCGCATTTAGCGGCCTTAAAAGTGGATAAATCCGCAGACCCGGATGAGATGTAACCCAGACTGTTGAGGGAGGCAGGGAAGAAATATCAGGGGCCGTGGCAGTGATTTTCAAATCCTCTCTGGCCATAGGTGAGGTGCTAGAAGACTGGAGGACTGCTAACATTGTCCCATTATTAAAAAAGGGAGGAAGGGATAGACAAGGGGCAAAATTTTTAGCTTGGCGTCGGGCATGCACCCAACCCGCTTGATCATAAAATGATACGCATTGACATCGGGCGAGCGTCCTGACATCAACGTACATTTGCGCAATATTTCGGTCGGTGGGCACATGCAGGAATTGGCAGCGCGCCCGCCGACAATTAAAAGGCCTGTTAAGGCCATTAAAAAGACAATTGACTGACATTTTTCACTGGCTGTTACGGTTACCTCTTACAGTTGGCGGGCAGGTGAAAAGGCCAAGTAGCCTTTGCATTTTTTAGGAAACCTCATCCACGGGCGGGATGAGGTTTCCAACAGCAAATAACAATAAAATAGAAATCTTAAAAATTAATTAATAACATGTTCCGCAACTTTGTTAATTTTTTTGAAAATGCTTCATCTCCCTGAGGCAGCTCAGTGCTCACCCCACTCGCACTCCCCACCGCCCCACCAGGGGTGCTTGCACAGGCAGCGCTGAGCGCTGCTGCTGACGTTCCACACTGGGTGGGCCTTAATTGGCCCGCAAGCATGAAATCGCCTTCCAGCCTCGATCGCGGGCGGTTCCGTCAGCCCCTGCCGAGCCCACCTGACAAGGGCAAAATTCTGCCCCGGGAAATTACAGGCCAGTCAGTCTAACCTCAATGGTGGGAAAGTTACTAGAAAGAATTCTGAGGGGCAGAATATATCTGCACTTGGAGTGATACGGATTAATCAGGGATAGTCAGCATGGATTTGTTAAGGGAAGGCCGTGTTTGACAAATTTGATCGAATTTTTTGAGGAGGTAATCAGGAGTGTTGATGAGGATAATGCATTTGATGTGGTCTACATGGACTTCAGCAAGGCTTTTGATAAGGTCCCTCATGGCAGACTGATCAAAAAAGTAAGAGCCCATGGGATCCAAGGCAAAATGGCACATTGGATCCAAAATTGACTGAGAGGCAGGATGTAGAGGGTGATGGTAGAAGGAAGTTTCTGTGACTGGAAGTCTGTTTTCAGTGGGGTTCCGCAGGGCTCGGTGCTGGGACCTTTGCTGTTGTGGTGTACATAAATGATTTGGACTTAAATGTAGGGGGTATGATCAAGCAGATGACATGAAAATTGGTAGGGTGGTAAATAGTGAGGAGGATAGTCGTAAACTGCAGGAGGATATTAATGGACTGGTCAGGTGGGTAGAGCAGTGGCAAATGGAATTCAACCCAGAAAAGTGTGAGGTAATACACTTGGGGAGGGCTAACAAGGCAAGGAATTACACTATGAATGGTAGGACCCTGGAAAGTACTGAAGATCAGTACAGTAAAGATTGGTGTACATATCCACAGATCCCTGAAGGTAGCAGGGCAGGTGGATAAGGTGGTTAAGAAGGCATAATTGCCTTTATTAACCGAGGCATGGAATACAAGAGCAGGGAGGTTATACTGGATCTGTATAAAACGCTGTTAGGCCACAACTGGAGTACTGTGAGCAGTTCTGGTTACTACATTATAGGAAGGATGTGATTGCACTGGAGAGAGTGCAGAGGAGATTTACCAGGATGCTGCCTGGGCTGGAGGGTCTGAGCTATGAGGAAAGATTGGATAGGCTGGGGTTGGTTTCCTTGGAGCAACGAAGGTTGAGAGGGGACCTGATAGAGGTGTATAAGATTATGAGGGGCATAGATAGGGTGGATAGGAAGGCACTTTTTCCATTAGTAGAGGGATCAATAAACAGACGCATAGATTTAAGGTAAGAGGTAGAAGGCTGAGAGGGGAGTTGAGGAGAAATGTTTTCACCCAGAGTGTGGTGGGAGTCTGGAACTCGCTGCCTGAAAGGGCGGTAGAGTCAGAAATTCTCGTAACATTTAAGAAGTATTTAGATATTCACTTGTGTTGCCATAGCCTCCAGGGTTATGGGCCAAGTGCTGGAAAATGGGATTAGTGTAGTCAGATCTTTGTTGACCAGCGCAGGCATGATGGGCCGAATGGCCTCGCTATGTGCTGTAGACGTCTCTGAGTCTATGGTCAGAATTTTTAGCTCGTTGGGTGGCCATGCGCCCGACCCCAACAAACGTAAAATGACGCGCGATGACATCGGTTGAGCATTCTGACATTACAAGCACTCACGCAATATTTCGGTCGGCGAATGCACGTGGGAGTCAGCCGCACGCCCGCTGACAATTAAAAGGGCTGTTAAGGCCATTAAAGAACCAAATAGATTAAATTTTTTGCTGTCCGTCCAACCTTACGGTTGGCGGGTAGGCAAAAAGGCCAAGCAGCCTTTGCAATTTTTAGGAAACCTCATCGACAGGTGGGATGAGGTTTCTAACAACAAATAACAATAAAATAAAAATTTTAACATTTCATTAATAACATGTTCCTACTCATGTGACAAAGTCACATGAGGGGACAAGTTTTATAACATTTTAGAAGACTTTATTTTTCATTTTTAAATCTCCAGCTCCCTGAGGCAGCTCTGTGCCTCAGGGAACAATTCCTCCTCGCACCTGCCGCATGCGCGAACTTGCACGCTCGCCCTACTCCCCCTGCCGCACCACACACAAGCAGCGCTGCAGCATGTGTTTCATGCTGGGTGGGCCTTAATTGGCCCGCCAGCGTGAAATGCAATCGGGCGTCGATTGCAAGCGGCGGGCGGCTTCCCAACCGCCCCGCTCACCCCTGCCGCGCCCACCCGACAAGGTCAAAATTCTGCCCATTGTTTCACTTGGGCTGTAACTATCACTTGAGGGTAACTGTAACACTCCAGCATAACTGTTTAACCAGTAACACTATCACTCAGGTAACTGGATCATTCAGGGTAACTGGATCACTCAGCTAACTGGATCAAACGGGTTAACTGGATCATTCAGGATAACTGGATCATTCAGGGAACTGGATCGCTCAGGGTTATTTTATAATCAGAGTGCCTGTATCATTTGAGAGTTACCTTAACTCCTTAGTGGGGGAGCTGAATCACTTGAGGGACAACTCTATAACTTGGGTTGTAAATGTATCACTCAGGATTTAACTGGATCACTTAGCTAATGCTTTCACTTGGGCTAACTGTATCAGCCTGAATGTAACAGTATCAAATGGGAGTGGGTGGGTAACTGTATCATTCTGGAGTAAGGATAATGCTTGGAAGGTAAGCATCATTCTGGTGGAGGTAACTATCACTCAGGGATAGGTAACTGCATCACTCAATGGGGGAGAGGTAACTATCACTCAGGGGAGGGATATGTTTCTCTTGGGGGGCTAACTGCATTACTCTAGGTTAACTGTACCACTGGCTGTATTGTTCAGAAAGGTAGCTGTTCAACTTGGGGGGAGGGGAAGGGGTTCTGGTGGAGAACGGCAGTGAGTGTAAACACATCACTCGAAGTAACTGTATTAATTGGGAGTAACTGCATCAAATGAGGGTAACCAGATCACTTGGGTATAACTGTCTATTCAGAGAAGTAACTATATCACCTGTTGGAGTAGCTGAATCTCTTAGGGTAACTGTGTCAAACAGGGTTGACTGTCTATCTCTGTAGAACACTATTAATTGGGAGTAACAGTATCATTTGGGGCAACTATCTCTCAGAGTCACAAAAGTGTAGTCATTTTATTATAGATTTTTAAGGGCAACAGTTTGAAAAGCACGTGTTTACCAATGAAAACTTTTCAAAAACCTTTGTTCAGAAGAATGATGTATGGACAGACAACATGGCACCTTTTAGTGTTGGTTCAAAAATCTTATCAAACTGCCTATCCCAAGAAAGATCACAAAATACATTATTCAATGAGTGTTCCACAAGTGTAAATGAGATCCTTCCAATTGCTGGTCTTCTTTCAGAACATAAACAATTCACTAATGAGAACTTTAATGTAAAGCTGGAAAAGAACCCCAGGTGGGAGAAAGGCTGTTTGATTGGCCAATACCAAATGATTCATCAGCTTGGGAGCAGCCATCTTTGGGTTTCATTCTATAAGAAACTCTGGAAGCTGTCTAAAGGAAGAAACATCTTGAACACCATGAGAGAGACACCTTTAAACAGAAACTGCTTCTCAACAGGAAGAGATGTAGGAAAGTTTCCAGAAACAGCCACTCAGCCACTAGATCAGGCCACCAAGGGCCACCACCTGCAGTACTGTAAAATGAAAACAGGAGCCTTCACTTACTCCCAAGACCTGTTCTGCTTGTTGAATCCACCTGCAAAGGCAAACTCCAACTCTTCAACTACAGAAGTCATTGCAGCTGCTAAACTGAACCTGAAGGGATTTCAATATCTTCACTTCAGAAAGAAGGAATTCAAGCAACGGGCCCACAATAATATCTCACAGAGACATCTTTAAGTATCTTTTTATCTTTATCTGCTTTTAGTCTTTGTACCAGTATGTTAGTTTCCAAGTTTATCACTTTTATCTAAGTTATTTTCAGCAGTAGCTTTTCTAATAAACTAACCTTTATCTTGTTTAAGACAGAAGCTTGTCTGCTGGGTTATTTTCCAATTGAGTTACTTATAAATTAAGAGTTTTACAAACACACATACAAATCCTTAGCTGACAGACCACTTTAAGGAAACACCTTTTTCTTGGTTGTGACATTCAGGTTGCATCAATTGGATTGCAATTCTCGGTGGGGTGGCTGAACACTCATGAGTAACTGTTATCACCTAGGTGATAATCATGTCATTTGGGGGTAACTATAATCTGGGGGCTAGCTACTTAAATTGGGTAACAATGACAATGTAATAATTAATATTAATATAGACTGGACAAATCAAATTGGCAAAAGTAGTCTGGAAGATTAGCTTGCAGAATGCTATTATGACAGTTACTGGTATAATATGTTGTGCAACCAACTGGGGAGAAAGTTATTTTAGATCTAGAATTCTGCATTAGAATTGGTACTCTCATAGTAAAAGATCAATTGGGAAATAGTGATCATAATACAATTCTCCATATTAATTCCATATTAAGTTTGAAAGTGACAAATTTCACTCCCGAACAAGAATTTTAAACTTAAACAAAGTCAATCACATACGTATGAGTGGACAGCTGGCTATGGTTGTTTGGATAAATAGACTGAAAGGTATGGTGACAAATAAACAGTGGTAAATAGTAAAAGAAACAAATCAAAATGTTGAAGAAAATACATTTAAAAAAGAAAGTTCTACAACAACAATCAATCCATTACTTACTAAGGAAGCTAAGGACAGTATTAGAAGAGGCTTATAATGTTGCAAAGAATAGTGGTCAGTCTGAGGATTGGAAGTGTTTTAGAAACCAGAAAAAGGCAACTAAACAGTTAATAAAAAGGGCAAAAATAGAATGAGAGTAAACTAAACAAGAATCTAAACATAGGTCTAGGAGCTTTTATGAGTATATAAACAAGGAGTGTAGCTAAAGCTAATGTTGGTCCCTTAGTAGCAGAGACAGGAGAAATGATCATGGGGAATGAAGAAATGACAGAGGCATTGAACAAATATGTTGTGTCTGTCTTCACAGTAGAAGTCGTAAGTTCCATATCAGATATAGAGGGAAACCTAGGGGGCTAATAAGAATGAGGAAATAAAAGTATTTAATGTCAGCAGGGAAACAATACTGCAGAAACCCAAAGGGCAAAAAGCTAAAAAGAAAACCACCAGGACCTGATGGCCTATATCCTAGATTTCTAAAAGAAATAGCTGCTGAGATGTGAATGTGCTGGTTATGATTTTCTAAAATTTCACAGTTAATTGGAAGTTAGCAAACAAATTAGCGGTAGCACCGCTATAGCAGAAAGGAGAGAGAAAAAACACAGTGAACTACAAGCCAGTTAGTCAAGATATCTGTCATTGGGAAAGTGTTGGAATCTAGTACTAAGGAAGTCCTAACAATGCACTTAGAAAATCCTAGCATGATCAGACAAAGTCAACATGGTTTTAGCAAAGGGAAATCCCGTTTGACAAATTTATTGCAGCGTTTTGCGGATGTAGCTAGTAGGGTAAATAAAGAGGAACCAGTGGATGTAGTATACCTGGGTTTTCAAAAAGCATTCAATAAGGCCTCACATAAAAGGTTGATACACAGGCTACAGGGATCAAGCGGGAGAGTGGGACTGACTGGATTGCGCTACGGGAGTGATGTGATGGGGAGGTGGTAGCATAGTGGTATTGTCACTGGACTGTTATTCCAGAGACCCAACGCAATACTCTGGAGACCTGGGTTCAAATCCCAGCATGGCAGATGTTGGAATTTGAATTCAATAAAAATCTAGAATTCAAAGTCTGATAATAACTATGAAACCATTGCTCTTTGTCATAAAAACACATCTGGTTCACTAATGTTCTTTAGGGAAGGCTGTCCTTACCTGGTGGTCTACATGTGACTCCAGACCCACAGCAATGTGGTTGACTCTTAAATGCCCCCTGAACAAAGGCAATTAGGAATGGGCAATGAACAGTGATGTCCACATCCAATGAATAAACAAAAAGCTGGCATGTACTTGATGGGCCAAATGTCCTCCTTCAGTGCAGTAAATGACTTTATGACTCTAAGATAAGGGTTCATTGAGGTAGGGCTAAAATATTAGCATTGATCAAGGATTGGTTAACGGACAGGGTGGGGATAAATGGAGCATTTCCAAGTTGGATGTCTGTGACTATTGGAGTGCTGGGGCCTCAGCACTGATGACAAAGAGACAGAGAGTAACGTGTCTAAATTTGCTGGCTATACTAAGCTAGGTGGAAATGGGAGCCGTGACAAGGGCACAGAGAGGCTGCAAAGAGATAGAAACAGGTGAAGTGAGTGGGCAACAAGGAGGCAGATAAAGTATAAGGCTGAATTTTATGTTTGGAAATCAGGACTGCTGCTGTCTCGTACACGTGTAAAATCTGGAGTGATGACATCCGGTTGCGAACTCTACATCAACACACCAGTTTCCCATAATAGGGAAGCCTGACAGACATTGAAACTGGCAGCTTGCCTGCCATTTTGAAAAAAACAAACTAACAAGCTATTAAAAAGCCAATACACCCGAATAATATGTTGCCCATGCCAAAATGCGGTGGGTATGGGGGAAACACGGGCAGTGGGAGTTATGTTTTTATCAGGAAGTGCTGCAAAGATGGATATAAAGGCTGCAAGCAGGACTGGCTGACTTCAGTAAAACATGGCTGGGAGAGTGTGCTGGTGCTGTTCATTTTCTTTATCATTGCATTTGAAAATGCATTTAGACATTTCCTCAGGGAGAGGGCAAACAGCAGTGCTGCCAATAACATTGTGCACGACAGCATTTGTTCTGTAAATGACTGTCCCCTAGGGGGGGTTGCCTATTCTGCTGGAGGCTCCCCCTCCAGGGAGGAGCAGAAAGAGGAAGAAAACTGGCCAAGGACAGGGTGCTCTATGGTACAGGGAATTGCACAACCTGCTGCTGTGCCAGGGTCTGCAGAGGGGAGGCAACAGCAGCTGCCAGGAATCTGGAGAAAAAGGCAGTATCCTGCCAATAGAGTTTATCGGTCAAGGCTGACATACCTACAAATGTCAGTGTGCCAGTGCCCGAGAAGACTCTGTCTCCCCAGAGAGACAGTCACGTCAATCTGTGACATGCTGCCTGGGGAGACAACATCAAGTTGTATAGTTAGCTACCCGATGCCTGCGGCCTTGAAGGTCACAGTGGCCCTGAATATTTTCACCACAGGGTCCTCCCAGGTGTCATGTGTAGAGCCATTTGGGATAATGCAGCCAGCGTCGCATCACTGAATCACGGTGTTCACAGATGCTATGTTCAGGCACGCCCATGAATTTATCTCATTTAGTGAGGAAAACCAGTCAGGCAGAAAGATCCCAGATTTCCAAAGGTCCAAGGTATTATTGACCATTAAAATGCCTCAAAGAGAGCCAGCAGGACTCGTCAACAGGAAGGGATATTATTCGATTAATGTTCAGCTTGTGTATGAACATACGAACAGACGAATTAGGAGCAGGAGTAGGCCACTTGGCCCCTTGAGCCTGCTCTGCCATTGAATAAGATCATGGCTGATCTGATTGTGACCTCAGCTCCACATTCCCACCCACCCCCTATAACCTCTCACGGCCTTGCTTATCAAGAATTTATCTAGATCTGCCTTAAAAATATTGAAAGGCTCTGCTTCCATCACCTTTCGAGGAAGAGAGTTCCAAAGACATTCAACCCTCTGAGAGAAAAAAATTCTCCTCACCTCTGTCTAAAACGAGTGGCCCCTTATTTTTAAATAGTGATCCCTAGTTCTAAATTCTCCCACAAGAGGAAACATCCTCTCCACAACCACCCTGTCAAGACTCCTCAGGATCTTATATGTTTCAATCAAGTCACCTCTTACTCTTCTAAACTCCAGTGGGTACAAGTCTAACCTGTGAGAACTTTCCTCATAAGACAATCCTCCCATTCCAGGTATTAGTTTGGTAAACCTCCTCTGAACTGCTTCCAACGCATTTACATCTTTCTTTAAATAAGGAGACCAATACTGTACACAATACTCCAGATGTGGTCTCACTACTGGCAGTAGGCCCTGTACAACTGAAGCATAACCTCCTTATTTTTGTATTCAATGTCCCCTCGCAATAAACGATAACATTCTATTAGCTTTGCTAATTACTTACTCCACCTGTATACTAACCTTTTGCGATTCATGCACTAGGACACCCAGATCCCTCTGCATCTCAGAGCTCTGTAATCTCTCACCATTTAGATAATAAGCCTCTTTTTTATTCTTCCTGCCAAAATGGACAACCTCACATTTTCCCACATGATGCTCCATTTGCCAGGTCTTTGCCCACTCAACTAACCTATCTATGCCCCCTACTAGCCTCTTTACGTCCTCTTCACAACTTCCTTTCCTACCCATCTTTGTGTCATCAGCAAATTTAGCAACCATACCATCATTCCCTTCATCCAAGTCATTTATATAAATTGTAAAATGTTGAGGCCCCAGCACTGATCCATGTGGCACACCACACATTACATCACTTGTTACATCACTTATTACTTCACACCACTCTCTGTATTTCTTTTTATTCATTTACGGGATATGGATGTCGCTGGCTAGGCCAGTGTTTATTGACCATTCTTAGTTGCCTTTGAGAAGATGGTGGTGTGCCGCCTTCTTGAACCACTGCAGCCCATGTGGTGTAGGTACACCCACAGTGCTGTTAGGGAGGGAGTTCCAGGATTTTGACCCAGCGACAGTAAAGGAACGGTGATATATTTCCAAGTCAGGATGGTGAGTGGCTTGGAGGGGAACTTCCAGGTGGTGGTGTTCCCATGTGTCTGCTGCCCTTGTCCTTCTAGATGGCAGTGGTCATGGGTTTGGAAGGTGCTGTCTAAGGAGCCTTGGTGAGTTCCTGCAATGCATCTTGTAAATGGTACACACTTCTGCTACTGTGTGTCGGTGGGAGCAATGTCCTTGCAGGGAGGTTCACTAATGTGGTTAGGGAAGGTTTATTTACATTGGCAGGGGGAATGGACTGCAGCATATAGGAGTGGAAAAGAGGAATAAGGTGCATAAAGTGGGAGTGTTGGATTGTACTAGAGAAGGAAGTAGTTCCATATTAGGTAGCAGCAGACTACTAAGGACTACAAAATATTCAAAGACAGGATTGCAATGCATGTATGTAAACACAAGTGACAAGCGCAAATAGCTGTGTGGGAATGTGATATAGCAGAATAACAGAAACATGGCTTAAGGTTGATGAGGACTGGGTGCTTAATATTCAAGGATACAAAGGGGAAGATTTTACACCAGGCGGGTTAGTGAGACTGGCAGGGGTAGAAGCAGGCAATGTACCCCCTCCTGCCCAGTCTCGTGCTCCCACCGCAATTAGGCCCTGGGCAGCCAATTAACAGCCTAACAGCAGGACTGTCGACCAATAGGAGGCCCAGGGTGGGAGGCAGCGATGGAGGGGTGGGCACAGATCTGGGAGCAGCTGCTGTTGGGAAGGTTAAAGGCTCCTGGAAGTGGGCAGCAGGCTATCAGAGGGGCTGCATCAGGAGGGCAGTGTGAAGTTCAGGGGCACTGAGTGACAATCAACTGCAGAGGTGCCACCAGCCCAAGTCCTCCTGAAACACTCACTATCACTGCTGACTGTCTCCACTTCTTCACCCATTGGTAAAGCTAATGAAAAGGCCATCCGACTGCCCGCCTGGAGTAACGGCAGAGGCATGGACATGGGCAGCCCCAGGGTCCATTGCTGCTTCCCTCCGCTTCCCCCTCCAGGCTGTGGCTATCCTCACATGGGATGGGAAGAGGAGACATCCCTGTCTGAGCAAGCAAGCCTGGATTGTGGGGACAGAGGAGGTTGGAGCCAATGGGGCCATCCATAGGAGGTGACTACAATGCCACAAAAGGCTGAACAGCCTTCCCCATGCTACAAGGGTGAGTGAGGATCAAAACACTTCTTGTGAGTGCACCCCTATTGGAGAGTCTGTTGTTGGTGGGCGTTGCTAACCAGGGGAGTGGGTGAGTGAGTCGCACACATGCACTGGCAAGTCAAGGATCCTTGGCATTTTGTCAGGCTTAGGGGGGCTGGAATGTGGGGGTGGGGAGGGTTACATGGCACAGGGTGTGTGACGTGCACAGAGGTGAGAAGACCGGTGCTTGTGGGAGCTGCCCCCAGGGAAGGTCGGGGGTGGGGGGGGAGCAGTGGAGAGGAGGAAGGTTGATCCCTCCACATATGGAACTTTGCCCCATTGTCTTTGCAGGAGAAGAGAATTCACAACACGTGTGAGAGGATGGGGACTGGTGACAGAGTGCCCAATCTGACTGTCCTGACAAAGATAGAGGAAGATATCCTGGATCTAGCCACTCAAGGAGGGGCAGATTAGTTGGTTGTGATGAGGCCAGAGTGAGTGCTGGGGGCTGGTGAACATCTGATAGGATAATTATCAGCCCAGTGGTGTGAAAGAGTGTGTCTGGTACAGGGGAAGGGGCCATTGTGTGTCTGGCAGTGACTGGAGACAAACGCCTCTGTGACAAATGTCACTGTGGATCTTCTCTGTCTGAGATGCAGTGACCTTTGCAGAGTGTTAATATGTAGTGTTGAGTGTTACTCATCTTTGAGCTCTCTTCAACAGCTCAGTCACTGTCCCCAGCAGCCACTAGCCCTGAGAGGCTGGAGTTGGCCTCAGAGCAAGAGGAGGGCTCCTCAGAGCAAGAAGAGGGGTCCTCAGGGCAAGAGGAGGGGACCTCAGAGGGTGCACTGCCCCACCCTTACTCTGCACCTTCCACCAGCTGAGATACATGCACTTCAGCGTGTATTCACACATTGGCCAGTGCAGTAGCACCAAGTGGTTTGAGCACCGAACAATTGCTGGACCAACTATTGGAGGTTGTAACAGCCCAGGCCTCTGACTCTTGGAGGTTTGTCGGAGCCCAGGAAGATGCTGCGACCCTGGCAGATGACATCTCTGGAGTTGTCCGAGAGTGGCACACATTTGCTCTCTAACGGGAGATGCATGAAGATCTGGCAGATTTTCCAGAGGGTATGCATGCCTTGGCAAGGAGAGTAGAGGAGTCCACCCAGGCCATGAATGCTGCAATCACCCTCCCTTCTTCATGTGTGGTTTCTTCCATTGAGAGATTGGCGATTCTCATGGAGAGCCAGAACCAGCAGCACACTCAGGGGGTGCTGGATGTACATGCAGAACTGCAAGTCATTGCATTGACATTGAGGTCAATCAGGCAGTGCCAATGCTAGAGATCGAAGAGGCACCTGACGTCTCCACAGGTTCTCATCCCTCTCAGGTAAGCAGGGAGAGTCATTTGGACCTCATAATGGTGGACCTGGGGGCTCATCTCCTGATGCTCCTGATGGTGACAGGGTCTCCTCCACCCCTCTGCCAGTGACAACAGTGCATATGGGTTCCACAGCAGCAGTGGAGACCCCTGCCACTGGGCATGGCTCACTAAGAGTGCTGGGGCCCTCATGGCTTCAGGTAACCAGAGGGCACCTGTTAGAATCATCAGGGACAACCAGCTAGTAAAGGTGGGGGAAAGTACCATGGGGCAGCACATGCAAATAAATGAAGAAATCATAGTGGACACACACACATGGGTCATCATGGGTGCTCACTCAATATGTAAGACTGTGCGCAATGTTACATAGAAACATAGAAACATAGAAACTAGGAGCAGGAGTAGGCAATTCGGCCCTTTGAGCCTGCTCTGCCATTCATTATGATCATGGTTGATCATCCAACTCAATAGCCTGCTCCCGCTTTCTCCCCATACCCTGTGATATGTTGTTGTGATGCACTAGAGTGTGCGTTATGTTGCTGTGATCCATAGACTGTGTGTTATGTTGTTGTGATCCACTAGACTGAATGTCACGTTGTTGTGATCCACTAGGCTGTGCATTATGTTGTTGTGATCTACTAGATTGTGCGTTATGTTGCAGTTATCGACCATAGCATGTCATGTTGTTGTGATCACGAGACTGTGCCTCATGTTGTGATCCACTACACTCTGCATAATATTGTTGTGATCTACTAGACGGTGCATAATATTGTCGTGATCCACTAGAATGTGTGTTATGTTATTGTGATCCACTAGACTGCGTATTATGCTGTTCTGATCAACTAGGCTGTGTTATGTTGTTGTGACCCACTAGACTGTGCATTATGTTGTTGTGGTCCACTAGACTGTGTTATGTTGTGATCCACTAGACTGCGTAATGTTGTTGGGATCCAGTAGACTGCGCATAATGTTGTTGTGATCCACAATACTGTGTGTTATGTAGTTCTGGTCTAGTAGACTGTGTGTTATGTTGTTGTGATCCACTAGACCGTGCGTCACATTGTTGTGATCCATAAGAGTGTGCATTGTTGGTGGATCCACCATACCGTGTTCTGTTGTTGTGGTCACTAGACTGTATGTTATGTTGTTGCAATCCAATAGAATGTACATTATATTGTGGTGATCCACTAGGCTGTGTGTAATGTTGTTGTGATCCACTAGAATGTGCGTTATGTTGCTGTGATCTACAGACTGTGCATTATGTTGTAGTGATCTACTAGACTGTGTTATGTTGTTGTGAGCCACGAGACTGTTATGTTGTTGTGATCCACTAGACTGCGTGTTATGTTGATGTGATCCACAATACTATGTGTTATGTTACTGTGAACCATTAGACTGTGTGTTATGTGGTTGTCTTCCACTAGACTGTGTGTTATGTTGTTGTGACCAAGTAAACCGTGATTCATATTGTCGTGATCCACTAGACTGTGTGTTATGTTGTTTTGATCCACTAGACCATGTGTCATGTTGTTGTGAATCACTAGAATGTATGTCATGTTGATTCAACCCACTAGGCTATGCACCATGCTGTTGTGATCCACTAGACTGTGCACCATGCTGTTGTCATCCAGTAGACTGCGTGTCATATTGTGATCCACTAAACTGTCCGTTATGTGGTTGTGATCCGCCACCCTGTGTGTAATGTTGTTGTGATCCACTAGGCTGTGTGTTATGTTGTTGTGGTCCAGTAGAATGTGTGTTATTTGGTGTGATCCACTAGACTGTGTGTTATGTTGTTGTGACCCGCTAGAATGTATCCATCAGACTGTATGATATGTTGCTGTGATCCACTAGACCGTGTTATGTTGTTGTGATCCAGTAGGCTGTGTGTTATGTTGTTGTGAAACACTAGACTATGTGCTATGTTCCTGTGAACCACTAGAATGTGTGTTAAGTGGTTGTGATCCAATAGACGGTGTGTCTTTTTGTTGTGACCCACTAGACTGTGCGTTACATTGTTGTGACCCACAAGACTGTGCTATGTTCCTGTGAACCACTATCATGTGTTATTTTGTTGTGATCCACTAGACTGTGTGTTATGTAGATGTGATCCAGTCAACTATGTATTACGTTTTTGTGAACCACTAGAATGTGTTTTTTGTTGTTGTGATATACTAGACTCTGCTATGTTGTTGTGATCAACTAGACTCTGTGTTATGTTGTTGTGATTCTCTAGACTTTGTGTTATGTTGTTATGAGCCACTAGACTGTGTGTTATGTTGTTGTGATCCATAGACTGTGTGTTACGTGGTTGTGATCCTTTAGTCTCTGTGTCATGTTGTTGTGAGCCACAGGACTGCATGTTATGTTTCTCTGATCCACTAGTCTGTGCGTTATGTTGTTGTGATCCACTATACCTTGTGTCATGTTGCTGTGACCCATGGAATGTATGTTATCTTGTTGTGATACACTAGACTGTGCGCCATCATGATTTGATCCACTTGACTGTGCACAATGTTGTTGTCATACACTAGGCTGTGTATTATGTTTTTGTGATCCACTAGACTGTGTGTTATGTTGTTGTGATCCACTAGACTACGTGTTTGTTGTTGTAATCCACTATACTGTATTATGTTGATGTAATCCACTAGACTGTATGATATGTTGCTGTGATCCACTAGACCATGTGTCATGTTGTTGTGACCCACTGGACTCTGCATTATGTTGTTGTGATCCACTAGACTGTGTTATGATGTTGTTATCCACTAGACTGTGTGTAATGTTGTTGGGATCCACTAGACGGTGCACTATGTTGTTGTGATCCACTAGACTGTGGAAGTGAACCCCTGTGGAAGACATAAAAACAAAAAGCTAAAAGCTACTGCGGATGCTGGAAATCCAAAACAAAAACAGAATTACCTGGAAAAACTCAGCAAGTCTGGCAGCATCGGTGGAGAAGAAATCAGTTAACGTTTCGAGTCCTCATGACCCTTCGGCAGAACTGAGTATAGTTAGGAGAGAGGTGAAATATAAGCTGGTCTAAGGTGGGGGGGCGGGGGGAGAGAGAAGTTGAGAGTGGGTTGATTGTGGGGATAAGCAAGCAGTGATAGGAGCAGATAATCAAAAGATGTCACAGACAAAAGGATCAAAGAGGTGTTGAAGGTGGTGATATTATCTAAGAAAAGTGCTAATTAAGAATGGAAGGCAGGATACTCAAGGTACAGCTCTAGTGGGGGTGGGGTGGAAAGACTAACAAAGTTTTAGTTTTAGATTTAAAAATAATGGATTTAGGTGGGAAAAGAAGAATCTATATAAATTATTGAAAAAAAAGGGAGGGGGGAGAAACGGGGTGGGGATGGGGGGAGGGGGAAGTTTAAGATCTAAAGTTGTTGAATTCAATATTCAGCCCGGAAGGCTGTAAAGTGCCTAGTCGGAAGATGAGGTGCTGTTCCTCCAGTTTGCGTTGGGCTTCACTGGAACAATGCAGCAGGCCAAGGACAGACATGTGGGCAAGAGAGCAGGGTGGAGTGTTAAAATGGCAAGCGACAGGGAGGTTTGGGTCTTTCTTGCGGACAGACCGCAGGTCAGACACACTTTCTCATTCCCCTCCCCACACTCACAGACACACTTACTCATTCCCCCCCCTACAGTCACAGACACACTCTCTCATTACCCCCCCCACACTCACAGACACACTCATTCCACCCCCCAACCACATAGACACACTCTCTCATTCCCCCCGACACTCTCTCATTTCCATTATTTCCATTATTTTTAAATCTAAAACTAAAACTTTGTTAGTCTTTCCACCCCACCCCCACTAGAGCTGTACCTTGAGTGTCCTGCCTTCCATTCTTAATTAGCACTTTTCTTAGACAATATCACCACCTTCAACACCTCTTTGATCATTTTGTCTGTGACATCTTTTGATTATCTTCTCCTATCACTGCTTGCTTATCCCTACAATCACCCCACCCTCAACTTCTCTCTCCCCCCGCCCCCCCCCCACCCCACCCCCACCTTAGACCAGCTTATATTTCACCTTTCTCCTAACTATACTCAGTTCTGCCCTGTGGAAGACATCTGAGAGGAAGCATCAATTTGGGGGAAGATTCCAAGGCGAGTTCTTGGAGATTGGAGATTGGGATCCATTGTGTGAAGGACGGAGTACAGTGAGACTGATTGGCTCATGGTGTGATAAGCATCTGGGGGGAGTTGTGGAGAGATTCATAGCATCTGGTTGAGGTGGCATCTGTCACTTGGTTTCAGAGTGTGGTGTGTCTGACCACAGGGTGCCATAGGTTTACATGGAATGGGTACTTACTGTGAACATTAGAGTATAAAATAGCTTTTGTAACTTGTGTTATCCTTACAAATCTGTATCTATTTGTAAAGGTATAGTTGTGGATGAAGGAGTATTGTAATATAATTAATCTTTTCTTGTTTAATAAATGGTTTATTGTTTTGTTAAAAGTTCATCAGCTGACTCCTGTGACTCTGTTCAATAGCTACTCTCCACGTACCTAAACAAACAAATAAAAGTTAGGATCTATCAGGCTGAGTTCCACTCTGGAATCAGGTTTGTCCAGGTGTAACCTCAGCTGGGATCGTAGCACATGTTATGTTGTTGTGATCCACCGGATGGTGTTTTATGTTGTTGTGATCCACGAGATGGTGTGCTATGTTATGATGATCCACTAAACTGTGTGTTGTGTTGTTGTGATCCACTGGATTGTATGTTACATTATTGTGAACCATTAGTCTGTGTGTCATGTTGTTGTGATCCACTAGTCTGTATGATAGAGGGGAAGTGAAGAATCCAAAAAGTAAAGCAAAGAGACAGCATGAAAAGAGGCTGGCATCAAACATAAAAGGGAATCCCAAGGTCTTCTATAAACATATAAATAATAAATGGGTGGTAAAAGAAATAGTAGGGCCAATTAGGGACAATGAAAGGGGACTTACATGTGCAGGCTGGAGAAATGGCGGAGGTGTTGAACGTGTACTTTGCATCTGTCTTTACAAAGGAAGAACTTGCTACCCAGGCTGAGGGATGAGAGGAGGTAACTGGTGCACTGGAAGAACTTATAGTCGAGAGGAAGGAGGCATTGGAAAGGCTATCTTTACTTAAAATAGATAATGTACCAGAATTGAATGAGCTACTGATGGAAGTGAGAGTGGAAATTGCAGAGGCACTAGTTATAATCTTCCAGACTTCCTTAGACACAGGAGAGGTGCTAGAGGACTGAATAATTGTGAATGTTACACCCTTGTTCAAAAAGGGGTGCAAGAATAAAGCTGGTAACTACAGACCAGTCAGTTTGACATCAGTGGTAGGAAAACTTCTGGAAACTATAGTACAGGATTAAATCAATAGTCACTTAGATAAGAGCAGGATAATTAAGGAAAGCTAGCTTGGATTCATCAAGGGAAAATCATGTTTAACAAGCTTGCTGGAGTTTTTTGAGGAAGTAACAGAGAACGTTGACATTGTGTATATGGATTTTCAAAAGGCGTTTGATACAGTGCCACACAACAGACTTGAGCAAATTTCTAGGCCATAAGATAAAAGGGAAAGTAGGCACTTGGATAAGAAATTGGCTGAGTGACAGGAAACAGAGAATAGCGATAAATAGTTGTTTTTTCAGATTGGGGGAAAGTTTGTAGTGGAGTTCCCCAGGGGTCAGTGTTGGGACCCTTGCTTTTCCTGATATATATTAACGACCTAGACTGTGGAGTTCAGGGCATGATTTCAGAAATTGCAGATGATATGAAGATCGGATATGTTTTCAACTATGATGGGGATAATATTGAACTTCAAAAGGACATAGACACATTGGTGGATTGGGCAGACAAGTGGCAGATGAAGTTCAATGCATAGAAATGCGAGGTGATTCATTTTGACGGGAAAAGTATTGTGAGACAGTATAAAATAAAGGGAGAAACTCTAAAGAAGGTGCAGGAATAGAGGGACCTTGGTGTATACGTACATATGTCATTGAAGATGGCAGGGTATTTTGAGAGAACAGTTAATAAATCATATAGTATCAGGCTTTATTAATAGGGGCATTGAGTACAAGAGTAAGGAGGTAATATTGAACTTGTATAAGACACTAGTTAGTCCCATCTGGAGTACTGTGTCCAGTTCTGGGCACCATACTTGAGGAAGGCATTGAACAGAGTACAGAGGAGTTCCACAACAATGATTCCTGGGATAAAGAACTGTAGCTATGAGAATAGATTGGAGAGGTGGGACTGGTTTCCTTGGAGAAAAGAAGGCTGAGAGGAGACTTGATAGAGGTATTCAAGATCCTGAGAGGTATGGGCAGGGTAAATAGTGAGAAACTGTTCCCACTCAAGAAAGCATCAAGAACAAGAGGGCACAGATTCAAAATAATTGGCAAAAGGAGTAAATGTGATGTGAGGAAAAGTGTTTTCACCCAGAGAGCGGGTGGAGTCCGAAACAAACTTCCTGAAAGGGTGGTGGAGGCAGGTTCGATTGAGGATTTCAAAAAGGAATTTGATTGCTACCTGAAAAGAGAGGATGTGCAAGGTTACAGTGAGGAGAATGGGACTAGGTGGAATGCTGTTTCAGAGAACCAGTGCAGACTCTATGGGCCGAATAGTCTCATTACGCACTGTAAAGATACTGTGATATGTTGTTATGATTCACCGGACTATGTGTTACGTTGTTGGATCCACTAGGCTGCGTGTTATGTTATTGTGATCCACTAGTCTGTGCGTTAGGTTATTGTGACCCACTAGATTGTGTGTTACAGTGTTGTGATCCACTAGGCTGTATGTTATGTTATTGTGATCCACTAGACTGTGTGTTAGGTTATTGTGACCCACTAGATTGTGTGTTACAGTGTTGTGATCCACTAGGCTGCATGTTATGTTGTTGTGATCCACTAGGCTGCGTGTTATGTTGTTGTGATCCACTAGACTGTATGTTAGGTTATTGTGACCCACTAGATTGTGTGTTACATTGTTGTGATCCACTAGACTGTGTGTTACGCTGTTGTGGTCCACTAGATTGTGTTTTACGTTGTTGTGGTCCACTAGACTGTGTTATGTTGTTGTGATCCCTTAGATTGTGTGTTATGTTGTTGTGAGCCACTAGACTGTTTGTTAGGTTGTTGTGACCCACTAGATTGTGTGTCATGTTGTTGTGAACCACTAGACTGGGTGTTGTGTGGTTGTGATCCACTAGACTGTGTGTTATGTGGTTGTGATACACTAGACCACATGTCATATTGTTGTGACCCACGAGAATGTATGTTATGTTGTCGTGATCCACCAGACTATGTGTTACATTGCTGTGATCCACTAGACTGTGTTTTATGTTGTTGTGATCCACTAGACCATGTGTCATGTTGCTGTGACCCGCAAGAATGTATGTTATGTTGCTGTGATCCACTAGACTGTGCACCATGTTGTTGTGATCCGCTAAACATTATTGTTACGTTGTTGTGATCCATTAGACTGTGTGTTATAAAAGCAAAATACTGCGGATGCTGGAAATCCGAAACAAAAACAAAAATACCTGGAAAAACTCAGCAGGTCTGACAGCATCTGCGGAGAGGAACACAGTTAATGTTTCGAGTCCGTATGACTCTTCATCAGAACTAAGGAAATAGAGAAATGAGGTGAAATATAAGCTGGTTGAGAGGGGTGGGACAGGTAGAGCTGGATAGGGGGCCAGTAATAAGTGGATGCCAAGAAGAGATTGCCAAAGATGTCATAGACAAGAGGACAAAGGGGTGTTGATGGTGATGATATTATCTAAAGGAATGTGCTAATGGGACATTAAGGGTAGCAAACAGGACAAGCTAGTGGCAGATGGCCCTAGTGGGGGTGGGGTGGGGGGAAGGGATCGAAATGGGCTAAAGGGTAGAGATAAAACAATAGATCGAAATAAACTTAAAAAATAGGAGGGAAAGAAAATATGTTTTGTTAAAAATTACAAATTATTGGAAAAAGGGGATCGGAAAGGGGGTGGGGATGGAGGAGAGAGTTCATGATCTGAAATTGTTCAACTCAATATTAAGTCTGGAAGGCTGTAAAGTGCCTAGTCAGAAGATGAGATGCTGTTCCTCCAGTTTGCGTTGAGCTTCACTGGAACATTGCAGCAGGCCAAGGACGGACATATGGGCATGAGAGCAGGGTGGTGTTTGAAATGGCAAGCGACAGGGAGGTCTGGGTCATGCTTGCGGACAGACCGAAGGTGTCCGGCAAACCCGTCACCCAGTCTGCATTTGGTCTCTCCAATGTAGAGGAGACCGCATTGGGAGCAGTGAATGCAGTAGACTAAATTGAGGGAAGCGCTGCTTCACTTGAAAGGAGTGTTTGGGCCCTTGGACGGTGAGGAGGGGGGAAGTAAAGGGGCAGGTGTTGCACCTTCTACGGTTGCATGGGAAGGTGCCGTGGGAGGGAGTTGAGGTGTAGGGGGTGATGGAGGAGTGGGCCAGGGTGTCCCAGAGGGAATGATCCCTGCGGAAATCCGCCAAGGGAAAGCCGAAAGGGAAGATGTGTTTGGTGGTGGCATCATGCTGGAGTTGGCGGAAATGGCGGAGGATGATCCTTTGAACACGGAGGCTGGTGGGGTGATAAGTGAGGACAAGGGGGACCCTATCATGGTTCTGGGAGGGAGAGGAAGGTGTGAGGGCGGATGCACGGGAGATAGCCAGACATGGTTGAGTGCCCTGTCAACCACCGTGGGTGGAAAACCTCAGTTACGGAAGATGGAGGACATGTCAGAGGAACTGTTTTGGAAAGTGGCATCATCGGAACAGATGCTAGGGAGGTGAAGGAACTGAGAGAATGGGATGGAGTCCTTACAGGAAGCAGGGTGTGAGGAGCTGTAGTTGAGGTAGGTGTGGGAGTCAGTAGGCTTATAATGAATATTGGTGGATAGTCTATCACCAGAAATTGAGACTGAGAGGTCAAGGAAGGGAAGGGAAGTGATGGACCATGTGAAAATGATGGAGGGGTGGAAATTGGAAGCAAAATTAATAAATTTTTCCAGATCCAGACAAGAGCAAGAAGCAGCACCGAAGCAGTCATCGATGTACCGGAGAAAGAGTTGTGGGAGGGGGCCTGAGTAGGACTAGAACAAGGAATGTTCCACATACCCCATAAAGGGACAGGTATAACTGGGGCCCATGCGGGTACCCATAGCCACACCTTTTATTTGGAGGAAGTGAGACGAGTTTAAGGAGAAATTGTACAGTTAAGGAGAACAAGTTCAGCCAGACGGAGGAGAGAAGTGGTGGATGGGGTTTGTTCGGGCCTCTGTTCAAGGAAGAAGCGGAGAGCCCTCAGACCATCCTGGTGGGGGATGGAGGTGTAGAGGGATTGGACGTCCATGATGAAGAGGAGGCGGTTGGCCAGGGAATTGGAAATTGTTGATATGATGTAGGGCGTGAGAGGAATCGTGGATGTAAGTGGGAAGAGACTGGACAAGAGGAGAGAGAATGGAGTCAAGATAGCAAGAAATGAGTTCCATGGGACAGGAACAGGCTGACACGATCGGTCTGCCGGGACAGTCCTGTTTGTGGATTTTAGGTAGGAGGTAGAAGTAGGCCATCCAAGGTTGGGAGACTATGAGGTTGGAAGCTGTGGAGGGAAGATCTCCAGAGGAGATGAGGTCAGTGACAATCCTGGAAACAATGGCTTGATGTTCAGTGGTGGGGTCATGGTCCAGGGGGAGGGAGAAGGATGTGTCTGCGAGTTGACGCTCAGCCTCTGTGAGGTAGAGGTCAGTGCACCAGACAACAACAGCACCACCCTTGTCAGCAGATTTGATGACAAAGTCAGGGTTGGACCTGAGAGAACGGAGTGCAGCAAGTTCAGAAAGAGACAGATTAGAGTGGGTGAGAGGAGCAGAGAAATTGGGATGACTGGTGTCACGCCGACAGTTCTCAATGAAAAGATCAAGAGCAGGTAAGAATCCAGAGGGAGGGGTCCAGGTGGAGCCCACCAATATTTATTAAAGCCTATCGACTCCCACAGCTACCTCGACTACAACTCCTCACACCCCGCTTCCTGTAAGGACTCCATCCCATTCTCTCGGTTCCTTCGCCTCCGTCACATCTATTCTGATGATGCCACTTTCCAAAACAGTTCCTCTGACATGTCTTCCTTCTTCCGTAACTGAGGTTTCCAACCCACGATGGTTGACAGGGCCCTCAACCGTGTCCGGCCCATCTCCCGCACATCTGCCCTCACACCTTCCTCTCCCCCCCAGAAACATGATAGGGTCCCCCTTGTCCTCATTTATCACCCCACCAGCCTCCGTGTTCAAAGGATCATCCTCCGCCATTTCTGCCAACTCCAGCATGATGCCACCACCAAACACATCTTCCCTTCTCCCCTCCCGGCGGCTTTCTGCAGGGATCGTTCCCTCCGGGACACCCTGGTCCACTCCTCCATCATCCCCTACACATCAACCCCCTCCTAAAGCACCTTCCCATGCAACTGCAGAAGGTGCAACACCTGCCCCATTACTTCCCCCCTCCTCACCGTTCAAGGGCCCAAACACTCCTTTCAAGTGAAGCAGCATTTCACTTGCACTTCCCTCAATTTAGTCTACTGCATTCGCTGCTCCCAATGCGGTCTCCTCTACATTGGAGAGACCAATGTAGGGTCACTGGTTTGCGGAACACCTTCGGTCTGTCCGCAAGCATGACCCCGACCTCCCTGTCGCTTGCCATTTCAACACACCACCCATGCCCACATGTCCGTCCTTGGCCTGCTGCAATGTTCCAGTGAAGCCCAACACAAACTGGAGGAACAGCACCTCATCTTCCAACTAGGCACTGTACAGCCTTCCAGACTTAATATTGAGTTGAACAATTTCAGATCATGAACTCTCTCCCCAGTCCCCACCCCCTTTCCAATCCCCCTTTTTCCAATAATTTATCATTTTTAACAAAATATATTTTTCTTTTCCCACCAATTTTTTAAGTTTATTTCGATCTATTGTTTTATCTCCACCATTTAGCCCATTTCAATCCCTTCCCCCCACCCCACGCTGACTAGGGCCACCTGCCACTAGCTTGTCCTGGTTGCTACCTTTAATGTCTCCATTAGCACATTCCTTAGATAATATCACCACCATCAACACCCCTTTGCCCTTTTGTCTATGACATCTTTGGCGATCCCTTCTTGGCCTCCAACTATCACTGGTCCCCTATCGAGCTCTACCTGTCCCACCCCCCCTCTACCAGCTTTTATTTCACCTCATTTCTCTATTTCCTTAGTTCTGATGAAGAGTCATACGGACTCGAAACATCAACTGTATTCCTCTCCGCAGATGCCGTCAGACTGTGGGTTATGTTGCTTTGATCCATAGACTGTTATATTGTGATCCACTAGACGGTGTGTTATATAACAACAGTGATCCAATTGATTTTGTGTTAAACTAATGAGAGGTACAAGACTGTGCCATGTTGTTGTGATCCACTAGACTGTGTGTTATGTCCTTGTGATCCACAGACTGTGTTATACTGTGATCCAATAGGTTTTGTGTTATATTGTTGTGATGCATTAGATTGTGTTAGGTTGTTATAGTCCACTAGACTTATTACATTGTGGTCCACTAGGCTGTGTGCTACATTGTTATGATCCATAGACTGTATGTTATGTGGTTGTGATCCTCTAGAATCTGTGTTATGTTCCTGTGAGCCACTGGACTGTCTGTTATGTTGTTGTGATCCACTAGTCTGTGCATTATGTTGTTGTGATCCACTAGACCATGTGTCATTTTGTTGTGACCCACTATGATGTATGTTATGTTGTTGTGATCCACCAGACAGTGCGCCGTGGTGTTTTGATCCACAATATTGTGTGCCATGTTGTTGTGATCCACTAGACTGTGTTATGTTGTTGTGGTCCACTACACTGTGTGATATGTTGTTGTGATCCGTAGACTGTTATATTGTCATCCTCTAGACTGTGTGTTATGTTGTTGTGATGCACCAGATTGTGTTATGTTGTCTGGCTACAGGTGAGATCCCAGAGGACGGGAGAATGGCCAATGTTGTTCCATTGTTTAAGAAGGGTAGTAGGGATAATCCAGGAAATTACAGGCCGGTGAGCCTTACGTCAGTGGGAGGGAAATTATTGGAGAAGATTCTTCGTGACAGGATTTACTACCATTTGGAAGCAAATGGGCGTATTAGTGAGAGGCAGCATGGCTTTGTGAAGGGGAGGTCGTGTCTCACTAACTTGATTGAATTTTTCAAGGAAGTGACAAAGATGATCGACGATGGAAGGGCAGTGGATGTTATATACATGGATTTCAGTAAGGCCTTTGACAAGGTCCCTCATGGCAGACTGGTACAGAAGGTAAAGTCGCACGGGATCAGAGGTGAGCTGGCAAAATGGATACAGAATTGGCTTGGTCATAGAAGACAGAGGGTAGCAGTGGAAGGGCGCTTTTCTGAATGGAGAGCTGTGACTAGTGGTGTTCCACAGGGATCAGTGCTGGGACCTTTGCTGTTTGTAGTATATGTAAATGATTTGGAGGAAAATGTAACTGGGCTAATTAGTAAGACAACACTAAGATTGGAGGAGTTGCAGATAGTGAAGAGGATTGTCAAAGGATACAATGGGATATAGATCGGTTGGAGACTTGGCGGAGAAATGGCAGATGGAGTTTAATCCGGACAAATGCGAGGTAATGTATTTAGGAAGGTCTAATACAGGTAGGAATTATACAGTAAATGGCAGAACCCTGAAGTGCATCGACGGGCAGAGGGATCTGGGCATACAGGTCCATAGGTCACTGACAGTGACAACGCAGGTGGATAACGTAGTCAGGAAGGCATATGGCATGCTTGCCTTCATAGGCAGGGGTATTGAGTATAAAAGCTGGGAAGTCATGCTGCAATTGTATAGAACCTTGGTTAGGCCACACTTGGAATATTGCGTGCAATTCTGGTCGCCACATTACCAGAAGGATATGGAGGCGTTGGAAAGGGTGCAGAGGAGGTTTACCAGGATGCTGCCTAGTCTGGAGGTTATTAGCTATGAGGAGAGGTTGGAGAAACTCGGATTGTTCTCACTAGAGCGACGGAGATTGAGGGGCGACTTGATAGAAGTTTACAAAATTATGAGTGGCATGGACAATGTAGACAGTCAGAAGCTTTTTCCCAGGATGGAAGAGTCAATTACTAGGGGACATAGATTTAAGGTGAGAGGAGGAAACTTTAGATGTGCAGGGCAAGTTTTTTTACGCAGAGGGTAGTGAGTGTCTGGAATTCACTGCCAGAGGAGGTGGTGGAAGCAGGTACAATAGTGGTGCTTAAGAGGCAGCTTGACAAATACATGAATAGAATGGGAATAGAGGGATACGGACCCCGGAAGTGAAAAATGTTTTAGTTTGACAGGCAATATGATTGGCGCAGGCTTGGAGGGCTGAAGGGCCTGTTCCTGTGCTGTACTTTTCTTTGTTGTTCTTTGTAGACTGTGCACCATGCTGTTGTCATCCACTAGACTGTGTTATAGAAACATAGAAACTAGGAGAAGAAGTAGGCCATTCGGCCCTTCGAGCCTGCTCCGCCATTCATTATGATCAAGGCTGGTCATCCAACTCAATAGCCTGCTCTCGCTTTCTCCCCATACCCTTTGATCTCTTTCGCCCCAAGAGCTATATCCAACTCCTTCTTGAAAACATACAATATTTTGATCTCAATTACTTTCTGTGGTAACGAATTCCACAGGCTCACCGCTCTCTGGGTGAAGAAATTTCTCCTCATCTCAGTCCTAAATGGTCTACTCCAGATCCTCAGACTGTGACCCCTGGTTCTGGACTCCCCCACCATCGGGAACATCCTTCCTGCATCTACCCTGTCTAGTCCTGTTAGACTCTTATAGGTTTCTATGAGATCCCCCCTCATTCTTCTGAACTCCAGCGAATATAATCCTAATCGACTCAGTCTCTCCTCATATGTCAGTCCCGCCATCCCAGGAATCAGTTGGGTAAACCTTCGCTGCACTCCCTCTATAGCAAGTACATCCTTCCTCAGGTAAGGAGACCAAAACTGCACACAATATTCCAGGTGTGGTCTCACCAAGGCCCTGTACAATCGCAGCAAGACATCCCTGTTCCTGTACTCGAATTCTCTAACTATGAAGGCCAACATCCCATTTGCCTTCTTTACCGCCTGCTGCACCTGCATGCTTAGCTTCAGTGACTGGTGTACAAGGACACCCAAGTCTCATTGCACATTCCCCTCTCTCAATTTATAGCCATTCAGATAATAATCTGCCTTCCTGTTTTTGCTACCAAAATGGATAACCTCACATTTATCCACATTATACTGTGGATGCATTTGCCCACTCACTCAGCTTGTCCAAATCACACTGAAGCATCTCTGCATCCTCCTCACAGCTCACCCTCCCAACCAGCTTTGTGTCATCTGCAAATTTGGAGATATCACATTTAATTCCCTCATCTAAATCATTAATATATATTGTGAATAACTGGGGTCCCAGCACTGATCCCTGCGATACCCCACTAGTCACTGCCTGCCATTCGGAAAAAGACCCGTTTATCCCTACTCTTTGTTTCCTGTCTGCCAACCAGTTTTCTATCCATCTCAATACACTACCCCCAATCCCATGCGCTTTAATTTTACACACCAATCTCTTATGTGGGACTTTGTCAAAAGCCTTCTGAAAGTAAGCAAATAAACCACATCCACTGGCTCCCCCTCATCAACTCTGCTAGTTACATTCTCGAAAAATTCCAGTAGATTTGTCAAGCATGATTTCCCTTTCATAAATCCATGCTGACTGTCCGATTCTGCCACTGTTTTCCACGTGCTCAGCTATTAAATCTTTTATAATGGACTCTAAAATTTTCCCCACTACTGACGTCAGGCTGACTGGTCTATAATTCCCTGTTTTCTCTCTGCCTCCCTTTTTAAATAGTGGGGTTACATTAGTTACCCTCCAATCTGTAGGAACTGTTCCAGAGTCTATAGAACCTTGGAAGATGACCACCAATGCATCCACTATTGCTAGGGCCACTTCCTTAAGTACTCTGGGATGTAGATTATCAGGCCCCGGTGGTTTATCAGCCTTTAATCTCATCAATTTCCCCAACATCATTTCCCTACTAACACTGATTTCTTTCAATTCCTCCCTCTCACTAAACCCCGTCTTCCCCAACATTTCTGGTATGTTATTAGTGTCCTCCTTTGTGAAGACAGAACCAAAGTATGTATTTAGTTGGTCAGCCATTTCTTCGTTCCCCATTATAAATTCCCGTTTCTGACTGTAAGGGACCTACATTTGTCTTCACCAATCTTTTTCTCTTCACATACCTATAGAAACTTTTACAGTCAGTTTTTATGTTCCTGCAAGCTTACTCTCATACTCTATTTTCCCCTTCCTAATCAATCCCTTGGTCCTCCTTTGCTGAATTCTAAAACTGCTCCCAATCCTCAGGTCTGTTGTTTTTTTCTGGCCAATTTGTATGCCTCTTCCTCGCATCTAGTACTATCTCTAATTTCCCTTGTAAGCCATGGTTTGGCCACCTTTCCTGTTTTACTTTTGCACCAGACAAGAATAAACAATTGTTGCAGTTCACCCATGTGCTCTTTGAATGTTTGCCATTGCCTATCCACCCTTTAAGTAATGTTTCCCGATCTATGTTAGCCAACTCGCGCCTCATACCATCGTAGTTTCCTTTATTAAGATTCAGGACCCATGTTTCAGAATCAACTACGTCACTCTCCATCTTGATGAAGAATTCTATCATATTATGGTCGCTTATCCCCAAGGTGCCTCGCACAACTAGATTGCCAATTATTCCTTTCTCATTACACAATACCCAGTCAAGGATGGCCTGTTCTCTTGTTGGTTCCTCAATGTATTGGTCCAGAAAAACATTACACACAGGGTTGTGATCCGCCACCCTGTGTGTAATGTTGTTGTGATCCACTAGACTGTGTGTTATGTTATTGTGATCCACTAGACTGTGTGTTATGTTGTGATTCACTAGACTGTGTTATGTGGTTGTGATCAACCACCCTGTGTGTAATATTGTTGTGTTCCACTAGACTGTGTGTTATGTTGTTGTGATCCACTAGGATGTGTGTTATGTGGCTGTGATCCACTACCCTGTGTGTAATGTTGTGGTCCACTAGACTGTGTGTTATGTTGTTGTAATCCACTAGACTGTGTGCTATATTGTTGTGATGCCCTAGATTATGTGTAGTGTTGTGTTCCACTAGACTGTGTGTTATGTTGTTGTGATGCCCTAGATTATGTGTAGTGTTGTGTTCCACTAGACTGTGTGTTATGTTGCTGTGAACCAATAGACTGTGTGTTAAAAACAAAAACAGAATTACCTGGAAAAACTCAGCAGGTCTGGCAGCATCGGTGGAGAAGAAATCAGTTAACGTTTCGAGCCTTCACGGCCCTTCGGCGGAACTGAAGCATAGTTAGGAGAGGGGTGAAATATAAGC
Source organism: Cetorhinus maximus (assembly GCF_964194155.1). NCBI lineage: Eukaryota > Metazoa > Chordata > Chondrichthyes > Lamniformes > Cetorhinidae > Cetorhinus > Cetorhinus maximus. Next base: position 51,694,048 of record NC_135888.1, on the reverse strand, counting down.
TGGTTTAAGGTGGGGGGGCGGGGGGGGAGAGAGAAGTTGAGGGTGTGGTGATTGTGGAGATAAGCAAGCAGTGATAGGAGCAGATAATCAAAAGATGTTACAGACAAAAGGGTCAAAGAGGTGTTGAAGGTGGTGATATTTGTCTAAGAAAAGTGCTAATTAAGAATGGAAGACAGGACACTCAAAGTACAGCTCTAGTGGCGGTGGGGTGGAAAAGACTAACAAGGTTTTAGTTTTAGATTTAAAAATAATGGAAATAGGTGGGGAAAGAAGAATCTATATAAATTATTGAAAAAAAAAAGGGGGGGGGAGAAACGGGGTGGGGATGGGGGGAGGGGGAGTTTAAGATCTAACGTTGTTGAATTCAATATTCAGTCCAGAAGGCTGTAAAGTGCCTAGTCGGAAGATGAGGTGCTGTTCCTCCAGTTTGCATTGGGCTTCACTGGAACAATGCAGCAGGCCAAGGACAGACATGTGGGCAAGAGAACAGGGTGGAGTGTTAAAATGGCAAGCGACAGGGAGGTTTGGGTCTTTCTTGCGGACAGACCGCAGGTGTTCTGCAAAACGGTCGCCCAGTTTGCGTTTGGTCTCTCCAATGTAGAGGAGACCGCATTGGGAGCAACGAATGCAGTAGACTAAGTTAGGGGAAATGCAAGTGAAATGCTGCTTCACTTGAAAGGAGTGTTTGGGCCCTTGGACGGTGAGGAGAGAGGAAGTGAAGGGGCAGGTGTTGCATCTTCTGCGTGGGCATGGGGAGGTGCCATAGGTGGGGGTTGAGGAGTAGGGGGTGATGGAGGAGTAGACCAGGGTGTCCCGGAGGGAACGATCCCTACGGAATGCCGTCAGGGGGGGTGAAGGGAAGATGTGTTTGGTGGTGGCATCATGCTGGAGTTGGCGGAAATGGCGGAGGATGATGCCACCACCAAACACATCTTCCCTTCACCCCCCCTGACGGCATTCCACTAGACTGTGCACCATGATGCTGTGATTCACTAGATTGGGCGCCATGTTGTTGTCAGCCACTAGACTGTATGTTATGCTGTGATTCACTAGACTGTGTTATGTGGTTATGATCTGCCATCCTGTGTGTAATGTTGTTGTGTTCCATTAGATGGTGTATTATGTTGTTCTGATCCATTAGACTGTGTGTTATGTTGTTATCCACGAGACTGTGTGTTATGTTGTTGTGATCCACCAGGATGTGTGTTATATGGTTGTGATCCATTACCCTGTGTGTAATGTTGTGTTCCACTAGACTGTGTGTTATGTTGTTGTGATCCACTAGGATGTGTGTTATGCGGTTGTGATCCACTACCCTGTGTGTAATGTTGTGTTCCACTAGACTGTGTGTTACGTTGTTATCCACTAGACTGTGTGTTATGTTGTGATCCACTAGACTGTGTCATGTGGTTGTGATCCACCACCCTGTGTGTGATGTTATTGTGATCCACTAACCTGCGTGTTATGCTGTGATCCACTAGACTGTGTGTCATGTTGTTGTGACCCACTACAATTTATGTTATGTTGTTGTGATCCACTAGACTGTGCACTATGATGCTGTGATTCACTAGATTGGGCGCCATGTTGTTGTCAGCCACTAGACTGTATGTTATGCTGTGATCCACTAGACTGTGTTATGTGGCTGTGATCTACTACCCTGTGTGTAATGTTGTTGTGTTCCACTAGACTGTGTGTTAGGATGTTGTGGTCCAATAGACTGTGTGTTATTTTGTTATCCATTAGACTGTGTGTTATGTTGTTGTGATCCACTAGGCTGTGCGTTATATTGTGATCCACTAGACTATGTGTTATGTGGTTGTGATCCACAACCCTGTGTATAATGTTGTTGTGATCCACTAGACTGTGTGTTATGTTGTTGTGATCCACTAGGCTGTGTGTCATGTTGTTGTGACCCACTAGAATTTATGTTAAGTTGTTGTGATCCACGAGACTGTGCACCATGTTGCTGTGATCCACTAGACTGTGTGCCATGTTGATGTCATCCACTAGACTGTGTGTTATATTGTGATCCACTAGACTGTGTTATGTGGTTGTGATCCACCACACTGTTTGTAATGTTGTTGTGATCCACTGGACTGCGTGTTATGTTGTTGTGGTCCACCAGGCTATGTGCTATGTTCCTGTGAACCACTAGAATGTGTGTTATGCATCTGTGATCCACTACTGCGTGTGTTATGTTCTTGGGATCCACTAGACTATGTGTTATTTTATTGCGATCCACTAGGCTGTGTCTTATGTAGTTGTGATGCAATAGGCTATGTGTTATGTTGTTGTGAATTACTAGAATGTGTTTTTTTTTGTTGTGATCCAGTAGACTGCTATATTGTGATCTCCTAGACTGTGTGTTAGGCGGTAGTGAATCTCGAGAGTCTGTATTATCTTGTTGTGAGCCACTAGACTGTGTTATGTTGTGATCCACTAGACGGTGCACCATGCTGTTGTGATCCACTAGACAGTTCGCCATGTTGTTGTCATCCACTAGACTGTGTGTTATGTGGTTGTGATGCACCACCCTGTGTGTAATGCTGTTGTGATGCCCTAGATTATGTGTTATGTTGCAATGAACCACGAGACTGTGTGTTATATTGTTTTGATCCACTAGACCATGTGTCTTGTTTTTGTGACCCGCTATAATGTATGTTATGTTGTTGTGATCCACTAGACTATGCACCATGTTGTTGTGATCCATTAAACTGTGTGTTATGCTGTTGTGAATCACTAGACTGTGTTAGGTTGTTGTGATCCACTAGACTGTGTATTATGTTGTTGTGATGCCCTAGATTATGTGTTATGTTCCTGTGAACCACTAGAATGTGTGTTATGTGGTTGTGATCCACTAGACTGTTTGTTATGTTGTTGGGATCCACTAGACTGTGTGTTATGTTGTTGTGATCCACTAGACTGTGTATTATGTTGTTGTGATGCCCTAGATTATGTGTTATGTTGCTATGAACCACTAGAATGTGTGTTATGTTGTTATGGTCCACTAGACCGTGTGTCATGTTGTTCTGACTCGCCACAATGTATGTTATGTCGTTGTGATACACTAGACTGTGCGCCATGTTGTTGGGATCCACTAGACTGTGTGTTATGTTGTCGTGATCCACTAGACTGTGTGTTATGTTGTTGTGATGCCCTAGATTATGTGTTATGTTGCTATGAACCACTGGAATGTGTGTTATGTTGTTATGATCCACTAGACAGTGTGTCTTGTTTTTGTGACCCGCTAGAATGTTTGTTATGTTGTTGTGATCCACTAGACTGTGTGCCATGTTGTTGTGAACCACTAGACTGCGTGTTATGTTGTTGTGATCCACTAGACTATGTGTTTATGTTCCTGTGAACCACTAGAATGTATGTTATGTCCTTGTGATCCACTACCCCGTGTGTTATGTTGTTGGGATCCGCTAGACTGTGCGTTATTTTGTTGTGATACACTAGACTGTTATGTAGTTGTGATTGAGTAGACTATGTATTATGTTGTTTTGAACCACTAGAATGTGAGCTTTTTATTGTTGTGATCCACTAGACTGTTATTTTGTTGTGATCCACAAGACTGTGTGTTATGTTGTTTTGATCCATAGACTGTAATATTGTGATCCCCTAGACTCTGTGTTATGTGGTTGTGATCCTCTAGACTCTGTGTTATGTTGTTGTGAGCCACTGGACTGTATGTTACATTCCTGTGATCCACTAGTCTGTATGTTATGTTGTTATGGTCCACTAGACTGTGTTATGTTGTGATCTACTAGACGGTGGTCTATTGTTGCGATACACTAGACTGTGTGTTATGTGGTTGTGATTCACTACCCTGTGTGTTATGTGGTTGTGATCCACTGGACTGTGAGCCATGCTATTGTGATCCACTGGACTGTGTATTATTTTGTTGTGAGCCACTAGAATGTGTGTTATTTTGTTGTGATCCACTAGATTTTGTGTTATATTGTTGTGAGTCTTTCTCTTTAATTTTTGTAAGTTCAGTAGTCTGGTTAAAAGGTTGGTAAGGTAGCTGACTGTCTGACAGTTAACTGTAAATCACCTGAAGCCTGATTAGGGCCTGAATAGGTGTTAATTACTATTTGAAGCTTAACTAGTGTGAGTCACCTCAGCTCTATTTAAGAAAGGGATTACTTAGAAGCATTCTACAGTGTGATTGCACACGAGAAGGGGAGAGAGCTCATCGTGAGTGAGATACAGCCAGAGTGAGTGTGGGTATTGGCAATTTGGTGAACAGTAGGAATTCAGTACACAGGGGAAGAGGTGCTCTTTGCATTTTTTCCTTGCTATCCAACTTCTTAAATCTTCAGAGCGTGGTCTTGCCCTGCTGCAGCAGCAGCGGCTACAAGGGAAAGGAATGACTGGTAAGTAGTGGGAAGGTCGGGTAAGTATTTACTACTTTTATCGCTTATAGTTTAAGGTCTTTTTGTGGTTTATAGTTTGTATATTTTACAGTAACGAAGATCAGGAAAGAAGGGCCCTAGAGTAAATGATTTAAAATGTTTAATTTAAAGAGATAAGTCATGGCAAGAGAGCTCAAAGCCGTGGTGTGCTCCTCGTGCTCCATGTGGGAAGCTGGGAACATTTCCAGTGCCTGGGACCGCATGTGTGCAGGAAGTGTGTCCAGCTGCAGCTGCTGGAAGCTCGGGTTTCAGAGCTGGAACGGCGGCTGGGGAAACTGTGGAGCATCTGCGAGTCTGAGAGCATTGTGGATAGCACGTTTAGAGAGGTGGTCACACCACAGCTGAAGGGACTTGAGGAAGGAAGGGAATGGGTGACCACCAGGCAGTCCAAGAGAAACAGGCAGATAGTTCAGGAGTCCCCTGGGGTCCCGCTTGCATATCGGTATTCCATTTTGGAGGCTGATGAGGGCGCTGGTTCCTCCAGGGAGTGCGGACAGAGCCAAGCTTCTGGCACCACAAGCAACCTGTCTGTACAGCAGGGGAGGAAGAGAGGAAGAGCAATAGTAATAGGGGATTCTATAGATAGACGCGACTGTGGCCGTCAACGTGACTCCAGGATGGTATGTTGCCTCCCTGGTGCCAGGGTCCAGGATGTCACTGAACAGCTGCAGGGCATCCTCAAGGGGGAGGGTGATAAGGCAGAGGTCATGGTACATGTTGGTACCAATGACATAGGTAGAAAGAGGGATGAGGTCTTGCATCAAGAATTCAGGGAGTTAGGCAGTAGAGTAAAAAGCAAGACCTCTCATAATACAGTAAAACAATCAAGTCAGAGGGAGTACAGCTGCATTAATTTTCAAGGGATTAAGGCAAGGCTGGATGGCCTACTTTAATGCCAGGATTATTACAGGTAAAACAGATGAGTTAAGGGTGAGGATTGACACGTGGAATCATGATATAATAGCCATCACTGAGACGTGGTTGAGGGAGAGGCAGGATTGGCAGCTCAACATTCCAGGATATAGAATCTTCAGGTGAGACAGAAGACGGGTTAAAAGAGGAGGAGGCATTGCATTATTAATTAAGGAGTCAGTTACTGCAGTAAGGAGAGATGATATCTTGGAGGGGGCATCGAATGAAGCTTTGTGGGTAGAGCTTAGGAATAAAAAAGGGGCAGTCACATTGTTATAGGTGTTTATTACAGACCCCCAAAGTCAGCGGGAAATTGAGCAGCAAATATGTGCACAATTTGCGGAGGTGTGTGAAAACAATAACAATAGGGTAATTATATTAGGTGATTTCAACTTTACCAACATTAATTGTGATAGACATAGTGTGAAGGGCTTGGATGGCGTGGATTTCTTGAAATGTGTACAGGAGAACTTTTTAGGCCAACAAGGAACGGCACAGTGCTGGACCTAATTCTGGGGAATGAAGCCGGACAGGTGGCTGAGGTGGTGGTGGGCGAGCATTTTAGTGATAGCGACCACAACATGGTACAGTTTAAGTTTGTTATGGACAAAGAAATAGAAAAGTTGCAAAAAAATATTTTGTATTGTGGGAGAGTGGATTTTAGTAAAATAAGGCAGGATCTGGCCAGAGTAGACTGGGAACAGCTACTTGTGGGGAAATCTCCAGAGGAGCAGTGGGGGGTGTTCAAAAAGGAAATGGGGAGGGTACAGGCTCAACATGTTCCCGTGGGGTGACAGGAAGGAGTAACAATCCCAGAGAACCATGGATGACCAGAGGTTACGATGAGAAGGAAAAGAGAGGCTGTTAGCAGGTACAAGGGAAGCAAATCAGCGGAGTCATGAGTGGAGTACAGAAAGTGTAGGGTGGAGCTTAAGAAAGCAATTAGGAGAGCAACGAGGGGATATGAGAAAGCTTTGGCTGGTAAAAGTAGGGAAAGTCCCAAGATATTCTATAAGTATATCAATGGGAAGAGGATAACCAGGGAAAGAGTAGAGCCCATAAGGGACCAAGGGGGCAATCTATGGGTGGAGCCAGAGGACATCGCTAGAGTGTTGAATGAATACTTCACATCCGTCTTCACCCAAGAGAATGAGGATGAAGGTATCGAACTCTGGGAGAAAGACTGCAACGTTCTTAAGCAAATTAATATAGGGAGTGACAAGGTATTGAAGGTGTTGGCAGGCTTAGAAGTGGACAAATCTCCCGGTCCGGATGATTTGTGTCCCAGACTGCTGAGAGAGGCAAGGGAGAAGATCGCAGGGACTCTGACCCAAATTTTTAATTCTTCTCTGGCCACCGGGTAGGTGCCAGAGGACTGGAGAACAGCTAATGTGGTTCCGCTATTTAAGAAAGGTTGTAGAGATAAGCCAGGGAATTACAGGCCTATCACGTCAGTGGTAGGGAAACTATTGGAGAAAATTCTGAAGGAGAGAATCCATCTCCACTTGGAAAGGCAAGGTTTGATCAGGGATAGTCAGCATGGCTTTGTCAGAGGGAGGTCATGCCTAACAAATTTGATTGAATTTTTTTGAGGAGGTGACCAGGTGTGTAGATGAGGGTAGTGCAGCTGATGTAGTTTATATGGATTTCAGCAAAGCCTTTGACAAGGTCCCACATGGGAGACTTATAAAGAAAGCAAATGCACATGGGATACAGGGTAATTTGATAAAGTGGATTCAAAATTGGCTTAGTTGTAGGAGAGAGAGGGTGATGACAGAGGGATGCTGTCCCAGTGTCCAGTGGCATACCACGGGGATCTGTGCTGGGTGCCCTATTATTTGTCATTTATATAAACGATATAGATGACTTTGTGGGGGGTAGGCTTAGTAAGTTTGCAGATGACACAAAGATTGGCCGGGTGGTTAACAGTGAGGTTGATTGTCTTGGGCTACAGGAAGATATAGACGGGATAGTCAAATGGGCAGATAAGTAGCAGATGGAATTTAACCCTGAAAAGTGTGAGGTGATACACTTTGGAAGAAGTAATTTGACAAGGAAGTATTCAATGAACGGTATGACACTAGGAAGTTCTGAGGAACAAAGGGACCTTGGCGAGTGTGTCCAAAGACCTCTGAAGGTCAAGGGACATGTTAGTGGGGTGGTGAAAAAGGCATATGGGACACTTGCCTTAATCAATCGAGACATAGATTACAAAAGTAGGGAAGTCATGTTGGAGTTGTATAGAACCTTGGTGAGGCCACAGCTGGAGTACTATGTGCAGTTCCGGTCACCACATTATAGGAAGGACGTGATTGAACTGGAGGGGGTGCAGAGGAGATTCACCAGGATGTTGCCTGGGATTAAACATTTAAGTTATGAAGAGAGGTTGGATAGACTTGGGTTGTTTTCGTTGGAGCAGAGAAGATTGAGGGGTGACCTGATCAAGGTGTACAAGATTATGAGGGGCATGGACAGAGTGGATAGGGAGCAGCTGTTCCCCTTAGTTGAAGGGTCAGTCACAAGGGGACATAAATTCAAGGTGAGGGGCAGGAGGTTTAGGGGGGATGTGAGGAAAAATTTTTTTACCCAGAGGGTGGTGACGATCTGGAATGCGCTGCCTGGGAAGGTGGTGGGTGTGGGTTGCCTAACATCCTTTAAAAAGTACCTGGATGAGCACTTGTAATTTCATAACATTCAAGGCTATGGCCCAAGTGCTGGTAAATGGGATTAGGTAGGTAGGTCAGGTGTTTCTCAAATGTCAGTGCAGACTCAATGGGCTGAAGGGCCTCTTCTGCACTGTGCGGTTCTGTGATTCTGATGCATTAGACTGTGTAGTATGTTGTTGTGATCCAGTAGACTGTGTTCCATGTTGTTGTGACCCACTAGAATTTAAGTTATATTGCTGTGATGCACTAGGCTGTGCTTTATGTTGTTGTGATCCACTATACTATGTGTTATGTTATTGTGAACCACTGGAAAGTGTGTTATGTTATTGTGATCCACGAGACTGTGTGTTATGTTGTTGTGATGCGCTAGATTCTGTGTTATGTTGGTATGGTCCACTAGGCTGTGTTCTGTTGTGATCCACTAGACTGTGCGTTATGTTGTTGTGATACACTAGATTTTGCCCTATATTTTTGTGATGCACTAGCCTGTGTTATGTTGTTGTGAACCACTAGAATGTGTGTTATGTTATGTTATGATCTACTAGACAACGTTATGTTGTTGTGATTCACTAGACCATGTGTCATGTTGTTGTGATCCACTAGGCTGTGTTACGTTGCGACCCGCTAGCCTGTGTTGTGTGGTTGTGATACACTACCCCGTGTGTTATGTTGTTATGACCCACTAGATTGTGTTGTATTGTTGTAATCAACTAGACTTTGTTATGTTGTTGTGATCCACAGACTATGTCATATTCTGGTCCACTAGATTGTGTGTTATATTGTTGTGATCCACTAGATTTTGTGTTATAGTATTGTGATGCACGAGACTGTGTTATGTTGTTGTGGTCCACTAGACTGTGTGTTATGTTGTTGCGATCCACTAAACTGTGTGTTATGTTGTTGTGATCCACTAGACTGTGTGCCATGTTGTTGTGACCCACTAGAATGTATGTTATGTTGTTGTCATCCACTAGAATGTGTTATATTGTGATCCATTAGACGGCGTGTTATGTTGTTGTGATCCACTAGACTGTGTGTTATGTTGTTGTGATCCACTAGACTGTGTGTTATGTTGTGATCCACTAGACTGTGTGTTATGTTGATTTGACCCACTAGAATGTATGTTATATTATTGTGATCCACTAGAATGTGTTATAATGTGATCCATTAGACTGCATGTAATGTTGTTGTGATCCACTAGACTGTGTGCTACGTTGCAGTGATCCACTAGAATGTGTGTTATTTTGTTGTGATGCACTAGGTTTTGTGTTATGTTGTTGTGATCCACTGGACTGTGTGTTATGTTGTTGTGGTGCGCTAGATTCTGTGTTATGTTGGTATGGTCCACTAGGCTGTGTTCTGTTGTGATCCACTAGACTGTGCGTTATGTTGTTGTGATACACTAGATTTTGCCCTATATTTTTGTGATGCACTAGCCTGTGTTATGTTGTTGTGAACCACTAGATTGTGTGTTATGTTGTTATGATCTACTAGACAATGTTATATTGTTGTGATCCACTAGACCATGTGTCATGTTGTTGTGATCCACTAGGCGGTGTTACGTTGCGATCCGCTAGCCTGTGTTGTGTGGTTGTGATACACTACCTCGTGTGTTATGTTGTTATGACCCACTAGATTATGTGTTGTATTGTTGTAATCAACTAGACTTTGTTATGTTGTTGTGATCCACAGACTATGTTATATTCTGGTCCATTAGATTGTGTGTTATATTGTTGTGATCCACTAGATTTTGTGTTATATTATTGTGATGCACGAGACTGTGTTATGTTGTTGTGGTCCACTAGACTGTGTTATGTTGTGATCCACTAGACTGTGTGTTGTTTTTGTGCTCCACTAGACTGTATTCTATATTGTTGTGATCCACTAGACTGTGTGTTATTTTGTGGCGATCCAGTAGAACGTGTGTTATTTTGTTGTGATGCGCTAGATTTTGTGTTATGTTGTTGTGATCTACAAGGCTGCATGTTATGTTGTTGTGATCCATGAGACTGCGTGTTATGTTGTTGTGATCCACTAGACTCTGTGCCATGTTTTTGTGACCCATTAGAATGTATGTTATGTTGTTGTGATCCACTAGACTGTGTTATGTTGTGATCCACTAGATTGTGTTATGTTGTGATCCACTAGACTGTGTTATGTTGTGATCCACTAGACTGTGTTATGTTGTGATCCACTAGACTGTGTTATGTTGTGATCCACTAGACTTTGTGTTGTTGTTGTGCTTCACTAGACTGCATTTTATATTGTTGTGATCCACTAGACTGTGTGTTATTTTGTGGTGATCCAGTAGAATGTGTGTTATTTTGTTGTGATCCACTAAGTTTTGTGTTATGTTGTTGTGATCTACGAGACTGTGTGTGTTATGTTGTTCTGATCCACGAGACTGTGTGCCATGTTGTTGTGGCCCACTAACATGTATGTTATGTTGTGATCCACTAGACTATGTGCTATATTGTTGTGGTCCACTAGACTGTATATTATGTTGCTGTGATCCACCAGACTGTGTGTTATGTGATTGTGATGCAACACCCTGTCTGTTATGTTGTTGTGATCCACTAGACTGTGTGTTATATTGTTGTGATCCACTAGACCGTGTTCCACGTTGTTGAGATCCACTAGAATTTAAGTTATATTGTTGTGACGCACTGGACTGTGTTTTAAGTTGTTGTGATCCACTATACTATGTGTTATGTTTTGTGAACCACTGGAAAGTGTGTTATGTTATTGTGATCTGCTGGACTGTGTGTTATGTTGTTGTGATCTGCTAGATTCTGTGTTATGTTGGTATGGTTCACTAGGCTGTGTTCTGTTGTGATCCACTAGACTGTGCATTACATTCTTGTGATACACTAGATTTTGCCCTATATTTTTGTGATGTACTAGCCTGTGTTATGTTGTTGTGAATCACTAAAATATGTGTTATGTTGTTATGATCTACTAGACAATGTTATGTTGTTGTGATCCACTAGACCATGTGTCATGTTGTTGTGATCCACTAGGCTGTGTTATGTTGTGATCCGCTAGCCTGTGTGTTGTGTGGTGGTGATATACTACCCCGTGTGCCATGTTGTTGTGACCCACTAGATTATATGTTGTATTGTTGTGATCATCTAGACTTTGTTATATTGTTGTGATCCACTAGATTTTGTGTTATATTGTTGTGGTGCACGAGACTGTGTTATGTTGTTGTGGTCCACTAGACTGTGTGATATTTTGTGGTGATCCAGTAGAATGTGTGTTATTTTGTTGTGATGCATTAGGTTTTGTGTTATTTTGTGATCCATGAGACTGCGTGTTATGTTATTGTGATCCACTAGACAGTGTGTTATGTTGTTGTGATCCACTAGATGTACGCCATGTTGTTGTGACCCACTAGAATGTATGTTATGTTGTTGTGATCCACTAGAATGTGTTATATTGTGATCCATTAGACTGTGTGTTATTTTGTGATCCATTAGACTGTGTGTTATGTTGTTGTGATCCACTAGACTGTGTGTTATGTTGTTGTGATCCACTAGACTGTGTGTTATGTTGTGATCCACTAGACTGTGTGTTATGTTGTTGTGATCCACTAGACTGTGTGTTATGTTGTTGTGATCCACTAGACTGTGTGTTATGTTGTTGTGATCCACTAGGCTGTGTTATGTTGTTGTGATCCATTAGACTGTGTGTTATTTTCTGGTGAGCCACTAGAATGTGTGTTATTTTGTTGTGATGCACTAGGTTTTGAGTTGTGTTGTTGTGATCTACGAGACTGCCTGTTATGTTGTTGTGATCCACTAGACTGTGTGCCATGTTATTGTGACCCACTAGACTGTGTGTTATGTTGTTGTGATCCACTAGACTGCGTGTTATGTTGTTGTGATCAACTAGAATGTGTGTTATGTTGTTGTGATGCACTAGACTGTGTGTTATGTGTTGTGCTCCACTACACTGTGTGTTATGTTGTTGTGATCCACTAGAATGTGTGTTATGCGGTTGTGATCCACTAGACTGTGTGTTATGTGGTTGTGATGCACCACCCTGTCTGTTATGTTGTTGTGATACACTAGACTGTGTGTTATGTGGTTGTAATCCACTAGACTATGTGTTATGTTGTTGTGATACACTAGACTGTGTGTTAAGTGGTTGTGATCCACTAGACTGTGCGTTATGTTGTTGTGATCAATTAGACTGTGTGTTATTTTGTGGTGATCCAGTAGAATGTGTGTTATTTTGTTGTGATGCACTAGGATTTGTGTTATGTTGTTGTGATCCACGAGACTGCGTATTATGTTGCTGTGATCCACTAGACCGCGTGTTATGCTGTTGTGATCCACTAGACTATGTGCTATATTGTTGTGGACCACTAGACTGTATATTATGTTGCTGTGATCCACCAGAATGTGTGTTATGTGGTTGAGATGCACCACCCTGTGTGTTATGCTGTTGTGACCCACTAGACCGTGTTCCATGTTGTTGTGACCCACTAGAATTTAAGTTATATTGTTGTGACGCACTAGACTGTGTTTTAAGTTGTTGTGATCCACTATACTATGTGTTATGTTATTGTGAACCACTGGAAAGTGCGTTATGTTATTGTGATCCACTGGACTGTGTGTTATGTTGTTGTGATCTGCTAGATTCTGTGTTATGTTGGTATGGTTCACTAGGCTGTGTTCTGTTGTGATCCACTAGACTGTGCGTTATGTTGTTGTGATACACTAGATTTTGCCCTATATTTTTGTGATGCACTAGCCTGTGTTATGTTGTTGTGAATCACTAGAATGTATGTTATGTTGTTATGATCTACTAGACAATGTTATGTTGTTGTGATCCACTAGACCATGTGTCATGTTGTTGTAATCCACTAGGCTGTGTTATGTTGCGATCCGCTAGCCTGTGTGTTGTGTGGTTGTGATACACTACCCCGTGTGTTATGTTGTTATGACCCACTTGATTATATGTTGTATTGTTGTGATCATCTAGACTTTATTATGTTGTTGTGATCCACAGACTGTATTATATTCTGGTCCACTAGACTGTGTGTTATATTGTTGTGATCCACTAGATTTTGTTATATTGTGATGCATGAGACTGTGTTATGTTGTTGTGGTCCACTAGACTGTGTTATGTTGTGATCCACTGGACTGAGTGTTGTTTTTGTGCTCCACTCGACTGTATTTTACATTGTTGTGATCCACTAGACTGTGTGTTATTTTGTGGTGATCCAGTAGAATGTGTGTTATTTTGTTGTGATGCATTAGGTTTTGTGTTATGTTGTTGTGATCCACGAGACTGTGTGTTACGTTGTTGTGATCCACTAGATGTATGCCATGTTGTTGTGACCCACTAGAATGAATGTTATGTTGTTGTGATCCACTAGAATGTGTTATATTGTGATCCACTAGACTGTGTGTTATGTTGTTGTGACCCACTAGACTGTGTGTTATGTTGTTGTGACCCACTAGACTGTGTGTTATGTTGTTGTGATCCATGAGACTGCGTGTTATGTTGTTGTGATCCACTAGAATGTGTGTTATGTTGTTGTGATCCACTAGAATGTGTGTTATGTTGTTGTGATCAACTAGACTGTGTTATGTTGTTGTAATCCACTGACCGTGTTATGCTGTGATCCACTAGGCTGTGTTATGTTGTGATCCACTAGGATGTGTGTTATGTTGTTGTGATCCACTAGACTGTGTGTTATGTGGTTGTGATCCACTAGACTGTGTTATGTTGTTGTGATTCACTAGACTGTGTGTTATGTTGTTATGATCCACTAGACTGTGTGTTATGTTGTTGTGATCCACTAGGCTGTGTATCATGTTGTTGTGATCCACTAGAATGCGTGTTATGTGGTTGTGATCCATTACCCCGTGTGTTATGTTGTTGTGATCCACTGGACTGTGTTATGTTGTTGTAATCCACCCACTGTGCTATGCTGTGATCCACTAGGCTGTGTTATGTTGTGATCCACTAGGCTGTATGTAATGTTGTTATGATCCACTAGAATGTGCATTATGTTTCTGTGATCCACTAGACTGTGTGCCATGTTGTTGTGATGCACTAGACTGTATTATTTTGTTGTGATACACTAGACTGTATTTTATGTTGTTATGGTCCACTGGACTGTATGTTGTGATGTACTAGACTGTGTGTTATATTGTTGTGATCCACTGAATTGTGTGCTATGTTGTTGTGATCCACTTTACGAAACTAACTAACATTATGGTATCACTTGGAGGTGGTGGGGGGTGTCTAGTAACTGCATCTCTGCAACTATAACTCAGTGCACCTGAATCAAATGGGATCACTATCACCTGGGGGTAATGGTACCAGTTAGGGATGGTAACTGTATCCCTCCATGGTAAGTATCTCACTCAGCAGGCAATGATCACTCAAGGTAACTATTATCACTTGGCAGATGACCATATCCTTCCCGGAGTTAACTGTTTCACACAGGGCTAAGTGTATCACTTGTGGGTGGGTGGGCTGCGTAATGGTCGTTGACCATACCTATCTGGGGTAACTGCGTGATGCAGTAGTCAGGGATGACTATCACTCAGGGGATAACTGTGTTACTCAGGGAAGTACAGGGGAACTGCATCACTCAGGATAAAGAACATAAAGCAGTGGTATACAGTCAGGAAAGGGTGCATTCCGGAGTCCTCAACATTGACCCCTGCTTATTACCAACTATTACCCTCCCTCAGCTGATGAATCTGTACTTCACCATATTGAGCACCATTTGGGAGAATTACTGAGGGTAGAATGGACAGAGAACATACTCTGGTAGGGATCTACAATGTCCATTACCAAGAGTGGCTGGGTAGCACCACTGCTGACCGAGCTGGTCAAGTCTTGAAGGATATATCTGCTAGACTGGGCTTACAACAGGAAAATGAGAAATGCAACTAAAGGGTGAATTATAATTGGCTTCATCCTCGCCAACCTACATGTCCCAGGTGCATCTGTCCATGACAGTATAGGAAGTTCTAAAGAAGAGTCATATTGCTCTCGAAACATTAACCCAGTTACTTTCTCCACAGATGCTGCCAGACCTGCTGAGTTTTTCAAACATTTTCTGTTTTGTTATTGTATAGGTGGGAGTGGCCGTGTCAGGAAGGGACAGGGGGTACAAATCTAAAGGTAACTCTGCAGATAAGGCTAGAAAAATAATAAAGGGACAAAACTAAAAGCTCTGTATCTGAATGCATGTAGCATTCAAAACAAAATAGATGAGCCGATAGCACAAATAGAAATAAGTAAGTATGATCTGATAGCCATTATAGAGACATGGCTGCAGGGTGACATAGATTGGGACCTGAATATTGAAGGGTACAGGATATTTGGGAAGGACGGGAAGCTAGGGAAACATGGAATGGTGGTTCTATTAATTAATGATGGTATTAGCGCAATAGAGTGGGATGACCTAAGTTTAGGAAACCAGGGTATAGAAACAGTTTGGGTAGAGATGAGAAATGATAAAGGCAAGAAGTCACTTGTGGGAGTGGTGTACAGACCCCCTAACAATAACCATACAATAGGATGGGATACAAAGGAAAAGATAATGGGAACTTGAGAGAAAGGTATGGCGCCAACCAGGGAGCAGGCTGTACTAGACCTGGCATTGTGCAACGAGGTAGGATCAATTAATGACTTTATAGTGAAGGCACCTCTAGGTATCAGTGATCATAATATGATCGAATTTAACATTCAGTTTGAGAGAGAGAAGACTAGGTGTTAGACTAGTATTTAAAACTTAAATGAGGGCAATTATGAGGGCATGAAAGCAGAGCTAGCTAAAGTAAACTGGCAAATGAGGTTAAGGGACAGGTCAATGACATTTAAGGGAATATTTCAGAATACACAGAATAGATACATCCAACGAGAAAGAACAGTTCCAAGGGGAGGACCAACCATCCATGGTTATCTAAAAAAGTTAAAAATAGTATCAAACTTAAAGAAAAAGAATATAATTATGCCAAGATGGGTGGCAGGTCAGAAGATTGGACAGAATAAAAAAAACAGCAAAGAATGACCAAAAGATTCATAAGGAAGAAAAAATTAGAATATGTGAGACAACTAGCTAGAAATATAAAGACAGATAGTAAGAGTGTCTATCAATATTTAAAAAAGAAAAGAGTTAACAAAGATGAGTGTTGGTCCTATAGAAAGTGAGTCTGGGAAATTAATAATGGAAAATAAGGAGATGGCAAGTGAATTGAATGGGCATTTTGCATTGGTTTCACTATAGAGGATACAAGTAACATCCCAGAAGCAGCTGTAGATCAGGAAATAGAAGGAAGGGAAGAACTCAAGAAAGTTACAATCATCAGGGAAGCGGTACTGAGCAAATTGTTGGGGCTGTGGGCTGACAAATCTCCAGGTCCTGATGGACTTCATCCTAGGGTCTTAAAAGAAGTGGCTAGTGAGATAGTTGTTACATTGATTTAATTTTCCAAAATTCCCAAGATTCAGGGAAGGCTCCATCAGATTGGAAAATAGCAAAAGTAACTCCTTTATTCAAAAAGGGAGGGAGACCGAAAGCAGGAAACTACTGGCCTGTTAGCTTAACATCTATCATAAGGAAAATGTTAGAAGATATTAGTAAAGCTGACATAGCACTTAGATAAATTCAAGGTAATCAGGCAGAGTCAACATGGTTTTGTGGAAGGGAAATCATGTTTAACCAATTTACTGGAGTTCATGGAAGAAGTCCATATGCTATGGATAAAGGGGAACCAGTGTCTTTGAATATTTTTAAATCAGAGCTAGATAGATTCTTGATAAGCAAGGGGGTGAAAGGTTATCGGGGGTAGGCAGGAATGTGGAGCTGAGGTTACAATCAGATCAGCCATGGTCATATTGAATGGCGGAGCAGGCTTGAGGAGCCAAATGGCCTACTCCTGTGCCTAATCCGATGTATGTATGTTCATAGAAACATAGAAACCTAGAAAATAGGAGCAGCACTAGGCCATTCGGCCCCTCAAGCCTGCTCCGCCATTCAATATGATCTTGGCTAATCCTCTCTCTCATTGCCATATTCCCGCGCTCTCCCCATACCCATCTATGCCTTTAGAATACAGAAATCTATTTCTTTCTTAAATATATTCAGTGACCCGGCCTCCACAGCCTTCTGTGGTAGAGAGTTCCACAGGTTCACCACCCTCTGTGTGAAGAAGTTTCTCCTCATCTCAGTCCTAAATGGCCTGCCCGATATCCTGAGACTGTGACTCCTTGTTCTGGACCCCCCCAGCCAGAGGAAATATCATCCCTGCATCCAGTCTGTCCATTGTGTCAGAATTTTATGCGTTTCAATAAGATCTCCTCTCATTCTTCTAAACTCCAGTGAATACAGGCCTCGTCGGCCCAATCTCTCCTCATACGACAATCCTGCCAATGCATCCACTATTTCCATGGCCACCTCCTTTAGTACCCTAGGATGTAGATTATTGAGCCCTGGGGATTTATCAGCTTTCAGTCCCATTCATTTCTCCAGCACTATTGTTTTAATAATACTAATTTCCTTCAATTTCTCCTGCTCACTAGACCCTTGATTCCCGGGTATTTCTGGGAAGTTATTTGTGTCTTCCTCCCTGAAGACACAACTAAAGTCGTTGTTTAATTCCTCTGCCATTTCCTTGTTTTCTATTATAAATTCTCCCATTTCGGACTGTAAGGGACCTACATCTGCCTTCACTAATCTTTTTCTTTTTACATACTTATAGAAGCTTTTACTATCTGCTTTTACGTTCCTTGCAAGTTTACTCTCATACTCTATTTTTCCTCTCTTAATCAATATCTTGGTCTTCCTTTGCTGAATTCTAAACTGCTCCCAATCCTCAGGCTTGTTGCTTTTTCTAGCAACTTTATATGATTCCTCTTTGGATCTAATACTATCCTTAATTTCCTTTGTTAGCCATGGTTGGGCTACTTCTCCTGTGGCATTTACGATCCAGAAAGGAATGTATAACTATTGCAACGTGTACATTCATTCCTTAAATATCAGCCATTGTCTATCCACCTTTTAATGAAATTCCCCAATCTATCTTCACCAACTCACGCCTCATACCTTCATAGTTTCCGTTGTTTAGATTTAGGATCCTATTTTTGGATCAGACTACTTCACTTTCCATCCTAATGGTATCCCTTGAGGGTCACTCTCGGGGGCAGGGGGGGTGGAGAGGAGGAGAGGTGTAACTGTATCACTCCGGGGTAATTGTATCACTCAGGGATGACTGTCACTGGGGGGTGACTATCACTGAGTAACTATATCACTTGGGATTAACTGCAGCACACAAGCTTAGTTTCATTTCTCTGTCACAACTCCATCAGTAGGGAGTAACTGCAGCTTGGGAAGTTAACAGCATCATGGTATGGGGGGGGGGTGGGGTGCGTAACTGTATCATTCTAGGGGTATCTTTGTTACTTGGGGTAACTTTATCATTCAGGGTTAACTATTACATGGAGTATCACTCGGAGGGTTACTGCATCACCCCAGGGAGCCACTGTACCTCCTCAGGTAACGTTTCAACAACGCTGGTGATCTGCTGAAGCACAGATTGCTAGGCTGATGCTAAAGCCTGTGTTGCCATGATCTGAGCTTGGTGGCAGCCCTGAGGTGTTTGGTGGTTTCTTCTGGTGCTGCAATGGAAGCTGAAACATTGGCAATCAGGCACTACATCATGGTTGGGTCTGCAAATGTCACTGAGTTGATCACCACTTCCATGCTGGAAAATATGGGCTCCAAGCTCTCCAAGGTGCCCTGTCCCAAGTTGAAGCTGGACTTCTCTATGCTCCTTGACAGTGACATCTGACTCTGTGGCAAACCTGCCAATGTGCCAAGTGTCTCTGTGTACATGTCCATCAGGATTCTCCTGGATGCCAACCCATAAACATCCTCAACCAAGTACCTTGTATTAGAACTCATCTGCAACCCTATGTTCTCCCTTCCCCCTGACCGGGCTGCAGCCCACTGATACACGGTGATTCACTGCCTGCTGATCCCATCTCTATAGCAGCCTCTGAAGTACATGCAATGCTTGTATCTGAACTGGTAACTGCAAGTCTTAGATCAAATGTTGGTGATTCTCTAAAAGTCTGCTTTTGCTCCCGTCTACAATGGTGAAGTTTATTTGCATGGCCAGGCATCAGGTCTTGAGTAATGAAAGCCTAAATACACAACTGTGGAAAGCAAGGGGTTGATAGACATACCATCTGCAGCTTGCTCACCATGCCAGATGGCAGGATGAGGGTGAAGTGGGAATTGAGAGGGTACAGAGGGCAGGAACATATCAGCATCCTGAAGAATTGTGCTCTAGAACTAGCCGAGCCCCTAGCCAAGTTACAATACCAGCATCTACCGACAATGTGGAAAATTGCCCTGTCCACAAAAAACAGAACAAATCAAATCTGGTCAATTGCAGTCCCATTGGTTACAGGTTGTAACTGTATAACTCGGGCATTAGTTCGTAACACGCTGGTGGTGGTGGTGGTGAGGTTTGGGGGGTTGGGGGGGGGGGGTGGGGCGGGGGGAGGTGGCGGGGAGTAGGGGTGGTCAGGGGAGTAACAAACATTCTGGGTGAACTGTATCACTCGGTGGGTAACTGTGGCATTCAGTGCACCTGTAACAATTGGGTATCTATATTGGGGGTAACTGTATCTCTTAGGTGTAACTAACACTCCAGTAACTGCATCACTAGGGGAGGGGAGAGGCTAACCGTATCACTGGGGGGATAGCTGCATTATGCCAGGGGTAACTTTATCACAATCCAAACTGGCCAAAAACCACCCCATCGTCTGCTCTCAAACATCAGCAAAGCAATGAAAGGTGTTGTCGATAGTGCAATCATCGAGTGGCACTTACATATCAACAACCTGCTAACTGATGCTCATTTTTGGTTCCACCAGGGCCACTTGGCCCCTGACCTCATTACAGCCTTAGTCCAAACATGGAAAAAAGAGCTAAATTCAAGAGGTGAGGTGAGAGTGACTGTCCTTGACATCGAGGCCACATTTGACCAATTGTAGCATCAAGGAGCCCTAGCAAAACTGGGGTCAATGGGAATCAAGGGGAAAACTCTCCACTAGTTGGAGTCATACCCAGCACAAAGGAAGATGGTTGTAAATGTTGGCGGTTAATCACCTCAGTCTCAAGTCATTGTTAAACATCGCCCCTTGACATTCAATGACATTACCATTGCTGAATCCTCCACAAGCAACATCCTGGGGGTTACCATTGACCAGAAACTGAACTGGACTAGCCATATAAATACTGTGGCTACAAGAACAGGTCAGAGGCTGAGAATCCTACGGTGAGTAACTCACCCCCTGACTCCCCAAAGCCTGTCCATCATCTACAAGGCACAAGTCAGGAATGATGTATCTGCAACAATGCTTAAGAAGTTCAACACCATCCAGAACAGAGCAGGCTGCTTGATTGGCACCCCATCCACCACTTTAAACATTCACTTCCTGAACAATGATGCACACTGGCAGCAGTGTGTACCATCTACAAGATGCACTGCAGCAACTCATCAAGGCTCCTTCGACAGCACCTTCCAAATCCACAACCACTACTATCTAGAAGGACAAGAGCACCATCAACTGGAATTTCCCCTCCAATCCTCTCACCATCTTGACTTGGAAATATATCGCCGTTCCTTCACTGTCGCTGGGTCAAAATCCTGGAACTCCCTCCCTAACAGCACTGAGGGTGTACCTACACCACATGGACTGCAGTGGCTCAAGAAATGCTGCCTTGATGTCAAGGGCAGGCATTCTCGCCTCACTTTGTTCATTTCATCTAGAACAAAGAACAAAGAAAAGTACAGCACAGGAACAGGCCCTTAGGCCCTCCAAGCCTGCGCCGATCACATTGCCCATCAACTAAAACATTTTGCACTTCCGGAGTCCGTTCTATTCATATATTTGTCAAGCTTCCTCTTAAACACCACTATCGTACCTGCTTCCACCACCTCCTCTGGCAGCGAATTCCAGACACTCACTACCCTCTGCGTAAAAAACTTGCCCCGCACATCTCCTCTATAGTTTTCTCCTCTCACCTTAAATCTATGTCCCCTAGTAATTGACTCTTCCACCCTGGGAAAAAGCTTCTGACTATCTACTCTGTCCATGCCACTCATAATTTTGTAAACTTCTATCAAGTCGCCCCTCAATCTCCGTCGCTCTAGTGAGAACAATCCGAGTTTCTCCAACCTCTCCTCATAGCTAATAACCTCCAGACCAGGCAGCATCCTGGTAAACCTCCTCTGCACCCTCTCCAATGCCTCCATATCCTTCTGGTAATGTGGTGACCAGAATTGCACGCAATATTCCAAGTGTGGCCTAACCAAGGTTCTATACAGCTGCAGCATGACTTCCCAGCATTTATACTCAATACCCCTGCCAATGAAGGCAAGCATGCCATATGCCTTCCTGACTACCTTATCCACCTGCGTTGCCACTTTCAGTGACCTGTGGACCTGTACGCCCAGATCCCTCTGCCCGTCGATGCACTTCAGGGTTCTGCCATTTACTGTATAATTCGTGCCTGTATTAGACCTTCCAAAATGCATTACCTCGCATTTGTCCGGATTAAACTCCATCTGCCATTTCTCCGCCCAAGTCTCCAACCGATCTATATCCCGTTGTATCCTTTGGCAATCCTCTTCACTATCTGCAACTCCTCCAACCTTAGCGTAGTCTGCAAACTTACTAATTAGCCCAGTTACATTTTCCTCCAAATCATTTACATATACTACAAACAGCAAAGGTCCCAGCATTGATCCCTGTGGAACACCACTAGTCACAGCTCTCCATTCAGAAAAGCACCCTTCCACTGCTACCCTCTGTCTTCTATGACCAAGCCAATTCTGTATCCATCCTGCCAACTCACCTCTGATCCTGTGCGACTTTACCTTCTGTACCAGTCTGCCATGAGGGACCTTGTCAAAGGCCTTAGTGAAATCCATGTATATAACATCCACTGCCCTTCCATCGTCAATCATCTTTGTCACTTCCTTGAAAAACTCGATCAAGTTAGTGAGACACGACCTCCCCTTCACAAAACCATGCTGCCTCTCACTAATACGCCCATTTGCTTCCAAATGGTAGTAAATCCTGTCACGAAGAATCTTCTCCAATAATTTCCCTACCACTGACCTAAAGCTCACCGGCCTGTAATTTCCTGGATTATCCCTACTACCCTTCTTAAACAATGGAACAACATTGGCCATTCTCTAGTCCTCTGGGACCTCACCCGTAGCCAGTGAGGATACAAAGATTTCTGTCAAGGCCCCAGCAATCTCCTCCCTTGCCTCCCTCAGTACTCTGGGGTAGATCCCATCTGGCCCTGGGGATCTCTTGTTCATTTTGAGTAATCTCAGTGAAGCTGTGTCTTGCTGTCCTTCTGAACTTTGAATGAAATCAGAGCAATGAAGAAATCCTCCTGACATACCTATTAAAATGTGTGTTTTGACCCTTGACTAAGGGCTGAGGACTCCTTTGACACTTTGTGTAGCAACATTAGAATCTGTTCTTTCACAGTTGAAAGCAGTGGCGGGGAGTCAGTGGGAGTCAGAGAGTGAGCGAATTTGTCAGTGTGATGTCAGAGAAAAGTGAATAAGTGATTGGTTGGGAAGTATTTATTTTTCTCTCTCTGGTCCTACGTTAAACAAGGAGCTGGGAGATTAAAATTGTAACTGGAATTTTCAAAAAGACCGGGAGCTGAGAGCCAGAGAGATCAGGCTGAACCAAAAGCAAAGTGACATCACAGAACAAGGAGTCACATACGGTGAGCTTTGTGGTCAGTTATTATTTTAATGAAAATTAACCAACGATAAAGTAAGGCTAAATTGATTGATCAATTAATTAATGCATATACTAAAAACTGAAACCATTTTAATACTACATCATATAATTACAATCAGTGTTCAATCAACTAATCAGATCTAGACGATAAAGTTATAATTAAATAATTAACAAGGGATAGAAACACTGGCTGAGTAATAGGAAACAGAGGGTAATGGTCGAAGGATATTTTTCAGGCTGGACGAAGGTTTGTATTGGAGTTCCCCAGGGGTCGGTACTGGAATCCTTGCTTTTTCTGATATATATTAATGATCTAGATCTTGGTGTGCAGGGGACAATTACCAAGTTTGCAGATGATACAAAATTTGGAAGCATTGTAAACTGGGGTGGACAGTGTAGAACTTCAAAAGGACATAGAAAAGTTGGGGGAGTAGTGTTATGACACAGTCGATGGTAAATGCTGAGTTGTTCAAATCCCAGAGGGAAACTTGAAACAACTGTCACAACTAATTTTCAATTTGTATAAATTTCGAGATGCGTGCTTTGAATTCACTAGTAATAGGACCACCAAGTCTTACAGCTTTTTATAAAACTAGATTAAACATTTATTAATAAGAGAAATGACTTTAAATACATACACAGATCTGCAAATTACTACTATGATAACTTCTAAATCCCCTAATCAATCTAACTCCTAGTTATACTTTCTTTAAGGCAACAGTAAGACATAGATTTTAAAAGACCCAGGCAAAGAAACATGATACCCTGGTCCTTTGAGGACAGCAGTTTGAGGCATAGATGCTGAAGGCTTTTTCACACGCTTGTAAGATCTTAAAAATGACTTCTCTTACACACAGCCCTTGCTCCTTCTTGATACATATCTCCCTCTTTGAATGCAAATACCCACTGTTTCACTATGTCTTTGGACTTTATACTCTTGATAATAAAACCGTCTCAAAGCACTGAGTTTTACCATTAATCTTTGGGAAAGATAAGCACACAGGCCGGAATTTTTCGGCCCCTCCATGGCGGGGCCTGCCACGGGAAATTCAGTCACCCAGCCAAAACTCCTTTGACTTTCAGCGGGACCAGAAAACTCCAGCCACTGTTTCTAAACTTCATTTGCCTAGGTGACACTTTCACCCCACCTTTGAAAACAATCTAGTCTGGTTTATTTCAAAATGCAAATGTTCCCTTAACACCTATGTTTTTAAACTTCCCTATGTTTGCCTAATTTACATTAAAGCCTTTAGACCAGCTGCCTTTAATCCAATCAAGTCTTACACACACATACACAGACACCTATAGACACACAGACACACCCCACTATTACTTTATTTTACAATAAATTCCAATAACATTATCAGAATTATTACATCTTTTTGACAGTGGACAGATAGGTGGCAGATGAAGTTCAATGCGAAGTGTGAGGTGATTCATTTTGGTAGGAAGAACATGGAGAGACAATGCAAAATAAGGGGTACAATTCTTATGGGTGTGCAGGAGCATAAAGACCTGGGTGTAGATCATTGAAGGTGGCAGGTCAGGTGGAGAGAGCAGTTAATAAACCATACAGTATCCTGGGCTTTATTAATAGAAGCATAGAGTACAAGAGCAGGGAAGTTATGCTGAGCTTATATAAGATGCTAGTTAGACCTCAGCTGGAGTATTATGTACAGTGCTGGGTGCCACACTATAGGAAGGATGTGAACGCATTGGAGAGAGTGCAGAAGATTGCACAAGAATGGTCCCAGGGATGAGAAACTTCAGTTATGAGAATAGATTGGAGAGGTTGGGACTGTTCTCCTTGGAGAGGAGAAGGCTAAGAGGAAATTTGATAGAGGTGTTCAAAATCATGAGGGGGCTGGACAGAGGAGAGAGGGAGAAGTTGTTCCTGCTCGTCAAGGGATCAAGAACGAGAGGGCATAGATTTGAAGTGATTTGCAAAAGGAGGAAATGTGATATGAGAAAAAACCACAGCGAGTGGTTCGGGTCTAGAATGTACTGTCTGGAAGTATAGTGGAGGCAGGTTCAATCGAGGCATTTAAGAGGGCAATAGATGATTATTTGAATAGAAACAATGTGCAGGGTTACAGGGAAAAGGCAGGAGAATGGCATTGAGTCATAATGCTCATGCGGAGAGCTGGTGCAGACTGGTGCGCTGGGAGTGACTGTAAACATGTTTCTGTAATGCTACATATCGGGCAGGAGTGTGGCAATGCACAAAAATGTTTCATAAGACATATTTCTGTTGTGTTATTGAATGAAAAACTTACCTTTTTCTTTAGTTTGATGTTTTAGTTGCCTGTTAATTAATGATGGATTGACGCTGATTTTAGGTTGTTTATTACAGTGAAAGTCTTAAAAGTGAAATTTTGTCCTTCACTTTATTTCCGTTTGGGAAATGTATTTCTTCTTAAAAGTTACTGGTCTATACATGGATCGTAGCATAAAAAATAATAAAGGTACAATTACATTGTTTGGTGTAGTCTATAAGCCATCAACTAGTGGAAAGGAAGCCAAGGAACAGATTTGCAAGGAGATTACAGAGAAGTGCAAGAATTATAGATTACTTATAATGGAGGGCTTTAATTATCCTAATATAGACTGGGATAGCGACAATATAAAGTGCAGAGAGGGGAAAGAAACCAAACATTTGTTTGCGGCATCACTTTGACCTCCGATAATGGACCTTGCTTAGCCATTGCTCGAGTCATCACACTAAAGGAAAAATTCCTGGAATCTTTTCCTGTAACTGCTCTGTCTCTTTAACCTCACTTGGGCTTTCCGTAATTATGGTAGAAGCTACTACCTTCACTCTGGCTAAATCATTTTCCAGGATTAAATCAACTCCATCTATGGGTAACTTCTGAACAACCCCTACTGTCTCTGTCTCAGACATTAGGTCACACTCCAGGTGCACCCAGTACAAAGGTACGTCTATATACTCTCCACCAAAACCGTTGGCTAACACTTTGGCTTTTAATGCGCTGGTGGAAAAGTTATGCCTTTCCTCAGCAAAAATGTTTGAGTGGCTCCCATATCTCTTATTTTGATTACGGGTTTAGCTATCTCATTTGAAGGATATGGGGTTACTTTTCCCCTCGACAAAGGTTCTTTATAACTCTCATGTATCTTATTCATTTCACCTGAACTCTCAGCATTGTTCACACTCGGTTTCATTGCTGCAGTTAGCACTACAACGCAATTTGTTGTACTTTCAGTCAGGGTTCCTTTTCCTGAATCGCCTTTACTTACCCCAATAAGTACCATGGATTTACCACGCAACTTCCAGCAATCAGTACAAACGTGTCCCACCTTGTTACAATGGAAACACTTAGGCCTTCGAATCTCACTTGTACCCTCAGCGCCTTCCTTTCAGGTCTGTGGAGGAGTTTCCGGGGAATTCCCAGCTGTCCCTTCTCTTCCCTGGCTACTTGCCTTCCTTTCACTTTCCCACCTTCTATCATTCTCAGGTTTGTGGGGATGACGGAAAAAAGGTTTAGATTTATGGAACAGCTCATAATCATCAGCAATCTCTGCTGCCTGTCTAGCTGTTACAACCCTCTGGTCTTCAACATGGGTTCTAACTAATGGAGGGAGTGAATTTTTAAATTCTTCCAGGAGAATTGTTTCCCTAAGAGCTTTATACATTGTCTCTATCTTTAATACCTGTATCCAACAGTCAAAATTACTTTGCTTTACCCTCTCAAATTCAATATAGGTTTGCCCAGGCTGTTTCCTTATGTTCCAAAATTTCTGCCTGTATGCCTCAGGGACCAACTCATATGCACTAAGAATAACCTTTTTCATGGCATCATAATCCACAGATACTGCTTCTGATAGTGATGCATATACCTCATGAGCTCTACCTATCAACCTACCCTGTGCAGGTAGTGCAGATTTCTTTTGGCCATTTCATTTGCTTAGCTACCTTCTCAAACAAAATAAAGAATGTCTCTATATCTCTTTCTTCAAACTTTGGAAGGCCTTGTACAAAGTTAAACACCTTCCCTCTGGGCTCTGGTTTGGAGGTAAGTTCTTCCCCAACATCTGGTGGCTCTTTTTCAAATTCAAGCCTTTCTCATTCCTTCTCCCTTTCCTCTCTTGCTAACTGCTCTCTGTACCTTTAATTTGAAAGTTTAATTTTCTCTCCTAAATAGCCAATTGTCCAGAATAAAAGAGTCTTCAACCAAGCTTCTTTTAATAAACTCAGAAACATTGTTTATTATAAAACAAAATTTTTTAAAAATTAGTTACAAGTACTGGTTAACACACAATTGTAATCGGGATGTATAACTATTTCTCTTCCTAAAGAATTCCTCCAGCACACACACAAGACAAACAAAGGGCAAACAGATAGAGTCTCTCTGCAGAGATGGGCTTTAGAGGATGGGCGTTATAAAATAAAGGATAAAGTTTGCAGGGTCTCAATGCTGCCGACCTGGAGTTCCTTCGTGTGAAGACGGACTGCTGGTAATGGTGGACATCTGGAAGTTCTCACCGATTGGTCTCAACCTTGTAGGTCCAAATAGGACCAGTCACACTCAAAGGAGGGTTCTCTGGCTTCAGGTTGATAGCCACACATAATTGCAGGCAAAGTGGAGAGAGAGAGAGAGAGCCAGTAGTCTTCCTTCCTCAGCTTCTTCCCCAAGACTGTCTTCAAAACCAGCAGGATCACAACTGAAGTTTTCTTTCTCTCCCATGTGACTTCCAGCAAGTCACCAACCTTTGCCTTTTCAGTTTTTTTCCCATCAATTAAAGTGACTGTTCAAAAAAAAACCAGATCTTCCTCAAGTACCCGAAAGGTCAGGTGATTTCTTGGAAGAGGCCTGCTTGTTGACAGTTCCGAGGTGAACTTATGAATACAGATGTACTGTCCTTCCATTTTGTAAAAGATAATTTCAGTCTTGTAAGATATGATTCTAACAAAGGTGATTGGCAAAAGTCAATGGATCAATGGCAACATTAGGAAAAGCCTTTTTTGATGTAGAGTGTGGTTTGGATCTGGAATGCACGTATGATCCTGAGGGTGTGGGGGAGGCAGGGTCAATTGTGGCTTTCAAAAGAGAATTGAGTCATTGTCTGGAGAGAAAAATTGCAGGGTTACGAGGAAAGGTTGGTGGAGTGGGATGTGGTGAGCTGCTCTTGCAACTCAGAGCACAGACATGACAGGCCGAATGGCCTCATTCTGTACCATAACAATTCTATGATTCTATGCAAATATAACATTCTTCATCTGCCTAGAATTTTTCAAGAAATATTTGAGGAAATCTTTAGCAACACAAGTTATTACATTGTGACAGAACCATTCTCTTATTTGACTAGCACCAGGCAGTACTACATCTTTGCAAGCATCCATTTTATTGATTTAAAATGTGATACAGTAACCCCATAAAAAAGAACTACCTGAACTTTGCAGAACCTCCCACAGGAGACTGGGAGAATTCCTGCAGAATGTCCTAGCCTTTGATTCAAAGCAGTCTTTGAGCCCATTAAAACAATAGTTAAAACAACTGAGGAGCCAATAGTAATACGCAGCAGCTTCAGAACAGGCTCCTTCTCACCTGCGGTGGGTAGGGTGGGTCAGTGGGATAGTGAGGGGTGGGTCAGTGGGATGAATAGTGGGTCAGTGGGATGGTGAGGGGTGGGTCAGTGGGATGGTGAGGGGTGGGTCAGTGGGATGAATAGTGGGTCAGTGGGATGGTGAGGGGTGGGTCAGTGGGATGGTGAAGGGTGGGTCAGTGGGATGGTGAGGGATGGGTCAGTGGGATGAATAGTGGGTCAGTGTGATGGTGAGGGGTGGGTCAGTGGGATGGTGAGGGGTGGGTCAGTGGGATGGTGAGGGGTTGGATGGGGCGGGTGGTAACTTGTACTACCCAACAGTTGCTGCAGGGAAGATCGTGTGTATTATAGGAACCCCTGGAGCTGTAGTTCAATCTGGCATTGTCAGCGAGCATATTGTAAAAGATGCAATGCATGGAGAGAGGTGGAGAAATAAAACACCAAAGCTGGGCAGTGCCTCACCGACAAGATACAAACTCTCATTTTCTGTACCTAATCTAAGGCTAGCATTGGCTTTCAGATGGAGGTTAAATATCAAGTGCAGCATTAAGAGTTGTTACAAATGGTAAAATGTCATATCATCGGTGACATGCAGAACCTCCTGGAATTGGGACACCACTCGGCTGAAATGGGAACCCTCCCAGAACACTTTGCCACACGATGTGCAGCAGTAAAACATGTCGACCCTGTCCAGGATCCCAGGTGGAATGGCCTCCACCTGCAAGGTCGCACCACTCGTAAATCTCAGAGTCTTCATGTTGAGTTGTGAACTCTCTGCCCAGTGACAGCTGGGATTGTATGAGCAGCTGCCAGTCTGACCCAGGCAGTTCCCAGTGTCTCTCTGTGAAAACATCTTGGGCTGGTTTGTACCAGGGAATCTTCTCACTGCAGTAGGCGGATCTGGAAAGAAGGGCACAAAAAACTTGAGAGTCACGATTCTCTCACCTCAGCACCATTTGACGCAAGAACCTCATACACGCTCCCAAATCTTACACTTCAAAACTATTCTATTCACAAGTCCAATAGAATCGAGGGCTCTGGGCATATTACGATAGTGTAAGTGCATCAGGCACGCTGCCCCAGTCGGCATGTACTTTCATGCTGTTCTGTTGAGTAATAAGGAGGACAGTTTGTTCAGTGTATCCCAAACAATGCCTTATTACGGGACTGAATCACACGCAGTTCCTGACTATATACTGAGATGATCACAGCTGGGTCAGTGATAAAGGCACTGTAATTGGCCTCTCAACCCTTGGATTAGGCAGCGGAATCACAGAATTGTTACAGGAGGTCATTCGGCCCATTGTGTCTGCACTGACTCTCCAAATGAGCAATTCACCAAGTGCCGTTCTCCCACCTTCTCTCTGTAACCCTGCACATTCTTCCCTCTCAGATAACAGTCTAATTTTCTTTTAATGTTTCAATTGGACCTGCCTTCACCATATTTTCAGGCAGCGCATTCTAGACCTTAACCAATCACTGCATGAAAAGGTTTATCTTCAGGTCGCTTTTGTTTCATTTACCAATTACTTTAAATCTGTGTCCTCTTGTTTTTGATCCTTTCACGAGTGGGGACAGTTTCTATTTCGAGGTAATGCATTTTGGAAGGTCTAATACAGGCAGGAATTATACAGTAAATGGCAGAACCCTTAAGTGCATTGACGTGCAGAGGGATCTGGGTGTACAGGTCCACAGGTCACTGAAAGTGGCAACGCAGGTGGATAAGGTAGTCAGGAAGGCATATGGCATGCTTTGTTCTTTCTTTCTTTCTCTCTATCTGCACTGTCCAGTCTCCTTATGATTTTGAATACCTCTATCAAATCTCCTCTCAGCCTTCTTTTCTCTCAGGAAAACAGTCCGAACTTCATAATTGAAGTTCCTCATCCTTGGAACCATTCTTGTGAATCTTTTCTGCATCCTCACCAATGCTTTTACATCCTTCCTAAAGTGAGGTACCCAGAACTGGACACAATACCCCAGCTAAGGCTGAACTAAAGACTTATACAAGTTCAACACAACCTCCATGCTCTTGTACTCTATGTCCCTATTAATAAAGCCTAGGATACTATATGCTTTTTTAACCACTCTCTCAACCTGCCCTGCTGCCTTCAATGATTGATGCGCATATACATCCAGGTCCCTCTGCTCCTGCCATCCCGTTAGAGTTGTACCCTTTATTTTATATCGTCTGTCCGTGTTCTCCTGCCAAAATGAATCACTTCACATTTCTCTGCATTAAATTGCATCTGCCACTTGTCTGCCCATTCCACCAACTTGTCTATGCCCTTTTGAAGTTCTACACTTTCCTCCTCAGTTCACAATGATTACAAGTTTCATAGTAACTGCAAATTTTGAAATTGTGCCCTGTATGCCAAGGTCTAGGTCATCAACATATGTCAGGAAAAGCAAGGGTCCCAACACTGACCCCTACAAACTTTCCTCCAGCCTGAAAAACATCCATTCACCGCTACTCTGTTTCCTGTCACTCAGCCAATTTTGTATCCATTTTGCTACTTTCCCTTTTATTCCACGAGCTCTAAGCCTGTTGTATCAAACACCTTTGGAAGTCCATGAACACCACATCAACAGCATTACCCTCATCAACCCTCTCTGTTACCTCTTCAAAATACTCCAGCAAGTTAGTTAAACATGATTTTCCCTTAAGAAATCCATGCTGGCTTTCTTTAATTAACTCCTATTTGTCCATGTGGCTATTAATTTTTCCCCTGGTTATTGATTTTAGAAGTTTCCCCACCACGGAAGTTAAACTGACTGGCCTGTGGTTGCTGGGCCTATCTTTACCCCCTTTTTTGAACAAGGGGCGAATGTTTGCAATTCTGCAGTCCTCTGGGACCATCCCAGAGTCTAAGGAAGACTGGAAAATTATGGCCAGTGCCTCTCCAATTTCCACTCTCACTTCCCTCAGTATCCCCGGATGTATCTCACCCAGCCCTGGTGTCTTATCAACTTTAGGTACAGCCAGCCTATCCAATACCTCCTCCTTATCAATTTTAAACCCTTCTAATATCTGAATTACCTCTTTTTTCACCATGGTCTGGGTAGCACCTTCTTCCTTGGTAAAGACAGATGCAAAGTATTAATTTAGTACCTCATCTATACACTCTGTTCCATGTATAAATCCCTTTCTGATCCCTAATTGACCCTACTCCTCCTTTTACCACCTTTATTTATTTGCCTATCAGAATTTGACTTTGGAATTTCCTTTTATGTTAGCTGCCAGTCTCTTTTCACATTGTCTCTTTGGTTCTCTTATTTGCTTTTTCAAGTCTCCTCTGATCAATGTTCAGTAACCCTTGGGTTAGAGAGATGGGAAAGCAGCCCGGGTTCCTGACCCTGATCAATGTTCAGTAACCCCTGGGTTAGAGAGATGGGAAAGCAGCCCGGGTTCCTGACCCTGATCAATGTTCAGTAACCCCTGGGTTAGAGAGATGGGAAATCAGCCCGGGTTCCTGACCCTGATCAATGTTCAGTGATCCCTGGGTTAGAGAGATGGGAAATCAGCCCGGGTTCCTGACCCTGATCAATGTTCATTAACCACTGGGTTAGAGAGATGGGAAATCAGCCTTGGTTCCTGACCCTGATCAATGTTCAGTAACCCCTGGGTTAGAGAGATGGGAAATCAGCCTGGGTTCCTGACCCTGATCAATGTTCAGTAACCCCTGGGTTAGAGAGATGGGAAATCAGCCCGGGTTCCTGACCCTGATCAATGTTCAGTAACCCCTGGGTTAGAGAGATGGGAAATCAGCCTGGGTTCCTGACCCTGATCAATGTTCAGTAACCCCTGGGTTAGAGAGATGGGAAATCAGCCCGGGTTCCTGACCCTGATCAATGTTCAGTAACCCCTGGGTTAGAGAGATGGGAAATCAGCCTGGGTTCCTGACCCTGATCAATGTTCAGTAACCCCTGGGTTAGAGAGATGGGAAATCAGCCTGGGTTCCTGACCCTGATCAATGTTCAGTAACCCCTGGGTTAGAGAGATGGGAAATCAGCCTGGGTTCCTGACCCTGATCAATGTTCAGTAACCACTGGGTTAGAGAGATGGGAAATCAGCCTGGGTTCCTGACCCTGATCAATGTTCAGTAACCCCTGGGTTAGAGAGATGGGAAATCAGCCTGGGTTCCTGACCCTGATCAATGTTCAGTAACCCCTGGGTTAGAGAGATGGGAAATCAGCTCGGGTTCCTGACCCTGATCAATGTTCAGTAACCCCTGGGTTAGAGAGATGGGAAATCAGCCCGGGTTCCTGACCCTGATCAATGTTCAGTAACCACTGGGTTAGAGAGATGGGAAATCAGCCTGGGTTCCTGACCCTGATCAATGTTCAGTAACCCCTGGGTTAGAGAGATGGGAAATCAGCCCGGGTTCCTGACCCTGATCAATGTTCAGTAATTCACGCTGGAAATTTACTGGATGTAATCATCAGATGACAATTAGGTTTGGAAATTACACCTGTGCTAGCTCAATATTCTGCAAACACTCACTTTTGAGGTAACCTGCGATGGTGGAAAATGCTAGACTTTTGTGGAGCTGTAGGCCAGCAAGAGTCCTCCCTCTTCAGAGAGGAGTAGAGACTACCCCTGCAAGGGCACAGTCCCTTAATAGGGGAGGAGAATACTCCAGCGTGAACACATTGCTGTGGGTCTGGAGTCACGTGTAGGCCAGGCTAGGTAAGGACGGCAGATTTCCTTCCCTAAAGGGCATAGTGAAACAGATGGGTTTTAACGACAATCATGGTCATCACTACACTTTTAATTCCAGATTGTTAAAATTGAATTCATGAATCTGCCGTGATGAGATTTGAACCCGGATCCCTGAAGCATTATCCTGGGTCTCTGGAGTACCAGTCCAGTGACAATACCACTATGCCACCACCTCCCCTGATCTGTGTACCTGGACTCCAAATCTTTTTGTACCTCTATTGTTTCAAGCTTTTCACCTTTTAGAGAGTGCCCTCCTCTATCCCTTTTAGATCCAAAATGAGTGACCACACATTTTCCCACACTGAAATCCATATGCCACAGTTCTGTCCATTCACGTAATGGAACACATCTTCCGTGGAGTGGCAAGCACCATCGGGCCTCCTATGAAACGCGCAGTACAGCTGCGCCTGGAGCCCCTTCAGTCCAGGGCAGCAGCATCAAGAGAAGTGAAGCCATGCCCCCTTTTTACTTAACTAGCTGTCATAAACCGCTAAGGTATAAAGGTCTCAGTCACTTTGACAGGCTACAGAGAGAAGGTAAGAGGGTGATAAAGCAGGATGTTAAGGGAGGGCAGGGTTGAGTGGGGTGAGGTGGATTTGGGTGGTCAGGAGAGTGGGGTTCATGTGGTCAGGGGGCAGTGGGGTGGGGATGGGGGAGGTCAGACGGTCAGGTGAGTTGGGGTGGCCTGTTTGGGGGGCAGGGGGGTTGGGTAAGGGGCATCAGGTGGTTAGAGGTGTGTAGGAGGGGGTTGGGTGCTCAGGAGGGTGCTCAGGGAATGGGGGTGAAGACTGTCCGGGGCAGATGAGGAAGCCAACATTGTTGGGAAAAAGGATGTGAATTTACTGTGGGTTCGACATTCTAGCTGATTTACTGAGTTTTGCTGGTGTATACCTGTTATGAAAAGCTCTAAGTAAATCCATCTTAAAACCAGGATAAATAAAGGGTAAACAGCCCCATAGCACGGGGGTGTTCTGGCCAATCACAGAGCAATCGGGTAAAACCAGCAATTGGAAATTTAAGCTTTCTGCTTAAGTACCGAGGATGTGCTTACATTGGGACTTCTGATGGGTTCTGTGCAATTCTTTCGGGGTACCTCCAGTCTCCGACTATCCAGGGGCCAGAGATCTGCACCAACATCTCTTTGTAATGTTACACTTCTACCTACACTCCTTACAATGCCGCCTGTCTTTGTGTCATCAGCAGATTTGGATACGTGGCTTTCCATTCCATCATCTGATTCATTAATGAATACAGGGAATAGTTGAGCTCTCAACACAGGTCCTTGCAAAACACCACCAGTCACATTTTACCCATTATCCCTGTACTTTGCCTCCTGCCACTCAGCGCATTTCCCAACCAGGTCAGTGCATTGCCTTCAATTCTATGAAATTCAACTTTAGCCAGCAGTCTGTTATGAGAGACTTTATGAAATGCCCCCTGGATGCCCATATAAATAACATCCACAGACATTCCCCTGTCCACAACTTTAGTCACCTCTTCAAAAGATTGAATCCCATTCATTAGGTGGGATCCATCCTTTACAAATCCATGTGGCTCACTGATCAGCTGAAAATGTTCAAGGTGCTCAGTCACCTGATCATTAATTATAGAGTCCAGTAATTTCCTGATAAATGTTAGGCTAACTGTCTATTTTCCTGGTTTCTCTATCCCACCTTTCTTAAATGGTGGAGTGTCATGCACAATTTTTCAATCCAAAGGAAAAACTCTGAAATGAAGAGGACTTTGGAAGATTATAATTAGGGCATCTGCAATGTTCTCACATCCTACATCCTTAAAACCCTGGCGTGAAAACTATCTGGTGCTGGGGATTTGTCACTCTTCAGTGCCATTATTTTCTTCCTTACTGTTATTGTACTTATGTTAATTTTGCTGAGTTCCTGAATTAAATATTATCTTCCTTGGGGTTTCCGACAAGCTGAATACTCCTCTACTGTAAATACACAAAGTAATTATTCAGCATGTCCACCATTTCCTTAATTTCATTGAAAAGTTGTCAAGGGACCCACATCGCTCTTCACCTCTCTCTTTTTCCTAACTTAAATGTAAAAAAATGTTTAATTTGATATCTCTTGCAAATTTCTTTTCATACTCCCATTTTGTAACTCTTACTATCTGTTTTGTCACTCTTTGCTATTCTTTGTATCTTTCTCATTTGCTATAATAACTATTTTTTTGCATTTTATATGCTTTTTTCTTTTAGTTTATGTCTCCTTCCATAGTTACCCATAGTTGTCATTTTTGGCAAGTAGATCCCTTGCCCCTTCAGGGTAGAAACTGGTTCTGTATCATCCTTTTTGAACATCTCCCACTGATCTTCCATTCTTTTACCCATTAACAGACTTGCCCAGTTTACTGTGGACAATTTCTGTCTCATCCCATTGAAGTCAGCCTTACCTAAATCTAGAATCTTAATAACTGTTTCTCCCTTTCAAATACTTTTGATCATATTATAATCACTTTTAGATAAATGTTCACACATCACTAGGGCTGTTAACTAAATTTTCCTCATTCTCACTATGAAAACTATTATGGCCATCCCCCTTGTTGCTTCGAGGACATATTGTTGTAGAAAACTATACAGAACACATTCAAAAAATTCACTACCTTTCTAACGTGCTAGTCTGCTTATCCCAATCTGTATGAAAGTAATGTTCTCAACTAAAGTCCTTGTGACCACCTTATATGTCCTTTCTACTACGACCCTGGTCCTAGCCCAATTCAGTCAAGCCCGCCCCAACAGTACAGCTCCTTCCTGTTCCAGTACTGGTGCCAGTGTTCCATTAAATGGAATCCCTCTTTTCCACACTACTACTTTAGCTGCAAGCTTACCAGCCTGGTCTACTTATCCCTATGCCAATTTGCATATGGCTCAAATAATAATCCAGAAATTATATGCCTCAAGTTTCTGAGTCATCTCCAAAAAGGACTTCTTGCCTACTTTTATGCTTTTATGCTGCACTCTTTTCATGGCCACACTGTGTTAGCAGATACTGCTTACTTTATACAATTTTTGCACCACACTCATGTTACAAGTGAAGATGATTTGGACCCTGTTTTCCCATTACCCATCCTGTCTTCCCCTCGATGTGACAGTTCCCAGGCTAAGGAAGAGAAACTCAGCCTGGGCTCCCATTTCAGGTCATCATCCCTGGAAAGTGCAGGAGTGCGGAGGTCAGAGGAAGGTATATGTGGCTTTGTAGTGATGCCCCTCATGTTATCGCCTGATGACACTTATGGAGTGGAACAACTGGCCTGGTTTCAGTGAGTATTTGATAGGAAAAGGTGGGGAAATGAAAGGAGTTGCTGGTGAGATTAGCAGTCCATGCGTACAGCATGGAAGTCTGCAGTGTTTTCAAGGGTTTCACAAGGAGTGTCCTGTAATGTGCCTGCATGAGGTGTAAGGGCACATGGGAACATCACAATATATAGCATTGTGAAGTGTCACCATTTACAAAAGCCTCAAAGATTTGAGAGAGGAGAGGCCCCATGTTCCTATTCAACACAGCTCACTACAATTAGAAGGTAGAGAATGAAGGATGAGTTTGGGAGCAATTTTGACACAAGTGTCTAGGCAGAACTTTGGAGAGGTTCCCTTCTCATGTAATATGAGCTAGACTTGAAGGAATGTTCTGTGCAAAATGACACACCTTTAATACCAGTGTAAATGCCTGTGAAATATTTGTGGTTTTACAGGGCTGTGAGAGAGTGCAGCAGACGAGTAGTGCCAGTACACAATGTTCCTGCCCACGCCAGCCTCTGACACTGAGAAACTGCAGCTCCTCCTAAACACAATAGACTCTCCTGTTAATAACCTTTCTAATACCTGTACTCCTGTCAGGATTGTCATATTATGCTGATGATCTCCAGCATTTCTCTTGCTACGGTGTGAAAGAACAAACTATTTCTGGCATGGACTTGATGGGCCAAATGGCCTCCTTCTGAGCCATAATGACTCTATTGGTATGCAATATCCCAGCATGCATAGCCATGTAGGGTCCTTGTTAAGAGTATTAGGCATTCAGATACAAATCCCACAGGTAGACTGAGAGCAGAGAACATAGGGCAGAATTTTCGGGTAGGCGGGCGGCCACGATCGTTGGGCCTAGTGCTCCGAGGGAACCGACCGTGATTTCATGTTGGCTGGCTAATTAACGGCTAACCAACGTGAAAGGCTCAGCGCTGCCGGGGTAGGGGCAGGGGAAGAGCGAGCGCTGAAGTCAGTCCGGGCATGGGGGAGCACAGAAGGAAAGTTCCCTGAAGGCAGAGAGCTGCCTCAGGGAACTGATGAATTTAAATTCGATAAAAACGGAACGTAAAACCAGGAAAAAATGTCCACGCGTCAGAATGAGACACCTCAACATATGGATGATAAAAATCTTTTCAAAACATTTAAATATTTTTAAAAATTTAATCACGGAAACTTCACTCCGCCCTTGGATGAGGTTTCCTCAAAAATGCAAAGGCCGTCTGGCCCATTTGCCAGCCTGCCAACTGTAACGCTGTATGGGCAGTGAAAAATCACTGTCAATTGCTACTTTAATGGCCTTAATAGGCCTCTTAATTGTCGGTGGACGTGCTGCCGACACGCACGCGCG
Source organism: Cetorhinus maximus (assembly GCF_964194155.1). NCBI lineage: Eukaryota > Metazoa > Chordata > Chondrichthyes > Lamniformes > Cetorhinidae > Cetorhinus > Cetorhinus maximus. The sequence continues at coordinate 51,656,331 of NC_135888.1, read as the reverse complement.
CCCGCCCACCGACATGTAACACGAGTGCTCACCTGACGACATCACGCGCTATTTCACTATTTCAGGCGCGTGCCCGCACGTCTGCCCATAGGGAAAATACCAGGAAAACAACAGTATAGGTTATCTGGACAGTGCTGTAGTCTAGGAAACATATCCTATAACCTCCTTCATAAACCTCTCTCTTTAATTTACTGATAAATTAAGTTCTGAACTACAACCATGAACAGTTCCCACACACTCACCAGCCTCTGTTAGGTAGTTAAATCTGAACTCTCTGTTCAGTTTACCTCTCCCGAGATATTACCTGCGCCCTCTTGTAGAACCTATGACTCTAAGAAACATGCTGACGTTAACTTTTTCTCTGTACCATATAGGATCCTGAATCCATCTATAGATCGCCTCCTGAACCTTCTCTTACCCTGTTTAAACATGGCCAGCTTCTGTAGTCTCTCCCCATAACCCAGGTGCCTAACTTGAACTGTCAGTTTAGTTGCCCTGAGCTGACACTTACTGCAATGCTGGATATTCACATAATACCGGGCCCAGAATTGGACTCAGTTCCCAAGATGGGCCTGGGTGAACATTCTGTACAAGCTCAGTCTTTGAGTTCTAAGCTCAATCCCTAGGCCCAGGATCTTATTGGCTCTCTGTACTACTGCCACACTCTGTGCACCCTCACTATCACTGGGGGAATAATTCCACAGGCACTCAGCAGGCAGGGAGATAGTTTTAGTAGAGAAAAAGGCAGTTATACACAAGAAGGGGACAGTTACACTAGAGAGAGAGGTAAGGGCACTAAAGAGTGAGAAGACAGAGAGAGCTACGAAAGAGAATGTAAATTACATTAGAGAGAGAGAGAGACGCAGCTACAGTATAGAGGCAATTACACTAGAAAAACAGGTATTTACAGCAGAGAGAGAGAGCACCGGCAAAGAAATAACTGGTTATACTAGAGAACGACAGAGACAGTTACAGCTCAGAGAGCCTGTGACGGCAGAGAGAGAGAGAGAGGGCCTGTGACGGCAGAGAGAGAGAGGGCCTGTGACAGCAGAGAAAGAGGCACTCCCGGCAGAGGGAGAGGCACTCCCGGCAGAGAGAGTGTCAATCGCGGCAGAGAGAGAGGCAGTCGCGGCAGAGAGAGAGGCAGTTACTGTAGAGGGAGAGGATGTCACAGCAGAGGGAGAGGCAGTTACAGCACAGAGAGAGGCAGTCACGACAGTGGCTTTTACAGCAGGAAGAGTAGCAGCTGTAGGTAAGAGAGAGGCACTTACAGCAGAGAGTGGCAGTTACGGCAGAGAGCGAGAGGCAGGTAGGGCACAGAGAGAGAGGCAGGTACGGGAGAGAGAGAGAGAGGCAGGTACGGCACAGAGAGAGAGGCAGGTACGGCACAGAGAGGAGCAGGTACGGCACAGAGAGGAGCAGGTAGGGCACAGAGAGAGAGGCAGGTACGGGAGAGAGAGAGAGAGGCAGGTACGGCACAGAGAGAGAGGCAGGTACGGCACAGAGAGGAGCAGGTACGGCACAGAGAGGAGCAGGTACGGCACAGAGAGGAGCAGGTACGGCACAGAGAGAGAGGCAGGTACGGCACAGAGAGAGAGGCAGGTACGGCACAGAGAGAGAGGCAGGTACGGCACAGAGAGAGAGGCAGGTACGGCACAGAGAGAGAGGCAGGTACGGCACAGAGAGAGAGGCAGGTACGGCACAGAGAGAGAGGCAGGTACGGCACAGAGAGAGAGGCAGGTACGGCACAGAGAGAGAGAGGCAGGTTCGGGAGAGAGAGAGAGGCAGGTACGGGAGAGAGAGAGAGGCAGGTACGGCACAGAGAGAGAGGAGCAGGTACGGCACAAAGAGAGAGGCAGGTACGGCACAGAGAGAGAGAGGCAGGTAGGGCACAGAGAGAGAGAGGCAGGTAGGGCACAGAGAGAGAGAGGCAGGTAGGGCACAGAGAGAGAGAGGCAGGTAGGGCACAGAGAGAGAGAGGCAGGTACGGCAGAGAGAGAGGCAATCACAGCTGAGAGAGAGGCAATGACGCGAGAGAGAGAGGCAATTGCAGCAGAGAAAGGGGCAATTGCAGCAGAGAGAGAGGCAATTGCAGTAGAGAGAGAGGCAATTTCGGCAGAAAGAGAGGCAGTAACAGCATAGAGAGATGCAGTTACTGTAGAAGGAGAGGATGTCACAGCAGAGGGAGAGGAAGTTAAAGCACAGAGAGAGGCAGTCACGACAGAGTCTTTTACAGCAGGAAGAGTAGCAGCTGTAAGTAAGAGAGGCACTTACAGCAGAGACTGGCAGTTACATCAGAGAGAGCGGCAGGTACGGCACAGAGAGAGAGGCAGGTACGGCACAGGGAGAGAGGCAGGTACGGCACAGGGAGAGAGGCAGGTACGGCACAGAGAGAGAGGCAGGTACGGCACAGAGAGAGAGGCAGGTACGGCACAGAGAGAGAGGCAGGTACGGCACAGAGAGAGAGGCAGGTACGGCACAGAGAAAGAGGCAGGTACGGCACAGAGAAAGAGGCAGGTACGGCACAGAGAAAGAGGCAGGTACGGCACAGAGAAAGAGGCAGGTAAGGCACAGAGAGAGAAGCAGGTACGGCAGAGAGAGAGAGGCAGGTACGGCACAGAGAGAGTGGCCTGTACGGCAGAGAGAGAGGCAGTTACGGCAGAGAGAGAGGCAGTAACAGCAGAGGTAGAGACAGTTACTGCAGATAGACATGCGGTTACGGCAGCGAGAGAGGCAATTGCGGCACAGAGAGAGGCAGTCACGACAGAGAGGCTGTTACAGCAGGAAGAGTGGTAGCTGTAGGAAAAAGAGAGGCATTTACAGCAGGGAGTGGCAGTTACATCAGAGAGAGTGGCAGTTACGGAAGAGAGAGAGTCAGGTACGGCATAGAGAGAGAGGCAGGTACGGCAGAAAGAGAGAGAGGCAGGTACGGCAGAGAGAGAGAGGCAGGTACGGCAGAGAGAGAGAGGCAGGTACGGCAGAGAGAGAGAGGCAGGTACGGCAGAGAGAGAGAGGCAGGTACGGCAGAGAGAGAGAGGCAGGTACGGCAGAGAGAGAGAGGCAGGTACGGCAGAGCGAGAGAGGCAGGTACGGCAGAGCGAGAGAGGCAGTAACAGCATACAGAGAGGCAGAGCCTGCAGAGGGACAAGCAGTCAGGCAGAGAGAGGCAATTGTGGCAGAGAGAGGCAATTGCGGCATAAAGAGAGGCAGTATCAGCGTAGAGAGATGCAGTTACTGTAGAGGGAGAGGATGTCATAGCAGAGGGAGAGGCGGTTGCAGCACAGAGAGGGGCAGTCACGACAGAGAGGCTTTTACAGCAGGATGAGTGGCAGCTGTAGGTAAGAGAGAGGCAATTACAGCAGGGAGTGGCAGTTACATAAGAGAGAGAGTCAGGTACGGCAGAGAGAGAGTCAGGTACGGCAGAGAGAGAGAGTCAGGTACGGCAGAGAGAGAGAGGCAGGTACGGCAGAGAGAGAGAGGCAGGTACGGCAGAGAGAGAGAGGCAGGTACGGCAGAGAGAGAGAGGCAGGTACGGCAGAGAGAGAGAGGCAGGTACGGCAGAGAGAGAGAGGCAGGTACGGCACAGAGAGAGAGGCAGGTACGGCACAGAGAGAGGCGCAGGTACGGCACAGAGAGAGAGGCAGGTACGGCACAGAGAGAGAGGCAGGTACGGCACAGAGAGAGAGGCAGGTACGGCACAGAGAGAGAGGCAGGTACGGCACAGAGAGAGAGGCAGGTACGGCACAGAGAGAGAGGCAAGTACGGCACAGAGAGGGAGGCAGGTACGGCAGAGAGAGAGGATGTTATGGCAGAGAGAGAGGCAGTAAGAGCAGAGTGAGAGCAGATTACAGCAGAGAGTACAGTAACATTAGAGAGATTGTTAGTTACGGCACAGAGAGAGAGGCAGTTACGGCAGAAAGAAAGAGGGAGGTACGGCTCAGAGAGAGAGAGGGACAGGTACGGCAGAGAGAGGGACAGGTACGGCAGAGAGAGGGACAGGTACGGCAGAGAGAGGGACAGGTAGGGCAGAGAGAGGGACAGGTAGGGCAGAGAGAGGCACAGGTACGGCAGAGAGAGAGAGGCACAGGTACGGCAGAGAGAGAGAGGCACAGGTACGGCAGAGAGAGAGAGGCACAGGTACGGCAGAGAGAGAGAGGCACAGGTACGGCAGAGAGAGAGAGGCACAGGTACGGCAGAGAGAGAGAGGCACAGGTACGGCAGAGAGAGAGAGGCACAGGTACGGCAGAGAGAGAGAGGCACAGGTACGGCAGAGAGAGAGAGGCACAGGTACGGCAGAGAGAGAGAGGCACAGGTACGGCAGAGAGAGAGAGGCACAGGTACGGCAGAGAGAGAGAGGCACAGGTACGGCAGAGAGAGAGAGGCACAGGTACGGCAGAGAGAGAGAGGCACAGGTACGGCAGAGAGAGAGAGGCACAGGTACGGCAGAGAGAGAGAGGCACAGGTACGGCAGAGAGAGAGAGGCACAGGTACGGCAGAGAGAGAGAGGCACAGGTACGGCAGAGAGAGAGAGGCACAGGTACGGCAGAGAGAGAGAGGCACAGGTACGGCAGAGAGAGAGAGGCACAGGTACGGCAGAGAGAGAGAGGCACGGGTACGGCAGAGAGAGAGAGGCACAGGTACGGCAGAGAGAGAGAGGCACAGGTACGGCAGAGAGAGAGAGGCACAGGTACGGCAGAGAGAGAGAGGCACAGGTACGGCAGAGAGAGAGAGGCACAGGTACGGCAGAGAGAGAGAGGCAGTAACAGCAGAGAGAGAGGCACTTATAGCAGAGAGTGGCAGTAACATCAGAGAGAGAGGCAATTGCGGCAGAGAGAGAGAGGAAGTGACGGCAGAGAGAGGGGCAATTGCGGCAGAGAGAGAGACCGTTACGGAAGAGAGAGAGGCAATTGCGGCTCAGAGAGAGGCTGTTACGGCAGAGAGAGATCAGCTTCAGTAGTGAGGGGCAGTTATGGCAAGGAGACAGGCAGTGACGGCAGAGAGAGAGGCAATTGCGGCAGAGAGAGAGGCAGTTATGGCAGAGAGAGAGAGGCACAGGTACGGCAGAGAGAGAGAGGCACAGGTACGGCAGAGAGAGAGAGGCACAGGTACGGCAGAGAGAGAGAGGCACAGGTACGGCAGAGAGAGAGAGGCACAGGTACGGCAGAGAGAGAGAGGCACAGGTACGGCAGAGAGAGAGAGGCACAGGTACGGCAGAGAGAGAGAGGCACAGGTACGGCAGAGAGAGAGAGGCACGGGTACGGCAGAGAGAGAGAGGCACAGGTACGGCAGAGAGAGAGAGACACAGGTACGGCAGAGAGAGAGAGGCAGTAACAGCAGAGAGAGAGGCACTTATAGCAGAGAGTGGCAGTAACATCAGAGAGAGAGGCAATTGCGGCAGAGAGAGAGAGGAAGTGACGGCAGAGAGAGAGGCAGTTACGGCAGAGAGAGGGGCAATTGCGGCAGAGAGAGAGACCGTTACGGAAGAGAGAGAGGCAATTGTGGCTCAGAGAGAGGCTGTTACGGCAGAGAGAGATCAGCTTCAGTAGAGAGGGGCAGTTATGGCAAGGAGACAGGCAGTGACGGCAGAGAGAGAGGCAATTGCGGCAGAGAGAGAGGCAGTTATGGCAGAGAGAGAGGGAGAGGCAGTAACTGCAGGGAGAGTGGCAATTACAGCAGAGAGATGCAATTACAGCAGAGAGAGGCAGTTAGGACAGAGGGGGCGGTTGCAGCAGAGAGAGGTATTTACGGCAGTGAGACGCAGATATGGCAGGGAGGGAGGCAGTTACGACAGAGAGGGTGGCACTTACGGCAGAGAGAGCGGCATTTACAGAGAGCGGGCACTAACTGCAGAGAGAGTGGTGCTCTCAGCACAGAGAGAGGCAATTATGGAAGAGAGAGAGGCAATTATGGAAGAGAGAGGGGCAGTTGTAGCAGTGAGAGAGGCAGTTGAAGAAAGTAGGCAAGTAGTTGTAGCAAGAGAGAGAGGCAGTTCGGGCAGAGACAGGCAGCTCGGGCAGAGAGAGGCGGTCACGGCAGACGGAGAGGCGGTCACGGCAGACGGAGAGGCGGTCACGGCGGACGGAGAGGCGGTCACGGCGGACGGAACGGGCGGTCACGGCGGACGGAACGGGCGGTCACGGCGGACGGAACGGGCGGTCACGGCGGACGGAACGGGCGGTCACGGCGGACGGAACGGGCGGTCACGGCGGACGGAACGGGCGGTCACGGCGGACGGAACGGGCGGTCACGGCGGACGGAACGGGCGGTCACGGCGGACGGAACGGGCGGTCACGGCAGACGGAACGGGCGGTCACGGCAGACGGAACGGGCGGTCACGGCAGGGGCGGTCGCGGCAGGGGCGGTCGCGGCAGGGGCAGGGGCGGTCGCGGCAGGGGCAGGGGCGGTCGCGGCAGGGGCAGGGGCGGTCGCGGCAGGGGCAGGGGCGGTCGCGGCAGGGGCAGGGGCGGTCGCGGCAGGGGCAGGGGCGGTCGCGGCAGGGGCAGGGGCGGTCGCGGCAGGGGCAGGGGCGGTCGCGGCAGGGGCAGGGGCGGTCGCGGCAGGGGCAGGGGCGGTCGCGGCAGGGGCAGGGGCGGTCGCGGCAGGGGCAGGGGCGGTCGCGGCAGGGGCAGGGGCGGTCGCGGCAGGGGCGGTCCCGGCAGGGGCAGGGGCGGTCCCGGCAGGGGCAGGGGCGGTCCCGGCAGGGGCAGGGGCGGTCCCGGCAGGGGCAGGGGCGGTCCCGGCAGGGGCAGGGGCGGTCCCGGCAGGGGCAGGGGCGGTCCCGGCAGGGGCAGGGGCGGTCCCGGCAGGGGCAGGGGCTGTCCCGGCAGAGAGGCAGTTACGGCAGAGAGAGAGGCAGTTGGAAGTGCCTCCCTGTGTATTGTAGCAGAGAGAGAGGCAGTTACGGCAGAGAGAGGCGCAGTTACGGCAAAGGGAGAGGCAGTTACAGCAGAGAAAGAGGCAGTTACGGCAGAGAGAGAGGCAGTTACGGCAAAGGGAGAGGCAGTTACGGCAGAGAAAGAGGCAGTTACGGCAGAGGGAGAGGCAGTTACGGCTGAGGGAAAGCAGTTACGGCATAGGGAAAGCAGTTACGGCAGAGGGAAAGCAGTTACGGCAGAGGGAAAGGCAGTTACGGCAGAGGGAAAGCAGTTACGGCAGAGGGAAAGCAGTTACGGCAGAGGGAAAGGCAGTTACGGCAGAGGGAAAGGCAGTTACGGCAGAGGGAAAGGCAGTTACGGCAGAGGGAAAGGCAGTTACGGCAGAGGGAAAGGCAGTTACGGCTGAGGGAAAGGCAGTTACGGCTGAGGGAAAAGCAGTTACGGCAGAGGCAAAGGCAGTTACGGCAGAGGGAAAGGCAGTTACGGCAGAGGGAAAAGCAGTTACGGCAGAGGGAGAGGTAGTTACGGCAAAGGGAAAGGCAGTTACAGCAGAGAGAGCAGCAGTTACGGCAGAGAGAGAGGCAGAGAGACAGGCAGGGAGGCAGTTACGGTAGAGAGTTAGGCATTTACTGCAGAAAGGGGGCAGTTACGGCAGAGAGAGGGGGCAGTTACGGCAGAGGGAGAGGCAGTTACGGCAGAGGGAGAGGCAGTTACGGCTGAGGGAGAGGCAGTTACGGCAGAGGGAGAGGCAGTTACGGCAGAATGAGAGGCAGTTACGGCAGATGGAGAGGCAGTTACGGCAGAGGGAGAGGCAGTTACGGCAGAGGGAGAGGCAGTTACGGCAGAAGGAGAGGCAGTTACGGCAGAGGGAGAGGCAGTTACGGCAGAGGGAGAGGCAGTTACGGCAGAGGGAGAGGCAGTTACGGCAGAGGGAGAGGCAGTTACGGCAGAGGGAGAGGCAGTTACGGCAGAGGGAGAGGCAGTTACGGCAGAATGAGAGGCAGTTACGGCAGAATGAGAGGCAGTTACGGCAGATGGAGAGGCAGTTACGGCAGATGGAGAGGCAGTTACGGCAGAGGGAGAGGCAGTTACGGCAGAGGGAGAGGCAGTTACGGCAGAGGGAGAGGCAGTTACGGCAGAGGGAGAGGCAGTTACGGCAGAGGGAGAGGCAGTTACGGCAGAGGGAGAGGCAGTTACGGCTGAGAGAGGCAGTTACGGCTGAGAGAGGCAGTTACGGCAGAGAGAGGGGGCAGTTACGGCAGAGAGAGGGGGCAGTTACGGCAGAGGGAGAGGCAGTTACGGCAGACGGAGAGGCAGTTACGGCAGAGGGAGAGGCAGTTAAGGCAGAGGGAGAGGCAGTTACGGCAGAGGGAGAGGCAGTTACGGCTGAGAGAGAGGCAGTTACGGCAGAGAGAGAGGCACTTACAGCAAGGGGAGAGGCAGTTACGGCTGAGAGAGAGGCAGTTACGGCTGAGAGAGAGGCAGTTACGGCTGAGAGAGAGGCAGTTACGGCTGAGAGAGAGGCAGTTACGGCTGAGAGAGAGGCACTTACAGCAAGGGGAGAGGCAGTTACGGCAGAGGGAGAGGCAGTTGGAAGTGCCTCCCTGTATATTGTAGCAGAGAGAGAGAGGCAGTCACATCTGATAGAAAGGCAGTTTCATCAGCATGAATGAGTTTCACGGAGCAAAAGGCAGCTGCAGCAGAGAGAGTAACATCTTTAGTGTAGGTTTGATTTTAACTGGTTGGAGCTCACAAAGCTGTAAACATTACCTATCATACATTGTGAAATTGAGCTCACAGCGATCATTGGAAACAAAGAATTTAGCAATGTGGAGATCTGTTACTTTGCTGATTGATGTGGTATGCCTCTAACGAGGTTGAGTGGAGGAATGCACCTCTAGTGAGATTGAGTGAATGAGTGCGCTTCTAACGAGGTTGAGTGGAGGAATGCGCCTCTAGTGAGGTTGAGTGAAGGAGTGCGCTTCTAACGAGGTTGACTGTTAGAATGCGCCTCTAGCGAGGCTGAGTGAAGGAGTGCGTCTCAAACGAGGTTGAGTGGAGGAATGCGCCTATAACGAGGTTGAGTGGTGGAGTGCGCCTCAAACGAGGTTGAATGGAGGAGTGCGCCTCAAACGAGGTTGAATGGAGGAGTGTGCCTCAAACGAGGTTGAGTGGAGTGCGCCTCAAATGAGGTTGAGTGGAGGAGTGTGCCTTTAGCGAGGTTAAGTGGAGGAGTGCGCCTCAAACGAGGTTGAGTGGAGTGCATCTCAAATGAAGTTGAGTGGAGGAATGCGCCTCAAACGAGGTTGAGTGGAGGTGTGCACCTTTAATGAAGTTGAGTGGAGTGTACTTTTAATGAGGTTGCGTGGAGTGTGCCTTTAATGAGTGTGAGGGGAGGAGTGTGCCTTTACCGAGCCTGAGGGGAGGAGTGTGCCTGTGCCTTTAATGAGTGTGAGGGGAGGAGTGTGCCTTTACCGAGCCTGAGGGGAGGAGTGTGCCTTCAATGAGCATGAGGGAAGGAGTGTGCCTTTTACGAGGTTGAGGAGAAGAGTGTGCCTTCAGTGAGCATGAGGGGAGGAGTGTGCCTTTACCGAGCCTGAGGGGAGGAGTGTGCCTTCAATGGGCATGAGGGAAGGAGCGTGCCTTTTACGAGGTTGAGGAGAAGAGTGTGCCTTCAACATGGCTGAGAGATGAATCTATGGGGGAGGCAGTGGCATAGTGGTGTTTTCACTGGACTAGTATTCCAGAGACCCAGGATAATGCTCTGGGGACCCAGGTTCAAATCCACTATGGCACTTGGTGAAATTTGACTTCAATAAAAATCTGGAACTAAAAGTCTAATGATGACCATGAAACCATTGCTGATTGTTCATAAAAACCCATCCGGTTCACTCACTTTAGGGAAGGAAATCTGCCATCCTTACTTGATCTGGCACTCTGAAGGGCAATTAGGGATGGGCAACAAATGCTGGCCTAGCCAGCTATGCCCACATCCTTTGAACAAATTTTTAAAATCTCTATTTCCTCCTTTCGCAGAGCTTAGTAAGTGGCTGGTGGATAGCAGCATGATAGAACCAGGGCGGAGGAGGCTGAATGCAGCAAATATACCCCAGCCCTTTCATGTGGTGTGTGGAAGCACCAAGCAATTGCTTTTCACGTTAGTGAGTCTGTGACTGAGGTGAAGGTTCTCACAGTCCTGCTCAGACCCACAGATACACAGTTCTCAGCGGTTGCAGATTTTTAAAGAAGAACATTCTTTCACAGGGTGCGGGTGTCACTGGCTACACCATCTTTTACTGCCCATCCCTAATTATCCTTCAGAAGGTGGTGCTGTGCCGCCGCCTTAAACCACTGCAGTCCATGTGGTGGGACCACAAGTTTCAAAATTCCATCTTATTACCTCACAACTGGAGCTAATATCCTACACCAGTAATGGACTAGAAGGACAAATCAGAGATCTCACAGACCTACACAACATAGAAAGATGCTATTCGCCCATCTGTACCCTCTTAGATAGCTGGCTTTATTGGGATAAAAAGCCTTTCCTGTTCATAGGCATCTCCAGGTTTAGTGTTCTGCTGAGACTTGCCTTGAGGTACTGTGCCATTAGAATAAGAAAGATCCTCACCAAGGTACAGAAGTAAAATCTGGAGACTGGCCCTTCTAGCATGTGGTGCCACACGGTCTAGTAGCACAAATGACAAATGTTGAGTGAGGTATTGGTGTTGCCTGCAGCCACTAGAATTCATATCTCAGCATGTGTCAGGGAGAAGAGTGGCAAACGGGAAACATGGGTATATTAGGCAAGTACAGAGCAGAAACACTGGCATTGACTAGCTGGACAAATGGCCTGTTTCTGTGTACTTATTAAGGTACTACAACAACAGAACTCAGAGTGAAGCAATAGGTAATCCATGATCAAATACAAAGAACACACTGAGGCATGGAGAGAATACCCAGCAATTTACTTTGATCCCAGTGATGAGGAGAGTCCTGAGAAACTGGGGTTCTTTTCAGTAGAACTGAGAAGATGGAGGAGATCTGATAGAAGGGTTCAAAATGAGGGTTTTGATAAGGTAAATATTGTCAAACTATTACCATTTTGTGTGAAGTTTTTTCTCAATTCCCAGTTTACTACTTGTTTCCTTGCTCAATGGAAACAATATTCCTTGACTGGTTTTAACCATTCTACATTTTTGCTTTGATTTTCTTCCTTCACAGGAGGCATTGACTGAGGAAACCATACACATACAAATCTTATACGTTCTACTTCTACAGATGTCACTGGACAGAAACCACAAGCAGGGATGGACTGTCCCCATTTTCACACCAGGGATGTTGAAATCAGCTAACAGGCCAGGCCTCGGCTAGCAGGCCAGACCGGAGGCCTGGGTCTCGGCTAGCAGGCCAGACCGGAGGCCTGGGTCTCGGCTAGCAGGCCAGACCGGAGGCCTGGGTCTCGGCTAGCAGGCCAGACCGGAGGCCTGGGTCTCGGCTAGCAGGCCAGACCGGAGGCCTGGGTCTCGGCTAGCAGGCCAGACCGGAGGCCTGGGTCTCGGCTAGCAGGCCAGACCGGAGGCCTGGGTCTCGGCTAGCAGGCCAGACCGGAGGCCTGGGTCTCGGCTAGCAGGCCAGACCGGAGGCCTGGGTCTCGGCTAGCAGGCCAGACCGGAGGCCTGGGTTTGTTAACAGGCCAATCCAGAGGTTGGCCTTGGGGCTGATTTCCTGTACAGCTCCCATGAAGTGGACATTAATAACAGGGAGCAGGAGAGCACACCTCCCAGTGGCAAGAAAAATGTAGTGGGACTGCAATCAGGAGAGATCTGAGCATGTAAATGCATAATATTGGAGATACAGTTTGTGGGGTGTGAAACATAGTCAGTGACTCTCTGCTGTAGAAACAATACCGAATAACATAAGCACACCTTCAATTATGGACCTTGGTTTGACGAAAGGAAACTCAATCCTACCACTGTTACTTTGTTTCACGATTAAATTTCTCGGTCTTTTTGAAGGCATGGGGATTCCTCAAACCACCAGGAAAGCCCATATCCACCCACCAACCCCCTGAGAAACCCTAAGACCACCCCAATCCCTGACCCTTGGGAAACCACGCACACCCTCCACCACTGACCCTAGAAAACCCCTTAGCACCCCACCGACACATGGGAAACCCCATGGCCCCCAATCCTACCCCTGGGAAACCCCATGACCTCCCCCATCTTCCTTTCTCCATGGAATATTCCTTTGCTGAGAGTTATCAAATATCTCCTTAAATGTCTACCATTGCTTCTCTACCATAGAGTAGCATTATAGAATCATTACCATTTTTGCTTTTAACCTATTTTCCCATTCCACTGTAACCAACTCTGTCTTCATAACCTTGTAATTACCTTTTAGTTATTTAGTAGCACAGAACTTGAGAATTGCTGAAAAAAGAGACATGCTGTCGAAGCTTTCCATCCTGTACCCATCAGGAAAGATTCGCAACAATACCGTTGCCATGGAGAATGCATGGACATGCTCCTTATGTCTGCTAGCTACATATGTTCACATACACGGCTATGTCCTTCATTTAAACAAAAGCTTGGGGTACAGCCATTTCCTGGTTCATTCCCTATGGCAATGCCTTGACCAAATAAGAATCAACCTGCCTGGTTTGAATTTAAACAAAAGCCTAGCAGTTAATTGTTTCCTAGTGCATTCTCCATGGCAACGCCTCCACCGTTCTGAGTCCACCTGCCAACCAATCAGCACTCTCTTCTCACGCAGTGTAAGTTGTCGTTCCCTTTACAATTGGTATTTCTGTGAATCTTTCCTGATGAGTGCAAGACGAATGCTCCAATAGCATGTCTTCTTTCAGCAATACTCAAGTAATTGCCTTTATTTAAGCTTAAGGCTCTAGATCAACCCACATTTCTCACCCTCAAACTGAATCTGAAATTCTATCATATTATGTTCACTCTTACTTAGAGGATCCTTCACTTTGAGGATATTAATTAATCCTGTCTCATTAGACACTACCAGGTCTAAAATTGCCTGTTCCTTTGTTGGTTCCAGAATGTATTGTTATAAGATATTGTCTGGAATACAGTCTCTCATCTCATCCTCTTGGATACTTTTGCTAATTTGATTTGTCTAGTCTTTTTGAAGATTAAAATCTCCCACTATTATTGCAATAATTTTCTTATAACCACCCAATATTTCTTGATTTATACTCTGTTCTACTATGTAGCTACTGTCAGGGGGTCTATAAACTACTCCCCACCAGTGATTTATTTTCTTTGCCGCTTCCCTTCTCCACCTTATATGATTCTATATTTTGATCCTCCAAACCAAGATCATTTCTCACTACTGTACTGATCTCATGCACCTCCCTTTCCTTTCTTCCTGTTCTTTTGAAACGTCAAAAACCCTTGAATATTCAGCTCTTAGCCATGGTCATTTTGCAATCATGACTCTGTAATGGCTATTATATCATAGTCATTTATTTCTATTTGTCCTATCAATTAGTCCCTCTTGTTATGAAAGTTGAGTCTTGAGAATTGATAGTGGAAAACAAGGAAATGGCAGATGAATTGAACAGGTATTTTGCATCAGTCTTCACGATAGAGAATACAAGTAACATCCCAGAAGCAGCTATAAATCAGGAAATGGAAGCTGGGGGAAAATTACAATCACCACAGAAGTGGTACTGAGTAAATTGTTGGAGCTGAGGGCTGACAAATGCCAGGTCCGATTGATTTTCGTCTTAGGGTCTTAAAAGAAATGGCTAGTGAGATAGTTGGTGCATTGGCTTTAATTTTCCGAAACTCCTTGGATTCGGGGAAGGTCCTATTAGATTGAAAAGGTAACTCCATTGTTCAAAAGGGGAAGGTGACAGAAAGCAGGAAACTACAGGTCACTGAGCTTAACATCTGTTACAAGGAAAATGTTAGAAGCTATTATGAAAGAAGCTATAGCAGGGCACTTGGATAAGTTCAAGGTAATCAGGCAGCGTCAACATGGTTTTGTGAAAGGGAAATCATGTTTAACCAACTTATTGGAATTCTTTGAGGAAGTAAAATAAGCTGTAGATAAAGGGAAACCAGTGGATGTACAATACTTAGATTTCCTGAAGGCATCTGATAAAGTGCCACATCAAAGGTTACTGCTTAAAATAAAAGCTCATGGTATAGGGGGTAACATATTGGCATGGATAGAGGATTGACTGGCTAACAGGAAGCAGAGAGTAGGCATAAATGGGTCTTTTTCAGGTTGGCAAGATGTAACAAGTGGTGTGCCACAGGGATCAGTGCTGGAACCTCAACTGTTTACAATTTATATAAATGATCTGGATGAAAAGATGGATGGGATGGTTGCCAAATTTGCTGATGACACAGAGATGGGTAGGAAAGTAAGTTGTGAAGAGGCTACAAAAAGATATAGATAAGTTGTGAGAGGGCAAAGATCTGGCAAATGGAGTATAACGTGGGAAAATGTGAAATTGTCCATTTTGGAAGGAGAAATAAAGGAGAAGGAAACTACCTAAATGGTGAGAGATTGCAGAGCTCTGAGATGCAGAGGGATCTGGGTGTCTTAGGCATGAATTGCAAAAGGCTAGAATGCAGGTACAGCAAATAATTAGGAAAGGTAATAGAATGTTATCATTTATTTGAGGGGAATTGAATACAAAAGTAGGGCTCAGTTATACAGAGCACTAGTGAGGTCACATCTAGAGTACTGTGTATAGTATTGGTCCCCTTATTCAAGGAAGGATGTAAATATGTTGGAAGCAGTTCAGAGAAGGTTTACCAGACTAATACCTGGATTGGGTGGGCTGTCCTATGAGGAAAAGTTGGACAGGCTAGGCTTGTATCCGCTGGAGTTTAGAAGAGTAAGATGTGATTTGATTGAAACAAGAGCGGTCTTGACAGGGTGGATGTGCCAAGGATGTTTCCTCGTGTGGGAGGATCTAGAACTAGGGGTCCCTGTTTCAAAATAAGGGGTCACTGTTTAAAATAAGGGGTCACCCATTTAGGACAAAGATGAAGTGACATTTTTTCTCTCAGAAAGTCATGAATCTTTGGAACTCTCTTCCTGAAAAGGTGGTGGAAGCATACTCTTTGAATATTTTTAAGGCAGAGATGGATAGATTCTTGGTAAGCAAGGGGTTGATAGGTTATCGGGGATAGGTGGGATGCAGATGAGCTTACTATCAGATCAACCATGATCCTAATAAATGGCAGCGAAATCTCAAGGGGCCGAATGGCCTATGCTCTTTGTATGAATGCTGAGTACATTCTGTCTTTTCACCCTTTTTCCCTACTCTGACCTTAATTGCTGGTGCACTCATGTGCAATGCTCTGTCCCTCTTGTCACTCTCTGGTTATCATTACCTGTATCACTACCCTGCTCTATTGCCTTGACCTTTCTCTTTAACTTTCCAAAACTCCCCTCACTTGAACTCTCTACCCCATGACTTAATTTAAAGCCCTCTCTACTAGTTATATGATTCACTAGCACACCAGTCCCAGCACGGTTCAGATGAAGGCTGCCCCAATGGTACAGCTCTCTCTTTCCCTAGTACTGGTGCCAGCTCCCCATGAATTAATACCCATATCTCCCACAAATTCAACTCTCCAATCCTAATAGCTCTCTGCCAATTTGCTCGAGGCTCAAGTAGTAATCCAGAATTTCTTACCTTTGTGGCTCTGCTTTTTAATTTAGTCCTTAGCTGCTCATATTTCCTCAGTAGAACCTCCTTCTTAGTCCTACCTATGTCACTGGTATCCATGTGGACCAAGACAACTGGATCCTTCCCCTCCCAAGTTCCTCTCCAGCCCTGAGGAGATGTCCTTAACCCTGGCACCAGGCAGGCAACACAGACTTTGGGACTTACGCTCTTGGCTGCAGAGAACAATAACCATTCCCCCAAGCAATACTGACCCTACTACAGCTGCATTCCTTTTTACTCCCCCAACTTGAATGGCTCCATGGTCAGTTTGTTCATCCTCCCTGCAGTCCCCGCTCACTCAAACGGCAAGAACCTCAATCTTGTAGACAATCGCAAGGGCTGAGGCTCCACCATTGTTACTTCTGGATACCCATACCTGCCTCATTCACAGTCACACATCCTGTCTCTGACCATGGACCAAATCTGAAGTACCTAGCCTAAGGGGCATGACTGCCTCCTGGAACAAACTGTCCTGATGCATCACAGTGTCTGAAACTTGGACTCCAAATCATCAACTCAGAGCCGAAGTTCCTCGAGCTGCAGAAACTTACTGCAGATGTGGTTGCCGTGGATCACACTGGTGTCCACCAGCTCCCACATGCTACAGCTGTAACACATCACCTATCCTGACACTTAATTGTGTTATTTTAAATAATTAGGTTTTGAGTGTATAAGTGTAACTCAATTGTTATCTGTAGTTATACCAAGTAGTTTAACCAGTGAAGCTACAAATTAAATGCTTACTTATATTTCCCCAGTGCTGGTTTAAACTACTGCTCATGTATGAAGGGATAAAATCTTAAAAACTCATCAAATAATCACCTAGCTGGTCACCTAATTAAAGCCTTGAATAATCAATAATCTGGAGGCTAAAATAAAAGAAATAAGAAGTAGCACCTCTTTCCCTCTTTGCACTGAATTCTCAAGTCAGCACTAATACTTAGTCAGATTCAGGCCTCGGAAAACTGTGCTGCCATCTCTGAACCCTGGAAACTTCATGACAAATCCCCAACCCCACCACGCTGGAAACTCCTTGTCCTTTCCCCACCCCCTCTGCCTCAGAAAACATCATTCAACACCCCCCTCCTGCCACCATCACCAACCCCTCCCCACTGCCACCAATCCACCCCCCCAACCCCTCCACCAGTCTCTCCCCACAGCCACCAACTTCTCGC